>NC_140592.1:447648969-448309386 GCF_964204655.1 Triturus cristatus
AAAATGTATTTAACACAAATTTCAACTAATAAATTATATTTTCACTTTTTTCGGTTACAGACTTGGGCCTCATAGCACTATAAATACACGCTACTATTCTTCACCAACCAAGATTCACATCTGTGTCACTCCCGCTGTACACACATAGACATCTACAGTGGTCACATTAACCAATTTCCCACAATTATTTTAACTTGCATTAATTTTTCCTATAAGGTGGGTATTATAGTTTAAACGTCCTGTAGGTGAAAAGCAGCAAAATGGTTACATACTATTTTGTTCTTTTTGTCCACAGCTTTGATCCTGCCCCTGCACTGACTGACTTCACCCACAATGTATTCACACTCATAGTAATATTTTGTATGCACTTGGTAAACTAGTGGTGCACACAGGCACAATTTTTAGTGATGCAGTTATTTTCTTTGGGGGCTGTATACGAGCTTAGAGAGAATTGTATACTATCACAATTTGTGTTTTCTTCTGAATTTTGAGTTATTGTATGTGTTTTGGGTCCTTGTCAGCTACATTTTGGTGTTCTCCTGATCGTCTATTTGTACCTGCTATCTACATTGTCTGTTTTTTTATTTTATTCTTGATCCTTTTTTATCCTTTTTCTTCCGGTCTCATTGCTGTTTTCTAGTGTGTGTTCACTATTTGTCTTTTTTTTAACAAGGCAGAAAGTGTAATCTGAAGAAGTGCACTTGAAATAAAAGAGCAGCGCCCATGATTAGGTTTATTGCTTGCTACCTGTATGTGTGGGCAAGTCTTGGTCAAATGTATGAGATCTGCATCATCTGCTTGTCACTTGGGACATTGGGATGATCATGTGGGGTCAATTTTAGCCAGGCCACGAGGTGTGGTGTATGCATGGAGAAGGATGTTATAGTGTAAGAGCTTGTGTCTATGATCAGAAATGACTAACATCAGTGGAGGGAAGTTGTCCTGGCCAATGTGTAGGAAGGTATCCCATGCAGCGTATTGTGCAGACGCTGAGGTATAAAATGATCCATGTGTGTGGCATCCCAAAAATAAATAGTATCTGAGTGTATGATGACATGGCCATAAGGGAAGAGATCCCTATCGTATGTAAGTCGTGATTCAATACCGTATGCTGAACCAGTCTTTCTTGTGCAATGGGGAGCCATAGGTTATGTGCCAGTTGATGGTTAGGTGAGTAGAGTATACACTCACTGAGATGACAGCTGAGTTTCCTCATGCCCAGTTGACAGCATCTGAATACTAGAGGAGGTCCATTGGCATGCTTTTTTGGAGTATAGAGGGCAGTGGGATATGCCCCGCTTGGTCTCTCTCAGGTCTCGCATAGGGTAGATGGGCATCCGCATAATGCCAACAGTATGCAAATTGGCATTGCACTGCAATGAGTTCAACTGCAAGTCAGGTACACCAAACCCTCCCAACTCATAGGGAAGTTTCAAGGTACCACATTTAATCCAGTGTTTGCGTCCTGCCCACATAAGCCAAAGCAGTAGGCTACTTATAGTAGCAAAGTAACTCGTAGTTAGAGGGATTGGCATGTTCAGGAAGAAATATAGGAAGCGAGGGTGGACTATCATCCTAATTATGGCACTACGGCCTGCCATGAACAAGGGCAGCTTTATCTACCGCTCAATCTGCGTGGGCAGCTTTTCAACGGCTGGCACATAGTTCAACCTGATGACCGTTTCTTTCTGCCGGTTGCAGTACAATTCCCAGATATTTAGTAGATTCCTTACGCCAGGACAAGGGGTACTCCAGTATTCTCTGTGTAGTGGCTTCAGTGAGAGGAAAGAGTTCTGATTCGACCCAGGTGATAGTGAGGCCAGAATGGCAGCCAAATTGAATATTTTCGAAATATGAAGGGAGTGAGGTTGACAGCAGGGTGCTGCACAATGAGCAAAATGTCATCTGCATACATGGACACCTACAAGGGACGGGAGCCAAATTGTAGGCCATGGTGGAGATGTCTCTCCTGGAGATGTCGAACCACGGGATCCATGAAGATGATGAAAAGTAGCAGTGACAGAGGACAACCCTGACAGGTCCCCTGGGACACCTGAAATGGACCAGTGAGAGAGCCGCTGGCTCTCAGCCAAGCCATTGGGCTCAAGAAAAGCATCATATTAAGAGCAGTGTACCCACGGGGCAACCCTAGTTTATCCAACGTCGCCTTCAGAAAAGACCATTCTAATGAATCAAATGCCTTTTTGCCATCTAGAAGTGTGACGCCCGCTAGAACGTCTGGGGATATTAATTTCAGCAGCACCAAGAAGATCTCATGAAAATTTAAGGAAGTAGACTTATGGGGGACAAATCCAACTTGTATTGATGATATAATCTGCTCCATCAGGTGAGATAGTCTTGTTGCTGTAACCTTGGCTAGAATTTTATTGTCAAGGTTAAGTAACGAAAGTGGACGATATGATGTGCACAGGTGGGACACATTACTGGGCTTTAAAAACAGTGTGATTGATGGAGCAGAGTACAGAAGATTTTGTGTGTACCCTGTTCAGACCAATCACCCCCCCATAACAAAGTAATATATTAATTGTGTTTGCTGTGTATTAATCAAACACACACATTACATGTGGGAAATGCTCTGCATTAACAGGTTTGATTAACATATTAATTAATGGTGTAAAAAGCATGTTTAATCTATTTTGCGCATTTAAATAGTATAATAGTGCATGTCTATGTTGTAGTGTACATTGTGCATTGCATGCTGCTTTTGCTTCATTTTAATGGCTTGCAGGGTGATGCTTTCTGCTAGGTAACAGTTTTTAGGGGATAAATATTAGCCCTGGTGGGTGGGGGGACAGAAAACACTTATTTTCTGTGTATTCACATTTTCTTTGTCTATGTTTATCGTAGTTTGGCTGGTGGCCAGTTTCAAGATGGCTTCGTTTTTCCCGGTTCTGCGCAGTAGAGAATGCTTGCATCATCTGGCTGGAGGAACCTCGTGCATGCACTGTACTCCACTGAACTTTGCAACTCCAGCTGACTATGTTCAAGGCCATGCCGGTAGTGGCTGAGAGCCAGAATGATAGCACCAGAACAGCTGAATGCCTGCCAAAGAGAAACAGTTGAATGCCTGCCAAAGAATGACCACGTGGAAACAGCTGAATCCCTGACACTGAACAGTTGAATCCCTGCCAATGAACCTTTGAATGCCTGCTAATGATCTGTGGACAGTCGAATTTGTATCTATCAGCTTGTCGAACAAAGTTATTCATGGATATCCTGGGAGCTGAGAACTACATTGTTATTCATGGACATCCTGGGAGCTGAGAACTACATTGTTATGAACGGACATCCTGAGAGATGAGAACTGCATTGTCATGACCAATCAGAGCAAGGGAAACAACAAGAGTTGAAACATTTGAGGGTAGAGAGCCAGCAAACACAGTATAAATATCAGACCAAAATTAGGCTTTGGTGTCAGAGAAGAACTAAAAAAGTGGTTCTGTTGAGATTAACGTAACCTGATTTTGAAATGTACATTAATACATGTATTCAATATTTCAATCGTCGTTCAATGGAAATACACACACATATAACAATTTGAAAGATGCAAGAAACAAATTCTTTTTTTACTGTATATAAATCAAACAGATATTGTTTTAGAAAAATATTTACAGGACTGACCAACAACAACATAAAACAATTAGTGACTGATCGTGCTTAGTGACGTAACATTTGAACAAAGATTCACATGTATAATATACATATATTTACAATGACGAACACAGTTTAAACACAATAGTGCAAAATCAAAAGCATAAACCACAACAAAATATATTTTTCAATATTCTAATGGTGGATTTGCATGGACAAGTTGAACAGGCAACGTCGACGTTTCGACCCGACGAAGAAATGCAGCTTTAGAAGCATCTAGAACGGGCCTTCATCAGGACAGACAGGGGGGGATGTCAGCCTGTAAGTGTAAAAATTAAATCAGAACTATGTGTGTGTAATATGATTCAAAATGAACTGAAAATTCCAATCAGAGGCAGAATGCTCACCTGGTAACTAGGAAATATCCGATTTAGATTCCTAGGGTCACATATAAGAAGATGTCAGCCGACACCTCTCTCAATCGTCTATTCTGTAACAAATACGGAAGATTAAAATAGTACAAAATCTTCCATAAAGATCTACTCCGTATAATGTAAAGCAAGTGAGACACGTACCTTGAAGGTTATTTACTCCAGTCAAAAAAGTGGTGCCGTCGTAACGATCACAACAAACTGTGAAAGGAACAACATGATTTAGGGCACTTCGCATAAGCGGAGTATGTTATAAAATTGACTATGAATCCTACATCTGGCAAGGATAGCTTAGGAATAGTTAATTATCCAAAGGGGAGGTATACGCAAGTTGTTAACGCATGGGAAAACATAATAAATAAAATAAATAGTCTAAGGCAAAAGTGATTGTTTGTATGTACACGTTTAAATTATGTTTGAATTAAAGCGTTAAAGAAAACGGGTGTATATCCCGAAAAACTCTAACAAGAGCTGAGATTATTTTAGCAATGACACATTACTCACGAGGAAATTTAAAATTACGTGTAATAACAAGGACACATCAGGTCCTACAAGGCCACCGGTCTTCATACACCGAAAGCAGGCCAAACAGTTCACAGGACAGATCTCCTAGAACGTTTAGCCGAAAAGTAAAAATGCGTTCGCTACACAAATAATTACCCGTATAATTTGTTGATGTAAAGTGAGCGTTCTAACAGGCGGTTTCGTTATCTCATATGGCGGTTCCCAAGTGGGAATTTGTCGACAAACTTACTTAATGCACTCCAGAGAGACGTCCGAGTTCGTCAATTCCTCAGCAACTAATGACAGCGAGCGGATAGTAAAGGACGCTATTTAACGTAATCATGCGGGGCGTGTACAAGCGTGAAACTGACACGCCTCTAATTAATGCAAACCATGTTTAGCATTCTATCGTCAACCTTGTCCGTAGGAAGTGAAACTTACAACCGCAGTCATTATTAAGAGCCAAGGATGGAGGCTTGGCAAAAGGGGATCATGTTGAAGGAAAATTTTAGAAACCGTAGACAACGGGGATGTCTATCGTCGTTAATTGATCATGTTCGTAATGGCCCTTAATGATACAGAGGGGGTATACATTCAATATATTACCATTGTATAGCCTATGTTATGTGATAACATGCTTAGAGCCCTGGATTTCACATGGGAGCATGCAATGCAGTAGTACGTAACTTACATAAACAGACCTTTCTTTTTATATACAAAAACGGTTCAACTCATCATTACCACTAATGTAGTACATTGGAAAAGTATAGCTGAGTGTAGAAATGTACAGTAGCCCACAAAAGCATATTCATATTACCCTAGTACATAGGCAGCCAATGGATAATGTAACCATTCAAAATACAAAGAATTATACATATCATAATAACGTGTGATTGATCAATACCACTCCAGCATCTAGTTGGCAGTTTGCATAGAGTACAAACAATATTGTATTTTTAGGTCAAGTATCGAAAACCAAACATTAAGGTGATCACAATTTGCTCATTTGAATATATGTCTCTTCATGCTCATTGAGGCCATGACTAACAGCCTCAAGGGTATGAATCCAACGGCATTCTTTATAGTTAAGGGAAGTGGCAATATTCCCTCCCCTTCGGTGCATTACAATTTTTTCTACGACCCACCATTCAAGATGTTCATGGGTGTGTCCAGCCCCTATCTAATGTTCTACTAGGGGAGCTCCCTGTGTCTTACATTTAAGTCTACCCTGATGCTGCAGAATCCTGTTCTTAACTTTCTGGGTCGTCTGACCGACATAGATCAATTGACATGGGCATCTAATTGCGTAAATAACATTCTGGCTATTACAATTAGTACATTGATTAAGGGCATATGTCTTTCCCTGGTGTATAAACATAGTTCCAGATATGGTGTATTGGCAAGCCTTACAGTGACTGCATCTATGGTGTTCAGTGATGGGTGGCAAACTGAGATGTGATCTAATGTCAGACTTGGAAGAAGGTTCTAAATACGAGGACACTACAAAGTCTTTGATATTCTTTGCACGTTTAGATGAGAACATAGGTGCCTCAGTCATACAGATTTCAGATCCAACCAAATTCCAATATTTTTTAATAACCTTTTTGATCTCATTGCTTCGGGTATTGAAGGTTGTTACACATATCAGTTTGTCCATCTTTTGGTCTCTCGGTTGTACTTCCAGTAACGTTTCACGTGGTCGATACCAGGCTCTTTTTCTGGCTCTCTTAAGGAGTCCCCTGGGATACCCCCTTTCCTTTAGTTTAGTGATGAGTAAGTCAGTTTCTTTGAAATAATCACCTCTTCTAGTACAATTGCGACGCAATCGCAAGAATTGCCCGTACGGTAAGTTATCCCTAAGATTCCTGGGGTGATGAGAATTATATTGTAACAGGGTATTCCTGTCTGTGGGCTTTTTATATAGATTCATCACTATTCTTCCATCTTCCACTTCTAATGACAGATCCAGGAAGGGAATTTAGTCATTGCTGTGAGCTATGGTAAATTGGATATCCACACTGCGGGAATTCAGCCACCTCAAAAAAGACATCAGTTGATCAACTGTGCCAGACCAAAGCATGAGAATATCATCGATATATCTCTTCCAAGCAGATATATTATCGATATAGGGATTTTGGTCAGAGTAGATATTCTTATCCTCAAAGTAATCCATAAATAGATTCGCTAGGCTCGGTGCGAACCCAGCTCCCATGGCTACTCCTCTGCATTGGTAGAAAAAAACATTTTGAAAAATGAAATAATTTTTTGTCATCGCAATTTGTAGCAATTGTACAAGAAATTCAGTAGGAATCCAATGGGGTATGGGACGAGTGTCTAATGTATTCTTGATGACCTCAATTGCCTCCTCTTGCGGTATACTTGTATACAATGAGCACACATCCAGTGTGACAAATAGCTGTGTGGATCTGTCAAAGGGTTGATCTTCAAACAATTGAATAGTATGCATTGTATCTCAGATGAATGATCTGGTCTCCAGAACAAATGGCTGTAGGAAGCTGTCCAAATATTGATTCAAAGGTTCCAGGATTGATCCACACCCGGACACGATTGGTCTTCCCGGAGGTTTTTGTAGATTCTTATGTACTTTCGGAATTGCATAGATCGTGGGGATCCTTGGGTTCACCTTGTTGAGGAACCTACATTCAGGTTCTGAGAGGAATTCTTCTTCTATACCACGGCTAGTAAGGTCTCTAATCAATTTGGCGATTTCCTTAGTTGGATCACATGGGATCCGGGTGTAGCTGGTAGTGCAGTTGAGTTGTTGGTTAATCTCCTCAATATAGTCTTCTGTGTTTTGTACCACCACTGCCCCACCCTTGTCAGCAGTCTTGTTCACAATGGATTTATTATCGTTCAATGTATGTAGAGCTAGTCTTTCTTCTTTTGTGATGTTATGTCTGATGTATTTGGTGTTATTCAGCAATATCATGACTTCGCTCATCACTATTTTCTCATAGGCTATAATTTTTTCATTCATAAGGTATGCAGCCGGTGTAAATGTGGATGCTGGACGGAATCCTGTAGCTGCCGTTTTTTTGTTATAATAACCATCATTCTTCGCGAAGAAGTACTTCAGGCGAATTTTTCTGAAAAATTGCTGCAATTCTAATTTGATGTTAAAGGAATTAGGAGTGGAGGTAGGGACAAAGGACAATCCTCTTGACAAAACATCATGTTCAGCCTTATTTATGGTGTATTTAGAAATATTGAGTATAGATTCTTTCATATCCGTGACACCAGCTGGCAATCCTTGCGTTATGGTTCGTGGTTCCAATCCTGACATGGGCGTATTAATGGGTTCGGAAGTTACCATCGGTAAGTCTGACGTCTGGTCCGAATTTCGCCGTGATTCTGTTGTGGCTGTGTCTGAAATCGAACTCTTGTGTTCCCTCGTTGATTGCCTTTGCCTTGGTTCCATCTGGGTGGTCTCCCCCAATTCTGATCTCGATTGGTCCAAATAGGTTCCCCTAAAAAAGACGACGAGGTGGAGGGTCCGAAATTGTCTTGGTACGAAGGCCGAAATAACTGTCCTTGTTGGAAAGTTGATTCTTGTGGTTGAAAAGCTGGTCCTTGTGGGTATGCATGCGGGTCAGAGCTTGTACTAGACCTCTCAGATTCGTTTTCAGAGCCACTACCAAAGGAAGAGTTCGAGAAGGTGGCAAATCTCCTCGAGTTCTGTCTATTACGATTACTGAAATATCCTTGTGAGTCTTGAATATAGTAGTCGTCACATATATAAGGGTATGTGATCTTTTTATCGTATGCTTTGATGTCTTTAGCCAATTTCTCCAACTTTCTATTCAACGTCGTAGTATTGAATTCTGCTGTGGCCTTATCGGCTCTCTCCAGAGCCTCTTTCGCGTTTTTTAGACCGCTATCCTCTAAGATCTCTCTTTTCAGGTATGCTATCTCTTGTATCAGTTTTTTCACGTATTCCAGGGCAGTTTCAACCCCCAACACCATCCAGTGCCGGTAGCAGTTATTGGCCACAAAACTAAACCCTTCACGGAATTTGGGTAAATCAATGAAAATTGCTGGTTCGTTTCGAACCTGTAGTCCTTTCGGAATGATATTCGCTTGTAGATATTTGGTTAATAGGTGGCCATGCAAACGTGTGCGTATAAGTTTCTTCTCCTGTCTCTCTAAGCGTGATAGTTTATCATTCAAGGTGGTGTCTATGGGAGTTAGGCCAGTACCTAAATAGTCAAATTCTGTTCTTGAATTAATTTGTTAATGTAGTCCTCACTGTAGGACAATGTTTCCTTCTCAGACATAGTATAATTCTTTGAAGAATCTCAATGAATGTTTCAAGAAACCCTCGCAGGAAAAACCTGCACTAGATAGCCATTAAAGATAATGGGGTAACCCAGTAACCCTCAGAACCTGGGTATACAAGTAGAATTAAAAAAGTGGTTCTGTTGGGAATAACGTAACCTGATTTTGAAATGTACATTAATACATGTATTCAATATTTCAATCGTCGTTCAATGGAAATACACACACATATAACAATTTGAAAGATGCAAGAAACAAATTCTTTTTTTACTGTATATAAATCAAACAGATATTGTTTTAGAAAAATATTTACAGGACTGACCAACAACAACATAAAACAATTAGTGACTGATCGTGCTTAGTGACATAACATTTGAACAAAGATTCACATGTATAACATACATATATTTACAATGACGAACACAGTTTAAACACAATAGTCCAAAATCAAAAGCATAAACCACAACAAAATATATTATTCAATATTCTAATGGTGGATTTGCATGGACAAGTTGAACAGGCAATGTCGACATTTCGACCCGACGAAGAAATGCAGCTTTAGAAGCATCTAGAACGGGTCTTCATCAGGACAGACAGGGGGGGATGGCAGCCTGTAAGTGTAAAAATTAAATCAGAACTATTTGTGTGTAATATGATTCAAAATGAACTGAAAATTCCAATCAGAGGCAGAATGCTCACCTGGTAACTAGGAAATATACGATTTAGATTCCTAGGGTCACATATAAGAAGATGTCAGCCGACACCTCTCTCAATCGTCTATTCTGTAACAAATACGGAAGATTAAAATAGTACAAAATCTTCCATACAGATCTACTCCGTATAATGTAAAGCAAGTGAGACACGTACCTTGAAGGTTATTTACTCCAGTCAAAAAAGTGGTGCCGTCATAACGATCACAACAAACTGTGAAAGGAACAACATGATTTAGGGCACTTCGCATAGGCGGAGTATGTTATAAAATTGACTATGAATCCTACATCTGGCAAGGATGGCTTAGGAATAGTTAATTATTCAAAAGGGAGGTATACGCAAGTTGTTAATGCACGGGAAAACATAATAAATAAAATAAATTGTCTAAGGCAAAAGTGATTGTTTGTATGTACACGTTTAAATTATGTTTGAATTAAAGCGTTAAAGAAAACGGGTGTATATCCCGAAAAACTCTAACAAGAGCTGAGATTATTTTAGCAATGCCACATTACTCATGAGGAAATTTAAAATTACGTGTAATAACAAGGACACATCAGGTCCTAAAAGGCCACCGGTCTTCATACACCGAAAGCAGGCCAAACAGTTCACAGGACAGATCTCCTAGAACGTTTAGCCGAAAAGTAAAAATGCGTTCGCTACACAAATAATTACCCGTATAATTTGTTGATGTAAAGTGAGCGTTCTAACAGGCGATTTCGTTATCTCATATGGCGGTTCCTAAGTGGGAATTTGCCCTAAATCATGTTGTTCCTTTCACAGTTTGTTGTGATCGTTACGACAGCACCACTTTTTTGACTGGAGTAAATAACCTTCAATGTACGTGTCTCACTTGCTTTACAATATACGGAGAGTAGATCTGTATGGAAGATTTTGTACTATTTTAATCTTCCGTATTTGTTACAGAATAGACGATTGAGAGAGGTGTCGGTTGACATCTTCTTATATGTGATCCTAGGAATCTAAATCATATATTTCCTAGTTACCAGGTGAGCATTCTGCCTCTGATTGGAATTTTCAGTTCATTTTGAATCATATTAAACACACATAGTTCTGATTTAATTTTTACACTTACAAGCTACCATCCCCCCCTGTCTGTCCTGATGAAGACCCGTTCTAGATGCTTCTAAAGCTGCATTTCTTCGTAGGGTCGAAATGTCGACGTTGCCTGATCAACTTGCCCATGCAAACCCACCATTAGAATATTGAATAATATATTTGGTTGTGGTTTATGCTTTTGATTTTGGACTATTGTGTTTAAACTGTGTTCGTCATTGTAAATATATGTATGTTATACATGTGAATCTTTGTTCAAATGTTACATCACTAAGCACGATCAGTCACTAATTGTTTTATGTTGTTGTTGGTGAGTCCTGTAAATATTTTTCTAAAACAATATCTGTTTTATTTATATACAGTAAAAAAAGAATTTGTTTCTTGCATCTTTCAAATTGTTATATGTGTGTGTATTTCCATTGAACGACGATTGAAATATTGAATACATGTATTAATGTACATTTCAAAATCAGGTTACGTTATTCCCAACAGAACCACTTTTTTAGTTCTACTTGTATAACCAGGTTCTGAGGGTTACTGGGTTACCCCATTATATTTAATGGATTGGTGTCAGAGAAGGCGGAGGAGAAAAGCTGCTTTGGAGAGATGCTGGGAGCTTGGAATTATGCCAGACTGTGCACTGATGACCCCTGTAGGTTTGAGATTGTTGCGGGACACTAGCCTGGATGAGAGAAGTCATCGAGGAGGCCAAGGGTTAATTAAGTGAGTTGGGGTTTTAGTGCTGGTTAGGAAGGTTTTAGTGTAGGAAATCTGACCAAGGATTGATTTTTAACCATTTGAGTATAATGAAATGAATACAAACCTACATTTTCTCTTCATGACTTTTATTAAACAGTTTCTTGATTTATGTCCTGAATGGCAATACTCAAGTGAAAATTAATAGTGAGAGAATAAATTATAATTTTCTTTATGCAAATTAATTACATAAAATCTTTTAAATGATTTCAGGTGTTCGTGATTCTTTTAGAGTCAATTAATTATGCAATTCAATGTATTGTTGTAGTGAGGTTCAGCTGGTCTTGACAATCACCATCAACCAATCCAACTAATTGGTCCGTCGACCAAGTGGGTGGAGTGCCTTGATGTTTAGGATTAGGGATCTATAGGTGATGGATGTTAATGTATATTTTTGGAAAATAACTTTTCTCTCCCTATAGGTTATAAGGTGTTTCCCCCACATGTCCAGTGCTTGAATTACTCATCCCTCCTGTGTGTGCAGACTTGTGAGAGAGACGTGTGAGTGTTGGTGTTATGGGCCCCACCAATGACTGTGTGTGTGAATGAGCTAGTATGACGTCGGGTCTGCGACGCAGGGAGGGTATCGGTAAATGTTATTCCTCATTCTTCCCAGTCTCGCGCTGGATCATGATCACTGCTTCCCAAAGCATGGGTGGAAGGGCCCCATCCTCAAGAGCTTCAGCATTCACCTCCAGGAGATATGGGGCAAGCAGGTGTTTATATGCCTTATAAAATACACGTGTGAGCCCACATAGGCCTGGGGCTTTGAAACCCTTGTGGGCATCTATCGCCTATATTTTTTCTTCACTAGAGATGGGTTCACTCAAGAACTGTCTCTGTCCATCTGTTATCAAGGCCATCACAATCTCAGCAAGATATTCTGCAATTGCAGAGGTGTCCCCTGTTGTCCGGGAAGAGTATGGCCATTCATAGTAATGCATAAGTTTATTATACCCAACTTGTCCGTCACTTGTCCCCTCCCCTCTGACTGCAGTTCAGTGATGTACCCACCTTGCCTGTTAGGACGGGCCAGGGTACTGCCTGAACACTCTCCCGCTCCGTACTGCCGGGCTTGTGCATATTTCCCCAGGTAGGCCTTCTCTCTGGGTGCTAGACCATGGCACTCATCCATCAGGATGGAGCTAAGATGCATCTGGTTTCCGTGGCATTGCCAGGAATCCTCCAAGTCAATATTGATCAGTTCTGTCTCAATGTGGGCAAGAGGGGCACGGATTTCGTGCAATACACCTGCATGTTTGGAGATGTACACCCCATGAATATATGCCTTAACCCCTTCAGCGCTGCGCGGATTCCCCCGCGGTGCTGAAGGGTTCGAGCGCGGGCGGGGCCATGACGGAACGGTTCCGTCATGAGCACAGCTCAACCGATGCTCATGACGGAACCGTTCCGTCATGAGCATGGAAGGGGTTAAAGGCCTCCTAAAGTGTGGCCTGTTTGGTGACAGAGCCGGCATTAAGGTTAAAGTATTCAGTAATGGAGTTGCGGAGCACTGTGAGGAAAATCTTGTCATGGAGAGCAGTGCTGGGAGAACGCCGTTGCTGATCAGGCCTCACCCGTAGGGCACCCTCAGTACCATCCATATCTGATAGCGTTTCCGGAAGGTGTGTCATGTCCGCCAGCCACAGGGCTGTATACCACACATACTTTTGCCATTAACAGACATAGCATTATATTATAGTTACCATAACCATGCATACCATTACCACACACACATTTACCATGCAAACGTTTACCACACAATATGTTTTTGAAGAGAAACAATACTAATACATGTAAATGAAAAAATAAAATATATTTGCATAGGCAAAATAATTGTAGTATACCAGAAAATATTTTTGACAAATTTTTAAAAATAAAATGAACTATTGTGAAGCACATTTTTATGCAGTAGTACACATTCAGAACATAGCAGCTAAACACAATGCATCGCAACCCTACGCAAATATTTGCAACATAACACAAAACAATGCAACTACACCATATTTTTAACATCATTATATGACAATACATCGCAAAACATCGCAACACTACAAAACTGTTCTCATGCATAAATAACAAATTGACAAATTGCAGTCTACTCACTATTCTAACATTGCCAGGACAAGTGTCTGGGAGCAGGTTTACTATTCTAATTCCACCAAGTGTTCATTCAGAGAAGGTGCTGGACAGTGTCTGTGGACAGATTTACTATCCGAACTCTGCCAAGTTTTTTTATTTCCCAGCAGGACTAATCATAAATAAAAAACATTTCACAGTATCATAACATCATAATCATATATTTTTTTCTGTTTAATTTTGAAATCATTTAAATATTGAAAATGCAAGACAAGCCACTTATAAAAAAATCAATATGTGGTAATAGATTCTTCAAATATTGTGACTTTACTTATTATAAGGAGAGAGTAACTGAGCCCAAGAGTCATTGGAAGTGTGTGGAATGTTTTTCATTCCATTGCAAAGGCAGAGCGGTTACTCTTGATGACACAGTGGAAAGAACCACAGAGCATAACCACTCTGCCTCTGCAATGGAGATTGAAGTAAGGGAAGATATTCAGCAAATAAAGTCACTTGCGGTCACCTCCAATGAACTCTGTGGCTCATTTTGAGGAAGGCAGCCCAGAACATCCCCATGCATGTTGCCAGTAGTATTCCGATGATTCCAAATTTAAGAAGAGCAGTGCAAAAACAAAACCAGGGGAGTAATCTCCAAAGAGTGCAACTGTTAGAGTTCTGAGGCCCAGGGATCCCAAATCCTGGAAGGTATTGCTCAGTTTGATGGAATAGTTATTTTTTTCTCGGGAGAAAGACTCAAGGCACTGGACCTCTATGGCCTTAAAAAATTGGTAAATACTTATGGTTGTGAGTCAGTTTCACTCCCTCTAAGATAAGAAGCATCCAATAAATTGGTAAATCCAGAGTATTATTTATTCATAACAAAGATGGACAGCCAACACGTGTTTCGCCCCTTTTGGCACGGTTTTGGCCAGGGCTTTCTCAAGGCTGTATGTAAGAGAAGAAAGAAAAAACGAAAAAAATAAGTCCTAGGAATGAGGGTTTTTTTTAAAAAAGAAAGTTTTTTTGAGAACACCATGTCTAGTTATAATAAATGGAGTAAAATGTGTGATGAATGGGGACCCAATTCCATAGGTAAGTGCTCAAGAAACGCATTCAGTGGGGATTATTATGGGAAGGTTTTATTATTTGGTTCTCCTCATAAAATAGGGGATGTTAGTCTTCGTTATAGTAGAGAAGTGGAGTTGATTCCACAAAGTTCTGACAGGTTTTCACCAATGGGATAAGACGGAAATTTTAGGCAAGGAGAGAGTTTTGTGTTATTACACCAGTCTTAAATTAGTGAAAGTCAGTGAAGTAGTAGGTTAGGTTAAAGTGCAATTTTGAAAATAAAAGATAAGACCAAATTGATACCTTCGTTTTTGGCACAAAAAATATTGCGTATGCTTCATCCCACATTTTCCAAGGATACTGTACAATACAGGTGATCCAGCCTCTGCACAGTGAAGAAGAAGTCACCGAAATAGAAAGGAAAGGAAGAAAAACCAGAGAAGGGAAAAAGAGTAATATATATGCATGGTAGTAAGATGAAAGAAAAAAGACACAGCGAAAAAGAAAACCAATCAGTTTAAGAGCCAACAGGCAATTGAAAGTTAGTCATATTGCTATACATTAGTAATTACAATGATCGCGATGTCGTGATTAGTTACTTGTACTCAATAATTCCATGAGCTTGATCAAAAGGGTTTAGAAAGGCAGGCGATTTAGGAAAAAGGGATATTTGCTCTCCTGTCGTATAACGAGAGCAGTCTCGTTTAAGCAAACCGGGTTAAGCCCGTAAAGAGAGTTACGAGACATAAAAAAGCCGCAAAAGTCAGTGGTGATATTAGGAGGAGAGACTCTGTATAGCCGGTTACTTACTGTCAGGCTTAAGAGTGAAGGTCTAGAAGAGGTTCCCGTCACTGGTGTTCTTCAGCGCGATATATTCGCGTTGTGGTCCACGGCCATCTTAAAAGGGTTATTACGGCCGATCACGTGTCTGTGGCGCTAAGGTAAATTATTCAAGCGCCATCTTGTAGTGTGGTCATATTGTGTAGGCATGTAAATACTGCAGATATCCGCAGCGAAACGTATTATAGTTGAGACACGATTTATACGTTAAAGTCAAAACGCAAAGACTACAACTATTTATTTCACTATTATTTCTCTCCGCAGTAGCTTCGCTTTTAGGGTACGTGGTCGGCTGGAAAGGGCTTGCGTAGCCGATCGTGTATTAAGGCAATTTGTTTAAAGATTCCGACGCCATCTTAGTATGGGACGAGAAAGTTTAAATTCTGGCAATTTCTTGATATGAGGTCTCCATTATTAGCAAAGTTCATGGGATCGATTATTCCATGTGCAGAGGGTTTGATTTTATGATTTGCTTTCTTAGCAAGCGTGCTCTGTTTGTGGGAAGGAGCTTTAAGAGCAGGTACAATACTGGTTGCTAGCTTGATTACAGGACATAGTTTGTACTGATTATGTTGAGAGACTGAATGTAGGGCCAGTAAAAAGATTTAAGGTTAGTGTAGCTTTCAGTATAGAAAGAAAGAAAAAGGAGAAATAAAAGGTTGCCTGAGAATGATTAGGCAAAACTAATTAAGTACACATGTATGTCATAAACAGTGTATCATCAACAGTACATCATCCAATTTCAACTTCACAGCAGCACTGTAATGTGACAATATTAAATGGTGATTCGCTTAGACTTTACAAGTTCATTATTGTTCTTGTGGTGGCCAAACATATAGGGTGGTGTGATCATTGGTCAGTTAGAGGGTCTTATAACCAATGGTGCCACTCTTGATCTTTATTAAGGCCAGACTCTACGGTCCCATAACGAATTATATAGGCACTTTCCTTCTGTATTAAACGTTGTTCCAGGTTGCCACCTCTGTCATGTTGTTTTATTTTTTCTAAACCACAAAAAACAAAATTCCGATTAGGTTCATGATGCAGGTTAAAATGTTCAACTAAGGGTTGTCTGTCATCTGTTTTGTGGATGTTTCAATAGTGTTCCTGTATTCGTTTTTTGAGTGGGCCAATTGTACTCCCAATATAATGTTTCCCACATGGACATGTGATTAAATAAATCACATATGTGCTCTCACAGTTGATGAAGTCATTGATATAAACGGTATGGCCATTTATCCTCGTGTGTTGTACTTTTGATTGGCCCAGTTTACATATCGAGAAGTTAGAGCAAGTGTAGAAGCCATTTGGTCTCTGTAGAAAAGATGCTGTTTTGTGTTTGGGTTCAAAGTATGATGAGCATAGTGAATCTCGTAAATTTTTATTTCTCTTGAAGCTAAGTTGGGGTTGGTCTTTGACTGCAGATCTGACTGTTGGATTTAGTGTCAGTAAGTTCCAGTGTTTTTTAAGAACCTTGCGTATATGGTAATGGCCATTGTGAAAAGGGGTAAGAAACCGTATGATAGGTTCCGTCTCTTTCTTTTTCCTACTTTGTAGGAGGTTGTTTCTGTCCAGATGAGAAACTTGATGTTTGGTATTTCTGAGGGAGCAGCTGTTATATCCTCATTGAATGAGTCTTGATGTAATGTCTCTTGAGTGTGTTTCAAAACCTTGGTCTGAGTTACAGTTGATTCTGACCCTACGAAACTCTCCTGATGGTATATTGTTGATGGTATGCTGAGGATGGCTGCTGGTCGCGTGTAAGATTGAGTTGGCGGCCGTAGACTTGCGGTGGAACTGTGTTTTTAGATCCAAGATGTAGTAAAGGTAACATTGATATTCCATTGATTGGGGGTCAGAGTTTTGATGAAGTTGAGTAGACGTTCTTCAGATCCTTGCCATATTAAAAGCACATCATCGATGTATCTACCCCACATAACTATGTTCTCAGAGTAGTTGGTTTTGTTGTCGCCCCAGATCCAGTGATGTTCTACTTCTCCCATAAGGATACAGGCGTATGGGGGCGCAAATTTGGCCCCCATCGCTGTACCTTGGGTCTGTAGATAGTAGGTTCCATTGAAGAGAAAAAAATTGTTGTATAAACAGAATTCCAGAAATTCCAAGATCATATTGTTTCTTGCAGTGAAGTGAACAGATCTTCCTTGTAAGCATTTCCTTACTGCTGCTATACCATCAGGGTGTCGGATTGACGTGTATAAACTGACTACATCAATAGTTGAGAGAAGATAGTCTGATTGCCATGTAATGTTGTTGAGCTTCTGTAATACATCCTTGGTATCACGAATAAAAGAGGGAAGATCTCTCATGAACGGCTGTAGTTCCTCATCAATATATGCTCCAATCCGGGAGCATATAGAATCGATGCCTGCAATGATAGGTCTTCCTTTCGGAGGTTTACCTGGTTTATGGATTTTTGGCAAAAGGTATAGAGTCGGGGTAACTGGGGTCTCTATGAATAGAAGTTGTTTTTCTGCTAATGTGAGCAGGTCATTATCATACCATTTGTTAAGTAAACAAAGCAATTTATTTTGTATTTCTTTAGTCGGATTTTTGGTAAGTTTAGTGTAGCAGACGGGATCTCCCAATTGGCGTTCAGCTTCTTGAAGATAGTCAGATGTATTAAGGAGGACGATGTTGCCTCCTTTATCTGCCTCCTTAATGATTAGTGATGGATCATTTTTAAGTTCCAATAGTGCTTGTTTTTCTTTCCGCGTTATGTTTTGTGTAAGGTATTTTTGTTTAGCTAGGTATTTGTGGTGTTCAATTGCCAGGTCTTTGTTAACTGCAGAGAAGAAGGTATCTATTGAGTTACCAACTGGTAGGATTGGCGTGAATTGTGATTTGCATCTGAGCGCTGTGTTTTTGCAGTAAAAGATGTCTATGTCCAGTTCTTCTGCCGTGGTAGTGAGAGATTCCAAATCATCTGTGGGGACATCCGTAGACAGGTGTGTCAGTAGATTGATATCTTCCAGATCTTTGGCTGAAAGATGACTTGTGATATTGGGGTGACCTGTTTGTCTTTTTTGTTGAGTTCCATCCGAGAAAAAAGAGTATAATTTCAATCTCCGAGTAAATTTATATAGATCAACTTGAGTCAGTCAGTCAGTCATATAGTCTTCATTTCGATAAAATTTCATCAAGAAAGACATTTTACATCATAAAATTTAAAATACAATATCATAAAAAACAGGAAAAGACATAAACCTTAAAACACTGGAGAGGGAGAGGGAAGTCACAGCATCACAGCATGCAACTATTAAGTCTTGTTACGGATAATCCAAACCCAGCCAAGGAATTTAGCCACAGCGATTACAACACATTCACTCGTGTCGAAACGCAGAATGTTATGGGCTACAAAACCCTGCCGGGTGCCGCAACGTAAGCCGGGCAGGCAAAGAATATGTAACCGACAGAATCGACACAATCCGAGCACCACCTACAGGTATCACGAAAGCCACCCTTCCATTTTTTAGTGAATGAATTGGTGGGTAAGGAACCTACCCTGAATTGGTGGTATAGTTTCCTGTCACTAGGCCTGGTGATGGTATCCCAATACTCTTCAAGAACAGGGGTTTGTTTAAATCCAAGGAACTTGCCAGTCAGGGACTCAGGGGAAGCAGATAAAATGTGCTTTTGGGAAATCATAGACCAGTAAAGGGTCTTAAAGCTTTGTTTCGGGGGAAAAGAGCTGTTAGCTGGGTCAGACCACAGGGTACCTAAACCCATAGAGTCCAATAAGAGACTAACATGTTTACACCAGGGGAGGTCGCCCGCCCCCAAAATACAACGAACATCCATAAAGGCTTTGGCAAAGGGGGCCAATTCAGGGACTGTCCATAGCCTCCTCCAATAAGCCAGAGGTTTAAACCTGGCAATATCATCAAACGAGTAACAACCAAGGTCCAAAAAAAGTGGTTTCACTGGAGTTGAGCTGGGGAGTCCCGTTAACTTTCTAAAAAATTTGTTTTGGGCTTTAACCAGGGAAGAAAGGTCTGTATAACCCCATAATTCAGCACCGTATAAAATTGCTGAGTTGATCCTGGCTTCGAATATTTTGATAGGAGGACCTATCATTTTTGCCTAGGATTGTTTTTGTTCCTTGATCAGACAGCCCGATAGTTGGGCAAATTTAAGAGAAAGAGCGTCAATTTGAGGTCCCCAGTTCAACTTGTTTTCAAACAATACGCCCAGGTAGGTCATAACATTTGTACGTTCCAGAACACCACTATCCATGGACACCTGACCCCTCACAGGTTTCCCTTTGTTAAAAACCATATATTTGGTTTTTGAAATGTTAACTGACAGGTCGCAGTCGGAGCAGAAAGAAGAAAATAAATTCAAAGCCGACTGCAGCCCGGACAGAGTTTGTGAGAGGAGTAAGGTGTCGTCCGCAAACATAAGCAGCGGAACCTTGGACCCTCCTAACATGGGGGCATCCGTAGATTTATTGGAGAAATATTGGACAACTCTATTGATGAATAATAAAAATAATGTGGGTGCGAGAACACACCCTTGTCGGACGCCTCTGTTGACATTGAATTTATCAGTGACCTGCCCTTGATTACCCCAGCGAACTTGGGCAAAGTTATTGTCATGTAACCTAATTATGATGTTTAAAAGGTCTGAAGATAGCCCAAGCTCCGCTAATTCGCCCCAGAGTTTAGTCCTATTGACCAAATCAAAAGCAGACCGAAGGTCTACAAAAGCTGCATAAATTGTACCACTGCAAAGATAAACCGTTTTCCAGACAATTAGTTGGAATTTAAAAGCCTGGTCAATGGTACTAATGCACGATCTGAATCCTGCCTGTAAGGGCGGGATGATGTCGAACTGCTCAGCCCAGAGCTGGATCCTTACCAAAATCATTCTTGCTACAATTGTTTGGACAGAGTCAATGAGACTAATGGGGCGATAATTGCCCGGGCACGAACGGTCACCTTTTTTGAAGATGGGCAAGATCTCTGCGCCCTTCCATGAGTCGGGGATGGGGGCCCCTTTAACTAATGCGTTGGCCAGAAGGGCGATGTAGGGGGCCCAGTTACCAGGGTCGGATTTAAAAAGGTCCGCAGAGACACAATCAATACCTGGAGCCTTACCATTAGGAACCCTCGATAATGCCATCTTGACCTCTTCGACATCAAACTCGAGGTTAGAAGGTGTAAACGGATCCCGGCTTTTTGGTTCAAAGGATATAGCAGCCATATCAACATCAGAAAACTGGGATTCATAATGGGATACCCAGTTGTCCGGAGAAACATTGTTGGAGGGAACCTGTGAGTTTGATGTATTACCCCACTTCAAGGTATGCCAGAACAAGGTTAGGTTCCTTAGTTTACTGGCTGCCAGTAAGGCACTCCAGTGATCGTTATCCCAGTCACGCTTCGCCTGAACTTTGGCCCTAGTGTAGAGTTTTCTCGCAGATCTAATAGTGGCCTGGTCCTTAGTAGCGATAGCTGCTTTCAAAGCGTTATATGAATCTCGGCAGTTCTTATTATACCAAGAGCTTTGCTTGGGGATCTTGGAGGACATGGCCTTGCAGGGTTTTGAGAAGATGGATTTTAAATCCAAAAACAGATTGGTATGTATGTTTGTAGCATCGGCAATGTCACCGTTGTCGAGCCTAAGGGACTGTAAGGCTGCCGTCGCTGAGGAGACTTTATCGCCAATCTCAGAGAGTATAGCACTATCAAGAACAACCCTTTCCCATCGCACTCTGCGATGATTGTTAGTTAAAAGGGCATTAGCAGTCGATATCTCAGATTGAATGTTTCTAAACTGGGGGCTGAACAGGAGTGTCAGAACCAAAGGGTTATGGTCACTCTCAATTCGCTCACAGATCATCATGTCACCCAGAGTGTGCCAGTACTCCACTTTTATTAGAGCATAATCAATTCGACTACTACGTCCTCGACCATCGGAGAAGGTCACTTTGCCAGACGGATCCGAGGGGGTTCGTCCATTGGCTGCCCTGAAACCACGTTCTAGGCATAAACTCGTCCACTGAACAGCAGATTCACTCCATCGTTTAGTAGGAGTGAGGACGAGAAGAGGTATATTCCAGATGATATCAATTTCCATGGTCAAAGAGTCGCATTCGGGGTACAGTGGCTCGAAACAGCAGTTAAGATCACCTATAATAATTACGTTGGTACTAGGGTCAACTGTCTCCAGGAACTCATCCAATTGTAGGAATGTGTTGGTTCCACGACCTCCTGGGAGGCCCCGGTTGTAAACATTAATTAACAGTGTTAGGGGTTCATCGGTGCTCTGCAGAGAGATGATCAAAAGGTCGGGATTGTCAATAGGCAGTTCGGTTAGGCTATACTTCAGGGTTTGCCTAACCCAGAAACAGAGACCACCAGAAGAACGGCCCCTAGGGTTACTAATTGCCCTCTTGAAAAAGTTCACGTACCCAGAGTAACAAATAGGGTCAACAGCCCATGTTTCCTGGAAAGCCAGGATGTCATGGGTAGAGACCCAGGCGGACCAATCCTCGTTAATTAATTTGCTACGAAGACCCGCAATGTTCCAGGAAGCCAGGGTGAGGACAGGGGAACTAGGGGAAGCCAGGTGAATTGGAGTGCATGGTAGAGTTGGAGAGCTGGGGGAAGCCAGGGGAATTGGAGTGCATGGTGGAGTTGGAGACACAGAAGGGAATTCAACACTATCAAAACCTGTAGTCTTAGTCACAGGGATACAAGAAACAGTATGTGCAGGAAGAGGAGGAACTAGGAGCAACCCACCAACATCAAATACCACATCAGTGCATATAAGGCTGGACGTATTGGGAGCACATGACAGGGGTAAATGAGAACTCTCCAGATCTACAGATGGAACGTGGGGCTTATGAGGGTGAGTATGTTGGGGGTCACAGGAAAAACCAGGGGGTGAGAACCTCTGGTCCGTGCAAAATCGTCCAGGCATGCCCCGGCCGCTGGGCCTATAAGGCACGGGGCTATGGTTACAAAGTGGTCAATCAACCCCCTCCAAATCACTCAGCGGGGCGTATGGGTTAAATAGAGGGAGATGGAAATCCAAGCCCTGTACTCTACGAGGACCCCTAGTGACCCTCTCCCAACCGAGTGACCCGGCATTGGACTGTTGAAAAAGTGCGGGGGGATAAAAATATGACAAATCTGTAACAAAGATTCCAGAGGCACCCGAGATGTTAGGATGGGAACATAGATAACTCACCGCCCTGGGGTCTCGAAAATTTACAAGCACACAATCCCCCTCTACTCTCTTGACCCCACTGCCCAGCCAACACACCCTGCGAACAATCAAAATTTCTGCGCAAGAAGAAGCGGGAAGTGGCCTATTGCGATTTAACCAGTGGGTAACCTTATTTTTTAACTCACTGTGGGACTCAGCCTTATCCTGCGAAAGACTGGGAACACCCACCAGAATGGCAGTATAAGGATGAGACTCAGGCGGGAGGTTAATACGAGGAAGTTCGGAAAATGGACAAGCACCCTCGACGAGGGAGTGCTTATTGGTAAGATGATTTCTATTGGTGTTTATGTTACTATCTGAAACATGGCGGGAAGTGGTACAAGATGACTGGTGAGGAGTGTTTGTGGGAGTGACATTGGGAGCTGGGGGATCTGGGGGAGCTCCAATCATTGGGGTGGTGTCATTGGGGGGAACCTCGACCACAGCAGTTAAATCAGAAGATATTACGGGCCCAGATGACGGTAGAGATGCTGAGAACTTCTCAGTTATTACCAGGTTGGCATACATCATAGCCTCTAGTTTTTCGACCAAATGAGAGAGTCGATTAACTTTCTCATATAGTGGAGTAAAGAAAGACTTGAACAACTGCTCCAGGACCTCAGCATGATCAGCTGACGAAGGGGATGTAGTGGTCGAGGATACAGGACGAGAAATAGGCACAGAACTCACATCAGCGGCAAAAGTAACATGTGGCGCCGGGGGGTTGGGGGCAGGACAGGGATCAGGAATTGTGGGCACTTTAATATTGTTAACGGGATTGCCCTTAGGATACACTTCCCTGCATGTGTTCGTCCCCTGGGTTAACTGTGGCAGGACACCCTGTGACGAGATTGTGGAACCAGGCAAATCAGAGGGGGGTTGTAAATGAATATCTAAAACGGTGGAGGGCAAACCAAGGGGGGAAGAGCCAGATGATGTAACAAGGGTATTAACCAATAGGCCTGTTACTGGGCGAATATCTAAACCAAGCTCAGTATGATCGGAAAGGTCAGAGATGGGTTGTGGGGGCCTAGGGACAGGAGAAGAAACTGTCATAAGGCTGCCCAAAGATGATCTTTTAGAAGACAAATCAAGGGACAGTCTTTTTTCTGTTAGATCTATTTCGCGTTCAAGAATCCGGGCAGCTCTAGTGATAAAATTATCTAACATCCCTGAAACACAGCCCCCAGGACTACTCTGTGCTAACTTCCTACCTGACCTCAGAGACGACATTACTGTATACAACAGTTAGAAAGTGGGAGTTGGATCTGAGACAGGTAAGCTAGGATTGAACTCAGCCACAAAGAAGAGTACAGGCCCGTCCCGTCTACTTCCGTCCATGAACGGCCACAAACGGCCCGCTCTTTGCCCGGTCTTCGCCCCGAGCATCGTCCCGCGCGCGTACCGCTGGCGCGCTAGGACGTAGGCAGAGTTAAGCCCGGGGGAAGAGTAGGGGGCGTGAACGGGGAGAGGAACCAGGTGAGCACAGTTAGTGGAGCGCAATGCTCCGTGGTCCTCGCAGTCCCGTGGGTGAGTCGATCAGCATCCAGCCCCCAACAAACAGCGTAGCGTCCAGTACGGAGAAGAGCAGCAAAGAGTCCCGCACTTGAAATGCCCCAGCCAAGATTTTATATGCTTGAGGCCAGCGAGCGGCACCCACGCAGCGGGGGCCGCGAGGCGTGGCGGTAGAGGGAGGAACCAGACGGGAAGAGGAACCAGGTGAGCACAGTTAGTGGAGCGCAATGCTCCGTGGTCCTCGCAGTCCCGTGGGTGAGTCGATCAGCATCCAGCCCCCAACAAACAGCGTAGCGTCCAGTACGGAGAAGAGCAGCAAAGAGTCTGTACCAGGTCCCAACTTGATGTAGGACAGAAAGATAGGCCCTTATTTAGTATTTGATGATGTGTTGGGGTCAAGGCCTTATTTGAGAGATTGACCACTAAATTACATGGTATTATTTCTGTTCCGTTGGTGCCGGCTTTACTAATGTATAGCAATATGACTAACTTTCAATTGCCTGTTGGCTCTTAAACTGATTGGTTTTCTTTTTCGCTTCTTTCTTTTTTCTTTCCTATCCGCTGTGTCTTTTTTCTTTCATCTTACTACCATGCATATATATTACTCTTTTTCCCTTCTCTGGTTTTTCTTCCTTTCCTTTCTATTTCAGTTACTTCTTCTTCACTGTGCAGAGGCTGGATCACCTGTATTGTACAGTATCCTTGGAAAATGTGAGATGAAGCATACGCCATATTTTTTGTGCCAAAAACGAAGGTATCAATTTGGTCTTATCTTTTATTTTCAAAATTACACTTTAACCTAACCTACTACTTCACTGACTTTCACTAATTTAAGACTGGTGTAATAACACAAAACTCTCTCCTTGCCTAAAATTTCCGTCTTATCCCATTGGTGAAAGCCTGTCAGAACTTTGTGGGATCAACTCCACTTATCTACTATAACGAAGACTAACATCCTCTATTTTATGAGGAGAACCAAATAATAAAACCTTCCCATAATAATCCCCACTGAATGCGTTTCTTGAGCACTTACCTATGGAATTGGGTCCCCATTCATCACACATTTTACTCCATTTATTATAACTACACATGGTGTTCTCAAAAAAACTTTCTTTTTTTAAAAAAACTCTCATTCCTAGGACTTATTTTTTTCGTTTTTTCTTTCTTCTCTTACATACAGCCTTGAGAAAGCCCTGGCCAAAACCGTGCCAAAAGGGGCGAAACACGTGTTGGCTGTCCATCTTTGTTATGAATAAATAATACTCTGGATTTACCAATTTATTGGATGCTTCTTATCTTAGAGGGAGTGAAACTGACTCACAACCATAAGTAATCTCCAAAGAGTAACTCCTAAAAACTACTCTAATCATAATGACAAGCGTGTAAAATGAAGCCTAATTGTTAGTACAGTGCATAAAATAGTAACCCTGCAGAGCAGCGAAATTTGAATGATGAATGAAACTTTTAAATCAACTCCCCATCCATCCACCAAAATGTATACTATTCATGCAAACATTAGCAACATTACAGTCCGATTAGTAAATGGTTAACTGCCTGATAAACAATTCTCATATTAGACTGACTTTTTATGAGCAGTAAAATCTAAAACAATAAATAAATTAAATTATATTAATAAAAATTATGATTGACTTTGAACTACAAACGAATAATAGAATTACAAAAATGTATCCTAATATCCAAATCCAAGGATTTTTGTTCGCTTTTCCGAGGCACATTGGTGAAAAAATTCAGAACACATCCTTGACTGATGATAGTAAACTACAATATGAACTGAAAAAAACTAACTGCATTGTGTTTTGTACCTCCTGAGTGTACAGATGGCCTCTACAATTTCAATCAGAATATCATTCAGAAAAAGAGGAAAAAATGGCTCCACTTCCAAATTACTTCGAAGACACATGAATTGGCCGTCTAAGCAGGTCAGGCAACAGAAGGAAACCCATGTTTGTAATTGAAAGGTAGAACTGTTACTGAACCTGCTTGGAGGGAACTGTAAAATCCAATGATGCTATTGAGGGTTGGCATGATTCTTTCGACAACCCCAGTGGAGTTTTAAAAATTTAAAACTGACGATTTTATTCAATTGAAATCAAGGGAAAACTGTGGGAAAATGTTTTTAAAATGTGAGTTAATTTGTTTCATATTTAAAAAAAATTAATGATATGTTAATCATTGAAATAAAGTCTATTATAATTAAATTTGTTGTTTTTTAAAACACCTAATTAAATATTACAAGCATTTTTCTGTGAAACGATTCCTGTTGCAGTATTTAAAAAAATAGTAGGTTTCAATTTTAAAATATTATTTACATATTCTTAAAAATAAACATCATAAATCTTTTTTTACTTTGAATATGTTAATTAATACTCACGTATCATAGTTGATACATGTGTTTTAATACACTTTCCCCACCCATTACCCTTACATCTATTACATCCCACCTCTAAAACTTTATTTAAATAGTTTATACCTAAGTAGTCATACACTTCACAACCCATTACCCATATATCCCTTACATACAGACCCTAAAACGTTGGTTAGATATTTATTTTATTAATTTTCATAAATTATTTTTCAAACATATTAAATCATTGTACATGAACTTACGTATTTAATACCCAGGTATCATATTTGATACCATAGTATTAATGCAGTTGATCACTCATTAGTCCTATATTCCATACATCTGACCCTAAAACTTTATTTACATATTTTTAAATTAATTTTCATAAATTATCACTTAAATCCCACTCCTAAAACGTTATGTTTATATATTTAAAATAATTTGCATAAATGATTTAAAAAATATTAAATCATCACTTTAAATTACATATTTAATACTAAGCTATCATTGTTGACACCTGAGTAGTAATACACTTCGTCAACCATTACCCCTTTATCTCTTATATCATGCCACTAAAACGTTATTTACATATTATTTGTATATATGTATATAGTAATATATTGCTACATGTGATTAATTTCAAATAACCATAGAATAATATATTTAAAGTACATTTTGTAAACAAAAAAATTATAATATTTCCCATTAGTTACATATACTTACTATTATGCATGGTAAAGGCATGCATGATAAAGGCATGCGTAGTAAACCCATAGATGGTAGAGACACATGCATGGTAATCCCATGCCTAATAAAAGCAAATGTGTGATAAAGACTGCGTGGTAATAGCATTGCATGATACAAACTACGTAGTTAAGGATTTTTCCCACTCATATATGGTAACTAATTAGTCTGGCTTATTAGCTAGTGCTACCCCACCTGCTTTCAATTTGCTTTCTCATTGGTGACTGTCAATGATTACATTACTTTCATATTGAACACTATGGGGCAGATTTTCCATTCTTTCACGCAAAGCAATATAGCAAGGCAACTTGCTGCACTACATTGCGTGAAAGGAAGAGGGCAGAAATGTTCCACATTAACAAAAATATGGAGTATTTCTACACTCTTCTTGCACTGGAGCACTGTGTGCTGCCTAGCACCAACACAGGCACCCTTGCACCATAGTGCAAAGGTCTCTGTGTTACAGGTATGATTTTTTTTTGTGCAGGAAGGGATATCTTTCTTAGAAGCCTATTCCTCTTTCTATGTAGAGGAATTAAAAAGGAAAAATAAAGATATTTCTCCTCATTAAACCTCTGTCCGGTAGGTGCTCCATTTTGCCGCCAACCCTGGTTTGCAAGTCTTCGTAAATCTAGGTTTGCAAACGCTAAGTGGTGCAAAGTAGTGCTGTGTGTTGCCTTGGGTTACTCTGTATTTACTCAACTAGGTAAGGACTTTCAATGTCTTGTGACAACTTGCCTTATACAAGGACAATGCAAGTAGTTAGTTGATCTGTCCCTGTGTGTTTGGCGGACAGGGTACTATGCCACAAAAGTGACAGTGTACCCTCTACACCAGATTGTCAGCTCTCCTGCTTTATTTAGAGTTGTGGGATTTGTCATATTTCTATCTACATGGTTCGGCTGCTTCCACCAATGGAAAACTTGGACTGGCGCCCAGGACAGCCTCATTATTTCACTGCTGAAGTACTCCAGAAAGAGTACAATATTCTTGACTTGTCACTATGCTATGCAGAGGTTATTAAGACACATTATAGACTAATGTTCTACCAGCATCATATGATAGACTCAATCATGTACTTGTATGTTTAAGAAATATTATTTAAAGTCCCAAACACACACATTGGCACAGAAATCTTTCCATGTTTATAACTGGATCATTGCAAAGTATTTTATGTACAGCATGGCTCCGTGGATACATTTTCCCTTTAATCTACAGGGCGCTTGGCATTTTCCGGTTGCCAGAAGATGTGGAGGAAGGCTCACAGAGCAGCAATGCTCAGGGCACAAAGTGTTACAGACTTATGCAAACAGTGGCTTGGGGTTTCAGATGGATAGGGGTTTCAACGGGGAGGGGTGCTCGGGGCTCATCCCCTACTGAAAATCCATGTACCTCCACAGATGAACTGGTGCAACAATCTTCCCAACTACAAAAAAAGCATCAATGATCGCGAAGAGAAGCATCGTTCAGTGTCAGTAGCACAGAAGGAAAGGAATATCACAGAAAACAATGGCTGGGTAAGCAGGGCCATAGATGTCAAAGGGGGAAACAATGGCTGGGTAAGCAGGGCCATAGATGTCAAAGGGGGAAACAATGGCTGGGTAAGCAGGGCCATAGATGTCAAAGGGAGAAACAATGGCTGGGTAAGCAGGGCCATAGATGTCAAAGGGGGAAACAATGGCTGGGTAAGCAGGGCCATAGATGTCAAAGGGGGAAACAATGGCTGGGTAAGCAGGGCCATAGATGTCAAAGGTTTAACAATCATTAAAAAAATGTAAAGTACCTCACGGGGTTGAGATCACACAAAACTGATGTGCACGGCCCTGGACGATAAGGAAGAATAACTATGGGGCATATTTACAAGCGATGGCGATTGGCGCTTCGCTTTATTTACAAGGCGCCCTTTCACACTGTACTTAGAGTGAAAGGGGAGGGAAATGGGTGTTTCGGTGTGCGTTGCACTGCAACACACATTGATTTTGACACTGCCCCCTATTTACAAGGGTGACGTAAATAGGAGGCAGCACCAAATTTAAGACCAAGGAAAACCTGATCTTAAACAGGCAAAACAAGGAGAAATGCATTATTTTATCTCGTTTTTGCAGTTTACATGTGTGCTGCATTGTGCAGCACACATAGAAACAGCAAAACACCATCGATAGTTTATGTGCAGGAAGGTGTCCCTTCCTGCACATTAACAATAATTGAAAAAAATGATGTTTGCAGCTTCTATGTGTCATGCATTAAACAGCACACACAGACATTACAAAGCATCATTACTGATTGTTTATGTGCAGGAAGGGACACCTTCCTGCACATAAACAATCATTCTCCTGCAACGCAGACACCCTTGCACATAGTGCAAGGGTGCCTGCGTCGGTGATAGGCAGCTAAATTAGTGCCATCGCAGGGGGAAAGGCAGGGATGCACCATGCTCTTGTAAATGCTGTGCAGAAGTGGGGGAGCGTAGCATTAAGCCACGGAGGCTAACGTCATGGTCCACCACTTCTCTTGTAAATATGCCCCTTTAAATCTCATGTTTAAAATATTATTTGTTTCATATGGTTGATTGTTTATAGTATGCTGTAGTTGTCAAAACATGCAAAAAAAGGGGGGGGAAGTGGACCAAGCAGCAACCAATTCGGCACCAATCCAATACAATCACCAATTGAAATGATTCCACAATTGATATCAATTCTTGTGTGCAAAAACTCCAACAGAGCCCCCTGTCCAAGAGCCCTCCCCTAATACTAGGGACAACAAAATGCAAAACAAATTTGGAGATGCACCACTTTACAGCAGTGTCAAAAATAGTCCTTTAAACAATAATTCTCTAAGAGTCCACCAATTCGTTGGACACTGGTCAAGTTTTTTCTTTTCCTTTATTAGTTCTTGCTTTAAAAGACAGACAGCCAATGCGTTTCATCCTAACAAAACAGGACTTCTTCAGGGCAAATGTAGAGATATGTATGGAAAATTTGGAGTCGTATTCCAGAAACAATGTGATATTACGACAGGAGTAATATATAACCCTTGCCTTCCACTCATCAATTTGAGCCAATACAAAATCCAAACGAAACCAAAGGATGGCAAAGAGAAGGTAGGTATTCTTCCAAATTATCTTGATATCGCTTGATAATTTCAAGACCATATGTAGGGCTTGTGTGGTATGATAGCCACAACAATATTATGCCCAAAGGAAATTATTGCTCCCTAGGCTATATTAAAGGTGTGACCAATATCCTCGTTATCGTATCCTTCAGCGCCACATCGTAAGTGGCGTTCTCCTGCTATAGTTGTGTGAGGATGTTCATTTTGGGGAGGCCTCGGTGAGTTAGCAAACATTTTGTGTGTTGATTATCTTTACTTTGCAAGTTCACAGCACTGGGTACACATGGACTTGTGTTTGTTGTGTGGGTGTTGTTTTACTATTGATTTTGAATTGTATTGAACAATGCTTCATTAAGGATTGCGTGCGCCACATGATGTTGAATGCAGAACCAACATCAGTGAATTGCACAGCACTCAGATATTTCTGAAACTTTTAATTTGAGAACTGTAATGCATTCTTATGACTGTGTACTCAGGCAAGTGAGAGCCATCACCCGTATGCCGACATGTGAACATCATTGCTGTCATGGTACATCAGACCTACAGACATGGTAAACTGCTCTAGGTGAGTGACAATAATGACATAATCTCGCTTTAAAAAAAAAATCTTTTTATTAAACAACAATTCATCATACATTTTAGAATGGAGAGAACACAGTTGTGAAGAGAAACTTGTTTGGCATTGAATCAAGTACACAATACGAGTAGCTAGTCGAAAATTCAAATCACTTCAGATGCTTTTACTGCCATATGGTATACCAAGTTTGACAACGGCCATAGTCTAATCAGTCGCACAGTGTCAAAGTAATTCTGTCACTCAATCATCAAATCGGGCCCCTGAACATTTATCAGGCTCCCAAACCTTTTCTCACTTTCTGTGTCATCCCCTGCTTTGATAGATCACTTCTTCCAACTTCTGACACCAATCAAGGTCTACCTCCCATTCTTCAGCATTTTGGGGTGAGACTTGCCCACACCTTCTTGCGATATTATGAATTGCTAGTTCGGCTGCCATCATCAGCCAAATTCCAGTTAAGTGAGGCCAATTTTGTTCCCTCTGTATCACCGATAAAAGCCAATTGGCATCAAGAGACAGCAATGCTCTCAACATGGGAAAGATGACAGACTGGGTCCAATTAATTTGGTACCGTGAGTGGCTAACAAAGAGATCAAAGATATCAAAGATTCTGGCTGTGGAAAAATACGGTCTTGTGGCGTATAGCAAGACATTATATGTGTATATGGAGATATGTTCCTCCCAGCCTCTAGCTGCTCTAATTCTCCATATCAGAGGGTCTTGGTGAATCCAAGATGCCAATGGTTCAAGTGCTAAGGCCAAAATCAAGGGCAAGAAGGGACATCCCTGATGAGTACCTATTGTAGTACAAATAAACGAGACATAACCCCATTTACGCGCACTCTGGCCATGGGGGCTTGGTATAACAGTCTTACCTATATTCAAAAGTTTGGTCCAAAACCCATTCCAGTGAAGATAGCAAAGATATATAGCCATTCTATACTATCAAATGCCATTTTGGCATCCAAAGCTACGAACACTGACTGTTACGCATGAGGTAGGCCAGTAAGGTGTAAAACGCCATAGAGATGTCTCAGGTTAAGGTGGGTACTCCTGTGAGGCATGAAGCCGGACTGATCCACATGTATTATGGTAGTGATTAATTTACTAAGTCGCATCACCAGGGCTTTTGCCTGAATCTTCGCCTCTACAATTAGTAAGGATATAGGCTGATAGGAGCTACAGTCCTCTGGAGGATTTCCTTGTTTATGTATGACCACTTTGGTGGCTGTACGCTGGTCTTCCAGAAGGAAACCAGCAGCTTGCGCCGCCTCAAACATCTCTAACATAGGTTTGGCTATTTTGTCAGTCATTTCCTTAATTAATTCAGTGGGCAGGCCGTTGGGTCCCACGGACTTACCAGATAGCAAGTCTCGGATGGCATTTGTAAGTTCGTCCTCTGATAGGTCTGCCTCCAAAGCCTCTATTGAATCACCTGTGAATGTCTGCAGGGGAAGGTCCACTAAAGGTTCCCCGCAGTCTACACCAGTTCTGGTGTTCAGGAAGGAGTAAAGATCTTCATAATAAGATGCAAAGGTTTCTGCTATTGCCATACTAGTGGTCTGAAGGAGTCCTTCCCTGTTACGGACACCCACCATCCACGAGCGCTCTCTGTCTCTCTTTTTGAGCCAGGCCAAGAGTTTGTTCGCCTTTTCTCCTATGTCATATAGGCAATTCTGTGTTGCCAATGCATGTGTATGAGTTGCATTTCCTGCTAAGGCCCATAGGTCATGTTGACGAAGGAATAGCCAGTGGCACAAACCAGCTCCCCCCTCCGCCACTGTTCTGGCCTCTAAGGCAATGATATCTTTCTCTATGGCCTGAAATTCAACTGTAGCGCCCTTCTTCTTGCCTCCTATTAATGCTTGGGCTTGACCCCGTATGACGGCCTTGAACACTTCCCATAGAGTACAGGCGGATGTACTTTGACCCCACCGGGGAATGAACAGAAATCCAATGTGCATATTGCATAGTCACTCTAAAGACTGATGTGGGAAAATGTGGTCTAGGCAGGAGAATCAACAGTGAGTGGCTGAATAATACATGAACTGTTTTAGTTGAGGATTATGGGTCCACAATAGGTCTACCAGGCCCATCACGGACAAGAAGGTTGGCAGAACATCGTCCTCTAACCGTGTGGGTGCTGTACTCAATCTATCTATCCCAGGGCTCAAACCAGCTTTCATATCACCTCCCAGCAAAAGGGTGCCTTCAGGCATTTCCAGGAGGAGGGCATTCATTTTTGGAAGGATCGTGTCATCAATCTTGGTGGCACATAGAGGTTCAAGGTGTTGCTCTCCAAGGTGCCCAAGAGGACGATATAACAGCCCTGAGCATCCAACCATGTGCGAGTTGGAGTAAACTGTAACATCTTCCTTGCTAGTATACCAACACCTCTCGAGTCTTTGGAGTAACAGGCATGAGCCAGTAGCTTGTAGCCAAAAGCGGTCTAAGGCCATGTTGTAATTACCTCAGAGATATGTTTCTTGCAATAGTATGAAATCTGGGAAACATCGCTTCAGATACTGCAGCACTAAAGTGCATTTGATTTTGTTCCCCAAACCACCAACGTTCAATGTCTAGATGTGTAGTTCTCAACGCATAGTCCCTGCCATTTATGTAGGTATGTAGTGTACTTGTGTTCAAGTGGAGGATGTGTCATGACAATCTCACATGTTCCCCATCAACAAACTGCATTGATGAGCAAAACATTTCAGTAGCAAAACTGAACAGAACAAACCCCCAATTCTCTCCTCCCTGAGACCTTGCATAGTGAGTTGTAAATTCCCCACATCCCAAACTTCCAGAGTGCCTGTCACCCCAACTTTTGCATGTAAGATTGCGGGAGCTCTACAGCCACCAACAGGAACTGATAGACACAATATATATCACATTCCACTTATTAGTGGATAGATACATACTCATACTACCCACTCAGCTTTTAATTTGAGACTCTATTCTGCAGATCGAATGTCCCCTTCATCAGCGAGTCACCAGGACCAGCAATGTTACGAACCATCCGGTTCCCACCAACCCCAAAAAACTGAATAGTATTACTGGTCGATTAACTCAGCGGTGGATATAGTTAATTTGCCTGAAGACAGATTACAGGAGTCCGGGCTGTCAGTATCGCCAGGAAGGCTCATCTCTGGATTGGGCCCCTTCTCTACCTCACTTTGTTCTAGCCCTCTAGCCAGCCCCACCCTTCCTCCAGGGTCATGAAGTGCAGTGTCTTTCTGTCCCTGACAACTCGCAGTTTTGCTGCATAGAGCATCATTTATGTGTTGCTTCATGCTCTTTTGACCTACTTGAAGCTTCTTTGTGAATACTGCACCTGGAGGGTGAAGTCAGGAAAGAAGCAAATGGAGGTCTCCATGGGTCCGAGCAGCTTGGAGGATCACATCTCGATCTCTATAGTTGAACACTCTGGCTATGATCGTGCGTGGGGGTGCTCCCGGTCACGGCTGAGGGCCCAGTGCTCTATGCCCCTCTCTATGGAGAAATTGTTGTGTAGTCTCTTAGGGTGTAGAGTTTTGAGGATGAGGTCTTCCAAAAAGAGATTCGCACACTGTTCCTCCCCTCCCTCAGGTACCCCACCCACGTGGATATTGTTGCGCCTGGTGTGGCCCTCCTCATCCTCCAGGCAGGCTGTAATAGTGACATTTTGTTTGGGAAGCCGCCTTTTTAATTTTTAAAATCAGGCCCCCTATCTGCATTTCAGCTTAAGAGTCTTTTTCAGCAATGTTTCGGACATCTGCACGCAGCAGGTTGGCATCTATCGTGACTGCATCCAGTTTGGGTTCAATCATGCCCTGCAGACCCTGTATGGCCACCATGATTTCTCTCAGGGAGGGCTCTGACTAGGGACATCTCCTCGATCCGCGTCCGCATTTACTGCTCCTCCCACAGTGTCTCCAGACACGACCCTGGTGAATGTGTATTTATCAATCTGGTTGGTTTGTGCTGGGTGGGGACCCTTATTCCTCACCATGTCATCTCATTAGACAGGCGTCAGTGTCTCCCTCCAGGGGGACGACAGGCTCCCTGGCCTCTCACGGTGAAAGCACTTTGACTCCAGGCTAGGTTCACCCCAAGTACTTCACCCCAAGTGCTGCAAGCAGGCCAACCTTGCAACTTTTAGGGGCTTATAGGGGCCACCAGTGTAAAGTAGACAGCCCACTCAACATTGTCAGGTCTCCCTTAAGAAGTAAATAGGGAGACAATCAAAGTATATTGTGGAGGGGATCTCCTTCCTTACCTTTGTGGCTTTTGGCAAATGCTGTACATATGCAAGGCCTCTTAGGACACCCGCCGCAGGATTCCCATAGGCACCCCCAGGTCCTCCCTAGCGGGCAGAGGCAACAGGAAGTAAAAGGGCCATCTCAATCCCTCCACCCAGCCCAGTTCTTTGCCGCAGAGAGTCTGCATCTTTGCTGGGTGCCAAAAGCGTCACTCTGTCGCCTGTCGGGCCTTAATAATAGTTCAATGGCAGCCTTGAGCTGGCCTATCGTGTGTTGCCGCAGTTGTTGTCGTCCACCACCGACGCAGTCCGTGGGCTGTGGCCGCCCTGGGCCTCCGCTGACGCCACCTCACCTCAGTCTTCTTGCCAAGCCTAAAGAACACCAGCACCAAATCTATGAGCGGGCCCAGTCCCAGAATGCCATCATGATGATCAGGCCTCGCAGCGTGGCAGCACCTCGCCCATTTATTCATCTCACAGCGTCCCTGGCAAAAGAGGGTCCCTCAGAGAGAGGCCAGGACAGCTCATACTATGATCAGGTAATTTTGAGCAGAGCACATGAGCCTGCTCAGTGTGCAGCAATCTTGGTTGGCAGCTAGCCACGCCCCTCTCTAATGACATAATCTTGAGTATATTATTATTTCATGTTGGCATGTTAATGTGCACAGTCATAGATTACTAGAAATGGTAGATAACTCACACGTGAGTACAACTAGAGAAATATAGGCTTATTTCATTCATTTGAGTTGAAACTATGCGACTGTAGCTAATTAAATTTGGATGTTTTGCTTGACTGCATGATGGTGTGTATTGCTGTTTCACTTTATACATATTGTCAATTTATTCATGACCTTAGATGTTTTCATCCAGTGATCAAATTTTTATTTTATATGAAACATAAAGAATATTGGTCTTGACTTCCTGATGATTGAATAAAATGTACTTTTCACTTTAACTCACATATGTGAAAAATGACTATGTGCACATATGTAAATTGTAAGGAATATTTATTAACAAAAATTCAAGTCAACCGACATTTTTTGTTCTGGAAGCAGGAGATGAAATACACTCACGAGGAGCTGTACATATTGTTAACTCAACCACAGCATAGTGTTAACTGTCTCTTCTTCGGCTGAACCTGCTAAAACTGCTACCTTGATATCATGCAACCTAGACGAGATGTATGTAATTTCAATAACAAAGGAATGGTGATGTGAGCAAAACAATAATTAAAAAATAGCTTAAAAAAAAAATTGACACTGCATTGTTGTTCAGAATTGCAAATATTGTACACTGCAGACCGGTATTTTAGCCTCATCAGAACCTCCCTGGCCCTAGGATGTTGATGCAAACGTTCAAGGTCGTAGCACAGGCCACTGCAGCTCCTACGGTGCAGAGAGGGGCCCAGTCCTTCCGGAGGCAACAACCCTTCAAAGGGACCCCATGCAGCACACGGCCAATGAATAACTCTGAGCTATGGAAGACTCAGGGGACCCTCATCACATTCTCAAGGGGGCCCCATCATTTTGCGTTACATCACTGCAGACATATAGCGCCTTTTGGATGCTGACGACAGGGCTGCTGTTTTTGAAACACTGAGGGGCTTATTTATGAGCCCTTGCATCACTTTTGCACCGTCGGGGTATCACTTTTTGTGACGCACCAGCGGCGTAAAAATGCGCCATGCTGCGTCATATTTACAAAGAGACGCATCTAGGTAGATGTGTCACTTTGTAAACCCCTGCACCACATTACACCTGCGCCAGGTAGAGTGTATGAGATTTCACTGCGCCACTTCTAGGACGCAAATGCGTCCATATCTTATGCCTGCCTCACAGCAAGCCTAAGACTTACGCAGGCACATTTGAAATGGGACTTGCCCATTTGAAATGACCCATTGCTGGAGTTGTGTCACTTTTGTGACACAAAGTGTCATTTTTGCGCCCACAGATATGTCAGAAATACTGACGTATCTGTACCTCCTTGCAACATGATGCGTCATACTGTAAATATGACGCATCCAGAATGTCGCAAGGAGGGCGCATTGAAAAGTGATGCATCGCTGTTTTCACGCAGCGATGTGCGTCACTTTTCATAAATGAGGCCCTGAGAGTTTGTCTATCCAATGCTTTGTACGCTTGAAATTTAATGGGGCTTCGGACCATTCGTCTCACTTCTGTTGTGAGACTTTCATGCACGGCATGCATTGCTACACATATTTTACTGACTTTATATCATCCAAAATTATTCATCTGCAAAGGGCACATATGAGGCCCTGCACTGCCTTTCTAATTTAATCCTTATTAGTTTTGGCAACACGTACTTCATTCAAGTATGACTTGGTGTGCAAATCCTTTGGAGGTGTTATTATATATTTTGTACATCTTTTCCCATATTATTCTGAGGTCTTCGTGTATGTCTAAGAGAGCATGTTGCAGACCATCAGCAGTCAGTTTTTGACTCTAAAAGATTTTGGACTTGATTCTAAGCTGCACGGTACTGGGACGTTAGCAAATCAGTACACAATCTTACCAACACCGCCTGGTAAAATGACCCCAGTATGTCATTTCTGATAGACTTTAGAATGGAATGGGGAATTAGCACGTGGGACACATTTTTCTGGTGGTAAAAAACACGGAATTCATCATTGCCCCAAAATCTGCCGTATGGTTTATCAGCTGCTCTGAGCACGTGATATACAGATATGTCGGCCTCTGGGTGGAACAGGTGTGAGAGAGGCAAGCTTTTTTTATGGACGGGGAACACTGTATGTTCTCCCATGTAAGAAAAAAATCCAAAATGAGGCTTGCCTGCTGCTGTAGCTAAAGCCCCATGTGATTTTATTCGGATAGAATTACTGGCAATCAAAATTAGGTCAGGTTCTCCCACACCTAGTGAAACTGAGTGTGAAAAACCTAACCACCAATAATTAGGCACAGCGAAATTAATGCTTTAAAACATGCATTCATTTTCATTCACCTAACTTGTAATCAGGCACTTTGACATCAAAATCATGTATACACCATAGTTACATATAAGTAAGGTAAAAACATCCTGGTATGGGTACAACAAATACACATTGAAACACTAAGAGATGTGACACACAAAGAGGCCAATCTTGTGAGCACCAGATGTGAATCTAAACATTCATCCCCTGTTAAGCAATCACAATAGATTGACAATCACGAAAGGTATCCAATTACTATGATCAATTGCCTACATGCATTTATATGCCTACAACACTCCATATATAGGGGATCTGGTTTCCATTTCTGTCAACTCAAAATGCATCAGTATTTCTCTAGCTTAACTCCTGAAGTCACTAACAGTTTAGACAGCCTCCAGACTGACACAGCTGTTTTTCTTGACAAACACTGCAGTATTTAAAACAGTATCATTGGAGCAAAGCGCCTAGGCCTTATTTACCTTCTACAAGAGAAGCATCAACGTAAACCTATAGACTGGCTTACAGCATGGAGGATTTGTTATACTGGAGACACCTCATCCACAACAGATTTCCAACTATCTGTGTGTTGATTAGTTGCTGGTGAACTCTGCTGTATTTCTCCAATGATGTTTACGGCATAGATTGAAGTCAAGTTGATGTTTAGTTGTGTGACATGCTGGTGAAAATAAGTGGCATGTCACATGTAAATATGCACGGTATGCATAAGGCCTCAATAATGGCATCAATAATGCACAAATGGACTTATGCTTTGTGTGTTTATTTGGCCCCGCCTGACACAGGCATCCGTACACTGCTTAGTGCATTTCCTTGACCAAGAGTGTTCCTCAAAATGCAGCCCCAGATATCCTAAGGCTTTGTGGCAATGGGAAGTTATGCAAAGTGACACAAGCATATTTACTATCCAGTGCAAAAGCTGCTTTGCACTGAAAAGGTGCTCCTTACTAAGTGTAAAAACACTTTTGTGCTACTTTGAGTTACTTTCTGTCAAGGGGCTTTATTGGGACGGATCGGTGCAAACACCACTAAGGGACAAGTTTTGATGTCAATGGGACTGCCACCGACAGGCCATCGTTGGTGGACCCACCCACATCCGGACCATCAGACTGACAGCCGCATTACGAGGCAGATGATCAGACCGCAGCAGTCTAGGGGACAGACCATCGTCTCCAATAGGCTCAGGAAGCCTGCCGGGTGGGGGTAGAACACTAATCCCTACAATGGAGACAGTGCCTGCGCAGGCGCTGCCGTAGGGATTTGGATGTCGATTTCCCACAAGCTTTTCATGGCAGACCGACCACCATGAAAAAGCTGCTGAAAACAAACTTTGGTGAGCTCCATGAAGGGCCCCCATCCCTTTGTGAACCACTGCTACAGGCCAGGGGTGCACATCAGATTGTCACTTCCTCCGGAACTCCGGTGCACAGACCTTTGGAATGTAAATCAGGCTCTTAAACTTTTTTTGTCTTGGTAACCTAATCGATTCCACTCATGGAAAGAGTTGCCTGCTAAACTGGCCATGGTACTCTGCCTCATTTCGTGTTGCTGCGCCTCAGACGTTCGGGCATTGGATATCACGGTCAGGATGTACACTCCTAATGGGGTTACTTTCACTCTTCATAGATGAACGAAGTGCCACACGAGAGGCATCAGTTACCCGGAATTACGGGAGTCCCCAAAACTGTGTGTGGTTTGCTGTCTGAAAGCGTTTGAGGAGGCAACGGAAGAATTCCGGCCCCTGGGAAGCGACAACTCCTTATTGCACTATGCAAACCTTTTAGAGGAGTATCATCACCCACAATAGCCAGATGGGTTCGATGGGTTATACAGGAGGCAGGCATTAACCTCAAAGATTTCAGGGCTCACTCAATTCGAGGAGCAATGGCCTCAAAGGCCTTTGGTTTAGGTGCATGTTTAGAGGACCTCCTCAACGTGGCAGATTGGTCCTCAGACTCCACCTTTAAAAGGTTTTACTTCAAACCTGTCCTGGATATGGCTCACCTCGTGGTGAGCAAGCTTTGAACTAGCATACTCCTCAACTCCAGTCCTGATATAGAATGAAAAATGTCCTAGCTATCGTAACGGAAAGTTTCAATTCTATTAAGGACTCGGAGGTGAGGATTATCCCACCCTAGGGTTTGGAGCAACTTTCCCTCCCCGTATTTGAGTAAGTAAAACAGTTTCCATACTGTATTGGGATGGCAAGAAAGTTTATATGGTGTTATACCTCACTTACTTTATCCACAGGTTTAGCATTTCCTGGTTCAAATTAGTTCAAATCTTCAGTTTTTTCTTGTAGGTTCTGAATCAAACAAACAGGACTCATGAATGTCAGATTCCGGCTATCTTCGCGCTTCAAAAGAGGATGGGAAGTCAGTGGAGCCAGAATATGTTGGTCTGCATCGCCCCTGATTGGAGGACCCATGTTGGCGGCTGATTGGACGATTTCTTTTCACTACTGGTTTCCCAAGGTTGCTTGGGAAACATAGTTGTTATATGTTTTTGGCAGCTATTAATAAAGTGAAGAGAGAATGGCATAATCCTTGTCTCCGAGTCCTTAATAGAATTGAAACTTTCCGTTACGATAGCTAGGACATTTTTCATTCTTCCCATCACAGAGAGAGCGAGGGAGAGCCAAAAGAGTGTAGAATGACAAAGGCATGTGAGGGTGGCTCTAACATTACCCTCTATCAGCTCTGATTCAGTGTCATATACCTGTACTCCTAGATATCAGAGCATAACCAGTTCCCAATGCAGGGTAGTATCCACCTCAGAAGGGGGAGCCCAAGTGAGTGGGATGTACAATGGGAATGCATTGGATCTATCCGAGTTAATCCTTAGACCAGAATGGTGGCCAAACCCTGTCAATGCGGAGACGCCCCCCTCCTCATCAGTGCATTCCCTTCGAGTGTAGAGGAGAAGGTCATACGCATGGAGTGAGACATAAAGTGGTGAACTTCCAGCCTCTTTTCTACACTCTTCAACCATCATTATTGCTGCGGCACCCACTTTGACCATATCAAGGATCTATGATCAAAGGGCGACCTTTTTTGTAGTCGAGATTTTGGATGATGCAAAACTAATCCTGCATTGTTGTCCCATCTGTCACCAATATGTCCACCTCTTCATCTGAGACTTTCATTTTGCGCTTTCTTGTAAGTCCATGGCTTTCACTTGCCTTCCTCAGTCATTGTCCTTGTCAACCAATAGTAGCATTGTGTTGCGAAATGGCATTTTGCACTGTTCATATGACACTATTTTAACATTGTGTGGGGTACACGGCATATAATAACTGACGTTACATCATCATGTGTTGCATCTGTACTGTACGTTATCTCATTGCCAAGTGATGATTAGTATGTATCGCACTGCTCAACATTTTGGTGTCTGCGCAAAATAGTTTTTCTCGAAGCTGCATTGTTCTGCACAAGTATTACTAAATGTGGAGCTTAATTTAATATCCATTTGGCTCAGCGCTGTATGTCAGTTACTGGTCAAGTTCTTTAAATTACATAAATCACATGACCATACTCTTCGACCCCTCTTTTCCATGAATATATTCTTGTTGAACGAGGTATGCTGCTCTTGGTAGAGAGAAAGAAGAAGGGGTGGTTTGCTCCCACAAAGAGCAAGGGCCCTCACACACCTCGAAGGGTGTCATGCTTCATCATAGGGTAGCTCCTCGTTGGGCCGGTGCTGCAATGCCCAAGGGGCCCCACAGGTGAGCTCTTAGCCGGAGATCTTTTATAGACCATGGTCTCAGTCGTAGGAGAAGCGGGTGTGTGTCGGATGTGTGGTGTCTATAAAAAGTGACTTGAGAGTAGGGAGTGTGTGGACTCATGCAGGGTAGGTCGTTCGCAATCCACGCACCAAACAGCAGAGTCGGGCGCAACGTCACTGTGCGTCCCGTTACTCCGGAGCTTTCCGGCTCCCTTTGTCCACCACTTCTGGTCCCTAATCAAGAGGAATCTGACTGCAGATGGTGTATTTGTTCAGGAGGATATGGCTAACGGACCCTGTTCAAGGAGTTAGTAGATGTTTTAGGCCCTGAAGAAAAGCCATGTACATTTTGACAATATAGCGCATTTTCACTTAAATACTTGATGAGACAACTAGTAATTCTACTTTCAAGTATCACTTTTTTAACCATGACATGGAACCTGCTAATTAAAGTTAGATCAGCAGGCTCCCATAGTTATTTATAATCCACACACTCCCTACACTCTACTCACTTTTTATAGACACCACACGTCCCACACACACACGCTTCATCTACATCTGAGACCGCGGTCTATAAAAGATCTCTGGCAAAGAGCCCCACTGTGAGGCCCGTTGGGCATTGCAGCACCGGCCCAACGATGAGCTGCCCTATGATGAAGCATGACACCCTTTGGGGTGTGTGAGGGCCCTTGCTCCTTATAGGAGCAAACCGCCTCTACTTCTTTCTCACTACCAGGGAAAGCATATCTCGTTATTATAGTTCATACAACGGGGCTTGTCTGCTGGACCTTAATTGCCCTGCGTCCCCCTTTTCATACATTAAGATATTCTTATTCAACCTCCCTTCAGTGGCATATCATGTTGAGGATTCTGTATTCTGTGGCTTGACACATTGTCATGAACACAAAAGTTTTATTTGCATCATTTTAAAAACTAAAAGTCCAGTCATTTTTAGATCTCGCCTGACACAGCGCTTGCGTTGGTCTCGCGAGACTTAAAGTAAGGGCTTCAAAAAATGCTACCGCCGGCCACAGCTTGCAGTGCATGCGCACATGCACTGCAAGCTGTCGCCGGCGGTAGCATAAGCGGGCGCTTGCTTTTTTTTCTGTTTATTACTTCTATGTAGTAATTGCGGCACCCGTGCTTTAGCTTAAACATCTTAGGCTAAATTCGGGTGCGGAGATTGCTTCAAAAGTAAAGAAATAGCCAATTCTTTACTTTTGAAGCAATCTCGGCACCCGACTTTAGCTTAAGATGTTTAAGCTAAAGCACGTGTGCCGCCATTATTACAGTGTGTGTATGGGTAGGATGTGCCTTCAAGGGGTTTGTTGAAAACTTAGTTGTGTGACTTGTTTATAGGATAAGTATATACCTATAAGTGAGATCAATCTTATCTTTTAGATTCCAAACGATTATACACCATGCAATAGTCATATGTATATATGGATCTCTATTTACATTGATTTCAAAACAGTTGTACAATCAGAATAAAGAGAAATGAAAAGTGGACAAAAGGTGTGTGAGGAACAAAATTCATTTATATCAGTGAATGGTAATAAGGGTACATAAAAATAAGACAGTTGTATATCAAAAGGGATAAGTTCAAAAAAAGTTTTCCCCTCGGATGAATCATACATTAATCATTTCCCATTCAAACATTCATATCCATTTACAAACCATATAAACTACACGGCTCGTTGATAATTGAGGCACTTATCGATCAACCACACTCTGATTAAAAATCAATTTCCTTTAATTGGAAATATATCCACATATAATACTCATATGAGTTCATTCGCATATAAAATCACCAAAGATGAACAAATCTTTACATGTATCACAAAAAAGAAGAATTTGTCACAACAAATCGCGGGTAAACAGACTAACAATTCCAATCCAAAATGGCGACCGCGTTCACATTTGGATAAAAAGGGCTTTCAATATAAGGTTTATGAAATAGAGAAATCATTTCGCAGAATATAGTTGATATATATATATCATGACTGATTTCAATGAGTCTATCGAGCAAAAATGGGCTGGTTCGATAATATACGAACCATTCCAAGATGGCGACCAAACATACGATATGACCACTGTATACGAGTCGTATATGGGATCAATAAAGCTTTGAACTTTTTTTGTTAATTGGAAAGAACTGACTAATTGACTAATTTATTGGGAGCAACTATATAAAAGAACCGCTATCCCATAGGGCGGTGCTCAGGACGCGGACTGATGACGCGACCCACTGAACGCGGACGCTAGACGCGGTGGAGACTGGATACGAGTCGATCAACCCCGGATACAATAGTGAGTCATTGTCAAATTGACTTAGTCAAGGATCTAGGATGCCCTAAACAAAGATTATATTAGACTAAAAATACGTGTTTCTATATATAGAGCATGTAGAGACAGAATCGTTCCCCCTTTAGTTCTCTAGAAATCTTAATACTCTCGATATAGAGGGGAAGGACAGATAGGATCGTGCCTTTGAACTCCGGGGGTACCACAACAGTAACAACGCCCACAGCCCGGACCTTTAATCGAGTTTGACCACCCTAAAAAAGATAATCACTCGGCAGATATTCGAACATTACGTAGAGCAGTAGGAGAACTAACTTACTATGTTGATTAAATCTACATTGATTTAAAAGGGCATTCTTTGTCTTTTTACATCCTACTAGCCCAGAGCGAGTGATCTAACAAAGAGCCACGCGCTAAATAAAACATCCGCTAAAGGTGCGGAGCCCGTGACCCAAACAGAACGAACGGTATCACGGTTCGCACTCTGGAATTTAAAATACAGGTGAGAATGTTGATCCTTATCACGCCTTTTTTAAAAAAAATCATTTTGGAAAATAGACATTGAGTATGACCTTTCTCTCTTATATTCTAGTACATTGGCCTGTATAAGAAGTGGCCTATTGCGAAACTGACTGTGATACCTATAATAGCAATGAAATTACAAGGTACCTTCTTTATTAAAGTATGTATTAAGCTAGTTAGCTGTAGTTGAGATATACTAAAGAGAGCCTGTTGGGTACATAATCCTTTTTAAAAAAATGAGGATGATTATTATATCATAGAGAAGAGAGTGATCGACTACTCTTCAAATTGAAGCAGATGCTACAAGGAGGCTTACATAAGTCCCGTTGAAATTAAATTAAGAATATCAATAAATGAATGTCATGAACGAATGGCCATGATTGATGAGTTAGATGATTGTCGCACTTATGGTCTTCCGAATTAGCTGCTAAATGTTGAGTTTAAAAATAGTGTTTGTTTTTTTAAAAGATAAACATGTTAGAATGATATATTACTGTCCCCCTCTAATTGATGTAATTTTTGTTTAGGCCCATATGTGATATGGTCATTTTAACGATTGAGGAAGACAAAAAATATTGTCCTGAAGAAGGTGGTCTTTATTCAAACTACACCATCGAAACGCGTCGACGCCCACATATGCGATTAAATTTGGTGAAGTCAGCAAACAGTTTAAGACAAGGGATTTATACCTATGCTTGTTGCTGCCTATTCAAATGTCCAAATTAACGCTAAAAATGACATAGTATATTGTCTCTTTTTGTATTCTTCCTCATTTTACATTGGTGTATATTGCTTTATATTGTTTTATATTGTAGTATATTGTTTATGTATTTTTTTATTGTTGTGACAAATTCTTCTTTTTTGTGATACATGTAAAGATTTGTTCATCTTTGGTGATTTTATATGCGAATGAACTCATATGAGTATTATATGTGGATATATTTCCAATTAAAGGAAATTGATTTTTAATCAGAGTGTGGTTGATCGATAAGTGCCTCAATTATCAACGAGCCGTGTAGTTTATATGGTTTGTAAATGGATATGAATGTTTGAATGGGAAATGATTAATGTATGATTCATCCGAGGGGAAAACTTTTTTTGAACTTATCAGTTACTGGGTGCTCCATCCCTTCGGTGTGAGAGCCCCCTCTCCTTTGTTTAAAGGTGTTTAGCACAGCCACGTGGCTGGAGAGTGTTACTGTAGAAGGACCGATTATTTGTAACGGCCACAATAAATAAAATCAAATATCCCTCTACCCTGAGGTAATAAGAGATACCTGAGGAATATCAAACATCAGATGGACCCATTTAAAACTTTTGGGTTCACAGAGGACCAATTTAATAAAATTATTGGTACCTCATCAAAAAATGGTAACAAAATAGTGGTAGTAACAGGGAATAATGACAAATGGGAGAAAGCGCTAAATCTAAAGAAAAAGCTGATCCGCACTGAATTACATGCGGAGTTCCTCATTGAGTACATTAAAGCAGGTGTAATTCCAATAGGCCTACAAGTCCGTAATGAACCAGGTTTGTTCGTGGAAAATAAAAAATTTTTAGAATTATGGACTCATATCGCAAATAGATGCAGCAGGGATTGGATTTTACTAATTATAGAAACTGCACAGGAGATGGTAATCTTAGAGAGACAAGAAATAGAGGAACTAGAATTAGCATTAAAAGAAATGTCAGCCTTGGAAGATGCCAAAAAAAGATTAGACGAACTCAACCAAGAAATAAGTGGCTATAGAGACTACTTAATAAACAAAAAAACGATAAAACTAAAAAAAGACATCAATAAATTTAATCTGGATCTAGTCTATCCCTACACAACCAAGGATTATTTTCAACAACCCAGAGATCAGAGGTCCGAAAGATCTTACGAACCTAGACCCGTATACTCTCGAGGAGGGAGAAAGGGAGTCACATTCTCAGACACCTCGGGGTCTAGCAGCGAAGATGAAGGTCAAGCTAATAATGAACAGAATGGTCCGTCACATAGTGGTCCCTCACATTTGTACAATGGTTTTTTAGATCAACGCCCGAGGAGAGGGATGAGGACAAATCCAAATCAAAACCAAGGAAGGGGCCAATACCAACGGCCTCAACCTCAGGAATATCTCAACACCAGGAACAAGAAATACTGGAGATAAACACATGCAGTGACAAATTCCCCATAATCAACCTGTCCACACACATACTAACTAAAATAGAAATTGAGGTGTTAGAGAGGGGACTTACATTCGCGCCCACGGCCAATGTCAATAAATTTAGTTTAGAAAAAGATCTCAAATCGTTCTTTCGTAAAATAAGACTTAGAAGATTTTTTCAAAACAATGAATATAGAGGATCAGGTAACATTTCTGGTCTGAAAGCGAAATCCACATTTACCCCGACCATATCTCAGGTCAATAAAAGTGTTGATGTTTTTGAACAAGTGATAGAATCTAAAATAAAAAAGATTATTGAGGAAGCACATCCAGATACCAACAACCTGTCTCGTGACCATAGGACAGCGATGATGGCACTAAAAAACAACCTTAGCCTAACAATCAAACCCGCCGATAAGGGTGGGGGTCTTGTCGTATTTAACACAGACGACTATAACAGCAGGATGCTGAAATTGTTGGAGGTTAGAGATCATTACATCAAAGTTCCCCATTCAAGACTAGACAAACTTGATAAAGATGTACAGAGAACCATCTCGAGGGCATTGGAAGAAGGCTGGATCTGTAGAGAAGAATACAAATTTTTAAATAACCAGAACGCGATTACATCTGCGATATACGGCCTTCCAAAGATACATAAAAATGTAAACAACCCACCCATGAGACCGATAGTTAGTTGTATAGGGTCCCGTTTGGAACCACTTAGTCAGTATGTGGATACTTTTCTTAAACCATTAGTCCAGAAGCAAGCCTCGTATGTGAGGGATTCAGCCCATATCATCTCCATGATAGAGGGTGTCGCCTTTAATACATGTAACCAAATAATGGTGACACTCGACATTGAGGCGTTATATACAAACATACCTCAAGATGACACAATCAAGGTCATCAAGGACAAAATCTGTGAGGAAGATCTGAGAGGTGCCAACAAAGACTTTGTCTTGGAATGTATCTCCCTGGTTCTCAAAAATAACATGTTCCTATTCAATGAAGACCTATATCTCCAGCGTAAGGGCACCAGCATGGGTGCTACCTGTGCTCCAAGTCTGGCTTGCCTTTACGTTGGGGAGTTTGAAGGGAGACATGTTTTCAATGAAGCGGCGCCATTCACTGAAAACATCTTGTTATGGCGTCGCTTCATTGATGACATCTTCTTCATCTGGGAAGGTGAAGAATCTATCCTCATGGAATTCCTTGAGTGGCTAAACCTGGGTGATCCTAACCTTAAATTTACTGCATCATATGCGAAAACTTCAGTAAATTTCCTTGATATATCAATACAGAACAGGGAAGGAATACTGGCTGTTGAACTGTACACGAAACCGACAGACAAAAACACATTACTCCATTATCAAAGCTATCACCCACAGTCGCAGAGAGACAATATCCCGTTTGGGCAGTTCCTGCGGTTGCGCAGGAACTGTTCGGACATAGAGGATTTCTATAAACATTCTGAAACATTGACAAATAAATTAAAAGATAGGGGCTACCCCAGGAAGTTGATTAAACGCTCGTTTAAGCGAGCCAGGTTTTATAACCGTGAGAGCATGCTAATTCCTGATGAAACTAGAACACAAGAAAAGAAAGATGCCACTAAAAACAAATTAGTATTTGTTAGTCAGTTCTCAAACATTAGTAACAGACTGAAAAACGTAATCAACTCAAACTGGAGCATCCTAAATGATGATGATGATGTCAAATTGCCAAAACCTCTGTTCGCCTTCAAGCGAAACGACAATATCCGAAAGAATATTGTCCATACATATAGAGAAAGTAACCCTACCAGGCAAAGAAATCTAGAAGGAATGATAGCGCGTGGTAACAACATTTGTAGCCATTGCTCAATATGTAAGAACTGTATTGTGGCCAAATCGCTGACATATAATGGGTACACCATTGAGACAAAGAGTTTGAACAACTGTAGGAGCTGCAATGTGGTTTACCTATTACGCTGCCCATGTGGGCTAGCGTATATAGGCGAAACAGGCCGTGAACTGAGGGTAAGACTTTTAGAACATAGGTCGGCCCTCAAAACAGGCAAAATAAATGCACCTTTGGTAGACCATTATAACAAGAAGGGACATGACCATACTAATTTTGAATGGTTTATAGTAGAAAGAATAACGGTGAATAAAAGGGGAGGAGACCTAGAAAGGAAGAGAAAAAACAGAGAACAATGGTACATTTCCACATTAGATACAATAGCAAGAGGACTTAACACAAAAGAAGACTGGATGAGAATTGCAGTGTAAGGATCCGCTATTCAGCCGATATAGACAGTGATCTCAGGCAAAGAAACCCCTGAAGGACACTGAAATACAGGGAGTTAATTGTAACCTTGGAAGTCATCTCAGTTGAATCGCGGCGATTCAACTGAGATGACTGCTGTACTCACGCCAGTAATTTTCGAGGGAAATAAGTAAAACGCCCCCTAACTGTGGTAGCAATTTCCAGTCCTCGATTTTCGCAGGAAGCGAATAGAGCGCCCTTCATATTTGGCGTTACTTCGTCTGAACCAACAGTAAGACCATCACTAGGGGTCAACTTTTAACTTCTTGTCCTGAAGATGGTCTCACAAACTCACATATGAAGACCGAAACGTCGACTGTCACACTTCTTTCTAGATAATTGGTCATATATCTTTGAAAAAGTGTTTGATATATTGTATAGTGGAGTAATAACTGAATGTATAATCATGTCTCCCTTTTGATATACAACTGTCTTATTTTTATGTACCCTTATTACCATTCACTGATATAAATGAATTTTGTTCCTCACACACCTTTTGTCCACTTTTCATTTCTCTTTATTCTGATTGTACAACTGTTTTGAAATCAATGTAAACAGAGATCCATATATACATATGACTATTGCATGGTGTATAATCGTTTGGAATCTAAAAGATAAGATTGATCTCACTTATAGGTATATACTTATCCTATAAACAAGTCACACAACTAAGTTTTCAACAAACCCCTTGAAGGCACATCCTACCCATACATATTATCTGCCCAAGCCCTCAAGGGTATATTGGGTTATCCATTACACAGATTGTTTTGCCATTATTACAGAGCAGTAATAAACAGAAACAAGCATTGGCATAGACAATAGGTCTCGCTTTTGGGACCTTATAAGTATTTAGTTATGCAACTGTTGCATGGCTAAACACTTATAAGGTTCCAAAGGCGAGACCTATTGGCTATGTCAATGTTTGTTGTTTATGTCACCGTGGCAGATTATCAATGGCTGTACAAAAGGTTTTCTACATTCACTATTGTGTGGCATATGAATTATGAAGTATATGGAGTAGGAGATATTTGCATTTAGGGCATAATTAGGAAACCTGAGCGTCCTTTACATACTTTCAAAAGACTTTTGTGATATAAGCAAGCGAGCATCCTCACTTCATCGAAATAGAGTTTGCTAATTAAGAATGTCTTAAGGATTTCTACTGAACTTACTAGAGTTAAAACAATGTCACATTTTTTGTTTTCGACGAATATGATCCTGAATTTATAATGCTATATTTTTATGAATGCAGGAGACCAAGTTATCTTACAGATATTTGTTACATTTTTTAATATCTTCTTGTGTAACGCTGTGCGATGTATGTGTACAAATGCGCATATATATGATTTGCATATGATACCGTGACACGTTTCTATTTTTTGAAAATATGAACAAATTCTTTTTGAAATTGACAGATTGACATCACTTTGATGATTTGTTATGAATAACAAAACTTTCACGTGGGACCTCTTTTCTGTATATAAATTAACCGACAAAACAAATAATACACAATGAGAAAAGGCATGACAATGACTTCAAATATACAGAGTAGATCTCACTACTGTGCCTTTTTTTTACCAGTTTAAGGCCATGACTAAAACAAGGTGATGATATAAACGTGTTTTTCTTTTTTGGGTCTTATTTGAAATGTATATTATTTTCGTCTATAAAAGGATACCTTCTTGAGAAAGTAAATAATGCAGGTCCCTCAGGGGCATATCAACAACAACCGGCGATAATTATCGCTGAGCGCACTTAGCGCTCGGATAATTATCGCCGGCTAGCGCCGATTTTTATCGCTGAGATAGCGTGCTATTAGCAACGCTTATCTCATCAGCGATAAAAATCCTAGCGCTAACTGGCTAACGTGAGATTATCGCTGGAAACCCAGCGATGATCTCACGTTAGCTAGTTGATAGGGACTCACAAACTTAGCCATGATATCCTCCTTCCATAGGATATCATGGCTAAGTCAGTCCTGAAGCAGGTGTTAGGAAAGTAGCGATAATAGGTGTTATCGCTACTTTTCCTGACGGTATGCTTCATAGCGTGGGGCGTGATGATAGGAGAAATGTCGCTTAGCGACATTTCTCCTATCATGTCAGGTCAGGAACACCCACTTTGCATCTCATTAGAGATACAAAGCTGGGCGTTAGAAATCCCCACGCTAAAGCAAGGTTTCACACGTTAGCGTGACCTTGCTAATATAGCGATAAAATTATCGCCGCTTTTCGGCCGAAAACGGCCGCTAAAGCGGCGATAATTTTTTATCGCCCTGTTGTAAATATGCCCCCAAGTTCCTTCCAAAGAATAGTGACTTTATTAATTCAAAGTGATCAGTGAACATTTTAATGATTTAAATCAATGAGAAAGAACCATTGTTTCCGTTGTGTCCAGTTGCAAAGATGAATGCTCATACAAAGCCATCTGATGATTGTGCAGGAATCCTTTCAAGCAATCTGCTTAAAGTCAGATGTAAAAGCAAACATTTATACTTCCTTCACTCACATGGATCCTTTAGCAGATATGCTTGGGCACCGATTACAAGTGAGGTGTATAACATTATCCTGATACATCTTCAACACATCTCCCCAACATACATCTTCCACCATTAAACCTTCCTACCTTTTTGATTGACTTGACGGGATTTTTGCTATCCACTTGGAAAATGTTCCCAAGAAACGGAAGAGCGAAGGGGCCGGGGGGCAGTTTGCATCGTTGGCGGATGGTTTTCCAGGCCGTAAAGACAATCAGCGAGGCTAAGGTGAGGACCAAGGAAAGGGAGGCGCCTCCTCCGAGGTCCATCATCGAGAAGAGGGAGTCCATGCTCCCAGAGCAGCAGTGTCTGATCAGAATATGAAGACCTCTGTGTGTGCCAGAGCTTTGTGCGCCCAGCTTTTAGACTGTATTGCTAACGTTTATCAGCATGACCTGTTTATCCAACTTAATAAATGTTTAACTTTAAAAGCTTGCCGATCCGCTTGTTAAATGGTCAAAGTGATAACCCTTACCTGCGTTGGCAGAGGAAAGGCTTGCCTGGTTCCTGTGCACTTCATCGACCCTGCGAATGTGTACCTGTTGTATTACAAAGGGATTGGACTATTGCAATTTCTACATAATACACACATTTTTATTTCATGCTGGCAAGATATCTCAGTAGAGTAAAAGAGTGTTCTTAGCCTGTGGTCCATGGGCCTCTGGGGTTCTGCAGCGCCTACTCAGGGTATACACATCTGGGTAGAAAATTCATTATTATTAGCAGATTAATTAACTATATATAAATAAAGAAGCAAAATGCAAAATTGAAAATTGTAAAGCATTCTGTAAGTGTGAAGGAATTTGAAATTGTATTCTTTTATGTTTGAAAGCTTTATTAAAGAGTTGATAGCAAAAGAAAGATATCAGCATACATTGCAATAATACAGAAACCATTGAAAAGCTCAACACTGCTAATATCACTGTTAGAAACCCACAAAGCATTTTAAGAGAATTTTAACATTGAGGGAGGCAATGGGAGGGATAGGATAAGGGAGGAAAAGAGGGGGAAAGGGAAAGGAAGACCTAAAGATAATAATATAGACCATACATTATCTAATAATTACGACACATATTCAAATCGTATAAATCAGCAATGCAAAATTACCATCATAAAACAAGCAATAATATTAAACAAAACCCATACTGGATAGCAAAAGGAGAGAGTTCCTGACGTTCAAGGAGGTTTAAAATTTTCTGCATTGAGACATATAGGTTTCTTTAGGGCCAAACAGTCCAAATACGTGGTAAGAGGCAACCAGAAAAAATCAACATTACGAACAGGTTTACAAGTGGAGGCAAAGGAGACGTCCAATCTGTGAAAGTGGCATAATGAATTCCACCAGCCTTGTAAGGAAATAGAAGCTAGAGATTTCCAGTTGGAAGAAATATGTTGGAAGGCAAGCGCAAGCGTCAGGTCAAAGAGACCGCGTAGATGAGCAGGGAGATTCAAGGAATCAGAAAGGCTACCCAAAAAGAGAAAAGAGTGTGTGAAAGAGGAAGGGAGAGGGAAGATACGAGAGAGGCATGACCACACTTTCCCCCAAAAGGTAGAAACAACTGGGCACAGAAAAAACATGTGGAAAAGGTCAGCATCAGAAGAGCCACAAGTCCAGCATTTAGAGTCAGAGGAGGGAGAAAAGCGGGATAAAGAAAGGGGAGAAAGGTAGAGCCTGTGATACAGATAAAATAAGGATTGAGTAAGTGAAGCAGCGCGGGAAATTTTTAAAGATCTGGACCACAGCTTATCCCAAAGAGCAATCGGCCAAATACAACAAAAATCCGTTTCCCAAGAAAGCTCCACTTTAGACTTGACACGATTAGGATTAGGAGATACAAAAGATTTATAGATGAGAGATGCTTTAGGGAGCGTAGCAAGAATATTAAGAAGAGAAGGAGGAGGTGACGATGATGATGAGGAGGGAAGAGAGTAATAACGATCAAGGATAATTGCCATGAGGGTTGTGAATTTCCGCAGAAAGGAACAAGGGCACCGAAATAAAAGTTGAAATTGGGGAAAAGAGCAAGGGGATACACCATCAAAAAGTTGGTTGACCCACATTACGCCCCTTACCCTCCACGCTTTCCAAAAAATGGGTCTATTTTTGAAAAGAATAAGAGAGTTATACCAAATAGGAGAAATTAAGAAGGATGTACGTGTGACCTCGGAGGGAAGAACCAAAGGACTTAAAAGAGAAGAGGTATGTTTGAATAGGGGGCAAAGAGAGAAAGGATTCCTGGCAGAGAATCGCATCACCTCGGCAAAGGAGAAGGGTAATAGCAAAGATTGTTCAATGAGAAGCCAAAGGGGTGAGAAAGGAGAAAGAGTTGATGAGATCCATCTCGAGGCTTGACGTAAAGAAAAGGATCTATGATAAAGACGGAAATCAGGGAAATTAACCCCACCATTAGATTTAGGCTTGCGGAGGGTGGCAATAGAAATTCTGGATTTCTTGCCTTTCCAAAGAAAACGAGAAAGAAGAGAATCAATTTTTTTAAAGTAAAATGTAGGGATATGAACCGGTAACATAGAGAAGGTATAAATTAAAATAGGGGCAATCATCATTTTAATTGAGTCCAAACGACCCCACCAGGAAAGAAAGAGGGGATTCCAGGCTGAGAGCGACTGATCAATCCTGGAAATAACTGCCGACAAATTCAATTTAACCGAGGATGAGATGGAATTGGAAAACAGAATGCCAAGGTACTTAATCTTGGAGCTACTCCAGGCAAAACCAGTAGCAGAGAAAAGATGGGGGAGACAGGATGAGGTGAGAGGGAGAATTTCGGTTTTGTCCGAGTTGATCTTATAACCGGAAACCAAAGAAAAGGAGTGAAACTCGGATAACAAGGGGGGAACGGAGGACTCAGGGTCAGAAATAAATAATAAGATGTCATCCGCATAGGCAGAAAGTTTCAATTGATTAGAGCCATATGGGAAACCAGAAATGGAAGAGTTATTGCGAATGGAGGATAAAAAGGGTTCGAGAGATAAGACAAAAAGAAGTGGGGAAAGAGGACAACCTTGGCGAACACCCCTCTGAAGATTAAAAGATGGGGAAAGTTGTCCATTCACAAGTACCGAGGCCTTGGGGGCAGAATATAGGAGAGAGATAAGGGATATAAATTTGGGACCAAAGCCATGCCACCGCAACGAGGCAAACAAAAAAGACCAGTCAACCCTGTCAAAGGCCTTCTCTGCGTCAACAGAGATAGCAGAAAGAGGGGTCGAAAGTGAGGGGGCTTTATATAGGACGTTAAGAAAAAGGCGAGAGTTGTCCGAAGTAAGCCTGCCCTTAACGAAGCCACATTGCTCTTTGCCAATGAGGTGAGGCATAAGGGGGTCTAGGCGCATTGCAAGTAATTTGGCAAAGATTTTGTAGTCTACATTGACTAACGAAATCGGTCGGTAATTTTTACAAAATTGGTGGTCGCGACCTTCTTTGGGGATCAGACAAATGGTAGCATCTTGAAAAGTGCCTTCAGCCTTACCAGATGAGGAAAATGATTGAAAGAGGATTAAAAGTTTAGGCAGTAAAATGTCTGAAAAGTGCAAATAAAATTCCACAGGAAAGCCGTCAGGGCCAGGGGTTTTGCCTTTAGTAAGGGCTGACAAGGCTGCAGAGAGTTCATGGAGAGAGAGATCGAGGTCAAGGTCCGGAAAAATCAGGTGAGAATTAGATGGTGTAGGGAGCTTCTCAAAATAACTCTGAATAAGGGAAGGAGTGGGAGGACATTCTGGGGTATAGAGATTCTGATAGAACAATTGAAACTGCTCAAGGATTTCTTTGTCTTTGTGGAGAAGACTGCCAGCAGAAGAATATATAGAGTCTATAAGGGTGCGCTCCTTACGGGATTTAAGATATTTGGCCAAGAGCTTACCAGATTTATTGCGACCTCCGTAATACCGTGCACTACTGCGAAGGAGAATCGAAGAAGCATTATCCGTGGTTAATTTGTTGAATTCTAGCTTAGCTCGCAGGAGATCCGGTGACATAAATTTATCAGAAGAAGTGTAGAACTGGTGCTCCAGAATTTTTATATGGGCCAGGGAGGATTTCCGCTTTTGAGTAAACTGTTTCTTCTTCCGAGAGACAAAGTCAATGATGAAACCCCTCGCAGAGGCTTTAAAGGAATCCCAGAGAGTGTGGAAAGAAATACTAGGGTCTGAATTAAGAGAAAAAAATTCCACAACGAAAGAGAGAAAAGAAGAAGAAAAATTGGGATCAGTAAGAAGTGCACTGTTAAAGCGCCAACGGGAAGGTTTAGGATGTGGTGGGAGTAGGTCAAAATCTGTCACGATGGGAGCGTGGTCCGAGATGACAATAGGTTCAATGGAAGAAGACAGAACATTCTGAGATAAAGATTTAGAGAGGAAAATATAGTCAAGGCGAGAGAAAGATGAGTGAGGAGGAGAGAAAAAGGAATAGTCCAACGTGTCAGGGTGTGAAAGACGCCAAGAATCGATAAGGTGTGATTGTGAAATAGTGTTAAGAAATTGTTTGTGGGGTTTGTGTGGTGTGAAACGGGCTGTGGATTTACGGTCAAGGAACGGATCAACAATCTGGTTGCAATCACCACCAAAAACAAATGATACATCCTTATATTGAACACATTTCTCTGTAATCAAAGGCCAAAAAGAACAGTCTGCTTGTACAGGCCCATAGACATTAAAAACAGTCAGAGGAATAGAGTTTAGCAGTAATTTGGCCAGTATCCAACGACCTTCAGAGTCTGTCTCCTGGGACAGAACCGTACATTTGAGCCTCTTGTGACAGAGGATAGCAACTCCATTCTTTTTGTTGTCAGAGGGTGAAAATAAAACTGTACCCACCCAACTTCTTTTTAACTTCAGAGATTCAACATCATTAAGGTGAGTTTCTTGCAAGAGAGCAATATCTGGACTGTAGGAGGCCAAATGGGACAAAACTCTCTGCCGCTTAATAGGGTTAATAAAACCTTTTACATTCCAGGTAATAACTTTGAATTAACAAATAACATAGAATCAAATCGGACAGAAGAAGTAAAGAAGAAGAGGCATACGTAAAGGACAAGTCGAATAGGAGAAAACTTTGAGAAGTATCGATAAAGTAGGTTGAGAAAAGAAGGAAAGAGGTAAAGAGAAACAAAGGAGAATCGGAATTGATCAACCAGTACAGGGGAGAGAAAAGGAAAACGGAAGCGGGAAAGGAAAGTAAGTACAAGGAGAGACAGCACATATCCCAGAGGGATGACTGAGGAAAACATACCTGAGGGGAGTACGAAATAGGACAACGGGGAAATGGCGACACTCAACGAGACAGATCCCCCAAGACGGGAGACCAGGCCGGATCGCACCGGAACAAAGAACGTAACCGAAGAGCCAGGTGGAGAGGAAGTCGGTCCATCTAAATAAATGAATAAAGAATGAGTAACATTTGAGAACATGAAGACATACTATGACGATCAAAGGGTGAAAATTCAAGAGCGACACATAAAAGAAAGAACTGAGAAAGCGAAGAGCAGAGAGGTCAAAAAGGATTGTTGAAGGACAAAAACTAGACACAATTATTAGACAAAGGATAGGGGGGGTTTGAAGTTAGAAACATGGGAATAAGAAAGTATATTATAATCTAATACGGAGAAAACTAATAAACGGAAACAGAGACAGGGACAAAATGGATGACCTGTAAGGGAAGCAAAAGTTAGACATTTCAAGTAATCTGAAAGTGTAAAACAATTAAACAATCAGCCACAAGAAGAGGAAGAGGTCTCCATAGCAGAATTAGAACGGATATGAATGAAATTTTTGAATTCAGCAGGATCCTGGAAGGTCCAAGTTTGATTCTGGTACGTAACTTTGAAAGTGCATGGGTGAAATAAACCAAATCTAGCACCAAGGGACCTCAAAGGAGCTCGCAGAGACAAAAATTCCTTCCGACGAGAGGCAGTAGCATTTGAAACATCTTGGGAAAGATATACTCTCTGACCCAACCAGGAGATCTGACGCTTGGCTCTGGAAGCTGAAAGAACAGAGAGAAGATCTGTGAACTTCAAAAAAAGGATAATGACTCCCCTTGGCTTGGTTGATGTAGACGAGCGAGGACCAAGTCTATGCGCTCTCTGAATATTGAGGGAAGTGGTGGACGGCATATCCAAAGCTTCGGGAGAAAGGAGGAGAAAAAGAGCACAGGGTCGTCCCCTTCTAAAGATTCCGGTAAACCATAAATACGGAGGTTGTTCCTCCTGTTCCTGTTTTCCAATTCCTCCGTGTGCTGCTGTAGCGCCAGAACAGATTTTTCTAAGGAGGAGACCCTCTGGGAAGTAGAATGAAGGTCCGAAACCTGTTGTTCCACAACGGTAACTCTGTTGTCCATGGATGACCATTTCTCCTCAAGAAGCTGCATCTTACTATTGGTCTCCTCAACAAATGGCCGAAGGGCACGAATTTCCTCAAAAAGCATCTCCATGGAAATAGGGGATGATGGCTTCTCTGACGAAGAAGCATCTTGTTTGAGACGCTTAGAAGATGATGCTGACGGAGGTGAGGACTTGTTTAAAGGCGGCTGTGTTGAGGAGGAGCGAGGGAGGGTTACTCCCGCCATTGGTGCTACCTTGGGAGGAGAGTCCGCCGTTGAGTGAGGTGAAGAGGGTACCACAGGAGAGTTCTCCGAAGGGGTAAAGACAAATTTTGGATTGCGTAACTTGCCCATAGAAGCCAGTCAGAAATGACAAGCAGCAAGCAAGAGGACGACTATGAGGTAAGACCAAAAAAGTGAAGGCGTTCAGTCGCATAAGGGTGAAGCAGTAACCATAGGAGAGCTTGTGGAGTAAATAAAGAAATGTTCCAGAATAAACAGAGACAAGCCAGTGCCAGACTAAGCAAAAATGAAGAGTGCAGGGTCAGTAACCAACCAGGTCCTGGACGCCCCCCGTCAGAGGCAATGATGAGCGTAATCAAAAAGGAGGCAGGAACATGGCGAGAAAGTCAATTATCAGAGATTACCTCATTCCAGCCACGTGAGGCAGCACAGGCAATAAGATATCCATGTGGCAGGGCAGTGTCCAAAAAAGGATGAAACAGCATTCAGGAGGCGTAGAACCCTAAAAAAAAGGGTAATGTGGAGCAAATGCAGCCAAGCCAGCAGAAAAACGAGCATCGCGCCTCAAACAAAATGGCGGCCGCTCTCTGAGGAGAGAACGAACGCGGCAAGAAAAGAGGCAGCCCGGCCCTAAAAATGCATCAAAAAGCGCTCACCAGAAGCGCGCTGCATTCCCACACTGAAAACCACTGTCCGTGATGGTGAAATGCTCTCCGGAGAAGAACCGGGATAAAGGAGAAGCTCCAGTGCGTCGGAGGTCCCGCGTCAGGCGGCCATCTTGGTCGGCGTCGTGGCCACGCCCCCCTTGAAATTGTATTCTAAAGTTGTATTTGGTATCCTATGGACGACGGGTGGCCTTAATTCAATTCCCATTAAAATAAATCATCATTTGTGCATTTGTTTGATGAATGGTTGGCTCTGTACTTTTGTCTATTGTCTTCAGGTTTATATCATCAAAATTGTTTAGGTCGGGGACCCACGTTTCTATTAACGACTCAATGGGCGTCCCTGGAACTCCAATAATTATTTAGGGGGGTCCCCGGGTTCCGTTAAGAAGTAAGTGGGGGTGCACAGGAGTCGAAAGGTTAAGACCTGCTGGATTACAATATATGCTGCAGAAAACTTTGTGTTGCCTGGCTGTGATGATGTCATGCAACAATTTGAAAAAAGTATACAGTGAGGGGCTTTGGTTTGCCCATTTGTTGATCAGATTCTGTAAGGTAACTGTGCAATTAATTAGTCAGTAGTTGTGCAATTCTTTGTGCAGGTAAAGTTGGGCTCTTCTTATCGATCGTTTGTTGGAACTTTTCGGGTTACCCCTTTCATTCATTACCTTGTTGGAGTGTCAGTCACATTTTAGGTCAATCATGGGAAAAGAAGCAAAGCAGAAATGCAGCACTGGTACATCAGCACTGGAAATAAAATGAGCATGAACTAGAGCACTCATCACTAAAAGACAATCATGTGAACCTCATAAGACTGCAAAAAGAATCCCCTTGTCTAAGAAGGTTAGGGCTTGGCAAGTGGGTGCACTTGCCAAGTTGACATTGCAGTAAAAACTGTGCGCCAACACTGCAGTGGCGGGTCTGAGAACCCTTTCAAAAGCTGCTCGTGTGGGTGGCACAATCAGTGCTGCAGGCCCACTAGCAGCATTTGATTTACAGGCTCTGTCCACTAGCAGCATTTGATTTACAGGCCCTGGCACTCTTAGTGCACTTTACTAGGGACTTACCAGTAAATCAAAAATGCCAATCATGAAAACACCAATCCATAATACTCTCCTGTTAACCCTCCCCCCCCCCCCAATGGGCCCGGGCCCCAGGTCTGGAACTTGAAAAATAAAACGATAATAAACCAGGCTTATTGTTGTTTTAGTTTTCAAATTTTGAGACTGACGGGGAGGGGGCAATGCTCTTCTGCCTTAGCGGAGGAGCCGCCACTGGTAATTCTGGTTTACCAAATCCCTTTTCAGAAGAATGGCTCTCTGAATCATTTGAATGTTTTTGAGTAGCATAGCTATGTCTTCTTTCGAGATTTTCAGTCATTGCGGCGATTTTTTAATTGATGCTATTATTATTTCTATTTACAGTCTAGGATGTTAAATGAAGAACATTATTAACCGCTTGGTATTATTCCTTGTGTTCAGTTTGCAAGAAGCAGTTAAAGATGATGAACGGAAATATAACACATATATAGGCACATGCATCATCATAGGGTTTTGCGATTCCTTAATAGCGATTATTAAGGAATCGCAATTAAGGAATAGCAAAACCCTATGCATGTAGGAATCGCTAAAGAATTAGCGATTCCCACAAATTCCTTAATTGCGATTAGCAAATTGCGATTCGCAATTAAGGAATGTCTTCCCATTCATTCCTATGGGCCTCCAGGCCCATAGGAATGAATTAGAGATTGCGGGAGCAATTTGCGAGTACCAGTAGGTACTCGCAAATTGCTCCCGCAATTTCGATGGTGCAAGGGTGTCAAAATGACACCCTATTGCACCCATGTATGTTCACTCTGCACAAATGTTGCATACACACATGCTCTAAGGGCATGTGTGTGGGCAACATGTAACTTAGAAAAATGCAAAGAAGTGCATTTTTCTAAGTTTTCGCAAATTACCATGAGGGCCAGCCTCATGGTAATTTGCTCACGCTATTAGCGAAATCGCTATTTTTTAAAGTGTAATGCATTGCATTTAAGGAATCTCAATTAGGGATTCCTTAAATGCAATCGCTATTTAAGGAATCCCAATTTAGAGATTCCTTAAATAGCGATTTCTGCATTTGGGATGATGCATCCCAAATGCAAAAATACCGGGAGCAAAGGGTCAGATTCTGAGAATCTGCCCGTTTGCGACCGGTATTTTGCTTGATGCATGTGCCTGATAATGTTCTAACATGTGCAGAATGAAGTATGTAAAAAATTGCAGATACCCGAAATCTTAACTCTAGTCACTGCAACCACGATATAAGTATTGATTATTTATCTACGGCACTTGAGGTAAATTACACTAATGTGAACTACAACCAGCGTACTATGAGAGATAAAGCTTAATATTACGATATGTGTAGCATGGGTAGCAGATTGCCTTGACTATCAGATACTATCCTAGTAATAGACGTGGCCCTGGAGACAGTGTTAGTGACTAACTTGTTTATGAATAAAAACACAATAAAATAAATGCAGAGGAAATTCATTTATATTAGTGTAAACTAAAAATAACCTATGGCTGCAAACTGCTATTTTTGGAGCCCTAGTATATTGTACAACACAATTTTTGTCCTGCAGTGTGGGTTTATAGTAATCTTCATATCGCTCTGTGAAGATGCAAAGAATAATGGGTATTGTTTTCAACACGTTAAATGTTTATAGGGTTCCTTTTGCCATTTTCTTCTTTTGAGGGCCAAGTTTTATTTGGGGCAGCATATGATAGGATGAGTGATAGCTTTGGCTACTTCTCAAGGACCATTACGGTTGTTTTGGATTTCAAACCTGGCAACAGATGAGCAGCAGATAAGCAGCAGCAAACAGGGAGTGCATAGATACAGGAGGTATGCTGGCCAGATATGAGGTGGACAGTTGCATAAAAACAACAACTACTGGAGGCCTGGAGATGTGTTATCTGGGGTGCAGAGGTAGGGAGACACAGGGAAAAGGTAAGGAAGTCAACAAGATAAAGAACATTTAAAGAAGCTTTTTGGAGTAGAGAGGGAGGGAGGAGTAGTTAGTATAGGACCCTTTGGGGGCGATGGAAGCCCGGACTGGCCTTTGACTCAAAAAAGAGCAGGCGAAGGTCTGGTTTCAGACAGGGGGTGTACAATAAACACCTGAGTGTCCAGTGAGTTCAGGAGGCTGGGCATTTTGTAGAATGGTGGCATAGAGACATGACCACCACCAAAAGGATGAGTATGAAAATGTGATGCATAGCCCCACTTCCCCCAGCTGCCCACAAAGCCAAGATATGCCAAATGTGGATTTAAATTGCCTGCACTAAGAAAATCTTGTCATTTCACTTTTAACACTGGAAGCATTGCTTTGCGCGAGCTTGGCCCCGCGGACTCTCAGTACTGAGAAATCAAAAGCACAGGTGTTGAGGCGGGTCCCTAAGGGGCTCTCTTAATCTGCCAAAAATCTGTAGTGGCAGGCTGGATGCCCTGTCTGGCTGAGCGCCAGGGCAACCAGCAGGCCTGGACCAGTGGGGTCAGTTCCAGAGGAACGCCCTGGACAAGGAGGGCAAGGGCAAAGGGGATTAGGATGGCCAGAGGGAACAGGCCTTGAAGGAATAGAACAAGGAGGACTCGGATGCAGATAGACAGTCAAAAGGTCTTGGAGAACCAGGGCCGGGTCAAACATTACAATGAGGATGAAGAAGAACAGGAGTAAGAAAACCATGATTAGCAGGGTTTGGAACATAATGACTTAAGCCGTGAGGACATGGCCGGGGCATCCAGAATCAAGAAGACCCAGAGGACCAGAATTAGGATGACCAGTAAAGATAACAAAATAAAGAAGACCAAGAAAAGGAGTACCAGGTCCAAAGGGCCAAGGACGGGGATGGCTAGGAAAACCAGGTCCAGTAGAGAAAGGTACAGAAGGAGGAGTAGGAACACAGTAATTAGTACCAGTAGAAGACCAGAAACAAGAGGACCAGTAGCACCAGGACCAGAAACAGCAGGAAAATAAACAGGACTAGTAGGTCCAGTAGGACAAGAACAAGGAGGTCACTAACCAAAGGTAAGAGGACCATAACCAGGAGTTTCAGTGCCTGAAGGCCAAGCAGGCACAGGCAAACAGAGCATATAAAACAAGAGCTAGGAAGACCAGAACAAGAAGAAAGAGTTTGGCCAGGATTAGGAGATCAGGAAGACCAGTGCACAGCAGACCAAGGACACCAGAAGAACTGGACCAAGAGTCCCAGGACATGGATGACAAAAGTTAAGAGGAGTAGGCCAGAGAAGCTAGGACGAGGGTAAACAGCAAGACAAGAAAAAGGATGGTCAGGCCTGGTAGACCAGAACAAGGAGAACCAGGACTAAAAAGACCAACATCATTTTACATGTAATCACTTCACGAAGCAGGAGAAAGCAAGTGAAGGAATATCAGGACCACATGGATGAGAATCAGAAGGATTAGGAACAGTGGGAATAGGAGGAAGAGAGCCATTCGCATCACTGAGCCAGGATCAGCAGAACACAGACTAAGAAGACCATGGGTATAATGACCAAGGCACCACAGAAGTCCAGAAGCAAGAGGATCAGGTCCAGTAGGCACAAAACCAGAAGGAAGACAAGGACTATAAGAGGCAGCAATAGGAAGCCTAGGAGTAGGAGAATCTGAACTATTGTCTGGGAAATTTGGAAGATCAGGACCAGTAGCCAGGTCAATCAAAGCCAGTACGACAGAAGCCTAGGAATGGGTGCCAATGGGGGAGGGGGAGAGGGGGCACAACCAAGGGTACATGGAAGATCTAAGCAGAAAAGTCCAGTAGCAAAAGGAACTGGCATCCATGACCAGGAGCCACAGAGTGATGAAGAAAAGGAAAAGGGGTGCCAAGACAAAGATAGCTTGAGCTAGGAGGGCCAGACTGTGGATGTAGGAAGAGGACCAAAACGGGTAGTCCCAAGAGGCTCTGAAGAAGGACAACCAGGAGCTGTGGACGCAGTACTGGGGAACCAGGAAGTCACAGGCAAGAGGTTCAGGGTGGCACAAAACTAAGGCGGATCAATCTCAGAAGGACAAAGACAAGAACAGTCAGCTAGACCAAGACCAGGCTTAACTGCAGGACCAGAGTGTGGAGGAATAGAAAGACCAGGTCATGAGGAGCAGGGCTAGGAAGGCCCTGAACAACCAATGCCAGCAAGCACCAAAATGAAATTGAGCCAAGAAGATCATGGGAATTAATGGCCAAAACCTGGAACTCCAGACCCAGGAGAGCAGGAAGCAACAGGATGACTAGTGCCAGAATAACTAGGGCCAGGAAGACCATAACAACACAGAGAAGAAGGACTGTAAATAGAACTATGAGAAGACAAAGACCAGGTACAAGAGAAGGACTAAGAGGAGAAGGAAGAGAACCAGGAGCAGATGGAGGAGTCCTGGGTGACTCTAAGGCACATGTGGTAGAACATAGCCTTAGTTACAGAGGCTATGCCTCTTAGGTTGCTCCCCTTTAAAGACCCTATCTTTTTCATTCTAATTAAAAAACCTATAATATATAAGGCTCAGAAATCACTGCATGCAATTTGTTGTTGGCTAAAAAGCTAAGACTATCACACATGGAAAAGGCCACTGGGAACTATGCAGAAGACCAGCAGAGATGCCACAGTGGCCCACATAGGAACGAGTTCTAAAGGATGGCAAAGGTTCTCTGAGGGGAAGCAGATGTTGACTGATGCTAGCATGGTAGTCTGTGAGTAGATAGGGTGTCAAGGGTCTTAAATTTGTCAGAGAGGTCTAAATGTGGGTGGACAAAAGGGTTATGTTCTGCTAAGGATGGTTTAATGGACTACAGTCTAAGGGTTAAAGTTAGCAAAACATATCTAGCACAAACAGAGGGGATCAAGGGGCACTGGGGGACCAGCAAATAGGAGTTTAGGACCAGAAGAAGGCTGTGACAGGGAAACAACAGAGAGACAGACCCAGATGGGCACCAAAAGGTGTTAGAAATGGGGGTCTCTAGTTGGCAGAGGTTTGTACCTTTGTCTAAGTAGGGTCCCTTGCTTCTAGTCAGGGTAAGGGTTATGCACACTTTAGATAACCCCAGCGGCCCCCCCTTGGTAGCTTGGCATGAGCAGACAGGCTTGTCCCAAAGGAAATGTGTAAAGTATTTGTACTCAAAACACACAGTAACACAGTAAAAATACCACAGATTGACACCACACCAGTTTAGAAAAATAAAGTTTCTTTATCTAAACAAAACAAGACCAAAACATCAAAAATTCAATATACTTGTATCAAAATATCACTTTAGAACAGTTACTGCAAAAAAAGAACTTGTAGAAACAAAATAGCTCAACCTGGGGCTATTACGACATCGTGACAGGCATAAATCCAAAATACAGCGCTGACCACGAGCTGCGTGGTATCGGGCACGGCGTCACACGGGCCCCCAAACAACAGTATCTTGTAAAATGAAGTCTATGGACGATGCGCGGCATCATGGAGGTGAGGCATAGGTGCGAGTTCAAGGCAGGTTAGCTGGTTGCCACGGAGGAGGTGAGACATCGTGTCCGTGAGGAGGCGGTGCATCAAGTCCAGGACTGGGGAAATCGGCAGCATCAGCAGCCAGGCATCAGTTCTTGTGAGGCGATGCGAAGTCGAAGAGTTTGTGAAGTCTCCCTCGTCGGTTATCGCCTCCATGATAATGGGATGCTGGTGGTAACGGCGTTGACTCGAGCACTGGCATTGGAAAGGTCAATAACTGCAGGCAGCGGCAGACGTCAAAGGTCAAAGGGCGTAGGAGCTGCGGTGCAGGTGGGGTCGTGCATCATGCACTGCACGAGCAGTGCCCCTGGCTTTGGTGCAGATCGTGGCATCAATGTTGGCGTTGCCTATGGCATTGGAGTTCTTTTTCTTGCTTATGCAGCACCAACAACATAATTCTCAGGGCTCAGGAATTGGAATTGGCACCCTTTTGAATGCAGGAGTCCACACAGGTGTCCAGGTGCTGGTGGTCAGTGGGTGGCAGGTGAAGTCTTTTTGCCCCTGAGACTTCAGAACAGAAGCTCAGCACGCATTTAGCCCTTGGAGATTCTTCTTTAAGCAGGTTCACAGCAAAGTTTCAGCCTTTGTCCATTCCTTGGCAGAAGCAGCAACTGCAGGGCATCCCAGCAAAGCACACAGCAAAGGGGCAGTACTCCTCCTTACAGCTCTCCAGCTCTTCTACTTGGCAAAGGTTCCTCTTGAGCCCAGAAGTGATCTAATTATCTGGGCTTTAAGGTCCAATACTTATACCCCATTGTGTCTTTGTTCTCTTTGTGACAAGGGTCTCTGAGCCCAGTCCAAACCAGTTCTGTCTTCTCTGGTGCAGGTTCCCTACAGGAGGAGAAGTCAGCTTTGTGCAGAGGAGACACTGCCTATTCAGGTGCAATTGAAACTCCTCCCACCACTATAAATGCAGACAAGGTCTATTCAGCTCAGATATGAGTTGCCCACGAAAGACAGGACACACCTCACCCCCTTGTGGTTGTCTAAAGTGAATGCAAAACCCCAGCCCCTGTCACTACAAAACCATACAGTTAACATACAAAATAGCAGAGGCACACAAAATGGTTAAATAAGAAAAGGCCTACATTCTAAAAGTGGCATTTTCAAACACACAAATTAAAAACCATCTCCCTAAAAAGATATGCTATTAAATCCTAAGTTCAGAGAGCCTTAACTCCCCTTCTCTGTCCTGTCCCAATGGAAAGTTATAATTGTAAAATGTTACAAACTAACTCTAATTTTAGCCTATGGGACAGTTAGCATTTCAATAATGAAAAACAAAATTGGCAGTATTTCACTATCAGTACATGTCACACACACACTAGTACATGCCCTACCTTTCACATTCACTGCGCCCTGCCCATGGGGTACCTTGGGCCTACCTGAGGGGTGTCTTGCATGTAAGAAAAGGGAAGGTTAGGGCCTGGCAAATGGGTGCACTTGCCAGGTCAACATGGCAGTTTAAATCTGTGCGCAGACACTGCAGTGGCAGGTCTCAGTCACATTTACAGGGCTACTCATGTGGGTGGCACAACCAGTGCTGCAAGCCCACTAGTAGCATTTCATTTACAGGCCCTGGCACACTCAGTGCACTTTACTAGGGACTTACCAGTAAATCAAATATGCCAATAATGGATAGCCAATCATAGTAACAATTTACACAGAGAGCATATGCACTTTAGCACTGATTAGCAGTGATGAAGTGCCCAGAGTCCTAAAGCCAACAAAAACAGGTCAGGAAAAATAGGAGGAAGAAGCAAAAAGTTTAGGGATAACCCTGCAAAAAGAATAGGACACTTGACATCGCATGTGTTTACAACGCATGTGATTACAACGCGGTCGTTACAACGACCATGTTGTTACTTCTCAGTACATTACAAACCAAGTCGATAAATCGACTTGCTGTAGGGGGCGCGCTGGACTTAGGAATAGTATAATTTACTATTCCAACTCCAGTGTGTGCAACAGTAGGGAAGGTGTTGGAATAGTAAATTATACTATTCCTTATGTTAGCGCGCCCCCTACAGCAAGTCGATGGAATGACTTGCGTTGTAATGTACTGCGATGTAACAATGCGGTGGTTGTAACAACCGCGTTGTAATGCATGCGATGTAATGGCTGTGTCCCCAGCAAAAAGGGTCCTTTCCAACAAAAGGCCTTTGTGTTTGCACAGAGAACAGAAGTTAGCAGTGGTGGCCCTAGCACAAGAAGAGTTGTTTGATAAGCTCTGAGATGCAGATAAACAGTGGTTGCGGTGCAGAAGTGTTTGGGACTCTAGTAAAGGGGTTCTAGAAGTCAAGACTGGTAGAGTATTTTACTAAACTCTTGGCTGACAGAGAAATGTGAAGATGGTTAGAGGTGTTTTAGGCTGAAGGCCAGCAGAAAGCAATGGTAGGTGTGGTCCTGGGGCTCACAGAGTGGCACTTTGTGCTAGTAGAATCACCAGAAAGCCAAACGATGTATTCTCACTATTCTGAAGCCAACTTAGGGAGAGATTCCATACATGGGTTTTGTGATCTTTGAGAGGTAACAGAGGGGTTCAGTGTTTTGTTAGGGCTAGAAAAGAGATGCACAGGCTCTTGAGAGGCAGCATGTTTCAGGTCATGGGAAACAGTGGCATGCGAAACCTGACAAATGTGATTACTTGAGGGATGGCTAAGCAATTTGCAAACTGACAGGGAGCTAGAGGGAGGTGAATATCAAGATTAGCATATGGGGATCAATGGCTGGCAAAGTGTTATCTAAGCAGGCAATAGTCCCATTAAAAGACTGTCAGAAGAGGGCCAACTGATAACTTCAGAGAGTCAGCATGTTGGGCTGTGATTTTCAGAAGAAGTTGCCTTGAGGTGTATCAAGATTGGAGGTAGTCTGATCACTGGTAAAGAAACTTTAAATGCTGACAAAGTAGTATGCCTGATGGTTTGAGGGTCTGATGAAAGAGTGCAATGCTGACTGAAAAGATGAAAAAGCTCTGATAGCAACAGAAGCTTAATCATAATTTGTACATAGGTAGCAGACAGGTTCTTAGTGGTGAATGTAACAGATTTGAGGAAAGGTGTGACAGTCTCTGAGTGCCAGCAGTGGGATGTAAAATATGGCAGAAAGAAACAGATGAGTCAGATGAGTTTTTAAGAATATCAAATTGAATATTCAAGAGGATTCTGAGGGTAAGTGGGAAGGGTCTGTGGACAGGCAAGTGGCTTCTTAGAGACAGAGGTGTTGGCTTAAGGGATCTGAGGTGTTATGGGTGTGGTCAGTTGGTAGACCTGTCAGCATTAGGTTGATGCTCCACCTAAACATTTTGCCTACTTACTTCCATTTTTGTGCTGAAATTAGTTTTTGTTGGCCTTAGGGATTGGCCCATGCCCTCTCTGTAGATTCGCCTCCAAACCTTCTTGCTTTCACCCTCCACTTTTCTTTGCTAAATTTGATTTTGTTGGCCTTAGGACTCAGTGCACCTTACCACTGCTAACCCGTGCTAAAGTGCTTGTGCTGATTCCCCTAAACATGGCTTGACTGCCCTACACCTGATTGGCATATTTAATTTACTTATTAGTCCCTTGTAGAGTGGTACACCATATACCCAGAGTCTGTAAATGAAATGCTACCAATGGGCCTGCAGCACCTATTGTGCCACCCACCTATGTAGCACCTGAAAACATGTCTCAGGCCTGCCATTGCAATCTAAATACAGTTTCAACTGCCAATTGCACTTGTCAATATAACCACCTTGCCAAGCCTCAATTTTCTCCTTTATTGAATTTAAGTCACCACTACTCTAGGTCCCAAGTAGCCCATAGGGCCGAGTGCATTGCAATTAAAAGATTGGAAATTTGATTTTAATTTTACATGGCCTGGTAGTGAAAAGCCCCTAAAATCCTTTTCACCTGCTGTTAGGCTTACCTGTCCCATAGTATAACACTGGGTTGCCTTATTACATTTAATAAATGCTCACTTTTGATTGGGACCAGTTAATCAGATCATGTTCGATATCTATGAAATTGTAGTGAAAAATCCCCTTTAATGGTAAAGTCATATTTTAAATTGTTGGCATTTACTTGCCTTTAGCCCTTTTGTGCCTGCAGACTGTCTTGGGTCATATGACTGGGTGTAACTGGCAGACTTTTTAAATTCCTCCCAGACATTCACACAATAAAGCGGTTAGGTGTGATTGAATGGGCCATCTGCTGGCAGGAAGGGGGAGGAGCTAGGCACAGCCCCACGTGCAACTGAATAGGCTGTGCTCTGCCTTCACACAGAGGACTTACCACCTTCACATTGTCACTGCAGCCAGGTTGGAGCCACGACAGGGAAGTCAGTAAATACCATGAACTTCTAAGAAACTTTTTAGAAGCTTCTCCCACCTTCGGAAGGAAGCGCACCAGGTATAAAAATAGGACCCTCAGACCCACTCTTCAGTTCACTAATGGACATGCGGAAGGACTCTCTGAGAACTGCCTGCTGCTGTTACCTGCTGTGCACTGTGCAAGACTGCTTTTCTGTTCCTGGAACAACTGCTTTGCTGCCTGGAGCCCCCATTGGAATCTCAAGGTCCAGCCCTACTTTTGAGCCCTGTATCTTCATCACTTGAACCCAAGGCTACCTGAGTGAATCCAAGTGCTAGTTTGCTGGCCTTCTATTCAGAACCAGAGGGACATAAAAGGCTTGCACCATCTTCTGTGGCGGCTAGTGACATTTGAAAGTTGCGAGCGTAGTGAGCAAGCCCAACTGTCATAAGAGGCCTTCGGGGGTGGGGGGGGGGGGGGGGTTCTCCCCTGACAAAGTTGGAAAAAGAGTTGACCAATGGTACATTTTCAAGCATAATTAAGAAAGCAAAAAGGTTAATAAAGCATTTTGAAAAAAGTGTAGCTATGTCATCAATAAAAAGATTTCATATGATATTAACATAGTTAGCTGCTTAGTAGCTCAGCTCAACAACAATTTTTTACTTTTACTTTTACTTGATAAGAATTGAGGATCAAATTCATGCATCCTGCCCTGAAAAAACAGAAAAGCACATATGCACAAGCTAGCAAGCACACAGATACATACTCTCTTACTTTGAGGACAAATCGTGCTCCTCATTTCTAAGGAAAAATGTTTTGTTACACTCAAGTCCTTAATTGGCAAATATAATTTTCAGCTTTTATACCTTTGTTAAAAAGTATTTAGGTGTTACAAGATGATGGCTATCAATTCTGCTCTGGAAAAACCTGAATAAACGTTAGGTTTCCGAAGACATATCACGGACGAGAAGTATATTTCTCTCTGCAACTAACTTGAGACTTGCATTGAATTAAGTGGACAAGTGTCAAGGGTGCCAGGAGGAGAGTATTTATCAATGCTGGCAAGAGGCCTCAGTGAATATCTGGAGAGGGATAGTCATTGATTATTTATTTTAACACTATGTGTGTTAATGTTCACATATTCCTGAGATTAATGTGTATTTGCGCTCTACGTACAATTTGTTACACATGGTTAAAACAAATACAGACCAAGGAGTACAAGAATGGCTGGAGCATTAGAGACACATCACACATTACTTAGACCCAAATACAGCGCGAAACATATAGGCAGAAATGGCTGGCCACAGCACTCCATTGCTCTGCTAATGACAGTGACACTGGGAGGTGTGAGGGAGGCAAATTGCCCTTTTAAAAGTAGGCTTTGTGCGTGCTGATTGGAGGCAGTGTGGAAAAGGAGGAAGTGTACAGTGAGAGTGGTGGGTGATGTACCCTTTGATGGGGGTAGGTGGGGCTGTGTCCTTTTGGAAGGGGCCACTGTGCTCTCCTTGCTTGTGAAATCAACCCAGTGCTTTGGGTTTGTCAGCAGCCTTGTCTGTAGCTTGATCTCAAATAGTTTGCAGCCACCCAGTTCAGGACTCCCTACACGCTGCAGACCCGCAGGGTCTCAATGGCAATGCTAATGATATTTTGGGTTTGTTAAGATTTTTCTCATGGAGATGAGCAAAAAAATAACAGCATGAAGTAGGTGGGCAGAAAAAGGCAGCGTAAATAATTGCATTCCGCATATTGAATTTTAAATAAATTGAATGTTGCTTTAAATAACAGTAAAATAACTATATGGCTTGCCAAAAAGTGACAGATATTGTCCTAACCTGGTCGCCATTGGACGTCTCTCTCCACTCATGAGGGTTGAGTTAGGCACATGCCTATACAAACATAAGGGTTCACTCAAGCGGCAATACCATGCGAAGTCTGATGGGCTGGGGCTGCAGACTCTTTTAGCCTTCAGGGCTCCAGGACAACCGAAAAGGAATGACTGTGTCCCCAGTGCCACGTCACCAGGATGGATCTGCACCCAGCCATGCCTTATGTGCTGATTTGTGACATTGCCGCGTCTATCCCCCTCCGGCACAAACGTGCACTCACCCATCTACTGCTCTCTGTGCTACCTTGCTGAAGGATGCGAATGGTACCTTCGGGAGCGTGGGGAGGTAGACCTGCGAGATGAGCCATAATTTCAGGGTATGTAAGGCTTCAGAGAGCCTGGGAAAGGAGACCTGTGGGAAGCACCATACTGTGCAGGGGGAGAGTAACCCGGAGGTGGGGACAAGGTGCAATACGGGAAGAGAGGAGTCTATAAGGAGGAGAGTGGGGTACGAAGAATGAGTCATTTAGAGGCCGGATGACTCGAAGTTCCTTAGGTCAAGCCAACACACTGGGAGCTATTTACGCAAAACAAAAATGCTCAAGCTGGCATACTCACCTTCCGGTCCATCCCAGAACAGTTGTGAATTTGCCCCCATGGTAGTTCACAGACGGTCTTCCAGTCTCCCCCCCCTGACTCCTGAGCCTATCTTTGTGCTGCTGCCTTGCTGTAAACAGCATTAGAGCAGCACGAGGATTGGCTGGGTCGGGGGCTGCTAATGCTCCTGCGGAGACTTGGGGTCTGTAGATGTAATCCAACCCCCCCAGGCTCCTATCATTACAGGTAGACAAGGGTGTAAGTGCGCATGTCGGGCTGGGCAGAGCAGGAACCCATCCAACAAGTCATGCATATTTCACCCTGTATCAGATCAACCATCCTAGCTCCACCCCCTACCCCCGTCTGTTTCAGTCCACCCTCACCTGACTCTACTGCAAAACCGGCAAATTGTCTGCACCATGCCATACGCTGCTGCACCTAATAAACAATGTCAGCTGGGAATAAAAAATAAAGTCATTATTCAATATTGGCAGGTGAGCAACGCCGCCAGGCCCCAATGAAGAAACCACCACTGACCATCTTGAACCTGAGCCTGAAACCAGCCAGAGTCAAATGGTGTCCTACCAGTCCTGGACCCTTGGTGTGGTGCTGAAGGTGCCCAGATAGCCATAATCCAAAACTGAGGGCTTAGAAAAACTGCTCTGAGAACCAAGGGGAGACCGGGACCAACCTGTTCGTCTTTACACCCAAGGTGCATCATCATTTGGCCTGACAGCGCAGCTGCTCATGCTATGTTCTTCTTCGCGGCAGCAAATCCTGTTCAGTGGTCCTACACCAAAGAGGACTCCGAGCCCCTGGACATGCCTTCTGCCATGTCCCACCGGAGATTTTGACTTTCATAAATACGACTATGTCTAAACATAGAAATCTTCAGCGCAGCTTTGACCCAAAGCTCCGCAGTGATGTCACTCCCTTCTCGGACACCTACAGCAGCCTTGTCCAACTGCACTTTACCTGCTCAGAAAATGTTTCTCAAATTTCTTGTAAGTCCGAAGGTAAGCGCTGACAGGACCCAATCCACTTCTTGTATCTGAACCGCGCTGCATCGCAGTCGGCCATATTTTTCGACTTTGACCCAGTCTTGTGTGACTAGATGTCCACAGTTGGCGCCTTGATCTTTCAGGTACCAGTTTTTTTTTAAACTTTAAAAATTCATAATTCCGGTTCTGCTGATTAGATTTTTTGTCACTTTGGTGTCAAATAAGTTATTCATATTTAGCTTATTTTTCTAAATTGGTGTGTGATTTTTCTTCTGGTGTGTTTTTACTTTAACACTGTTTGTATGCTGCATAAATACTTTACACGTTGCCTCTAAATTATGCCTGACTGATTTTTATGCAAAACTACTCAGGGTTAAGCACAGATTAATATAGTGACTTTTTGTGGTTCACCCTGCAAGGTATTGTGGCTGTTGCTTGACCAGGGATCCCACCCCAGTCAACCACCAGCCCAATTTCCCACATCAGTGGAGTAGTGGGGTCACTGACTACTGATAGTGGAGCTGTGAGAACCAGAGTATGTGTTCTCGGGGCACTGATGGTCATCATAGAACTCTAAAATTTCATTATGACACTTCTCAGTGAGAGTGGATGGGTTATAAAGCAGGCAGGTTAATGGTCAGATAGCCAGTGATAGGGGTTCTGGCAGATGTCATCAGGTTTGTTTTGAGATGTCTACAAACAGCCAGTGGCAGGAGGTATTGGGGCTTAGGCTGGATAAGTTGGTAAAAAAGCTAATGGATTCTGATGCCATCGGCAGAGTGTGGTTGGAGCATGTCTGAAATTTAATGGAGGTATCAGGGTCACTGGGACTGTTTTGATAGGGTGGGCTCTCAGAACAGGAATAGGCGCTCTGAGGGCTGATCATAGTTAGAGGTAATCATTTCAGTGACAGGATAATGTGTGGTCAGGAAGAGAAGATTGAAGACCCAAGAGACGGGGGTCAAAAACATGGCAAGGGGACTCAGATAGCCAAGAAATCAGGGGGTTTAGATAGGGCTTTGTAGGAGAAGGTTTAGAAGACGTGATGGAATTGTGAAAATGGAATAGGTGTGGAAAAGAATAGTTGCGTTGGGTGCTGTTGGTCTGGACTTACAGAGAACCCTGAATTTTGTTTTTAAATAATGGAATCTCAACAAGAAGAGTGTAAAGGAGTTTCTTGAGTTGTTGTGTTCATGCCATAAGTCTTCTAGTATACAAACACAAAGGGGTATATTCACAAGAACGTGTGATAACTACTGCAAGAGTAGCCTAACGCAACTCTCAACATTGCAGCTCATCACCAAAAATTACGCCATGCCAATCAAGTATTCACAACACAGAGGTAGCATGCAATAGTCACCAGATAACGCATCAACTGGCCACGCAAAAATCAACGCCATGCCGCAAAAATGCGAAACGCGATTGGAAAAAAGCATGCGATGAGGCCAATCGCGGTACAAAAAGTAGCGAAAAACAGCCACAGGCCTTCAAATCCCACATGTCTTGTGGGAAAATGCACCATAAAAACCACAGAAACAACACACCAGAAACAAGCCAAAGCACGTAGCAACATGGATGCACCCTGACCCAGCGCAGAGGCCAACGCAAACCCCACAACCCCCACAGACAACCAGCAAGGAACAACAGGGTCGTGGAAGGCCAAGGAGAAGAGGAAGAGGAAGACGGGGTGCAGACCGCAGGAAAACAAGACCAGGGTCACAGAGGTGACAGAACACTACCAGCAACTGACCCACAACTTGAAATGCATTTGGAGTGCTGAGGAGGTCAATCGAGGAGGCCAAGAGGCGCCGGCATGACGTGACAACCTAAACCAGGCACAAACCCGCTGCCAACAGGAAGGCAGAAATGGCGACAGGAGGTGGCAATCCAGCGCCACAGGAGGAGCTAGAGGAAACCAAGGCCACAGTCATCAGTGTGGAGACGGTGCAAGGCAGTAGGAAGTACGGACACAGCTCCAGAGGACCTGACAACATCAACAGGGAAAGTAACGAACAGGGACTGGGGGGATGGGGGGAGATGGGCACAATGGCACACATGCACACTGAGGTGTAGCACACTGCACACCCACAATTACCCAGCATCATGTCCCTGATCCCCTTGGCACACTGCAGCACACACACATAGCAAGAACAGAACACCCACATTGACAACAACGTGGTACAATGCGCATAGCCGACACTGCAGAACAGGGGACACAACTGGCTCCGCACATGCACAGAAACATGTCTCCTACCCACTACATCTGACAGAGCTGGAAAATGTGAAATGGAAATGTATGCGTATGACCTCACATTCCTCATGTAGTCCAAATGTACACTGTCCCGCAGAAGATTTCAGCACCTCACAAACAGCCACAATGTACATTGCCATACAGTCTGCATGTAAACCAGAACAATGCGCCAACATACATTTCGACACTATGTCAACAAGCATCTCCCCTTCACATTGCAGAGGGGCACACAACACCTCCAGCAGAGCACAGAAGACAACACATCTGTGATGCCGGAGAGGACCACCACACCGTCGACACCGATGCCCTACAACAGCTCATGGATATCCCACTCAATCCACCACCAGGACCAGGGCAGCCAAGCTACTCAGAGGAGAATACAGAGCCTGCAACAGACCACACAGCAGGAAGCACCCGCAAGTACAGCTGGCTTATGAGACTTCAACCACCCACACATGGCACCCCAATGTCATGTGTCAGCATGCCAAAAGGAGGTGGCCCAACAGGTGTGGGTGGGTGCCGAACCCATGGAAGGCAAACTAGAACACATACATTGGTGTCTATCACCCTCAGGGACCACCCACACCCCACAAAGGAGACCCACACTGCCATAGAGACACATGCAGATGCACATTCACAGTACAGAACCACACCCAGGGGAGCGTAAATAGCAGTCACACACCCACGTTGGCTCGGCGTACGGCGGCCCTGGCCACTCCCCTTACAAATTGAGTGGGTGATGACAAAGCTGCATGTCCAATCTCCAACCCGCTGCCTGCGGTGACATGTCTGCATCCGATGTACACAGCTCAATGTAATGTCGTAGGGCTCAGGGCCCTCATGCATACAACAAGACCCCAGGGACACACGTAGACATTATGTTGTACTGGCTACGGGCACATGCGCCCGGCCCCTTTATTGGCAGGGCCACATGTACAGTAACACCTGTGCTGGATGTGTGTGGGGGTGAGTGCAAGCCAGCCTGCACATAGTGCTTGGTGCTGGCAGCAACTTGAACAGTGGACACCAGTGCAACGGAAACTGAAAACATCTGCATGACAGAGTCAACTGCTGAGCATCATGGAGGGAGCCAGAGAAAGTCCTGAGGTAACACAACATGCAAACAGAAGTGTCAGTGAGTTGCAGTGCACTGAGGTAGGGGCACTACAGCTGAGCGCGCCCATGTGAAGAAAAAAGTCTTGGATTGTGTCCCTTCGAGACATTCCTGATGCAGATGCAGTGGGTTGTGTTAGACCTGCATCATCTTCCTCATCAGCGTCCCAGGTCTCCCACACTGCTGAGGTGACATTGCTGCGCAACCTCTCAACAACACAAAAATCAGTAACGGACGATGGATTGCGGTGCACTGAGTCAGTGGCACCTGGAGTGCCAAGCAGGGTATCCGACTGATGATGCCTTCCACGACAGGTGTGGGCAACTCTGTAAGTCTGTCAGGACCACGGTTTCGACTCTGGCAGATGGCGGTTGGAGATGGTCCTGGCGGTGGTGGCATGTGCCTCCTGCGGTGATGTGACGTCCGGGCCGATCAGGCCTCGATTTGATGTCCACAGACACACGGTGTTGATGACCCTAAGGCCATCACCTCAGAGGCCATCCAATATCTCAGAAGAAGGGGTCCCGTACCTGACCAGCACAGAGTTAGTGGTCCTGGATGCACAGTGGCCTGCACAGGCACCCCTGCCATGGGACGATGACTTGCAGTGCACTGAGGTAGGTCCATGCGCAGTGAGTGGGTCCTCATTGATGTCCAAGGTGAATGTGGCATAGGTTTGTGGGGGACAGAGTAGGGTGTTCTCCAGGGCATGATGCGGAAGGTCTGATGTTATCAGGGAGCAGCAAATGGAGGAGTGGAAAGCGCCAGCCTCGTTTTCACCACCAATTCGGTATCAGCTACATGAGGATGAAAACTAGCCCTTAGTCCATAGACTCAGATGCCACCAATGTACGACCAGAGAGTGTCCATGAATGTCGGGTGACAGACTTAGTGGCACCGGTACTGAGAGGGGATGCAGTCTGCGATGATGCCGGTACACTGATATGAACTCCGCCATTGCTAAATCAAGACTCTGTGACCTACTGGACCGCAGTGTAGGCCGGAGGCAGTGGTCAGCAGTGGCCCACACCCACCTGTCGTTGGCTCGCGATGCAGAGAGTTAGTGACACCAGGGCAGTTGTCGGTAGTGTTCGATCACCTCCGTAACGATGATCCTGTTCCCTCCGGACTGCAATGCGTCATCCTCATACGCATCTCCTTGCGTGCGATGATATGTATTCTGCCTTTGAATAATCGATATTCAGTTCCAATTCTGTGACCTACTTGTGCGCAGCATAGGCTGAGGGCAGTTGTCCGCTTAGGCCCACAGACACGTGTGGTTGTAATGCTATGCACAGACTTGGTGGCACCACATTGAGGGGAGTATAGTGACATGGACTCTGCCTTAACTAATGTTCACTGCCATGGTGTAATCAAGACTCAGTTCCAAATGTGTGACCTACTTGAACGTGGTGTAGGCCGGAGGTGGCAGTAGTGTACATCAACAAGAAAGGACTAAAGAGGGCCTGTGTCGTGGAGGCCGTGATGGTCTGAGGAGGCTGCCAAGGTTGCGGGCCTCGGGCTTGGAGCTTGCGCCTGCAAGTGGTGGGCCCTTCGTGACACACGCCGGTGTCTGCAGGTGATCAGTGTGGCCTGGCTGTGCAGGGGCGGGTCTGACGGGTTCAGGGTCCAGCGGGCCGGGCTACGGCATGCGCACAGGATCACAGGCAACTCCGCTCATGAGGAAGGCGTCGGCCTCGTGGCGTGGTGAGTTGTGCCACCCTGGCAGAGACGTTGGGCTTTCCGGAAGAGGACCACGACCAGGGCTACGTGCTTTTTATTCACACCCCTACGTTGGCCTGGCGTACGCTGGGCCATCCCACTCCACTCACACTTACGGGGGGACGTAAAAGGCAACATTTCCGCAAAATCCCCCACTGGCCGGGGTGACATGGTTGCGTCCACTGTCCACTACACTCCATACACCAGAGGTGTATGTTGCCATGGATATGGGTGTGTTCTGCATACTGCGGTTTGTCCAGCACATTGCCGCCTCTCTTGGCATTGTGTACTTTCCTAATCATGGTTCTCCTGCCTCCTTCACACATGCCTGGTTGCCATCTCTCCCCACATTCGGCTAGTGTGTAGCTGAGGTGCCATGCCGTTGATGGCTCATGTTCACGGCTTGCCCAGGTAACCATTGTGAGTTGTCCTGTTGTGTCTGGTGGGTGGGCATGTTGTTTTGTGTGTTGGTTTTGATATTATGACGTGGGCATTGTCAGAGTTGTGAGTTGCATGGTTGTGGAGTTGAGGTGAGTGGGGTGTTCATTTGGAATTTGCCAAGGGGCTGTGCATTTCCCTTGGTGCCATCCTGCGAACGCTGGTTGCTGATGGACTGTCGGAGGACGGAGGAATCATGCACACTGGCTGGTTATTTGGAGGCGACATTGGTGGAGGTTCCACAGTGTTCGGTTGTTGCCTGCACATTGATGTGAGACGTGTGCTTTCTGTTGCGGTGATTGTGTGCTGTGTCAGCAGGGGGCACAGGTATACCATGTGTGCTGTGGATTGCCCCCAACACGTGCGTGCATCCAGCTATGGCATATGGTCCTTGCTTGATGTCCAGCGGATCCTGCGCATTGTGTTGGACGTATAGAGACTGGGGTGCCAGGCTGATGGTGATGTTCAGGACAGGTGTGAGGGACTTGGATGTGGCTGGCTGTATTACTCCTCCGACTCTGGCGGGTGTTGGTTGGGAGGTACCAGGGTCCAACAGGTGCAGCACAGCCAGCAGCTTTGTGTGGGGTGGGATGTTGGTTGCCCGCTGTGTTGGTGCCGTCGGCCTGTTGGGCGATGATGGTCAGGATGCATAGGATGGTTGTCCTTTTGAGCCTGTAGTGGGCAATGACATTGTCAGGCGTTGGGTCTGTGTGGCTGATGCGTTTCCTGGGGGTCAGCTGTCTTTGTCTGCGCTGCCTCTGTAGTGGTGGGGGGGTGTTCCGGGTGGGAGTTGGGGTCCTGGGGTGGTGGCGGTGGGTGTTGTGGCTCTCTTGGGTGTCTGGGCGGCATGACAAGTGGCTCCATGGCATCTGTTGTCCTTCTGATGTGGCTGCAGGCTGTGCTCCCTTTTGTGGTGCAGGCTGTGGTCTGACTTTGCACCAGGTCAGAGCAGGTGTTATTTTCCTGCTGCTAACGTGCCTTATTGCCTGTTTTGTGTTCTTATCGCAGTTCTGTCTGATCGTTGTGAATGTTGTGGAGTGGTGTTATCGCGGCTTTTCGCACAGGAACGCCTATTCTGCGTCTTATTAGTAATAGTTGCGGGGGTCTTCTATGGCAATGTTGTTTTGTGGCTGCTATCGCTGGTAAGCAGGTGCTGTGGGCTGTTTGCACCGGCTTGTGAATGGGGAGGTAATTTTATCACGACTTTGGCTGCACTAAAGTGCTGTTAAATCGGAGATGGCTCCTTGTGAATATCCCTCAAAGTGCCATATGATGATGCAGTCTAAGACCGACCGACCTCTGGTAGGTGGTTCCGGCACCGCTATTACAATGTGACCGCACATGGTGTGGTCGCATACTCGCAATTCTCTATGGGAACATGTAAACTGCCCACAGCACAAGCTTTCAATGAGAAATGTGAGTTTGTGTTTATCTGTGCATCGCGTGGCAGGCACCACATAGAACCTGCCACTCGGTGCAGGGATTGACAGGGGGCATCATATGTGCCCCACCCCCAGTTCTCCAACCAAAGTCGCTTTCCAACAGGCTTTTCATGTGGGAAAGCCCGACATGAAATGCCTGTGGGAAACTGACATCACAACCCTGATGGCAGAAACGCTGTCCTTAAGGGATTACGTGCGGGTTCCCACTTGGCGACGGGCTCCTTGAGCCCAGCAGAAGCCAGCCGGAATGACCGTCTGGTTTCACTTCCCGCCGCCGTCATTGTAATATGGCAGTCGATAATGAAACCAATGAAGTCGGTCGGAAAGCATTTCCGACCGACTTTAAAATAGGGCCCAAAATGTGCAGCATTGAGTCGGACTGTAATGGCACTGTTAAATTGTGGACAATATGGCCTCTCGGTGGTGGGGGGCATTGTATCCTTTCTCATAGTGTTAGATTGGTATGTGAATGGCTGCGCTATGGTTTGCTCATATCCCTAACCTCTCCATCCATGACTTTACCAGATTTGAATCCCAGATTTTGGGTCCGAAACACACCGGACTAAATCATAATTACATTGAGTGGTATCTCGCCCGGACACCACTCTGGGTAGCTTGCAATGAGGGACTAACTGTAAAGAGGAATGTCAATCCACAGACTTACAAGGTACCCACCCAAAAAAAAACATAATACCCCCTAATTAGTGACTACAGATAACACATCATACTGCTAGAATTTCTACATGCACCAGTTTCACTTTAAAAACATGAAATTACACCTATCCTGTTTTTATGTGAAGCAAGAAGTGGAATTAATGTGTGCTATTTTTCGGTACCTAAGTTACACTTAGCTGTGTAAACACTTTTTTATAAGCCTGAGCCTTAGCATTTCAGAGCATTATTTTAGACTCCTACCAATCTGTGTATACGCATGCCACATTCATTATTTGGATATTTCCAAAGATGTCCTCCATAATCCTAGCTGATTATGCAGCACAAATAGCTAATACTGGAAATACCATCATTAAGAAAAGTTACTTGGGACCGGGGGGGGGGGGCGAGCGGGGGGGGGGGAATAAGTCAATCACTATCATATAATATGTAAGCAATGTAAGTGGTTAAGGATTGTACTACTTTCCCAACCCTCTAATTATTTGCATATCTCTACTGTGCCCGAGTCATTGGGAGGGTAATAGTGAACAGATGAGCACCATGCTCTGCCATCCAATAGCTATATTAGAGCAATTTGGTTTACTGTTGGTGTAGCTTCAGTTAATATTGGATGGATTACCCTTGGTTGATCTATTATTCTACTATAAACATATCATCAACCTCCTCATCACCCTGCTAATGCTCAGTTATTTTAGTTAAATGGCTAATTAACTCAATCTCAGCTACATTAAACTAAGCCTGGGCAAAGCACTACGCTACGCTCGCGTAGTTTGCGAAGTTCGCGCTACTTCGCACTACGCGAATTGCACGTAGCACAGTGCGAACACGCGTAGCGTAGTGTTGTGTAGTGCTGCGGTCATTTTTTGCTTGCTCGCGATCCTCAACGTCAAGTTGGCGACCGCGAGCAAGCAAAATGACATCCCGGCGAGACTTTTTCCTTGTTCGCGATCAGCAACATCAAGTTGGCGATCGCGAGCATGGAAAATAAACTTCCCAGCGAGATTCCCAACGCGAGGAGGTCAGGTTTCTCATTGCGAGTGGTCGCGTATGCTTGCGACCGCTCGCGATGAGAAACTACCAGTTCGCGTTGAGAAAGCTGCCGTTTGAGTAAAAATCTACTCGAGCAGCAGAAAACTACAGCTCGCACTGTGCAAGATGCCATTTTCAATGATTGCACAGTGCCGGTTGCTTGTCCGCACTGTGCAATCATTGAAAACGACATCTGGCACAGTGCGAACAAGGTACTACGCAGTTCGCGAAGTGCTAGGCGTAGCTCGCGTAGTGCGAACTGCACTTTGCGTAGCTTTGCGAAGTGCTACTTCGCGAACTACGCCCAGGGTTACATTAAACACATGAGGAATAGTCCCACCTCCTAATCAACCTTTCAGGTGAGGTATTTGTCAGTGTCTGGGTTTAGCATATGGACATGTGCCATGCCATTTAAGTAAGTAAACGCATGCTGAATTGGATGGTCAATGGCCTCCAATGTAATAAAAAGAAAGGGATGAATAGAAAGTCTATAAAAAGAGATGCTTGTAGGCTGTCTCTGAGCCAAATACATCTAAATAATAATGTTATGCATTTTTATATAGAAAAGGTGGCTTTGTTAGAAAACAGAACAGTAAGTTCCTCTAAACCATGGGAAAGATATCCCCAATCCGCCGCTTCAAATGAGACAAATCGAAGATGAAGTAATCCCAATGTTATCCTGGGGCAGTCAGTAGCAATTGGGCAGTATCCCGTGCTGCTACAGCCCTTTACCACCCATGTCCCAGAGTCATGGCATTATTTTACTCCAATTGAAGAATCAAGATGCTCTTTTTGGGCCCCTTAACCTCTCTTCAAATTTTTGGTGTAAGCTACTGACTCCTTTTCTTTTTCTCATCCCACCTAACTTCCTGAAATGTTTTCTCCGCCTTGTAGAGTAATATGACGACTGTAAAAAATTGGGTTTGTTGGATGACTGGGGTGTAACCTCTGGTCAATTAGCAACCACAATCCTTGTCAAGGTAGGGCAAAAGCAAACCCCAAATTAACCTGTGCTCCCCCCCTTTGGTAGCTTGGCACAAGGCAGTCAGCTTAACGTAGAGGCAATGTGTGAAGTATTTGTCCAACACTTCAAACATTAAAACAGTGAAAACACACCATAAAAGGAGCCCACAACAACTGTTTCAAAATAGAGGAGTTTTAATTAAATAAAACAAGACACAAATGACAAAGATCCAATTGGCAGAACTGGAGATATCACATTTTAAAGTTTATAGTGAAAAATAGCACCAAAAAAGGCTGACCGCGACGGAGTGCATGCTGCGTACATGAACCCAGTTAGGCCCACTGAAAATAGTACCTTAAATCCTGTTTGCTGAGCATTGCGTGGATTGGGTCCAAGATGTGCTGCGCAGCCAAAGCAATGTATCGGTCCCAGGATACGGCGAGGCTGTGGTGCAAGGTCCTGTTGCTCCGTTGTCGAGGTTCCTATCGATGGGGCTTGCAATACAAAGTCCAGTTTCGGTGATGCAGTGCGCAGCTGGCTTTGTTGGTTCCAATGAGATGAGAGTCAGTGAAGCCGAGTTCAGTGCCGTCGTCGAGAGATGAGAGAACATGGGATGTGGATGTGTCGTTCCACCTGGGCGATGGACCAGTTCTGAGAACTGTGGTGGGTGATGCAGGTCTTTGCTATGGGTCCAATCCACACAGCAGCGGCGATGTGTTGGTTTTGTTCAGGGATGCGCCTCTCAGCTGAGGAGATACATTGGTTCTGCTCTGGGATGCGCTGCTCAGCAGAGAAGATGCATCAGTTCTAATGGCAAGCACCTTAGGCCCACTTCCAAGGTTCCAGGACTGGGGTGGCACCACTTGACAGGGCAGACACACAGATGGCAGAGTACAGGTGCAGGTGCACAATGTTTGGAATCCTGTTTTGCCCCTGAAGCTTCAGATCAGGAGGCCAGCCAACTAACTCTTGGAGTCACTCTGCGTTCTGGGTTCAAGTGATGCAGGGCCAGCCCTTTCAACCAAGAAAGAGGGCAGCAGGCAGCAGGTCAGCATAGAAAAGTAGGAGTACAGCAGAGTGCAGTCTAGCAGATTGTCAATCCTTCAGCAGCTTAGCAGTCCTTCTTCCTAGCAGAGTGTCCACAGGTCCAGAAGTGTACTAAAGTGGTGGTGTCTGAGGTCCAGTACGTATACCCAGTGGTGTAATTGAAGAGGGGGAGACTTCAAAAGACATACCTTTGAAGTGCACAGATACCCTGCCTCCCCTGTCCTGCCTCCAGGCTAACAACAGGGGGTTCACAGCCCTTTGTGAGGTGACAGAACACAGCCTAATCAGGTGTAATTGAGGCTGATCCCAGCTCCTCTCTCACATCCTGCCAGAAACGGCCCATTGAGATACACATAAGCTCCCATTGTGTGTGGATGTCTAGGAGGAATACTCAAAGCCAAAATGCCAACTCCACTCAGTCATGTGATCAGAGACAGGCTACAGGCACTAAATGGTTAAAGCAAGAAAATGGCAACTTTCTAAAACTGCAATTTTCAAAATTACAATTTAAAATGCAACTTCACCATAAGTTTGGATTTCAAGTTGTGATTCCAGAGAGACAAGACTTGAAGAAGTTATCTCTTCTCAATTGTGAATTATTCTTAGCCAACCCATACATTTTTTAAAATTAGACATCTATGGGTATCCAGGGTGGGGTGACTTGTGTGGCTCTCAGCATGCTTTTTTACCCAGAATCCCTTGCACACCTCAAACTTTGAATAAAAACATACATTTTCCTCATATTTCTGTTATGGAAAGTTCTGGAATCTGCGGGGAGCCACAAACCTCTATCCATCTGGCACTCCCCCAAATCTCCTGATACAAAATGGTACCTCACTTGTGTCAGTAGGGCCAGTGTCCATGACAGGAAACAGCCCAAAATACAACATGGAAACATCACTTTTTTCCACAGAATACTGAGCCTTTTATCCAATGTGGGTAGCTCTAGCTTTTGGACCATAACTCAACCCGCACCTATGGAAACCTAGCCCGCTGGTACATTTTTGAAAACTAGACCCCTAGGGCTATCCAGGATGGGCTGACTTGCGTGGCACTCTTCACATGTGTTTTTTAACCAGAATCCCAAGCAAATCTCAAACGTAGACTAAAAAAACACATTTTCCTCACATTTCTGTGATGGAAGGTTCTGGAATCTGCGAGAACCCACAAACTTCCATTCAACCGGCGTTTCCCCAAGTCTCCTAATAAAAATGGTACTGCATTTGTGTGGGTAGCATTAGTGCTCACAACAGGAAATGGTGGCCCAAAACTCACAATGGACGCATCACATTTTTCCACCGAAAATTGAGTCTTTTATTTCAATGTGGGTAGCTCTATATTTTGGACTCTAGCTCAGCTGGCACCTAGAGAAACCTAGCCAGCCTATACATTTTTTTAAACTAGACACCTACGGGTATTTGGAGCGGACTGACTTGTGTGGCTCTCACCACATTTCTCTTCCCAGAATCCCATGCACACCTCAAATTTTGACTAAAAAAGCACATTTTCCTCACATTTCTGTGATGGAAAGTTCTGGAATCTATGGGGAGCCACAAACGTCCATCCACCCAGCATTTCCTCAAGTCTCCTGATAAAAATTATACCTCATTTGTGTGAATAGGCTAAGTGCCCGCAGCAGGAAACAGTCTCAAAATGCAAACATGGATGCATTGCATTTTTACACCGAAAACTGAGCCTTTTTTTCCAATATGGGTAGCTCTAAATGTTGGACCCTAGTTCAGCCGGCAACTATGGAAACCTTGCCAACCTGTATATTTTTCAAAACTAGACACCTAGGGCTATCCAGGGTGAGCTGACTTGCAAGGCTCTCACCACATATTCTTTACCTTACAAACCTTAAACTTTGAATAAAAAACACACTTTCATCACATTTCTGTGATAGAAACTTCTGGAATCTGAGGTGAGCCAAAATCATGCGATAAGTCCTCGTTGCATTTTGGACCATTTCCTGTCATGGGTACTAGGCCTACCCACACAATTGAGGTACCATTTTTATCAGGAGACTTGTGAAAATGCTAGGTGGATGAAAGTTTATGACTTTCCGCCGATTCCAGAATTTTGCATCACAGAAATATGAGGAAAATGTGTTGTTTTAGTCAAAGTTTCAGGATTGCTAGGGATTCTGGGTAGAAAGGACATTGTGAGAGCCGTGCAATTCCGCCCACCCTGGATAACCCTACATGTCTGGTTTAAAAAAATGTACAGGTTTTCTAGGTTTCCTTAGGTGCCGGCTGAGCAATGGTCCAAAACCTAGAGCTCCCCACATTGAATAAAAAGGGTGTTTTCAGTGCAAACGTTAGATGCGTCCACGTTTTGGGCGATTTCCTGTCAAAGGCACTAGGGGGCATATGTATCAAACGATGTTTTAATCGCAAACGCTGCGATTCGCAAAATAACAGCGTTTGCGATTAAAAAATCGCTAATCGGGATGTATGAGCCAATATCTCATCGCAAAATTAAGGAATTGCTAATTTAGCGATTTCTTAATTTTGCGTAAGCATTTAAGAAATCGCAAAATGCGATTTCTTAAATGATATGTAACACGCACCCAAGTTGTGCGAATTATCCTTAAGAAATCGCAAATTACCACCAACTTCTAGTTGGTGGTAATTTGCGATTTCCTTTCAAAATGCACTGTTTTGAATTTTACAAAGTGCCACGTGGTGCACATACATGCCCTTAGGGCATGTATGTGCGCCATATGCGCACACATGCTCATTTCAGGGGTGCATCAGGGTGTCATCATGACACCCTTGCACCTTTGAAATTATTCTCAAATTGCGATTAGCAAATTGCGAATTGCAATTTGAGAATTACTTCACATTCATTCCTATGGGTCTCCTGGCCCATAGGAATGAATGGGAAGGTATTCCTTAATTGCGATTTCACAATTTGCTAATCGCAATTAAGGAATTTTAAGAAATCGCAAAAGTTTTGCGATTGTTTAAATACATCCCGTTTTGCAATTCTCAAATAGCGATTCTTTAAAAATCGCTATTTGAGAATCGCAAATGGAGATGTTGATACATATGCCCCTAGGCCTCCCCACACAAGTGAGATACCATTTTTATAGGGTGACACAGGGGAACGGCAGATGGATGGAAGTTTATGGCCCGCGCAGATTCTAGAACGTTCAATCACAGAAATATGAGGAAAATTTGTTTTTTTAGTCAAAGTAAGAAGTTTGCAAGGGATTCCAGGAAACAAACCATGGTGAAAGCCATGCAAGTCAGCCCACCCTGGATACCCCTAGGTGTCTAGTTTTTAGAAATATACAGGTTGGCTAGGTATCCATAGGTGTCTGCTGAGCTAGAGTCCAAACATTCCGAGCAACCACATTGGAAAAAAAGGATCTGTTTTCAGTGAAAAAATGCGATCCGTCAACTTTGCGTTTTGGATATTTCCTTTTGCAGGCTCTGGACCTACCCACACATGCAAAGTACCACTTTTTTGTCAGGAGACTTGGGGAATGCTGGGTGGATTGATGATTTTGGCTCCCCACAGAATACAGAAATTTCTATCACAGTAATGTGAGGAAAATGTGCTTTTTTAGAAAAAGTTTGAGGTTTGCAAGGGATTCTGATTAAAAAAAAATGTGATGAGAGCCAGGCAAGTCAGAACACCCTGAATAGCTTTAGCTGTGTTGTTTTAAAAAATGTACAGTTTTGCTAGGTTTCCAGAGTCTCCAGCTGAGCTAGAGTCGAAAATAAAGCACTACTCCCAATGGAAACAAATGCTCAGTTTTCGGCGGAAAAATGTGATGAGTCCAAGTGGTCTTTCCGGCTGTTTTCTGTCACGGGCACTAATCCAACTCACATAAGTAAAGTACTATTTTGTATTGGTAGATTTCGGGGAATGCGTAGGGCATGGAAGTTTGTGGCTCCCCGCAGATTCCAGAACTTTCTATCACAGAAATATAAGAAAAATGTGTTTTATACTTACAGTTTGAGTTGTGCAAGGGATTCTGGGTCAAATAACTTGGTGTGTACAACACAAGTCAGACTGCCCTGGCTATCGCTAGGTATCTAGTTTAAAAAAATGTATGGGTTGGCTAGGTTTCCCTAGGTGCCAGCTGAGCTAGGGTCCAAACCCTAGAGCTACCCACATTGCATTAAAAGGCCCTGTTTTTGGTGAAAAAATGTGATGCATGCAGTTTGCGTTTTGGGCCTTTAAGTGTTGCGAGCAATAGGCATACGCACAAAAATCAGTTACCATTTTTATCATGAGACTTGGGGAAATGCTGGGTGGATGGAAGTTTGTGTGTCCCTACAGATTTCCGAACTTTCCATCACAGAAATGTGAGTAAAATATTTTTGGGTCAAAGATTGAGGTTTGCGAGGGGTGCTGGGTAACAAAATGTGATGGGTGCCATGGAAACCAGCCCACCATAAATAGCATTGAGTGTTTAGTTTTTAAAATTGTGTGGGCTGACTAGGTTTTCAAAGGTGCCAGGCTGAGCTAGGGTCCAAAATCTAGAGCTACCCAAATTGGGAAAAGTGCTCAGTGTTCGGTTGAAAAATATGATGCCTCCATATTGCGTTTTAGGCCATTTCCTAGTGAGATACCATTTTTATCAGACCTCTTAGGGAAATGCTGGGTGGATGGAAGTTTGTGGCTCCCCACAGATTCCAGAAATTTCATCACAGATATGTTAGGAAAACATGATGTTTTGTGGATGTTTGAGGGTTTGCAAGGGATTCTGGGTAAAATAACTTTGAGATAGTCATGCAAATCAGCTCACCTTCAATACCCATAAGTGTCTAGTTTTAAAAAAAGCAGAGGTTGACTAGATATCCATAAGTGGCGGCTGAGCTAGGGTACAAAATCTAGAGCTACCAAAATTGGAAAAATGACTCAATATTCAATGGAAAAATGTGAAGCTTCCACATTGTGTTTTGGGACATTCCTTGTCGCAGGCACTAGGCCTATTCACACAAGTGAGGTGCCCTTTTTATAGAAAGACTTGGGGAAAGCTGGGTGGAAGGAATGCTGTGGCTCCCCACAGATTCCAGAACTTTTCATCACACGTACAATGAGGAAAATGTTTTTTTTAGTCAAAGTTTGAAGTTAGCAAGGAATTCTGGGTTAAAAGACATAGTTAGAGCCACACAAATCAGCCCACCCAGAATACCCCTAGGTGTCTAGTATTCAACAATATACAGGTTGGGTAGGTTTCCATACGTTCTCACTGAGCTAGGGTCTAAAATCTAGAGCTACCCAAATTGGAAAAAGTGCTCAGTGTTCGGTTGAAAAATGTGATGCATCCATATTGCGTTTTAGGCCATTTCCTGTTGCGGGCACAAGGCCTACTCAAACAAGTGAGATACCATTTTAATCATACCTCTTAGGGAAATGCTGGGAGGATGGAAGTTTGTGGCTCCCCACAGATTCCAGAACTTTCATCACAGAAATGTTAGGAAAACATGATGTTTTGTGGATGTTTGAGGGTTTGCAAGGGATTCTGGGTAAAAGAACTTTGAGATAGTCATGCAAATCAGCTCACCTTCAATAACCATAGGTGTCTAGTTTTAAAAAAAAGCAGAGGTTGGCTAGATTTCCATAAGTGGCGGCTGTGCTAGGGTACAAAATCTAGAGCTACCAAAAATGGAAAAACGACTAAATTATCAATGGAAAGATGTGAAACTTCCACATTGTGTTTTGGGACATTCCTTGTCGCAGGCACTAGGCCTACTCACACAAGTGAGGTGCCCTTTTTATAGAAAGACTTGGGGAAAGCTGGGTGGAAGGAATGCTGTGGCTCCCCACAGATTCCAGAACTTTTCATCACACGTACAATGAGGAAAATGTTTTTTTTAGTCAAAGTTTGAGGTTAGCAAGGAATTCTGGGTTAAAAGACATAGTTAGAGCCACACAAATCAGCCCACCCAGAATACCCCTAGGTGTCTAGTATTCAAGAATATACAGGTTGGGTAGGTTTCCATAGGTTCTCACTGAGCTAGGGTCTAAAATCTAGAGCTACCCACATTGGAAAAATATGATGTCAATGTTGCATTTTGGGCCAATTTCTTTCACGAACTTCAGGCCTACCCACACAAGTGAGGTACCATTTTTATCAGGAGAATTGGTGGAATGCTGGGTGGATAGAAGTTTGTGGTCCCTTACAGAAACAATGAGAAATATGATTTATTTTTTTAGCAAAGTTTTAGGTTTGCAAGGGATTCTGGGTAAAAAGAATGTGGTTAGATCCTTGCAAATCAGCCCACCCTGGATACCCCAGGTGCCTAGTTTTTATAAATGTACAGGTTGTTTAGGTTTCCAAAGGTACCGGCTGAGCTAGGATCTGAAATCTAGAGCTGCCCACATTTGAATAAAAGGCTCTATTTTCGTTGGAAAAATGAGGTCCATGTGTATTCCGTTTCGGGCGATTTAGTGTTGTGAGCACTTAGCCTACTCACACAAATGATGTACCATTTTTATCAGGAGACTTGTAGGAATGCCAGGTGGATGGATGTTTGTAAGTCCCAACAGATTTCAGAACTTTCCATCACAAAAATGTTTTTTTTGTGTGAAAGTTTTAGTTTGAACCCAGGGGGCTGGGGAACAAAATGTGACCAGAGCCACGCAGGTCAGCCGATCCTAAATAGCATTAGGTGTCTAGTTTTAAAAAATCTACGCGCTTGCTAACTTTTTATAGGTGCTAGGCTGAGCTATGGTCCAAAATCCAAAGCCACACAAATCCCAAAAAATGGTCAGTTTTCGGTTGAAAAATGTGATGCGACCATGTTGCGTTTTGGGCAATTTCCTGTCGCTGGCACTAGGCCTACTATAATACACAGTGGGTTACAGGGGCTTTATATGCGGCGCCTTTTGAAGGGCCAGTACTATGCCCTGTGAATAGAGTATGACATCGTGAGGGAAGCTCAGTGTAAGGGCGACAAAGAGCGATAAATCAAAATTATGGCCACATATGAAATTGAAATTGATATTGACGGGGTACATCGCAGCTACTGGAATGTTTACCGATGAGCACATACTTAGTAACAGTATATGTACATTTACTTAACATACGAATTTTTGATCATCACAGAACATGAGAAAGCAGAATGGGAAACAGACTAAGTGAGGGTCAGTATATACCCAATAGATAATTAGAGCATTTTCATGGGGTGTTTATCGTTAAGACAGGGTAAGAACAAACTTGAGAAATAGAAGGGGGACACAATAACTGCCACCAGAATTGCAGCGTTGTTGTTTGGTTTTATAATTATTATTGTTTCTGCAGTTGCAACTGAAAAGCAACGGTAGTCCTTTGAACTAAGGGGTAATAGTGAAACACATCCCCTTGTGGTCTGGTACAGGCTGGTATCAAAGCCCCCTGCCGACACCGGTTAACTATATACGATTAAAACCCATGAAGTGAGACATATATTATTGTGGTATGATTTTATCTGGTTATCCATGTTTTATTGAGAGAGAATCACTGTCATTTTTGTCTTGTTAGTCAACCCGCACTATATAAAGCAGTGCTCGGAGAGGCAAGTGATTGAACCCTAAGCCCTGATGAATTTGCCACAACGCTTGTGAATTGGCAATGAAACATGTTGGTCTTCTTGGAAAAGGTTAGCAACATGAAGTGCTTTTAATTCGAGTGAGCTCACGTTTTCAAATAAAGAGGGCAACGTAATAGTGAGTCTTAACTCAATTTTAAGTTGCATCGAACACGTTGTTCTCTGCACATCACAGGTTCTATACATGGGATAAGTTGATTTCTTTTTCTTTTTTCTTTGCCTTCCTTGTCTTTCTTTGAACCCTAATTTTTCTGTTTCAGTGAGTGGGCAACCAATGATGATATATGTGGGCATACTAGCGAGAACCTGCTGGTAGCCTCCCTGGTGTTGCATACGTGAGGTGCCCTCTCACTCTTTCACTTATTTTTCATTTATTATTCTTGAATAAGTGGTTTTCACCCATATGTTGTGGGTGTTAAAAGGAAGGTGTGGTGAGGCGGCTTGATTTACTGTGACTCTTCTTTCCCTTTTTTATAAAAAAAACATTACGTTGAGAGTATTGGGACTGCTGGAAATTAGACGGGATGCCAAAAATTGGGTGAAAAAGAGAAAACCATATTGAAAGCATTGCCTAGAAGTGTTCTCTTAATAACTCTCTCAGGCCAGGTCTTTGTTGTATTGATGATTTTGAGAGGAGGGTGTCCTGGCTTTTTCCCTCTTGAGCTCCTTGTTGTGAATAGCGTTAGGACGGCAGCTCAGCCGTGAGAGCTTGTTGAATAAATTTGAAAGATTTTGAAACTGGATTAACCAGAAAGGTAATTAATATTCAGTAAAAGGTTTTTGCTGATTTAAAGTTCACCTGTGAGAAACAATATATATATTCCTTACTAAAGACCTACCTGAGAAGGGATGGATAGGAATTGTTTGGCGTTTTCTGACGATCAGATTGCTGCAATTTTGTCAGGCCCTTCACTGGTTCCGGATTCCTCACTAAGCAACACCAGTTCAGCACGAGAAGAGTGGGAGAGGTTAAGCAATACTAAAAAATGTCAGGTCAGAGTGGCGCTACATGGGGCGCTTATGACAGAGTACCTCCGTGCCGGAGCAGCACCAGCTAGTCTACTCGTGAGAACAGAACCCTGTATCTTTCTAGAGGATATGAAATTTAGATTAGATTGGAGTTATATCGCCAATAAATGCACAAGAGATTGGCTGATATTAATTATTAGCACTGCAAAGAGGCTGAGTGATGAATTGTTTATAGAGATTTTAGAATTACAGGAAACGTTGAAGAAAGACACTACCATCAATGACACTAAAGAGCAGTTACATCAGATTCAAGGCGATTTGGCAGAGTACAAGAATTACATGGTCAATCAGAAAATTAAGGGGTTGCGAAGGAATTTTGAGAGGTACACACATGAGTGGGCTTTTCCCTATGTAGACGACAAACATTACCAACAGGGTAGCGAACAAGTGTCCCGAGAGCATTATCAGAGGGGGGGTAGACAACAGAAGAAGAGAACACCACAAAATTGGACATTTGATAATACCTCAAGTGAGGAAGAAGAGGGGGCACAACCCCAAAATCCAGGAAGAGCCAGGTTCGATCCGCAGTCCAAGTCCAGTGAGGACCTAGATGCCCTGTTGTGCTCTTTTTCAGGACAGACTCACAGGGGCAACAGAGGAGGAGGGGCATAGAGAGGTCAAGGCCATGCCCGACAGAATCAGGGACAGCAATGGCCAGTGTTCTCTCCGCGCATAACTCGCAGTCGGGGCAGGACCCCGTTAAACAATATTGTTATGAATTTGTCAGACTATGAACTAAATCCTAATGAGATTACTGTCCTCAATAAAGGATTCAGATATGTTCCGACCCCACAACATGATGCTTTTAAGTGCAGGACGGAATTCCACAAACCATGAGGAAAATCAAACTCAATTTTTTTTTTGCCAGTCACGAATCAGAACCAGAATCTGTGTTCTCGACTAATCTACGACATCCATCCCAGTTCTGCCCGCCAAATTCATCAATGGGACCTGAGGTCCTGGTATTTGAACAAAAGGTCTTGGAAGAGATCTCGAAATTGGAATAATCTGACCAACATAATGGCTTTAATAACATGAGCCATGCAGACTGGGAGGCCATAAAGTCATTACAATATAATGATACCATAACTATAAAAATCTGCCGATAAAGGCGGACGGTTGTGGTTATGAACACCACAGCTTATGACAACGAAGTGTTGAGGTTATTAGGTGAACGAAAGAACTATCATCCGCTCCCTAGAGACCCTGTTCATGAGCTCCAAGATTTCATTATTAAGATGGTGGCAGAGTCTAAGAGTAAAAAATGGATAACCAGCAAAGAGGCTGAGTTTCTGGTTAACACCAAGCCTAGAACTCCGGCATTCTATATATTACCAAAGGTGCATAAGGCACAACGACCACCCCCAGGACGCCCAATCGTATCGGGTATCTCTTCTATACTTGAACCGTTGTCCCAATTTGCGGACTTCTTTTTAAGAGAGTCTGTTTTAAAGCAACCGTCATATGTGAGAGACACCGCAGATATCTTGAAAACTTTGAATGATCTGGCATTTGACTCTACGCAGCAATTCTTAGTTACCATCGATATAGAATCGCTGTATACTAGTATCCCCCAGGAAGCTACGCTGGTGACAGCAGCGAGAGCCCTGGGGGAACAAGAACGGTTTTATGACACCCCCCAGTCGTTCATGTTACAGTGCATACAACTTGCGCTGACACGTAACTACTTTTGTTACAAGGATGACCTGTACCTGCAAGTGTCCGGGACATCCATGGGCGCAACTTTTGCGCCAAGTCTGGCCTGCATCTATGTAGGTCAGTTCGAAGAACACTTCCTGTACCATCCGTCAAATCCCTTCCAGAGACACATTGGTCTCTGGAAGAGATATATTGACGATGTGTTGTTTATATGGTCTGGAGAAGAGAGTATCCTCTTGGATTTCTTGGACTGGCTGAACAACCTTGACACATGCCTTCGATTCACTTGGACAAAGAGCAATGCACATGCAGTTTATCTAGATTTGGACATTAGTGTACAGGACAATAAACTATGTACCATGGTCCATCAGAAAGGGACGGATAGGAATTCATTGTTACACTATCAGTCCTACCATTCAAAAGCCCTACGGGATAATTTGCCCATAGGTCAATTTTTTAGGTACCGTCGTAATTGCACGACTGTTGAGTCCTTTTTACAGCAAGCTGATGGTCTGTCGGGTAAATTGATGCAAAGAGCTTATCCAAAGAAGATAGTCAATAGGGCCGGTAAAAGAGCACGCAATACTCCACGGGAGGCCTTATAGGAGAAGAACATGAGGGAAGCAAGTGATTGCTTACCTTTGGTTATGACATTCAACCCCTTAGCCTCCAAGATTAGACATGCGATCAGGAAGTATTGGTCATTGCTGTCTACTGCTGAGTTCAGGATGCCGCAACCCAGATTCGCATTTAAGCGTGCGAGTAATTTGAAAGATAAACTTGTGCATACACGTCAGGCACATATACTGAAGATTACCACGATGCCAGCTGGACCCTACCCGTGTGGGGGACGTTCGGTCTGTGGAATAACTGAAAAAACCAATACTGTGCAGCTGCATAATGGTAGAACATGGCATTAGAATACATTTTCGAATTGCAACACAGTTAATGTTATATACAGACTGACATGCCGTATGGACTAAAGTGCATTGGCCTAACTACCAGGAAGGTTAAAGTGCAAATTCAAGAGCACTTAAGTACCATCAAAGCGGGCAAAATGACAACACGTCTGGTACAGCATTTTAATGAACATAAACATGATCTTCGAGCATTAAGATGGGTTGTTCTTGAGAGGGTAATAGCCAGCAGCGACAGTATTGAAAGAATATTGGCCAATAAAGAAGCCCGTTGGATTTTTTCTGAGAGAGTGGATCAGTTGGGCTTGAACGATCTGATTGAATGGAACAAAGTAAGCAGATATGTAGGGCCATGCGACTGACTTGCCTACTATGCCAGGTTATATGGATGTATGTAAAGTACAATATTTCAATGAATGTGCACTGAATACTAATTGCCCTGTATTCATTTGGATAATAATCTCATTGAATGGACAAGCTTACGATTTTGTGGTGTTTACAGATAAACCCCCCCCCCCCCTTTTTTTCTTTGGGGTATACATTTTTTTTTTTTTAAACTGAACATGATTGGTGCAATGATATCATTATGGAGCACAAGTTCTTTGTACAGCAAACTTGGAATACAGGCCAATTCTACCTGATAATTTAATCTGTGATGTAGCACCTCAATGTGTTAACAATCTATGACACTCTAAAGACGGGTGGTCAAGGTAATCTCGAGAGGTTAGAATGAAAATCCCCATTTCGAGAAAATCCCTCTTGTTACTGGCTCTTTTGAGTGAGGCTTGTACTTGCATACATATTAAAATCAATTAAGTCTGTAATTACGTGGAATTGGGAGTGGACTGACGAGAAGATCAAAGTGTCAGACACTCTATAACTATAGAACTGCAAACATAAGGAGATGTTCCAATATGGCCGCCAACACAGTGCCCGAATTCAGCCGATCTGTAACGCAGCACGTGGTCACATGATCGGAACGTGACCGCTACGCCAAACACCGACGGGTAGATATTGCCCGCAAACTAAGTGTGCTGTGATGCTGGGACGAGACACGGTGCCGTTCGAATACGGGTGCAGTAAGAATACACAGTGGGTTACAGGGGCTGTATATGCAGAGACTTTTGAAGGGCCAGTACTATGCCCTGTGAGTAGAGTATGACATCGTGAGGGAAGCTCAGTGTAAGGGCGACAAAGAGCGATAATTCAAAATTATGGCCACATATGAAATTGAAATTGATATTGATGGGGTACATCGCAGCTACTGGAATGTTTATCGATGAGCACATACTTAGAAACAGTATATGTACTTTTACTTAACATACGATTTTTTGATCATCACAGAACATGAGAAAGCAGAATGGGAAACAGACTAAGTGAGGGTCAGTATATACCCAATAGATAATTAGAGCATTGTCATGGGGTGCTTATCGTTAAGACAGGGTAAGAACAAACTTGAGAAATAGAAGGGGGACACAATAACTGCCACCAGAATTGCAGCGTTGTTGTTTGGTTTTATAATTATTATTGTTTCTGCAGGTGCAACTGAAAAGCAATGGCAGTGCTTTGAACTAAGGGGTAATGGTGAAACACATCCCCTTGTGGTCTGGCACAGGCTGGTATTAAAGCCCCCTGCCGACACCGGGTAACTATATACAATTAAAACCCATGAAGTGAGACTTATATATTATTGTGGTATGGTTTTATCTGGTTATCCATGTTTTATTGAGAGAGAATCACTGTCATTTTTGTCTTGTCAGCCAACTCGCACTATATAAAGCAGTGCTCAGAGAGGCAAGTGATTGAACCCTAAGCCCTGATGAATTTGCCACAACGCTTGTGAATTGGCAATGAAACATGTTGGCCTTCTTGGAAAAGGTTAGCAACATGAAGTGCTTTTAATTCGAGTGAGCTCACGATTTCAAATAAAGAGGGCAACGTAATAGTGAGTCTTAACTCGATTTTAAGTTGCATTGAACACGTTGTTCTCTGCACATCACGGGTTCTATACATGGGATAAGTTGATTTCTTCTTTTTTCTTTGCCTTCCTTGTCTTTCTTTTGGACACTAATTTTTCTGTTTCAGTGAGTGGGAAACCAATGATGATATACGTGGGCATACTAGCGAGAACCTGCTGGTAGCCTCCCTGGTGTTGCATACGTGAGGTGCCCTCTCACTCTTTCACTTATTTTCAATTTATTATTCTTGAATAAGTGGTTTTCACCCATATGTTGTGAGGGTTAAAAGGAAGGTGTGGTTAGGCGGCTTGATTGACAGTGACTCTTCTTTCCCTTTTTTATAAAAAAACATTAAGTTGAGAGTATTGGGACTGCTGGAAATTGGACAGGATGCCAAAACTTGGGTGAAAAAGAGAAACCCATATTGAAAGCATTGCCTAGAAGTGTTATCTGAATAACTCTCTCAAGCCAGGTCTTTGTTGTATTGATGACTAGGCCTACCAAAACAAGTAAGAAACCATTTTCACCAGGACACTTGGGGAAATGCTAGGTGGTTGAAAGTTTGTGGTTCCCCTCAGATTCCAGTACTTTTCATCACAGAAATATGAGGAAAATTTGTTTTTTAGTGAAAGTTTGAGGTTTGTCAGGCATTCTGGGTAAAATAACTTGGTGATACTCAGACAAATCTGCCCACCCTGGGTACCCATAGGTGTCTATTTTTTTTTAAATGTACAGGGTGGCTAGGTGCTAGTGCTGACTGAGCTAGGGTCTAAAATCTAGAGGTACCCAAAATGGAAAAAAATAGTGTTGCCAGCACTAGGCCTACCCACACAAGTGAGGTGCCATTCAGATTTGGGGGAATGCTGGATGGATGGAAGGATGTGGCTCCTTGCAGATTCCAGAGCTTTCCATCACAGAAACAATGAGGAAAATGTGTTTCTTTAGTCAAAGTTTAAGGTTTGCAAGGGATTGTGGGTAAAAAGACATGGTGAGAGCCATGCAAGTCAGCCCACCCTGGATACCCATAGGTGTCTAGTTTTCATAAATTTACAGGTTGCTTAGGTGTCCATAGGTGCCGGCTGAGCTAGTGTCCAAAATGTAGAGCAACCCACATTGAAAAAAAGCTCAGTTTTTGGAGGGTAAATGCTATGATTTCACGTTGTGTTTTTGGGCTATTTCCTGTTGTGAGCACTAGACCTACCCATGCAAATGATGTACCATTTTTATCAGGAGACCTGGGGAAATGCAACAGAAGTTTGTGGCTCCTCACCAATTTCAGTACTTTCCATCACATAAATATGAGGAAAATTAGTTTTTTAGTCAAAGTTTAAGGTTTGCAAGGAATTCTGGGTAAAAACATTTGATGAGATCAAAGGAAATCAGCCCACCCTGGATAGCCTCAGGTGTCTAGTTTTTAAAAACATACAGGTTGGCTAGGTTTCCTTAGGAGCCGGCTGAGCTATGATCCAAAATGAGTTGAAAAGTGTAATGCATCCATGTTGCATTTTGGGCTGTCTCCTGTCGCGGCAACTAGTCCTACTCACTCTAGTGAGGGGCCATTTTCAATCTGGAGATTGGAGGAAATGCTGGCTGGATGAAAAGTATGGGCTCCCCTCAGATTCCAGAACTTTCCATCACACAAGCATGAGGAATTTTTTTATTTTTTTGTCAAAATTTGAGGTGTGCAAGGGATTCTGGATAAAATAACTTGGCACGAGCCACACAAGTCAGCCTACCCTGGATATCCTTGGGTGTCTCATTTTAAGAAATGAAAGAGTTGGCTAGGTTTCCATAGCAGTCGTCTGAGCTAGAGTTCAACATCTAGAGCTATCCTCACTGGAAAATAAGCTTAGTTTTCAGTGGAAAAATGTGATGGGTCCATGTTGCTTTTTTGGCTGTTTCCTGTTGCGGGTACTAGGCCTACCCACACAAATGAGGTATCATTGTTATTGGGAGACTTGGGGAAATGCTGGGTGGGTGAAAGTTCATGGTTTCCCACAGATCTGAGAACTTTCCAAAACAGAAATGTGAGGAAAATGTGTTTTTTATTCAAAGTTTGAGGTTTACAACGAATTCTGGGTAAATAAATGTGTGGAGAGCCACACAAGTCAGCCCACCCTGGATACAGCTAGGTGTTAGGTTTTCATAAATGTATATTTTGTCTAGGTTTCCATAGGTGCCGACTGAGCTAGAATCCAAAACTTAAAGCTTCCTACATTAGAAAAAAGGCTCAGTTTTTGGTGGAACAATGTGATGGGTCCGCGTTGCATATTGAGCCATTTCCTGTTCCGGGCAAGAGGCCTACTCACACAAGTGAGGTACCATTTTTATTGTAAGACTTGTGGCTCCCCATAGATTCCAGACCTTTTAATAACAGAAATGTGAGGGCAATGTGTTTTTTTGGGCAAAATTTGAGGTATCAAGGTATTCAGGGTGAAAAAACCTCTTGAGAGCCATGCAAGGCATCCCACCCTGGAAACCCCCAGGTGTCCAGTTTTTAAAAAATGTGCTGGTTTACTAGGTTTCCCTAGGGGCTGGCTGAGATAGGATCCAAAATCTAAAACTACCCTAATTGGAAAAAAGGCTCAGTTTTCTGTGGACAAATGCAATGTATCTATGTTGTGTAGGAGCACTAGGCCTAACCACACTAGTGAGGCACTGTTTTTATCAGGAGACATAGGGGAATGCTGGGTGAATTGAAGTATGTGGATCCCCACAGATTCCAGAACTTTCCATTACAGGAATGTTCCTTTACTCAAAGTTTGAGATTTGCAAGGCATTCTGAGTACAAAAATGTGGTGAGAGCCACGCAAGTTAGCTACTCTGGATACCCCAAGGTGTCTAGTTTAAAAAAATGTATGGGCTGACGAAATTTCCATGGGTGTCGGCTGAGATAGAATCCAAAATCTAGAGCAACCCCTATTGGAAAAAAGGCTCAGTTTTCAGTGGAAAACTGTGATGTGTCCTTGTTGTGTTTTGTGCTGTTACCTGTTGAGGGCACTTGGCCTACCCACACAAGTGAGGAACCATTTTTAAGGAAAGACTTAGGGTAATGACGGGTGAGTGAAAGTTTGTAGCTCCCTGCAGATTCCAGAACTTTTCATCACAGAAATGCAAGGAATTTGTAACTGTTTTATCAAAGCTTTAAGTTTGCAAGGAATTCTGGATACAAAACATGCTGAGAGTAGGCCTGGGCGAAAATTTCGTTCCGTTCGCGGAAATTGCGATAATTTGACATTTTCGCGTTCCGCGGAGAGCGCGAAAATGTCAAAAATTCCGGTTTCCGCAGCTTGGCGATAATTTGTTGCTTGCTCGCGCTGTAAAATAATACATTCTCGCGCGCGCGCGATCGCCTTACCTGAATCCCTGCGTTCGCCGACAAGTTTTCTTGATCCGGTCGCGTTCTCCATGAGATGTTGTATTGTTTTTAGCCATTTGCGCTATCTCGCGACAGTTCGCGCCCGCAGTGACGTCATGCGTCGCGCGATCACGTCTTTCTTCTCGCGATCATGCACCGCGAGACAACTCAAAACAAGATGGCCACGCCCGCAAGCAACCACATGGGTAAGTTGGCGACCCGCAACCATGCAGAAAATCTCGCAAACATGCCGGAAAAAAACTTCTGAATCTTCGCGATATTTCCGCTTGTTTGCGATAATTTTAAACATTTTCTCGATAATTTGCGAAAGTAAATTTCGCAAATTCCGCCCACCCCTAGCTGAGAGTCACACAAGTTAGTCCACCCCGGATACCCCTATGTGTCTCGTTATCAAAAATGAACAGGTTGGTTAGGTTTCCATAGGTGCTGTCTGAGCTAGAGTCCAAATTCTAGAGCTACCCATATTGGAATAAAAGGCTCAGTTTCGGTGGAAAAATGTGATACATCCATGTTGAGTTTTTGGCCATATACTGTTGAAAGCACTAGTCCTACCCACACAGATGAGGTACCATTTCTAATCAAGAGGCTTGGGGAAATGCTGGATGGACAGGGGAAGTGCAAGGTGGGTTGGCATGCATGCTCTTACCCAGTGTTTTTACCCAGAATACCCTACAAAGCTCAAGCTTTGATTAAAAACACATTTTCCTTGCATTTCTGTGAGGAAGCATCCTGGATCTGCAGTCAGCCACAAATTTCCTACCACCCAGCATTCCCCTGCATCTCTCGATAAAAGTGCTGCCTCGCTTATATGGGTGGGCTAAGTGCCCGCAACAGGGAAGAGCCCAAATCATATTGTGGACACATCAAAGTTGTCTATCACAAAATTACCTGGTTTTGCAAGGGGTCATCTACGTTTTTGGTCTTGGTCTAGTCAGCCATTAGGGGGAAACCTGCCAAGCCCAGCATTTATGAAAACTAGACACCCGGAGGAGTCCAAGGAGCTGTGGCTTGTGTGGATGCCACATTTTCTTACCCAGAATTCCCTGCAAACCTCAAATATAGCTAAAAAATCTAATTTTCCTCACATTTTTGTGTGATTGAGGGAGAACCAGAGTGGGACCAAAGGGGCAGGTTTTTTTAAAATATGTTTTTAGGCTGACTCTTCTTCAGGCATCCACACAAGTGAGGTATCATTTTTATCAGGAGACTGAGGGGAATTCTTGGTGGTAGGAAATTTGTACCAGCGTGGTGATCCCACAAAGAAATGTGAGGAAAATATGAGAAATGTGAGGTTTTAAGGGATTCTTGGTAAGAAAACATTGGAGTATCCATGTAAACCCCACCTTCCTGGACTCCCTGGGTGTCGAGTTTCCCTAGATGGCCGCCGAGCCCGGTACCAAAAATGCAAGTGCCCCTTTGCAAAAACATGTAGTTTTGTGATAAATAATTTTGATGTGTCAACAATATGGTTTAGGCCCTTTCCTGTCATAGGCACAAATGAAGTAGCATTTTTATTGAGAGACCTGGGGGAACGATGGGTGGTAGGAAATCGGGGGTTTCCTTCAGATTCTGACAGAATATGGCATAGAAGTGCAAGGAAAGTGTGTGATTTTATTCACATTTTGAGGTTCACCAGACACTGTGGGTAAGAAAACTTGATGGGTTCTCCAAGAGGCTCTGTACAGCAAAAAAATCCATACATACTGGATTATAAGAACCTAGCCTGGAAGAAATTGTGGGTTCGCCAAATTTGGGTGAACCTCAACTGTCAATAGAAAAGAGAAACTTTCTTTTCTTGAGTCCCCTCACTTACCCAGGGATGCCCCTAGGTGACATGCTTCATCATTGGGGCCGTCCCAAGCATCTACTGCTTGGGGCATGCTGCGGCTTGTGAAGTTACGTAGGAGCACTTGTTATGTGAATATATGTGTAGTGCAGTGTAGGGGGAGTGGTGTTTGTGCTAGTTAAAAATACCTAACTAGTGAGCTGATTCTTTTATTCCTGCTCCTAGCTGGTAAGGATAAAAAGGGGTTAACAAAAGGAAAAATAACTGTTATGTGGTGTCCCCTAACCTCTTCTTCAGGATAGCATGGGGGCCAGCCCCCATGTGTACCACTCCGTGTAGAACCTTTACCTCCTGAGTAGGGCTAAAGTCTGGCTTTGGTGTTTCCAAAATACTGTTCAGCTCAGTCATTCGCAATGAAGTGCCCGGTTTTCTAAATACCAAACATTTAGCCTCTTTGGTGCAGAGATTATGAAAGTTCCAAATTTTACATACTTGGGAATTCCGCTTGATTCTTCTTTAAATTGGAAGTTTTTGTTAATAATTAGAGTCTTAAAATTCCAAAGATCTGTCGACTCAATCTCTTATTTTGCTGAATAAATTAGGGCATAAACCGATAAAAGAAGTAGTTTATATTTTTAAAGGTAAGTGCCTATCCATCAGTCCATTTGGAGCTGGAGTAAGGGGTTATATTTATGCTGGCTCTTTGCAAAAAGTGGAAAACAAATTTACAAGTAGACTCTTGGCTATCCCCCATTCTGCACCTACAAACTTCTGTCATATCTTTATGGGTCTCGGCTTCACAGAAAGATTACATTAAATTACAACCTTTGTTAATATGTTTGAGACTTTGGAGAGAACCAGAAGCGTAATTTTTCCAGAGACCTAATATCTGATTGTCTCACTTTAGATAAAGCAACAAACATCCCATGGTTGTTCTATGTTGAAAAAGCGTTTACTGAATTAGGGACACCATAGTTTTTTTCAGAACCAGAGAATTCCTTGCATTTGACCCCTCTGCACCTAAAGAACTGCTTTATAAGCAATGTTTTTCTGTATGTATGGCAAATTTGCAAGGAAGGGATTTAGGCACTATTCCTCAGAATCCAATAGCCAGCACTCTACCTTCAGCCTATATTTAACAAGTGGCAAAGACTTTTTCTTAGTAGATTATGTCTTAATTTACTCCCCTTTTTGCTGGCCTTTCCCACCTAAGGCTCATGGTTTATATCACTTCCCACTTGCCCTTCTGATGGTAACTCCGCACAAAGCACAATGCACTTTTTATTATTCTGTTGACTCTACTCCTCCCAAAGGAAACCTTTCTTGTTCCCAATTTTAAATAAATATTATGCAAGATCTCACTAGATGGCTTTCACCTTTTTACAGCATTAACGGGGCACTGAGGTATGTTATCCCTGAAAGGTCAGTTCTTGGCTGAGAAATGTATTATCGAAAAGTTCTCTCCATACATTCATTCAACAGCCCTTACTCCCACTAATAAAAGGCAATGGACTTTGTGCATATATTACATGCGTCGATCAAAGGTATGAAGTGGTAAATCAGTGCTGAGAGTTATTTAGTGGTGGCAAAGGATTGTGGTTCAGCACATTCATATGTGGAGTGGAAAAATATGCCATAGTTAAGGAATGTACACTGAAAATCTGTGTTGTATATGACTATGTAAACATACTGATGTAAATGGTAACTTATAATGGATAGAAGGTATCCCTTAGTTTAGAAGTACCTTTCATTATTTTGATCTGGTGGTACATGGCTGAGTGTAATTTATGCATTGTCCAGAGTATCACTGTATTAACAATTGTAGTAATTCATAGCACTTGTAGTAGCTGCAACACCATGATACTTCAGTATCACTGAAAAAATACAAAGGCAAGTAAGTCTGAATTGAACCTTAGCTGTGAGCAGGTATTAACATGGTAGAAAACTCAGTACATCATACACCGTTAGTCATATTTCTAGAGGGATAGCATAACTAATGGTAATGAAGTGGAATATAATCCAGAATGCTCTCACTATTCAACCACACAGTAGAATCTGTTTATATTCCATCCATTCGTCCATGGGCTTCACACTATGCAAAAGGTACACATTGAAATCGCACAATTAGAAAGAATAGCACAGAGGAGACATAATAACGGATGTATAGAATTCACGAAACCCTTTTTATTTAAATTCATTTAAGGTAAATATTGCATGCGCAATACCTTTTTTATTTAGAGCAGAATATGTCACAGTTTAACCCCTTCAGTGCCCATGACGAGCTGGACTCGTCATGGGCCGCGGTGGCGCTGTGCCCATGACGAGTCCAGCTCGTCATAGACCCCGCCCGCTAATGCAACGGCCGGCACTGGGCGGGGAAAGGGGCGGGCACTGAAGGGGTTAAAATTACTACACAAATAATAAATTTTTCCTCAAAAATCAATAAGTTGATCTCAGTTTTCAATAATGCATTGCAGACTAAATGTATCTGTATTCATCGTAATGTGAGGGAATGAAGACTCGCAAATCTACATCCAACGTTAAATTTACACATGGAAATGGTGACTTCCATCCACGAGGACATTTACAAGTAGCTGCACGGGTAGTGCTACATGTGAGGAGATCTACACAAGCAAACTTCCCTTTGTGAACAGGAGCCTACAGTTTTAAAGCTAAACTAACATTTTCCTGTAAGGTCTGCACTGGGTAGAACAGCCATCTGATGACAAAGGCAAACATTGACTGGTAAGCACAGTAGAGTACTATGACAGTTGAGACAATAGATATGCAGACGTCTGATGAAGGAATATTTTCTCTCAGAAAAATGCATTATGGCTCTTATGCAACTGATCAATAAAACAAAGTTAAAAACCATGGAGATACTTTATTATGACGATAATCTTGTTCAAACAACTTCTACCATGACACAAGTTTTGTGAATCAACATATGGAGAAAAAAAATGTAAACTTTAAAATGTGCCATCCTGTCCATCAAAAAGTAATAACTAAAAATATAAATTTCTAAAACATGTAACCTGTAATTTTTCGCAACCCAATATAAATATTTTGGAATCACATATTTGAGTTTTGACAGTTTAGATGAGTATTGTTGGGTAATCAGTTCTAACAATTTCTGACACAATCAAATATTTTAAAAATATATCTTAAGAACTGAAATTGTATATCAATAAAGACACAACTTTCTTAATGCAAGTGCAATTTTTTTAGATATGGATTAGCTGTTTTTTACAAGCATCTTACACTATTTGGATAAAGTACAATTGTGTTTTCGAAGTTACATAACAAATATGGGACTGACTTACAAAAGTGTAACTTGGAGCAATTATAAGTTAGGTGTATGTTGGTATTAAAGTTATACCTTACCCTGCAATTAACAAAACCAGGCCTAGCAAAAATAAACAATTTATAATGCATTCGGTTTGAAACATAGCTAGATGGTATTCACAAAAAGGGCCACTTATATGTCAAAGATATTTGAAGAAAACCCTATATTTTTTGGCCTTGTCTTACAAATTAACCTGTAGCAAAATGAAGAAGTAGCGATGCATATAAAAGGTATAGAAAGGAAAATGGCTAACACAACTCTTGTCAGGGCATGCAAGACTCAATTTATGGGGTCAGTTATTGGTTGCCTGGGATGGAATTTGATTTCCCAGGCTTGCCTGTTGGTACCCTCACCACTGTTTTTACTGTCACTGGTCTAAGGAGCCATGAAGGTAGCAGCAGAAGGAGAAACAGCTTTCTTTCTGTTGTGTCCGCTCTTTGAAATTGGTTAAGTATGAAAAAATGAATCAACTCTGGGTTATAATCACTACGCAAAGTGGGTCTGACGTCACCTCAACTCCATTTGGTGAATCAATGTTTGTTGCTCACGCCATAAAATCTTAACTCCTCTACCCATTCCCATTTGTTCAGCTTTTGCCTTCATGGATTAGGAAGTCATGATACCTCCCACCATCAGCAGTATTGATATTTTTGCATATGCAAGATTTACTCACCAGTGTACTTTTAATATATTTGAATATATCCCCACTCAGTTTACACACATTTCAAAATCTAAATTAGGTTTGTCCTTCTCTTACAATGCTGATTGTTCATATATTAAATTAGACACCCTAAATTATTAATATGGCAGTGGTTTATCTTAAGCGTGGAATGAGCTGGAGTTGATACCAGCGAGGGAGACTCGAAAAAGCATTCATCTCTGGGGTGAGGTCAATGTTATCAGGATTTCCAGTTGCTTTTAAAGTGAAGTTCTGCAGTATGGTGGTAAAGAACAGAAAAAGCTCCATGCGTGCAAGTCCCTCCCCGAGACAGATGCGCTTCCCTGGAATAAAAAGACAAGATTTGATTAGGATATTCAGGTACAGAGACTTGACAATGTGGCATTGGGTGCAACTGCAGGAGGACAGGAGGATTAAGGCCCGCTATGTTTGCCAGAATAGGGTGGGGTATTTACGATACATGTGGAAAATACCTGCTACTCTGAGTTTTAAAAACAGATTTGATATTTAACACAATCTGATCATAGGTACCATAGCATAAGTATCATCAGCAGGCTCGTACAGTAGGGCTCCTTGGCAAGATGCCAACATGCAAGCTTCTGTGAAACAAACTCTCACGAATAACAGCAAAAGCACCACTAGCATCCCTTCACCACTAAAAGAAATTGATTGACTGTGCCAACACTCAAATAGAAACATCATTTCCGAAAATCTAGGGAGTCCAAAATCAGGTACTTACTGTGGAGTCCTAGCAACCAACTCTTCCAATGGTCATAAGGAGTCGTGCCCCCATGACCCCCACAACTCTAACAGTGTGCATGAGAGATCCTTTCATGGAACCTAGCTGGCCTTAAGCAAAAACAAATGGATCCTGATTGGGGGACTTACATTGACGAATATGACATCTGTGTTTTCAGGAATACTGGTTCCCTGAATCTTGTTATATATGTGGCTATTCTAGTTTTGCATGCCCTGCTGTTATCCAGGAGAGAGGCTGCCCAGTGGGGGGGTTATTAGTTTGGATGAAAAACAAATTAAATTGCTAGATTTCCTCACTCAATGGATCCACCCCTGACCTCCTTCGCCTCCAAATACATGGAGACAATATTTGCCTGTATCTTTTTAATGTTTACAATAGAGCTATGGGCAAGAACAAGAAATCTTCAATCCTAACACTTCTAGTCAACCGATTAAGCTCACTGCTGCACAAAGCTCGTATAATAGCGGCAGGAGATTTTAATGTAACAATAGAACCATTGGATAACTGTGTCTCAACTGTAACCAATAAGGAGGACACCCTAAGGAATATCCCAAAACTAAGCCTCACTCAAGTAGGGAAATGCTCAGTCATAGCTCTACAATTGATGGGGATTACACTAAGATCAGGGCTGAGAGCTTGCAATGGCAGATCCCTGTCTGATCGAAGGGGAGCTATGAGCTACAAAAGTGAGAACAGCTTTAGCAGAATTGACTATGTATTTCTCGCTCTTCAATTATGGGTACACATGAGCAACATGATGGTAGTAGAAAGGGGAGGCAGTGATCATAACGCCATGAAACTGCAACTCACAAGGCTATCCAAATCTTGTCTAGGAACAGCAAACCCCAATGCCTTGGGGAATGCAGTTCTATCCAATAATAAAAAGGCTCTAAGGTGGGAGCATGCCCTGGTCCATCCTGAAATCCTGGAACAGGTATATACTGGCGCAGGCACTACCATGAAGACAATCAGTAAATTGTTTGAGAGTGGAACAGCTCCAAAGCAAATTGTAGAAGTCCACGAAAGCTGGATTGCACAGGTGAGGGACCTGTTCTCCAGGGAACATAAGAATTAATCGAAGAATCTTCCCAGACAGCATACTTGGTACAATGCCAAGTGTAGGATAGCAAAAGCCCATGTCATGGACTGTATAAAAACAGGAGAACAAATCCTTATTGCAGAGGCTTGCAAAATCAACAAGGCTGAGTTAAACAATGCCAGTAATAATTGGGAAGCAAAGATTTGGGCAGATTTAACTTGCTCATCAAAGCTAGGGGACTCTAAAGTATTTTGGGCCACTCTGGCGCATGGCACCACAGTGCAGTCAGCCTAGTAAATGTTCATATTGAGCCGTGCAAATGGGTTCACCACTTCTCAGAGCTATACACCATTCAGGCTACTAACGATCAAGGCGAGATACGTGAAACCTCTCCTATCACTATCCCGGTGCATATAGATATTCTCAAAATCTCTCTTGCAGACTCCTTAGGGGCAGTAAAATCAACAGTCCCTAATAAAGCCCCTGGCCCAGACAGCATCCCTTCCGACTTGTATGCTTCAGAACCTGATATCTGAGCTACATATCTAAATCTTATTACGAGGGCAATTATGAGGGGGGGGCGGGGGGGGGGAGCAATACCCGAGTCCTGGCACAGCACAGAAATCATTACGATTTATAAGAAAGGTAACTGGACGGTCCCAGGATCTACATGCCAATCACTCTTTTAGATGGGCTCCAAAAGATCTTTTGTCGCCTGATTTTGGGAAAATTGGCAGATTGGGCATTGACACACAATATATTTACCAACCTGCAAGTAGGCTTTTGCACCAAAGTAAGTACTCTAGATCAAATCTTTAAGTTCAATTGGATCTATTGGAAAACTGTTTTACTAGAAAATGGTCATCTCTATGTTATTTTTGTTGACCTCAAATCTGCCTTCGACTTGGTTCCAAGACTGAAACTGTGGGAAGTTCTTAGCAACATGGGAATACCAATCAACATCCTAGACATTTTGATAAAGATCCATGAGAACAATCAAGTGCAGGTGTGATATGGGAAGAAGGGGCGAACAAACTGAAGCCTTTAAAAAAGAGATGGAAGTTAGGCAAGGTTGTGTTTTAGTCCGACCCTTTTCTCCTTGTATATAAATGACCTGGCAGAAGTCTTGAATTTCATAAATGATGCTCCAAGGGTTGGTGCTGTAAAATATCCGATGCTGCTATTCGCAGATGACAATCTTCTGATGTCAAAGACCCCTAGAGGAAACCAAGAAATTTTGGATCATTTCTTGTTGTTCTGTACTGACCAGGGCCTAGAGCTGAACACAAACAAGAATACATTTATGACGTTCAACCGCTATCAACTCACTAGATCAAGAATAATGGCAAATAACATACCCCTAGAGCAGGTTGTAAATTTCACCTATTTAGGGGTTACTATATCGCACAATCTTTGCTGGAAGGCGGAAATTAGCAAGAATGCACTAAAATTAGAGCAGGAGACTGGAGCTGTCCAAAGGATGGCAAGGAAGCTAATATCAACAAGCGTAGCTACAACTCTAGAGATATATAAAGTGAGGGCAAAAAGTGCTGCCCTATATGGGGCCGAACTCTTGGGACATACTGCTATCAACAAGTTATCAGTTGCAAAGAACAAATTCCTCAAGCAACTAATGAACCTCCCATATAGTTATCCAACTCTCCCACTAATGCAGGATATGGGCCTATACCTCGTTGCATTTACTATCCAGCTGCGACCAGTACTATTCTGGCATAGGATTTGGTTAACACCAGAGCTCAAACCCTATAGAGCACCCCTTAGAGAGAGCCTCAAAACAGCTAAGAATTCCTTGGCTGTTACATGTGAGAAAAACTCTACGGCTCTTAAATCTCAAAAGCCTTTGGGACCGTCAAGATGGCTCACATTTGATTCCAAGGCACTCGGTCAAAGAGCGATGCAGAGAATATTTCTGGGGTGCAACAGTTAAAGACTGTCAATCTGGGAGTCTGACAGATCAATTCCTTGACCACAGGATTGTCCCCCTTTATGAACCTACACTAGATGTCATCTAGGCTTCTCTTCCCAGACAGTTGTATATGAAGTTTAGATACAGTACCTTGCCTACACTTGAGTTTACAGCCAGATGGGCAGAAACAAAGTGTCCCAACACTACCTGCCCTGCGTGCAATAATGCTCCTGAATCCCTAGAACACCTCATATTTGTCTGTGAAGCCAATAAATCCCCAAGAAGAAAGTGGATCATCCCAATATTTAACTTATTAGGTATAAGGTCCCTCCCTCCAGTCTTGAGAATAATGAAAACTGACACGCTCAAGGTGATCGTTGTCAGCCTAGCCATATTTTTATATGCTGCATGGATAATCCGCAGTACTAAGAAGGTATGCCACTTAGGCAACTAACCTTAATCAACTTTCCGATATCTGACATCCAGGATGAGCTAACCCATAACAGGGCTCGCAAAAAAACGCAATAAGACTGCAACAAAAAGTTTTGCTGTGGGTTTGATTCTATTTTATTCAAGTACATAGTTTAGTGAAGTGCAAGAACAAGTTTGAAAGGCTGATGCCAAATTGTCACATCCATATCTTTTATGAAATACAGCACAAGATGCTTTCCTCAGAAACCTAAATCCTGAATTATTGTGTATAGCGAAACTGTGCCAAATTTGATCATATATTCATAAGCTCGAAATGTTGCCGCTAATTTGACCTTGCCTTTCCCTATAACAAGGTCCCATCAAGTGCAATATCAAGTTGAAAGATGCTGTTAGTTTGATGCTCCTTTTAATCCTTATGAATTACAAGATACGCTCTTTCCAGAAATTCAAAATACACTGCTAAATCGATATCTATTTATGCACAGAGAGACTCCCTTAAACTGATTTTATAAGGGTAATGTAATGATTGTATGATAAATGGCTGGACTTTTAGCTATTCTATTTTAGCAAACTTTAGGAATGTTTTATGGATTCATTGTTAACCTGAAGTCTCATATAACTATCCGCAAGGCATGGCGGACCCATGCTTGACTCTATTTTTGGACTCTTAGGGGCATATTATCAAGAACGGCGTTAAAATTATCACCACTTAAGCGGCAGGAAACTGCCACTAAAGCGGCGATAAGGGGCTTGATAATATGCCCTAGGGAATTCCAATAGAAGCCCAGGTTCACACCTGAACATGGGCTTCAATTGGAATTCTCAAGGGATATTATCCACCCCATTATCGCCGCTTTAGCTGTAGTTTCCTGCCGCTAAAGCAGCAATAATTTTAACGCCGTTCTTGATAATATGCCCCTTAATTAGTTTTTTTTTGCTTTAGGTATCAGAGGAAGAAAAGAGGATTACCAAACTGTAACTGCTTCCGAATGAACACCATTCGGTCTTCATTTGCTATAGCATGTACCGTATGAATTATGTTCATACGGCTGTATGTTTTATGCGACCTTATTGTTTTGTATTGTGCTTTTATCGTTCTTTGAACCAAAAATAAAGATATGGATGTTGATGATATTTAACACAGCAAAATCTGCATGTTTTGCCTTCTTCCCAGACCCCACTAAATTTCAGCCGGTTTGACCTGCCCGAACTCAGAAATTGAAAACTGCGAGGGTATGAAAATGATCTCACAACTTGTTATACCAATCCTTGTGCAAACACATCTTTGCACAGGAATCAGAAGATATCCCATAAATGGTACTAAAGGCCTAAGGCTTCTCACTCTCTGCACATGACTGTGGGGTGTGTGTATTTGGCTACCTGCCCATTAAGCTTAGGAACTATTAACTAAGAGTCTGACCACCAATGAAGTACAGATAATACTCTCAATATAGTACCCACTAGAGTAAGGGAGACCAGATTGGGAATAGTTATAGAGAAGCGTACTTGGAATACAAAGGTCCTGAAGAAAGGCCCTGTGCTTTTAAAGCACATGAGGGCTGGGCAGAAACATGTCGCGTGGAGGATAGATGAGGGAGGTCTTGTAATTCATCTTTCCGCATTCTGAGTGTGTTTAATCTTGTTTAAGTAGCGAGACCGTCTAGTTAAAGCTACTCTTCTCTTTCACTTAATTCAAATTTAACCTAACTCTTCTAAAAAAAACACAAATAATCTGCTGAAAAATATGCAGGGAGCACTACTCTGGTCAAGCATGCCAACTAGTGTGGACGAGGGGGGTTCTTCTTTTATACACATCCATTTAGAGATGTATACATTTCACTAACACTTGAACCTATAAGTCAGGGTGAATTAATTATTATCCCTACATGAGATACAATGTGTCTCTTGTGAGGTATTGAAAATCATGGGCAAAAGTAGGTTGCAAGTTGGAGAATTCATTGAACAGAGTGAATACTGTATATCAGAAGTACAGAACATCTTACCAATATGACATACACATGCTGATTGATTTGGGTACACATTTTATTTTTGTTCATAATCTATTTTCTTCTATTAAGATTCCATTTGCAAACAGGAAGGAGCCATTAGCATAGGAGTCTCTATTGAGATTTTTTTTTTTTTAAATCGGAACCCATAGCAAATAATAAATGTTAACATGTTTTGGCAAGGGCATTGAAGAGAACACTCATAACATTCATTTGTATTGCTGCAGGGCAACAGTTTGTCCTCGAATGTCAGCAGGTCTTTTGTGATCCTATTTATTCATATTCAGATTTTTATTGGCACATACCAGCTGGAACTACCGCAACAGCCTTGCATCTTGGAGGAAGGGTAGGTAAGGTAATTCAGATTCAAAGAAAAATGGAATGTGATCTCTCAGGGCGAGATCTTGTGGGATATGGGCCACACCTAATCTTGGTGGGAATTTGAAGCCAGGCGCACATAAAAAGGGCTGAGCCCTTAATACCATACCTGTTATTCTGAGTTCCCCTGAGCAAAAGGAGCCAGAGCGAGTGGAAGCAGCACTGAATTTGGACTCCGCAGCAAGATGTCAACTGGGCAAGGAGGGCCCATGTTTTGGAGAACTGTCTTGTGCAACAAGGGAGAGCGGAAAAGAATAATTCTTGCTAGAACAATGGCTACAGTAAAAAGTAAACCAGAAATCCTTGAGCAAATTTAAATAAATCTTTTAATACTATTTCAACTCCGTATTTCAATCTCCCTACCTGTGCCATGTCTATCAATGAGAGTCATAGGGGCACATGCATCAAGCCTTTTTCCGTTCGCAAACGGGCCCGATTCGCATGTATGTAGGTAGTTTTTCTCATTTGCAATTTAGGTAATTGTAATTTTTGCGATTACCTAAATTGCAAATGCAGTTAGGGAATCACAATTTGCAATTCCTTAATGGCAATGCATGCATCCTTTCCTAAATGCAAACTGTGCATTTAGGAATCGCTAATTACCATCAACTTCAAGTTGATGGTAATTTGTGCATGCTTTGAAAAATGCACAAAAATGCTTACCTTTATTGTGGGGTGCTTCAGGGGGCCTTTTGCCCCCGGGAACCCTTGGATTTGCATTTGCTATTACCAATTTGTTAATCGCAATTAGCGAATGCAATGCCTACAGGCCCATAGGAATGAATGGAGCCACATTAACTAATAGCGATTCACAATTTCCAAATCGCTATTAGCTAATGTTAAGGAATCAAAAAAAACTTTGCGATTCCTACATGCATAGGCATTTGCGATTACTAAATAGCAATTCATTAATAATCGCTATTTGATAATCGCAAATTGTAACATTGATGCATGTGCCCCTATAGATGTATTTTAGAAGTCAGCAGGAGGAATTCAAATATAGGAATATGGGTAGACCTCCTTGTAGCCTCTAGAAGGAATTATAGCACAGCCTTTTTGGATATAATTGAACATGGGAGTTTGAATGGTAGCCACAGAACATCATATTCAACCTCAAGTTTGGGAAAAGCACTTTGCAAACTTATATTCCAATGCCATGGGTGATGTAACTCTAGCTCATATTGATGCAGTGACCAACCTTTAGCTTTGAATCTAGCCATTGACATTCCTTTTTCTTTCATTGACTGATACACTACAAGCAGCAGAAGCTGTAAAACCAGGAAAACGTCTGGAACCATATAAAATTCTGGGGGATCTTTATCGATCAGAGTTGGAAGCCTGGGGTCAATATATACATTTGTTGACAAATAGAATATCTAATGGAGCAAATACCCCTGAGTCTTTGAGTGGGCAGATATTATACCTATTTTTAAGAAAGGGCGAAATGAGTGCACCAGTGAATGATAGACCATCTGGAAAAAATGTTTGCTTGACAGTTTCTTGATAAGGTATTGGAGTAGATGAATGAGGCACATGTTTTTCCCCTTATGAAGTAGGATTTAGGAGTAGAACCAGAACAATAGACTATGCCAGGAGCAGCTAGTGTCAGGGAAAAGAGGCAGGGCGGAGGGGTTGGGGGTGGATGGGGGACAACGGAGGCAAATAAAAAAATAAAAAGAACTTCCCTTCTGCCCTCCAGCATCGTGCTCTTCTTCTCCTCTCCTCACCACTGCAGGCAGGCCCAGGCTCCCAGACTGCCCTGCGGCCAATCCTGTCGCTTCTTGCATGCATGAGAGCAGCTTCAGGTTTGGCCTGAGCACCGTGAATTTGCGCTCCCAGACAGACTGGGAGTCTGTGCCTGCTCTCTCTAACCTGGCAATGCAGCTCTGGTTGAAGAGAGCTTCAGTGCGCCTGACAGTTTGGCCAGCCTGACATGGCCGGGTAAACTGTCATGCTCACTAATGAAGTGCCCACCCCTCCCCCTCCAGTACTGTCACCCCCTGTCCCCTCCCCCAAGGCTCAGTACAAGAAAAATAAAACAATAATAGAATGGTTTTTAAAACCGTTTTATTGTTCACATTTTTTAGGGTGCTGGCGGGGGAGGTGACCCTCATCCACCATATCGGAGGAGCTGCCACTGGACTATGGGCCTGATTCACAAAGGTAAACTTAGACCTGAAGTCTAACTTTAGACCTAAAGTGCAACTTTAAACCTGAATTCTAGGGCCTTCAACTATGGGATTTTGGTGTAGGACAGTGCTCCAAGGCACCTTGCTGCTCTGCCCTATACCAAAGTGAAAGGAGAGAAATACATAGTATTTATGCAATATTGTACATTCCTGTCTTTCTCCCCGCACTGACGCCGCTTCGGCAGCCTAGTGCCGACGTAGGCACCCTTGCACCATGGTGCAAGGGATTGGGAGTAACAATTCATCCCTCTGGAAAGTCTAAGTAGAGAAGAGTAGAGCACTGCTGCTCCATCGAGAATCAGCTGTTGGGAAAGTGTAGAGAGCAACAATCTCTCAGTCTCTATCGCAGGCTATCGAGATATGCAATGCCAAGGCACATGTAGCTGCAGCTGCACCTTACAGTGCAGACATTTGGGGAATTGTTAACACTACTGACCTATCTCAGTGTGAGATGGGTTTCATAAGATTGTTATTAAATTTCCCCCAAGGCACAACGTCTATTCCATTGTATTTTGATCTTGGCCTGAAGAGGATGCGGAATTTAATAGTTCTTAGACACCTATATCATGTATTCGACTGTGGTCCACACCAGAGCTATCCTATTATAGAGATTCTGATCTCAAATAAGGACCATATGTTGCTGTGATTACAAGAGGAGCAAGAGGGAATCATGGTTGCTGTTTTTTGGAATTATGTAATCCATCATTGCCACCGTTCTGTGAGAAGCAGCAAACTAATGGTCATGTTTTTAGCTATAAGCCAACTCCCTAGTTCGGAAATTTTATTAGACCATCTTTCTACAACAGGCCGAAACACTTTGGTCTCGAATATGGTGCGGTCGCATACTCCCATTTCTCTTTAGTAGCCTGTGTTGCAGCCGTACACAGATCATAGCACAAGCTCCCATGGAGAAATGGGAGATTGTGTCAATCCCTGCACTCCAAGGCAGGCACATCTAGGTGCCTGCCACTCGGTACAGGGATTAACAGGAGCACAGTGCCCCCTCAGCCCCCAACTGAAGGCTGCTGGGAGAAGGGGGCCGTGCTACGAGTCCCCAAACTCACTTTCCAACAGGCTTTCCATGTCAGAAAACCCAGCATGGAAAGCCTGTCGGAAACCGAGCAGCGCAATCCCAAAGCGGGAACCGTCGTCCATTCGGATTATGTGCCAGTCTCCGACTAGAAGACAGGTTCCTTGAGACCATTGGAATCCAACTAAAACGAATGGCTGGTTTCAGTTTTGACCGCATGTATCACAATGCGGTAGTCAGAACTGAAACTGCGATGAGACTTGGAAAGCCTCCGACCTGCGGTCAAAGGCTTTCCAAACCTCACTGTAATAAGGCCCTATTTGTTAAGTTCAGATTTGGAATTCTGTACTGTACTGTAGCTAATAGCTTTACATATACGTTGAACGGTCATTATGTTTCTACTGTGAATTGTTTGACTCGCACTAATGTTTTGGAAAATGTCATAGTCTATTTGCATGGTATATAATCATAAGCAGGACGAATTTGATGAGACGTTCTGTTTTAACTCGAGACTTAAGCAGTATGCTACAGCTTCCAGGGGGCTTCATACTGAAGTGAGTGAGCACATTGTTTTTAACTTTGCCAAATGTTAAAACTATTTATGGCTGTGAAGGAAGCAGCAAGGGCTTTTTCTCTAAAATTCTATCATAATGAATGCTTTAAAAAAATGTATGTATTCTATACATTAACAACAATTGCTTGTGTGTTTTATGGGTTATATCCTTGAAATAAACATATTGTTGATGAAAGGGCTGGGTGCCATTAGTTCTAGACCTATTCTAGATACACTCTCCGATGGTTCTTTTTCGCAGCATAGACATGTTAAGTTGAGAAAAGATGTTAACAAACCAATCAGTCAACATTTCTCTATGATGCATAATAACCCACTGACTACTACATAAGGTTAGTTAGGTTATTGCAAAGCCAAAGAAAACTGGATGAAAAGACACCTCAACACGGGGGTATAGAAATTCGAAGGAATTAGTATGAAGCCAAATCTACACAACAAAACTATTAATTCAAGAAGTAGGATACAGAAGATCAGGAAGCATGAGTCTAAATTTCCCTGCATCCAAGGTTAATAAGTGAAAAGCATAAATCTATCCCTACTTTAGCGTAGAGGTGAGATCCCTTATCTAAACTTTTTTCAGATGGGGGAAAGGAAAAAGTGTCAGTATGTGGAGCCTTCCTAAGAAGCCTCTCCATCATCATTTGGGTCAAGTAGCATAAAGCCTCTATTGCAAAGAAAGATCTTGTTCTAGGATGCTCTACCTCGGATGGCAAGAAAGAAGTGGGGCTCTTTCCCTAGTTCCAACAATCAGTTATCCACAGGTAGAAATCCCATAGTGCACTTCGCATCACGGCATCCTCTCTTGGTATGGTCCCGGATGTACTTTCCCACGGTGTCATCCATGTACCTTCCGTCACCACCATTGTCCTTGCCTCCCAGTCCTTCTCCTGTGTGAATCCTATTGACCTTCGTTTATCGACCCAAGTCACATGATTCCAAGTTCTTCTCTCCTTGCCTAGCTACTAAAACAAAGGTGTGATTCTACCTAAAAGAACGCTTCTTCAACTGCAATGCAAAACATGAGAAAGAACAGATTTCACAGTGCACATGAATTTCAAAATGTTAATTCTAAGCAAGAGTTTTCAGGGACTTACATTTCAAGCCTACAACTTCAGCTAACATAAGAATACATCATGTAATCCTTACGGATTCCCATATTCATCAGTACATTTTCAACTAAATGCATTTACCTACGTATAGAAATGTCACATTAATAATCACTAGTAGTACATGAGTATTTGTCAGTTTTCACAACAAAAGATCTTCATGTTAACACTTTTCTGATAGTTACATCCATTTCCTATGTTAATTCTCCATGCTACATGTCAATAGTCTTAAAATCTATCACATTTTCATGTTACTACATTTCACAATGCTAACTCTTCACGTTAATACAGTTGCAAGATTATATGCGGGTGCGTTCTATACATGATTATGATGCACCCCTAAAATAAAATTAGATTTCCACTCCATCATTGATTAATATTGATTGAATTCTTGCTCGAACTTTCAGAAGTCTGAGGTAAGGTAAGTTTGTATTTTGACCTGCGGCATCTTAAGTTAGCTTATTTGAGAAGGTGAGGACTTTGAGAGACAATTCCTCAGGCCAGTGTGGGGGAGGGGGCAAGAAGAGGAAGCTACAGACTGAGAGCCTTGTTAAGCATTCATTTTTTGTGTTTGTTTTAGCAATATTGATAAAGGTTTGTGAAGTTTGGCGTTGCACATCAACAAACCCTGTAAGTGGATATTGCTGGAAGAAATTAACTGTGATAAATAACAGTTTATTTGTTTCTCCCTTCTAAGTGAATCAACATGTGACATTAGGAATGGAAAGTACGACACTTATACCAGTATTGTTCCATATTCCACTGAAAAGACTCAGAAAACTCATCTCAACAGTTCTGTGAAAGAAAAGGGGCTATTTTAACAAAAACCAAGAGCATCATATGAGTATGAACTTTAATTCTATTTCAAATGACATGTTATTGTTGATACTGGTCAAAGTAATATTGCAATTAAAACAAACCCTACTGCCTAATAGTTGTGGAGAATGCTGCTGAACAGTGGGATTCTTGAGAGAGTACAACCCACAAGGAATCACACCTAACATTATCATAAGACATTTTTTCTGCATATCCCCGGCATGCCATCCTTATTTACTTTCTTATACATCTTCAGCTCAAGAAATACTAATGGATACAATGAGTAGCTTGTAAGACCCTTTATTAAATTTTCCTAGCGTCACTACCTATTGGGCTACCCGTTTATTCAGTTGTCAAAATTCTGTCATCCACTCCAGTACAGTGGCCACTTTTTATTCGAAGATTTGTCCTTTTATGAACTTGGTACAAAGTACTTTTGCCAGTGGTAATTCCAACACAGTTGAGGTTCATAGAATCCAAGAGTATATACTGTATCTGCTGTTCAGAATAATCTAAGTTTATTTTTTTACAACATCTTCTAACATTCTTCTATATGTAAGACTAAATTAAATTGATACCCTTCCCTTTTTATTCTTCAAGTTCTATGCCTATTGGAGATGGTATGCCTATTGGAGATGGTATTTCCTGAGGATGTAAAGTGTTTGCTCTATTTTCCCCAAGATCTTTTTTTTGATAATCAATTTTATTAGCATTTGTAGAAACAAACCATTTAAAGACAGCGGAGGAATGCACGATACATCGAAGTCCATCATCAGCAGACAGCAGGAGGCCTGGTCTAAATATAAGGCCCTTGAACAAGCCTTCTCATAAGAAGAAAAAGAGCAGCAATACAAGAGGAAAACAAGCATAGAATATAAATCATCAGATTTAACCATTTGTCCCACACCTTCTCAAAATTTTCAGGACATTCTCGGGCCTCAAAGAGGGGTTCCTCTTGGGCCATGCACCAATCCACCCCCGGCGACATTTACGTACATTGGGAGGCTTGGCCTGTGACCAGGCCGCTGCGATATCTTGCTTGGCCACGGCCACCGCCGTGCCCAGGAAACGCTTCTCGGCTTGATAGCCGTACAAGCCATCAAATACCCCTAGGACGAGGAGTAAGGGATCGTAAGGGACCTGCAAACCCAGAGTAGGTGGGAGTGCAGACTCCACCCACCCAGAAGGAGGTGGGACCATGGTATTGCCAGACCATGTGGCCACAACGTCTACAATCCTGTGAGGGGCACAGACCTGTCCTGTGTAAGCTTGTGGGGGTGAGGTATGCTGTGTGGAGGTAGTAAAGTTGAATGAGGCATAATTTAGAGGAGGTCATCAGAGTTTTGGGAGTCATCAGGGCGTCTCGCCAGTCTGCCTCCTCCAGGGGACCCAGCCATCCCTCCCAGCGGGCTCGCAGCGCATCTAAGGTGGCAGGGCCGTTGTTCACTAGGGATCGGTATATCTGCGACACTCCCTCTCTACCCAGGTTGCCCATCATGACCTGGGCTTCTAACGGACTAAATTCAGGGAGTGAGGTGCCTGGTGGAAGATCTGTAGTAAGGGCGTGATGGAGTTGCAGGTATTTATAAAATTGAGTAGTGAGAGGGAGTGGCGCTGCTGCAGATCGGAGAAGGCCCGAATGTGATCTCCTACCCAAACGTCCCCAAGGAGTGTAATCCCGATCCGATCCGATCCCACTGTTGAAACCCTCGGAGAGCCGATACTACACGTAGCCATGTGCCGTGCCACAGAGGCGTGTGTTGGGTGAGTTTCTTGTTCCATTGAGTGTAGCGCAGAGCAGAGCGCCAGGCCATTAGGACCTCTCTGGTGATAGGCGGGGTGTTCTGCGGAATGGGGGTCCCGTACAGGTAAGCTTGAATCCATGGGAAATCCATAGTTCTGATCTCGTCCGGTAGGCCGGATCAGACCAGCCTCCAGCGAACCAGTCGTGGACGACAACAAGTTGGGTGGCCAGATAGTAGAGGTGAAGGTTGGTCACCCCCATACCCTCATCAAAGGGAGGTACCCGACAGGGGGCCAAGGCCATACGTGGTCTCACACTCGACCAAAGAAACTTGGTAATTACCCCGTCAAACTCGCGGAACCAGCTACCCAGGAGATGAAAAGTGATGTTTTGAAGACTGTGTAAAAAATGGGGAAGAATCATCATTTTAAAGAGCACCCCTCTTCCAAGGGGGTAAAGTGGGAGGGACTGCCAATGCTTAAGGTCGGATTTGGCTTTCGTAACCAGGGGTATGAGGTTAAGAGCCCACTCCAGTTCAGGAAGCAAGGTTATCCAGATCCCCAGCTATTTAAACGATTGTCTCCGCATGGGGATAGTATCCTGCCAATCAAAGCAGGCTCTCGAGGTGTGGAGGGGGACCAAAATGGACTTCACCGGGTTGAGCCATACATCCAAGAGATTCTCAAAGGTCCGAAGCACCTCCAGACAGTGTGGGCCGGAGCTCTCCGGGTTGGCCAAGAAAATCAGATCGTCGTCCGCATATAGGGCAATTTTGTCAATCTGATGGGGGTCCCAGGACCACCCCTGAATTTGGGGATCACTGAGTATGAGGAATGCCAGCGGCTCCATCGCCAGCGTGAATAAAAGCGGTGAAAGATGGCACCCCTGGTGGGTGCCTCTTCGGATGGAGAACACCTCTGAGAAGGTGCCGTTAGTCAGGACCCTTGCCTTAGGGCTCGAGTACAAGACTCGGATGAAACTCCGAAAGTGGGGGCTGAAGCCCATCATGGCCAGAACGTCCTCCAAGTAGCACCAATCAACCCTATCAAAGGCCTTCTCGAAATCGATCAGCAGTAGGGCCAAATATGGGGTGAGCAGGTGGCAATGGGCCAGGGCAAGATGGAGGCGTCGTATACAGTGCCGAGTGCCGCGAGCGGGCATAAAGCCACATTGATCAGGGTGGATAAATTAATTCAGCAAGGGGTAAAGACGTTGCACCAGAGCAGTAACGAAGATTTTTATTTCAGTGTTGATAAGAGAGTTTGGGCGGTAGTCCGCGCAAGAAAGAGAAGGCGGCAGAGTTTTTGGAATGACCACAATAGTTGCTACGTCAGTCTCTGAAAAAGGGAGCCCGTCTTTACCACGTGTTGAAAGAGATCGACCAGGTGAGGAACCAACAAGTCTTGGTATGTCGCATAATATTCCTGCGGAAAACCGCCAGGCCCTGGTGTCTTCCCAGGGTGCAGTAGGGAGATAGCGCCTTGGATCTTCTCCGGAGTAAAGGGAAGGTCAAGGTCCGCCAAGTCGGTCTGAACTAAGCAAGGAAGTTGAACCCCCGCTCGGTCCAATAGGTTGGCTAGAGAGGCCCCAGGGGGCCGGGCTCAATAGAGCTGAGCATAGTAACGTGCGAAAGCCTGGGCGATAGCTGACGAAGTAAAGTGATGGGTACCATCAGCTTCTCGGATTTCAGGAATAATTCTGTTAGTCCTGGGGTAGGAGACCAGGTTATGAAGCAAATTACCATTTTTGTTGCCCCTTCCGTAGACACGGGCCACAGAGGAGTGCCATAGCGTTTTGGCTGAGTCCAGGGAGATCTGACGAATCTCTTCATGAAGCATCGCAAGTTGTCTAGCTGAGTGGGCGTCCTCTGTATCATCAGAGGTCACCTCCAGCCGCGCGGCCCGCGTCTCGAGCTGAGTCAAGCGGGCAGTTTGTTCTGCCCATTTCGTGTGGACCAGGCTTCTGGCCACCCCACGTAGGGTGGCCTTACCGGCTTCCCACAGTGTGCCTGCAGAGGGAACCGAGCCCGTATTGGTCAGAAAATAGTGTTTCAACTCTACCGCGAGCGAGTCCTTGAACTCCGCATCTTGCAAAAACCACGTGTTGAACCGCCAGACCGAACACACCCCCCCGGTGGTATTTCCCAAGCGGATAGAAATGGCGGAGTGGTCTGAGATTCCCCGCGGGAGAATAGAAACACCGAGACCAACTGGCAGTCGGTGGCGGGGAGGAGGAGCAGGTGAATTACGGGAGTAGGTATGGTGGGCCGCTGAAGTGTGAGTGTATTGTTTCCCATGGGGTGCCAGATCCTCCACATAGACCAAGGGCAGATGACCAGTCTGATAGTCGTTTCGAACAGGTAAGGCGTGATGAGGAGGGATCCCCGTGGTGTCGAGGGTCAGCTGCATTACCGCGTTGAAGTCCCCCCCCAATTATAGTTTGGCCTTGGGGCAGGGCGGAGATTACATCCGTAAGGTGATGAAGAGTGGAGGGGAGCTTGGCTGGAGGAATATACACTGAAAGGAGGTTGAAGACCTTCCCCTCAAGCCTACCAGAAAGGGCCACGTAACGGCCCTGTGTGTTGATCGACACGTGTAGTTGGGTGAAGGCGAGCCCTCGCCAAGTCAGTATAGCAACCAGCTGGGAGCCCCGTGTGAAACTTGAGTGCCAGACCCTGTTGAACCCATACCGGGCAAGGAAGGAGCATTGGGTTCCCAGGAGGTGTGTCTCCTGAAGGAGGAGCACATCAGGAGACCGGCATTGGGCGCTCCTGAGGACGGCAGTGCGTTTGATGCGTCCAGCAACCCATTGACGTTCCACAACAAGATGTGGAGGGACCTACAGTGTATGGGCATCTGGACAGCAGCTGGTGCGGGAAGAGAAGAGCTGTGGGAGGCTTAGGCCCCGGGCGAGATGACGCATCGCGGCCGTGATAGAGAGATGGAGCTGGTGTATGGTGGTATGCCCCCTGTCAGTGAAGATGGCGTGTGTGTGCAGTGGGTTGTCATAAAGAACAAAAAACATCAGTGCAAACAAAACTGTGAACAGTGACTCGAACGGAGTCAAAACAAACAGGAGACGGAGGGCACCAACCCCCCCCTTCCCCAAACCCCTCTCAACACCCCCCACACTATACTTCCAAACCCGAAGCATCTGTTGCCGAAAACAAGAACAGGAAACTACACCAAAACATTTAGCCGGGAAAGTCGTGGCAATGGCGATGGACCCCTCCATATAGAACTCATTGTCAACAGTTGAATACTACTGCCACGAGCTCCAAGAGTTTTGGTTTAGCTCCACTTCCATGGGGCACCACAGTCATCCTCCCCGGACTCCCGGAGCACGGACTTCGAGATAGGTCTGAGTCAAAGAGGGCCGGGTGGAGCGTCGAAGCAGGGTCATGTTCATGGTTCAGGTTTATAATTGAACTGGCTCGGGTGTGGTCATACAGAATCGGAGGGGCCTCAGAAGAGATCAGCAATTGGGATTCAGCCCCGGGCGATCATGAGCGGTCCCCCCGCCACTCCCCCCTCCTACGGGACTGGTTGTGCTTCCGTTGCTGTTTGAGAGGAGATCGGTGCGCCCGGGAAGGGCCTGACAAGGGAGTGGGGGAAGCAGGTTGGGGCCGCAGAGGCCGCTTGTAGGAGAGTAGGGTCTGCTATCCTATGGTCACCCCAAATTTTTGCTTTTTGCTTCACTGGTTTTTGACATATTGAGGCTGTGGGCCTGCCAATCAGACCCCCAGCCTGCTGTTCTCTCTACTAAATTAAAACTATGCACCCTAGGTGCATAACCAATTGGAAGTGGATCACCCTGTCAGCCCCTGTACCAGTGTACACTAGGTACCCAGGGCATTGGTGTACCCAAGGCCTGCCAGGGGCTGAAGCATGTATTATGCCACCCAAGGCTTGGCCTAACAATCTGACACAACTGGCTGATCACTCAGCTGGGGTAAGTTGGTGTAATCACCTCTTACTTAGGTGTAGTATACCTATACCTAACCTTAAATGGGACACCTGGTAACCTATAAGTCACTCCTATGGCAGGCCTTAACAATCCTGAAGGCAGAGTGCTTGGTTCCATGTGAGATGGTGCTCTGGCATGAGCTGAGCCTGTCTGCAGTGGTCGGAACAACTTCCTTCTACTGTTTCCAGATATCGTCATACCATATACTCTTAAGTGCATTATGAACCTCGCGGTTAAATGCTATCTTTGGTTTGGCTTTATCAAAACATGTCGAGTAAGGTGTCATACGAATTGGAATACTAACCCCTCGCCAATTCTGGCGACGGGGTTAGCATTCCACCCTTCTAGAGGGACACGACATGTACAGGACCTGAAACCCGGGTAAAATCAGACATAGCCTCAGCTCCACAAAATGGATGCTGCCACCACAGACACAAGTCTGCCCTCCTGCTGCTGGGAGTCCTTCCAGCTTGGGAGGTGTGGACAAAGGGTTTCCTGCCAGGGGAGGTGCATGCACCACCCCAGACAGGATTTTGTGTATTGGTCAGGTAGGGCTTGAAAGAAACCAGACATGCCTGTGGCTCACAAGGAGCCTCGGTGCATATGCCAGTTCAAACCGGTCCTGGGGCACACCAGTCCAGGGCCTGGGGCGAGCTGGACAAAGAATTGGGGGTGTAACCACCCCCCTTCCTGGTCCCACCCATAGGGAGGGACCTAGCAGGTAGTCCGGCCCCTAGAATCCGCTTAAAGGTAGGAGCTGTGTCCTAAGACTTCAGACATCCTGGAATCAACTTAACACTAAGAAGAAGACGGGAACTTCGACGCTCTGCCGCACAGAGGACTGAAGCCAATCTCCCCTGTGGTCAGGGAGTGACCACCTTGCTAACGCAAGCACCATCCAGCGAATCAACGTCTGCTTTGCCGCCACCTCCCGCCGGAGCCCGAGCCCAGAGACTGACAAGACCTGGACCTCCAGACCTCGCACAGCCCGATCCACAGTCCCTGAAAAGAGGAGACCCGTGGAGGCACCGAGACACGTGGAGCCAGCCATCTTGAAACGACCACGACAAGCTGACAAGTGCAACAACCGAGGCTCCCTCCAAGTTGTGCTTTGGGATCTGAGAAGCCCAACCCTCGAGCAGCATCTGCATCAAAGGTGAGCCCTCCAGCATCTCCACGATCTGCGTGGGGCCCTTCTGCATTTTGCCACTCGACGCGCCTAACCGGTTGCTGGCCCGCTGGCTAGTAGCCATCTTGGCGACGAACTTTACAAAATACACCACTGGTCTGGTTGCTCCAGACTGGCCCTTGCTCCCCTCCAAAGGAGCAGTCCTTCTGACCTTGCTGGTCAGAACCATCAGCTTATTTCATCTCCTGCAACAATTGCTTTTGCCAAGGCTTGTTTGCTTTGATCAAGTCGCCGACACCGCCGACAGCGAGAACCTGCGTGGGACAGCTCGTGAACCGACTCCTGGACGTCGTCGACCTCCAGGGACCACGTGGCTGCAGAGACAAGCTACACCTTTCTTCCTGTTTGCACCCGACATTGCCTGGTACCCACCTGGTGCCACGCTGGTCACTGGCTAGTGACTGTGAACACTGTCCCCTCTGCTTACAGGTCTTCAACATCTCCGATCCACTCTTGGATCCACTGCATCTCTCCCGGACCGACCGCCTGCAGCATCTTTGCCTTCAAGCTCCACGGAACAGATAGAAGAAACCCGACGCACTTCGAGGCCTATGCACCCGCTTCCTGTGGGTAAGGTAAAGCTGGCACACCTGTGCCCAAGTGTAGTATTACATCTCTAGTGCCTGTGTTCCAAATCTTGAGTTCCTAGTCCATCCGGAAGATCCTCTTTGCAGTAACTTTGTACTTTTTACGCACCCATTGAAACCTATGGGATCACGCGTGTGACTATTTGCTCTGCACACGCCACCCGTGGACCTCCTGGTCACTAACTGACGTTAGCTCCTTGTAGGCCCAGCGATTCTAGAGGCCCTAGGCCTTTTCCCTTTTCTGTTCGTGGTACTTATACCACTATTTTAGTATATGGTTCGAGCGGCCACCAGGGCCTATCCATATAAAGTGCAACTTCTGTGTATTCTACTGTAATCTTGTTTGACGATTTGTGCTCCTGTGCTCATAAAGAGACTAGGGGTTACTTTGAGAAATAAATACATATATATTTAGAATATATATCTGTGTGGTGTCCTTTCATTGGTATAAAAGGGGGTTGCATTTGGTAAAACAGCTGGCTTAACACGCTTCACGAGTTTAGCCTCAAAGACTGCTTAGCCTACGCTACCACTAGGGCAGCTAGTCCGAAAAGGTTGACTTACAACCACACCATAATGGTTGCTTGGCATGGTACAAGGTGATCACTTTAACTAGTGAGCATCATATACCAGGCCAACTTCTCACATTGGTGAGCAGCGGTTGGATTTGAGCTTGCTGTGTTTTACCATTGTAATCTCTTGGTTACCAATTGAAAGATCACATAGGTACCTGTAGGTACATATAAAACAAGATTAGATATACATAAGTTCTACTGAACTTAGTTGTTGTAGAGCAAAGGGAGTAGCACACCCTGACTACAACTACTAGATAGGTTTAGTAGGTAAACCCAAGTGTAGGTAGATTGCAACACATCCACCCACACTTAAGAGCAATGGCCGGGGCAGAGGGGTCCACTGTACCCATCTCTGTTGAGAGTGACCCCCAGAGGGCACCATCCAGCTTTGCTACCCTTAACCAGAATGAGCTCAGGCATTTGGCAACTCTTAGAGGCCTTAAACAGCCCAAGAACCCTACCTCTGCTGAGCTCAGAGAACTCTTACAAAATGACGAGAATCAGAGAGAACTCAGGAAAGCTTCCCAGTTAGCCCCCATAGGGTCAGGAACAGGAGGCCCCCCTTCTGAAGATGCTACAGAGGTACCCAGTTCCAATAGCCATCCCTTAGATGAGAATCATACTACAGGGGAGGAAAGTGGTGAGGATACAGAAAGTAGTGAGGATGAAGGGAGAACTAGCCCAGTGCCAAGTGTTATACTTGGCCCAGCTAAACTAAGGCTATTGGGGATTGACAGTGGATTTACCCCATTGGATCTCCCCAGTGGACTTAACACAGGGCTTGGGAGGCAAAGGAATCGCTCAGGTGACTCCAATGCTTCCCATGGCTCTAGAGGCTCTCAAGGTCACTCCAGGAAAAGGATGACCACCCCTCAGAGGAGGGAACATGAGGCCAGAATGCAGGAAGCCCAGCTGAGGATCAGGAAGCAGGAGCTAGAAGTAGCCCTGATGGAAGAAAAACTGAACAAGGCTAGGCAACCTAGAGAGAGTGGGTCTATACCCACTGGTGGCAGCATTGTCCCTAAGGACAAAGATAGGGTCTTTGATAATAGGAACCTGTCTAAGGTTGTGCCCCCCTACAAAAGTGGGGATGACATCCACAAATGGATAACTGCTCTTGAGAGAGCCTGCAAAGTGCAGCAGGTTCCTGAAGATCAGTGGGCAGCAATCCTCTGGCTCTCCTTTGAAGGAAGAGGCAGAGACAGACTCCTCACTGTTAGAGAAGAGGATGTCAGAAATTACAGAGTCCTGAAGAGTGTTCTGGTAGATGGGTTAGGCTTAACCACTGAACAGTACAGGTTAATGTTCAGAGACACCCAAAAGACACAGACTCAGGACTGGTCTGAATATGTTGAATGTGCCACTAAGGCTTTGGAGGGTTGGTTGCTGGGAAGTAAGGTATCTGATTTTACAGGATTGTATAATTTGATGATGAGAGAACAGATTTTAAATAACTGTCAAAACCAGCAACTGCATCAACACTTGGTTGACTCTGATCTGACCTCTCCCCAAGAATTGGGAAAGAAGGCAGACAAATGGGTCAGAACCAGGGTTAAGCAAAAGAACCAGAACCAGGGCCAAGGGGGTGATCAGAAGAAAACAGACCAAAAGGGTGGAGATCAGAAACCTAAAGACCAGAAGTCTTCAACAGGGCCCCAAACTACTGCTAAGGAGGGTGGGTCCCAACAACAGTCCAAAAAGAAGAAAGAAGGTCAAAAGAAACCCTGGTGCAATCATTGCAAAAATACAACTCACTGGACTAGTGATTGCAAAAAGGGTGGAGCCCCCAACACTGTTGCCCCTAAGGCACCTGCTCCCAGTACTACTGTTAGCAGTGTTGGTCCCCAGACAAAGGGTGTAGTGGGAATCACTAAGGGAACTGAAGGAGATTCTGACTTAGACAGAACCCTGACACAGGCAGTCTTGATCTGTGATGGGGACATTCATTTGTCCCTGACTGTGAGCCCCAGTAACCCGGGCAAGTACAGACAGACTCCTTTAATTAACGAAAAAGTGGCTCAAGCCTACAGGGACACATGTGCCAGTGTCACTATGGTGACACCAGGCTTTGTGGACCCTGGACAGTACATACCAGGTGAGAATTACCTGGTGACCAATGCCAGCAATGCCACTACTTCACATAGTGTGGCAGTTGTTAACTTCTCATGGGGAGGGGTAACTGGCCTCAAAAGGGTTGTGGTTAGTGCAGACCTCCCAGTAGAATGTTTGTTGGGCAATGACCTAGAGAGTTCTCTATGGTCAGAAGTGGAGTACAGGACTCATGCAGGGATGTTAGGTATATCATCACATGTCCTTGCTGTGACCAGGTCACAGGCCAAAAAGTGCCTCACTGAACCTCAGGTCTTGGATCCTGGAACAATGGACCAAGCACCTACCAAGAAGAACAGGAGGGTCAAGGCTGCGCCTTCCCCCCCTGCCTCAGAGTGATGATCAGCCTTCCCAGGAAGCTGATCTAGAGGACCCTGAAGGAACTGTCCCTGAAGAGCTTGAACCTGATCAGGTTGAGTTTCTGGGGACAGGGGGACCTTCAAGGGCTGACTTGAGGCAGGCTCAGTTATCCTGTCCCTCTCTTGAACCCCTCAGACAGGTGGCTGCTGCTGAGGCTGCTGGGAATGCTCAAGGTACCCATAAAGTGTATTGGGATGAAGGGCTCCTTTATTCAGAGGCTAGAGACCCCAAGCCTGGTGCTACCAGGAGGTTGGTTATACCTCTGCAATTTAGGGGCTTCCTTCTTACCTTGGCCCATGATATTCCTTTAGCAGGACACTTAGGCCAGAATAAGACTTGGGACAGGCTTGTCCCTCACTTTCACTGGCCTCATATGAATGAAGATACAAAGGAGTTTTGTCGCTCCTGTGTGACCTGCCAAGCCAGTGGCAAATCAGGTGGCACAACAAAGGCCCCCCTAATACCACTACCTGTGGTGGGGGTCCCCTTTGAAAGAGTGGGAATAGACATAGTGGGTCCCATGGATCCTCCCACTGCATCTGGGCACAGATTTATACTGGTGGTAGTGGATCATGCCACCAGGTATCCAGAGGCAATTCCCTTTAGGACCACTACAGCACCTGTTGTGGCCAGGGCCCTGCTGGGAGTATTCTCCAGAGTGGGGTTTCCTAAGGAGGTAGTATCTGACAGAGGTACCAACTTTATGTCAGGATACTTGACAGCTATGTGGAAGGAATGTGGTGTCAACTACAAGTTCACCACCCCTTATCACCCACAATGCAATGGGCTTGTTGAGAGATTCAACAAGACCCTAAAGGGTATGATCAAAGGATTACCTGAAAAGCTCAGGCGAAGATGGGACATCCTTCCACCCTGCCTTCTGTTTGCTTTCAGAGAGGTCCCACAAAAAGGAGTTGGCTACAGCCCCTTTGAATTGTTGTTTGGGCACCCTGTAAGAGGCCCACTGTGTTTAGTGAAGGAAGGATGGGAGTTACCTCTCAAAAAGCCTAAGCAAGACATAGTGGACTATGTACTTGGTCTCCGCTCCAGGATGGCTGAGTATATGGAGAAGACATCCAAAAACCTTGAGGCAAGCCAGGCCTTACAGAAAGCTTGGCATGACCAAAAGGCTGTCTTGGTTGAGTTTCAGCCAGGACAGAAGGTATGGGTGTTGGAGCCAGTGGCCCCAGCAGCACTCCAAGACAAATGGTCTGGACCCCATACAATCCTGGAAAAGAAGGGAGAGGTCACCTACTTGGTCGACCTAGGAACTCCCAGGAGTCCCCACAGGGTACTCCATGTTAACAGGCTTAAAGCATATGTTGACAGGGCAGACATGGGCTTGCTCATGGCTACAGATGAGGGACAGGAGGAAGAGAGTGACCCTCTCCCAGACCTGTTGTCTCAGAACCCTGAAGATGGCTCAGTTGAAGGAGTGACCCTTGGAGGCAACCTCACTGCCCATCAGCAGATTGAATGTAGACAGGTTCTACAATCATTTTCACATATGTTTTCCTTGATACCTAGTCAAACTGACTGGTGTACCCATGTGGTGGACACTGGTGACAGTCTGCCTGTAAAGAACAAGCTTTACAGACAACCTGACCACGTCAGGGACTGTATAAAGGCTGAGGTACATAAAATGCTGGAATTAGGTGTCATTGAACCCTCAGAGCCCCTGGGCTAGCCCAGTGGTTCTGGTCCCCAAACCTCACACCAAAGATGGCAAGAGAGAAATGAGGTTCTGTGTGGACTACAGGGGTCTCAATGCTGTCACCAGGACAGATGCACACCCTATTCCAAGAGCAGATGAGCTCATAGACAAACTAGCTTCTGCAAAGTTTTTGAGCACATTTGACTTAACAGCTGGCTATTGGCAAATCAGATTAGCTGAGGAGTCTAAGGCCAAAACAGCATTCTCAACCCCAGGTGGGCACTACCAGTTTGTGGTGATGCCCTTTGGTCTGAAGAATGCACCTGCCACCTTCCAAAGGCTGGTGAACCAAGTCCTTACTGGGTTGGATGACTTTTGCGCAGCATATCTTGATGACATTGCTGTCTTTAGCTCCACCTGGGAGGATCACCTGATCCACCTGAAGAAGGCTCTTGAGGCTCTGCAAAGGGCAGGCCTCACTATCAAGGCTACTAAGTGCCAGATAGGGCAGAGTAAGGTTGTATATTTGGGCCACCTTGTAGGTGGAGGCCAAGTTCAACCACTGGAGAGTAAGATACAATCCATCAAGGATTGGTCCCCTCCAACCACCCAGACTCAAGTTCGAGCTTTCTTGGGCTTGACTGGGTACTACAGGAAGTTTGTTAAGAACTATGGGTCCATTGTGACTCCTCTTAATGATCTGACATCCAAGAAGATGCCCAAAAAGGTTCAGTGGACAGTAAGCTGTCAAAAGGCATTTGATGACCTCAAGGAGGCCATGTGCTCTGCACCTATCTTGAAAAGTCCTGACTACTCCAAAGAGTTTATTGTCCAAACAGATGCTTCTGAGTTGGGTGTGGGAGCTGTGCTGTCACAACTTAATGTAGATGGTCAAGACCAACCCATTGCTTTTATTAGCAGAAGGTTGACCTCCAGAGAGAAGAATTGGTCAGCTATTGAGAGGGAGGCCTTTGCTGTGGTGTGGGCCCTGAAGAAGCTGAGGCCATACTTGTTTGGCACTCACTTCAAGATTCAGACCGACCATAAACCCCTCTTGTGGCTAAATCAGATGAAGGGTGAAAACCCCAAACTGCTTAGGTGGTCCATTTCCCTACAGGGGATGGACTTTACAGTGGAGCACCAGCCAGGTACTGACCATGGGAATGCAGATGGTCTCTCCAGGTACTTCCACTTAGGACATGAAGACGAGACTGGTCAAGGCTAGTTTAATGTCACAGCGTTTGGGGGGGGGGGTTGTGTAGGAGAGTAGGGTCTGCTATCCTATGGTCACCCCAAATTTTTGCTTCACTGGTTTTTGACATATTGAGGCTGTGGGCCTGCCAATCAGACCCCCAGCCTGCTGTTCTCTCTACTAAATTAAAACTATGCACCCTAGGTGCATAACCAATTGGAAGTGGATCACCCTGTCAGCCCCTGTACCAGTGTACACTAGGTACCCAGGGCATTGGTGTACCCAAGGCCTGCCAGGGGCTGAAGCATGTATTATGCCACCCCAGGCTTGGCCTAACAATCTGACACAACTGGCTGATCAGTCAGCTGGGGTAAGTTGGTGTAATCACCTCTTACTTAGGTGTAGTATACCTATACCTAACCTTAAATGGGACACCTGGTAACCTATAAGTCACTCCTATGGCAGGCCTTAACAATCCTGAAGGCAGAGTGCTTGGTTCCATGTGAGATGGTGCTCTGGCATGAGCTGAGCCTGTCTGCAGTGGTCGGAACAACTTCCTTCTACTGTTTCCAGATATCGTCATACCATATACTCTTAAGTGCATTATGAACCTCGCGGTTAAATGCTATCTTTGGTTTGGCTTTATCAAAACATGTTGAGTAAGGTGTCATACGAATTGGAATACTAACCCCTCGCCAATTCTGGCGACGGGGTTAGCATTCCACCCTTCTAGAGGGACACGACATGTACAGGACCTGAAACCCGGGTAAAATCAGACATAGCCTCAGCTCCACAAAATGGATGCTGCCACCACAGACACAAGTCTGCCCTCCTGCTGCTGGGAGTCCTTCCAGCTTGGGAGGTGTGGACAAAGGGTTTCCTGCCAGGGAGGTGCATGCACCACCCCAGACAGGATTTTGTGTATTGGTCAGGTAGGGCTTGAAAGAAACCAGACATGCCTGTGGCTCACAAGGAGCCTCGGTGCATATGCCCGTTCAAACCGGTCCTGGGGCACACCAGTCCCGGGCCTGGGGCGAGCTGGACAAAGGATTGGGGGTGTAACCACCCCCCTTCCTGGTCCCACCCATAGGGAGGGACCTAGCAGGTAGTCCGGCCCCTAGAATCCGCTTAAAGGTAGGAGCTGTGTCCTAAGACTTCAGACATCCTGGAATCAACTTAACACTAAGAAGAAGACGGGAACTTCGACGCTCTGCCGCACAGAGGACTGAAGCCAATCTCCCCTGTGGTCAGGGAGTGATCACCTTGCTAACGCAAGCACCATCCAGCGAATCAACGTCTGCTTTGCCGCCGCCTCCCGCCAGAGCCCGAGCCCAGAGACTGACAAGACCTGGACCTCCAGACCTCTCACCGCCCGATCCACAGTCCCTGAAAAGAGGAGACCCGTGGAGGCACCGAGACACGTGGAGCCAGCCATCTTGAAAAGACCATGACAAGCTGACAAGTGCAACAACCGAGGCTCCCATCAAGTTGTGCTTTGGGATCTGAGAAGCCCAACCCTCGAGCAGCATCTGCACCAAAGGTGAGCCCTCCAGCATCTCCACGATCTGCGTGGGGCCCTTCTGCATTTTGCCACTCGATGCGCCTAACCGGTTGCTGGCCCGCTGGCTAGTAGCCATCTTGGCGACGAACTTTACGAAATACACCGCTGGTCTCGTTGCTCCAGACTGGCCCTTGCTCCCCTCCAAAGGAGCAGTCCTTCTGACCTTGCTGGTCAGAACCATCAGCTTATTTCATCTCCTGCAACAATTGCTTTTGCCAAGGCTTGTTTGCTTTGATCAAGTCGCCAACACCGCCGACAGCGAGAGCCTGCGTGGGACAGCTCGTGAACCGACTCCTGGACGTCGTCGACCTCCAGGGACCACGTGGCTGCAGAGACAAGCTACACCTTTCTTCCTGTTTGCACCCGACATTGCCTGGTACCCACCTGGTGCTACGCTGGTCACTGGCTAGTGACTGTGAACACTGTCCCCTCTGCTTACAGGTCTTCAACATCTCCGATCCACTCTTGGATCCACTGCATCTCTCCCGGACCGACCGCCTGCAGCATCTTTGCCTTCAAGCTCCACGGAACAGATAGAAGAAACCCGACGCACTTCGAGGCCTATGCACCTGCTTCCTGTGGGTGAGGTAAAGCTGGCACACCTGTGCCCAAGTGTAGTATTACATCTCTAGTGCCTGTGTTCCAAATCTTGAGTTCCTAGTCCATCCGGAAGATCCTCTTTGCAGTAACTTTGTACTTTTTACGCACCCATTGAAACCTATGGGAGCACGCGTGTGACTATTTGCTCTGCACACGCCACCCGTGGACCTCCTGGTCACTAACTGACGTTAGCTCCTTGTAGGCCCAGCGATTCTAGAGGCCCTAGGCCTTTTCCCTTTTCTGTTCGTGGTACTTATACCACTATTTTAGTATATGGTTCGAGCGGCCACCAGGGCCTATCCATATAAAGTGCAACTTCTGTGTATTCTACTGTAAACTTGTTTGACGATTTGTGCTCCTGTGCTCATAAAGAGACTAGGGGTTACTTTGAGAAATAAATACATATATATTTTGAATATATATCTGTGTGGTGTCCTTTCATTGGTATAAAAGGGGGTTGCATTTGGTAAAACAGCTGGCTTAACACGCTTCACGAGTTTAGCCTCAAAGACTGCTTAGCCTACGCTACCACTAGGGCAGCTAGTCCGAAAAGGTTGACTTACAACCACACCATAAGGGTTGCTTGGCATGGTACAAGGTGATCACTTTAACTAGTGAGCATCATATACCAGGCCAACTTCTCACACCGCTCCTCCGTGAGCCAGTTCCACGCCGCCTGTGGTGTGTTGAAGAAGATTGCCTTGTCCTGGAGGATAACTCTGAGGCGGGCCGGGAAGAGGAGCCCGCAGCGCAAGCCCAGATTACGGAGTTTTTGTTTGACATCTGTGTACGTACGACATTGGGCCTGAACGTTCCTCGTGTAGTCTGGGAAAACCATTATGGTATTGTTCTAATATTTTAGGGGCCCATGGGCTTTCTCAGGAAAGCGTCTCTGTCCCGGAAGTTGAGGATCCGGATGATAATAGGACAAGGTGGCGCCCCGGTGGAAGGCTTGGCTGCCAGAGAGTGATGCGCGCGCTCGATTGCGAACCATGGTGAGAGAGCATCTTTGGGTATCCATGACTTGACCCAAGTCTCCACGAAGGTGTCTGTGCGCCCCTGTTCGGCATTCTCGGGAAAATCTATGAGGCACAGGTTGTTCCACCGCGAGCAGTTCTCAGCGTCCTCGGCTCGGTGGTGCAACTCTGAGGTCTGAGTCTGCAGGTGGGCCACAGGAGTTTTCAACTGGACAAATTCGTCTTCGGCGGTAGAGAGGCGTGACTCTGCCTCCAACAAACTCGCTGTGGCGTTGCGGAGGTCCTGATGGATAAGGGCCACCCCATCCCCTGTTGCCCAAGCACCACTGGGTCGAAGGGAGACAGGGGGATGGAGGCCCCTTGCCGCTCGATGAGTGCGGCCAAACCTGCCCCACTCCAGCGGGGTGTGTGAAAGACAAAAGCAGCCATGGGGACAAGAGTCCAGAAGCAAGAACGGAGGCTATGTGGTCGAGGCGCCAAGCGGCAAGGATGTGGAGAGGGCCAATAGAGGAAGCGTCCTGCCGCCCAATGTATGCAGTCGATGTAGGATGGCAACAGCGAGCCCCTGAAGCACCCCACGCCACCCAATGTGTGTGGCCGAGTTCAAGCGGCGGGCATCAGCCCCGGGTGCTATCCCGGGTCGGGCGCAGAACAGGGGGCCCTTGATACTCAGGGCGAGCCTGTTGAGCAGGAGGCAATGTCCCACCAGGCCCCAAATCGCAGGGGAGCCGGCGTTGTAGTAACTGGTGCAGCGGTGGCGCAGGTATGTAGTGGCCAGGCAGGAGTAGAGAGTTGGTGCGCCAGCCGGAGGGAAGCAGGACAGGCCAGGCCCGGACAGGAGGGCTTTGATGACACCCTGGGGCAAGACTGGGTGCAACCATTCGGGTGTAGCTCAGGGGGGTGGGTGCCCGGGCCAGGAAACACCCACAAATCCCCGCCACCGATGTCCAGCACTCACCCACCGCCTCACAGCAGACAGCGACCATCAGGCCTGGAGCAGGGAATCGGGAGACAGTGCAGGTCGTCTCCGCGGCTTCACCAGGGGTCAGGGAGTCCCAGGAGTGCCAGGGTCCAGAACACAGGACACAGGACACAGGACAGGCGGTACAGCAGCGACTGGGAGGGTCTCGCACTACCCAGGCCTCAGGAACATCAGGCAACAAAGCGGGGAGGGCCCGCTCTGCAAGGCCCAGGTGCGGGCGGCTGCGGCGCCATCGACGAGGAACACCAGGCCGTCCCCTCGCAGCAGTCAGGTGACCAGGCCAGGGTCAGGCCCAAGCCCGAGCAGCAGGCAGCGGGTCCCGCAGCCCCCACCACTCGTTACAGCGGCCGACACAGTAGCTGCAAGAGGTGGGATCCAGTGCCGTTCACCTCACCCCATAGGCCGGATCATGGATGGCGGAACATGGCCAGGTAGAGGGGAGGGGCTGGCGCCAACACAGGCAGCGCAGCGTGTAGCGTAGTTGAGGGCACAGTCTCAGTAGGCAGGATGTACGCCGGTGGCGTAATGCTCCAGAGGGCCGCCAATCCCACGACAGGGATGCCGATACAGGAACCTGGAGCTAGGGCCGCCAGAGCCAGGAGCCAGGCGCTGCCATCTTAGGGTCTCGGAGGCCGGCGCCTCAGCGGATTCACCCCACAGCAGGACGCTCCGTCGAGAAATCGGCACATAGGGAACTCCTCTTCCCCGTAAAGATGTTTAGGAAGCAGAGGAGGTCGATGGGAGCACCGATGGCAGTAAATTACAACACGGATGATGGAGGGGTCCGGAGCACTATCAAAGTGCAACCACCATCTTGATGCATTGGCCACACCCCCCTTCCTCCAATGATCTTATGTGTTTAGGTTTGCAATTAAAATGAGGACAAAAAATAGGCAGATACACTGGAAACACTGGTTATGGCGAGCCAGTGAATATCACTCAGCATCTTCATGGGATGATCGCTAGGTACTCTATAAAACGGCGGCAGGCGAGTGGTGTACTAGGTAGATCGGCGGTGGCGGATCCTTGACGAATGTGTGACTACAGGACGCCACCTTTGACACACTCCAGCCTGCATGATGCTTAAGTAGCATCCACCAGTAGAAAAACTACTGGAGTTCGAACAAAAGACATACAGGTGAGTGCATTAGGCCTCACATTTGGTGTGCATGGAACACATGTAAGAAGCCCAAATAAGGACTCATAAGTAGGCTTTATAAACACCACGCCCTGACGAAGGCCCCAGACCCGACTGGGCTATTTAGGGAGGGCCGAAACATGTTGGCATCGAACAGAGGGTATAATTGAACACACGAAGGTTCAAAAAAAACCCCAACATTAGGCTTTTATCTATATCACAAGTGCCTCAGAATAAAGGATCAAGAGGAGGTACACTTGTAGGTATTTTTAACCAAAAAATCTGGTTCGCCTCATAAACCAGTGACCTACTTATCAGAACTCCCGGTATATCTATGGTTGAGTCCGCCCAGATAGTACCACCTTATCTGGGTGTGGAGGTAACGCCGATGATGAAGCATGTCACTATTATGTGAGTGAGGCGTTTCCGTCAATATCTTTGATATTCCAACTGACGGTAATACAGTAGGACCATCTCGAACAGTCTGTACCCCCGGATGGGGAATACAGTCTCAGACTACAGTTGTCCATGGTGAAAACAAGTTGTATTGGGAGAACGCAACTGGTAGTTTCATTCTCTCACTCTCCACACGTGAAAAAGACTCTATAAAAAAAAACAACACAAATAATCTGTATACTCATACCACAAATACACTGTGTGAAATGTTTGCATTCCCTAATAAACCAATCCGGTTCTCCTGAAAGAAAAATAAAGTTCCACAGATGATCTGCTGCACACTGATCTGGACCTGTGTATTAGATTAATGGATAACTCACCACAGCTAGTGTAGCTGGACAGATGACTCTGATTATTGCTGTTATCTGTATGTTGGATCACTGACATAATATCAAAGCGCACAATATTGAGACACACAAAAATATTGGAAAATAAATATTGTTAACCAAAATATCACCTTATAATACTTAAATAACAAAACCAAAAATATCGAGAACACAAATAACGTTGTTAAAAATATTGATTCTGATTGCAAAGAAACTAACAACTACTAATGGAGTAATCTGTAAACCAGATTGCACCTAAATTTAGCAAACAAAATAAGAGTATGACATACTAATAAAGTCAAACTCTTCATAAAAATCAAAGGAGCAGATTAATTTGCAATAATAGCCAAAAGCATATTATTAAATAAATAATAGCCTACAAAACTCCCCAAAAACAATAACCGTAATCTTAACCAACATCACAAATCCTTTTTTATATAAATAATAAACATAATTTTTTATTTTATCAGTCAAAACATTAAATACAATTCCAATCGTAGATAAGGCTGATATAATAAAATAAACATAATACAGAAATCATTGATATAATCATTGTTCCCAATACAAGGATATACAGCGCAGTAACTGTACACCGTTTTAGTTACGTTTTGTCCTTCATTTAAGTCTCATTTAACTGTCTGAAGCTGATTGTCTGATACTTACCTGCCACTTTGCTTCTGCAAGTGGGGGGCTTGCTGTCTCTGTCACCGTTACCGCATCCACGAGCCTGGAACTACATCCCCCAGCAGCGCAAGCTGCACACACGCTGTGCACCGCGTCACACGCACCAGGAGGTGCTTAAGAGGAGGCTAGGGCTCCAGCAGCACGGGAGCCCGATAGTCTGCTGATTGCCTGATACTTACCTGCCACTTCACTTCAGCACGCGGGGGCTTGCCGTCTCTGCCACCGTTGCCGCATCCGCAAGCCTGGGAGCCTGGAACTACATCCCCCAGCAGCGCTAGCGGCACGCACGCCGTGCACCGCGTCACACCCACCAAGAGGCGCTTAAGAGGGGGCTAGGGCTCCCGCAGCGCGGGAGCCCAATAGTCTGCTGACTGCTGATTGCCTGATACATACCTGCCACTTTGCCTCAGCACGTGGGGGTTTGCTGTCTCTGCCACCGTTGCCGCAATCATGAGCCTGGGAGCCTGGAACTACATCCCCCAGCAGCGTGGCGTGCATGCCGCGAACCACGACACACGCACCAGGAGGCGCTTAAGAGGGGGCTAGGACTCCCGCAGCGCGGGACTCGCGCGGACGTTCCTGGCCAAGGGCAGGCCCATCTGCACCCGGAAGAGGCTGGACTGGGCCTACTCTCTTGGCCCACTACAAGGAGAACGTCCCTATACCTTAAGTTGAGTCACATGTTTCTCTTGGTCATCTACTGGTGCTCTTTTGGCAGCATCAGTGGAGAAGGATTTCAAGCCTGTAATTGACCTGCCGCAGTTTGCTGTTTGCCGCCGCGTCATCTGTGGCAGAAATGTAAAGGTAACGGGGGTTTTTGGACTTAACACCGATCCAGGTCAGGGCAATCATTTTACACTTCATAAACACTGGTTAAAAACATTTATACAGACTTCATAAACACTGGTTAAAAACATTTATACAATCTTCTGGAGGATTTGATGACCTACCAAAATATTTATTTGGCGAATATTCTGCTAATTTTGTCAGTATCTGTCTATGTGAATGTAATTATTCCCCTTTCTCGCAGAGAAACATATTATATTATATGGTATCTGTTCTCTTGTTCACTTGTTGGAGGCATAGGAAAGTTTGTACTGTATAAGGCATCTGTGTAATACCGGGTAAAATTGGAGTCCTGGGGTTTCTTGCATTACATGATTATTTGATTGTTTTTGTGGTCACAGTAGGGTTAAAGTGTAATAGAGTAGTGTGGAGAACCACTTCAACGAATGGGTAGGTATAGGATAGCTGGCCCTGCTGGCTCTGCAGTAACCATGAATTCATTTTTAAAGCGGGCCCGCATCGGTGCTGGACAAAGAGATAGAACTAGTGAATAGGCGATTATCAAGATCCCCCATAACCTCCCAACTCTCCAATCCCTCAGCTACAACTTGTCCTGTGGAAAATAATGTTGACTCACCTGAGATCTTGGGACTATTGCACTTAGATTTATCAGACAGTGAGTCCAGCCATTTTCAAGAACAACAGCAGATACCTCTCAGTCCCACTATTATAACAATTACCACCTGGGGGTAAATGCAATTTCGTCAAACAGTCCTGCGGGGGGTGAAAACACTGGTCCTTCACTAAATTCATCTATCAATAGACCATTTACCCATGGGAGGCCAGGAGGGGTGGAGTGTGTAAACCAGGGTCCGGGTGTGAAAAGGAAAGGCCAGCTACCTAGAGGGAAGGCAAAACGGTCAAGGGTGGATCCACTCCCCAAGAATACATCTGTAACCCAGGGGCTGACCACTGAAGACATGAAGTTACTCCTTAAATCCATGCAGAACACACTAAAAGATATTATGGATATCAAGTTAGGCCCAATTATCCAGCGGCTGACCTCGATTGAAAAGAGTATCTCTAAATTTACAAATAGTCCACCAAAGGAGGCAGAAATAAATCCCCAAACGGCTCCCTTGACACGGGATAGTCCAAATTTAGGAACTTTATCTACAATCCTCAAGGATAATCCACCCCCCTACCAAGGCCAGAGTGTAACTAAGTACACTCTTGACTGGCCTCGCCCAGTTTCACAACACCAGGTCTAAATGAAAGCTCGGGCGCACAAAACCAACAAAGGAGAAATATAAATGAGAACCAAAATTCACAAGCAAAAAAGGATGTCCTGAAGAATTCTATGCATAGTTTGCCTAACATTCATCTACCACCAGTGTCAACACCATACGTGGTGGTATTGGGAAACGTACCGACTCTCACCCAGGGTGGGAGAGAGGTTTATACCCAATTGAAAAATAAGGTACTACGCTGGTTAACATACAATACGGCACTTGGTAAAAGGGCATATAGATACATAAATATGGTGAGAAGGGTTAATTGGGTGGGCAGCTCACGTAAATCTTTTCATGGTGACTGTGTCATCATTAATTTTAACCAACCTCACTTTGCAGAAAGGATTTTGTTTTCTATCACTGATAACTCACTCCATGCCAACAAACCGTCGATTATAGCGCTACCAATAGGCTTTTTCTATAAACCTCACCCCATGGGACATCACTTTTTGCAAATACTGCAAATGGCCCAGAAAATACTGTTATGTCATTAGGCCAATCCTCAAGATATACGGTTATGAACCGGGCACCAGAAATAAAGGACTGAAATAACCGTGGATATGGTTCGCGGGATACACTTTTGTCCTTTTGTTCTGATTTTGAGTTAGCTACTCGTTTTGCAGCTCTGACAACCCTAAATGCCTGTGATTGACTTAGCCCTGAACCTGACCCACCGAATCCGGTGACACCACATAACTTGACCTTTGTCTCTTGGAACATAGCGGGCTTAAATACTAAATTAAATATTAATGTATGGGCAAACTTTTTTAAAAATTCACAAATTATCTATATACATGAAACCTGGTACACTGAACCTTTTTATATTGACGGCTTCTCAATAATTGATATGCAAGCAACACCTTCTCAAAATGGAAGGGAAAAGGGTGGTTTAGCAGTTTTACTTTCGTTACATGTTCATTAACCCTAAAGAAAGTATATACCAACTGACCCTATTTCCAATTGTTGCTGCTATACTCTAAAGATTCTCAGATTTTTGTGGTGATCAATTTCTATAATAATGTTTTTGACAACACAAGAGGCCAAGTAATTATATCTTTAGAGAAGGACCTTGGCATTTTTCTGAACTAGTTTAAGAGTGATTATTTTTTGATTTGGGCTGGAGATGTGGTGACGTAGATGGAAAAGGATGTGGACATGGGACTAGGGAGGGTGGAAGCTATACACATTTCCCACATAATGCATATGGCAAAGCAATTAATAGGACTATCAATAAATACAATCTAGAAGTGGTGGACCAATCCCTATCAGAGGGCACTTCAGAGCTACCAACCTTTGTAGGACATGGTCAATGCTCAATTAATGACCATATACTAATCTCGGCACACGGCCAAAAATAAATAGTGGAAATGGAGGTAAAAAAGAGTTGCCTAAGCGACCACAATTCATTGATTTTAATTATTAGATTATATGAAATACCCCAGACAGGGCCATGTTTAGCACCGGCTACAATAACGCAGGGAGAAAATGGTATCTCGATTAAATGGTCTGGTATAGATCCAAACGTATTCATGGAGAGATTGCTGATAGACTGCAAAAATCATATAGAAAAATGTAACAGGGAGGATTCATCAAATAAACAGATCATTAGGGCCTTTTGTAACATTACCTCTGTAATATCCCAGGGACTAAGAAAGAAAAGCAAAAAGACAAGAAAGAAAATTGTTAGCTGGTTTGACTCCGAATGTATGGACGCAAACCAGCAATTAAGAAATGTATTGAAAATTAAACCCAGAGATAGAGAACAGGTTAAAAACCGTAGGATGATATATAAACAGACCATTGATAAGAGAAAAATGGAGATTCAAAACGAGGCCTAGGAAAAGTTGATGCAGGCTACAGATACAAGGGATTCATCTCTCTTTTGGAAAAAAATAAATCACCCTTATTGTAAAGATAGCGGTGCTGTTAAAATCGAAAGCTTAGTACAACCCCAAGACTGGATAAGTCATTTCACAAAGGTTTTTAATCCAGATAAGGAATCTCACATTTTAACATCAAATCATTTTGCAAATGACATTTCCGATCCAACAGACATAAATGAGAATTTTAAAACTATTGACACTCCAAATATGGACCCTATTACTCTTAAAGAAGTTACATTGGCCCTGGAAAAAAGTGCAAATGGAAAAGCATCCGGTGTTGACGGGGTTACTATAGATGTTTTTAAATTTAAGATACGTTTTTGGGCGCCCTTACTACAAAAAAAATATTTAATACTATAGCTGAAGGCTTGATACCGAGGTCATGGACCGAAAGTATTATTGTCCCAATATTTAAGAAGGGTAACAGGAGTGATGCCAAATGTTATCGCCCGATTTCTCTCCTGGAAACAACTTCTAAGTTAATGGACAGGATCCTATTGTAAAGGCTGGAATTGTAGGTAGAGGAACAAAATATTCTTACCAAAAAACAATATGGATTCCGCAGGGAAATAGGGACTGTAGAACAATGTATCAAGTTACATGTGTTGATTGGTAAATACACAATCGCAAAAAAGGGCCATCTACATCTTTGCTTTCTAGACCTTATGAGCGCTTTTGATTTGGTTAATCATTCTAAGCTGTGGCAAACACTAATTCACATGGGTGCCCCAAATAAAATTATTGTATACCTCTCGCTATGGGTTGGACAGAGAGTGCACCACAAGCTTTAGGGTAACCCGGGGTATCAGACAGGGTTGTGTGCTTGCCCCTCTCCTTTTCTCACTGTATATAAATGTGGTTGATAAGGAGTTACAACAACTAGTTGCCGACGTACCAAAAGTTGGTAAATGCCACGTCCCAATCTTACTCTATGCGGATGACGCAGTTCTTTTTTTATCAAGAACTGCAAATGGGCTTCAGCTCCTCATAGAAAAATTCGAAGACTTTCTAAAAAAGACTTGGTGTTAAATTTGAAAAACAAAATCACAATGGTATGTGGGCAAGAAAGAGCAAAAACAAGGACTCATCATGTAAATAATGCCCCTATTGAACCAACAAACTCGTTTGTATACTTAGGTCTAGTCTTTATAGCCAGTGAATGCTGGAGAGCCCACATCGAGCAATGTAAACAAAAATTTGCTAGAACAACTGAGGCACTTTTTAGATTTTCCAAAAAGATGGGCAACAAACCAAACAGAGAAATTAAGACACTATACAAGATTAAGTGCATTAGTGGTACCTGTTATGGTGCAGCACTATGGGGGGGCGGTAAATTGTAAAAGCCTTCAAACACAAGAAAATGCTTTTTTTCGAAGACTGTTAGCGGTACCCAAATCAACCCCTACCTACAGTCTCCAAAGAAAATTGGGGGCCGCGTACATATATGATTTTATAAGTACTACAAGTATAAACACTTGGCACAGGATATGGAGGAAAGAGGGCACGAAATTTACACAGGATGTTATCAAAGACTCTGTTGCATTAGAACATGGTAAAAAAATCCCATGACTGATATATATCAAAAGTCTTTTAAATGAATGTACTATAAACACTGAATTAGAGAACGCCTCCCAAATACAAGATTACGATAAAAAAAGTTGAAGACTAATTTGTTCGATTCACATACATGGTTGAGGGAAGTTGATGCTAATATAAAACCCATGACAAGTGAGTATTGTGATAGAACCCCAGGGACAGGGTTACAAAATTACCTAATGCTGGTCACAAATTTATCAAAAAGATTTTAGCTCACAAGATTATGTATGGGATTGGCCCATTTTCTAATTGCTTATCCAAAAATGGGTAAGTGGAATCCCATTCTGCCAAAGTGCCCATGTGACGGTGTATCAAACCAAACAACGTTGCATTTTATCCTGTTTTTTTACTTTTTATAGAAGTATCAGGAAAGAATATTTATGCCCGTTTCGAAGCGAGAGGCTTTTTTCATATAAACCTGCCTTCAAATACATGTGTGAATTACAGAATCTAAAAGTTTGTAGTGCAGTAGTGGCTTTCATCCAGGAGGCAATTAAAATAAGACGTAACAACTCTCATTTGGAGGCCGTGTTAATTGAGGACACAAAATGACATATAACGATTCAGGGAAAGAAAAAGCCGTAAATCTGTTTAAATGTTTTTAGACTGATGTTGCAATCAGCAAACTGGTCACAAAATGATGTTGTTTTAAGAACATACCCTGTGTTTTTGCGTTCCCGCTTTTTGAGTATTGCAGTGCACTTCCGTAGTCAAATTCCCGCCGGAATTGTTGGTTATTGCGCATTTGTATTTTAGCCCCTTTTTATGGTTATTGATCCTTGGAAATGCAAAAACCGTTTTGTTATTTTAAATATAGTCTCCTGTATAGTACTGTATTAAAAATCTGAAAATTGTATATATCATGAAAATAGCACGGTCTGTTGATGGTTCTTTTGGGATTGTAATTAGATTGGAAATTTTAAATTGAATTTTATGAATTTTTAAATATGTTTATGTAGTATGTTTTTATGGTTTCTGTTTTTAAACCGAATAAAGCTTGAAATTTGATTTGAATTTGATATAATCGTTGATCAAAGAACAAACTCAATCTGTTGCGTAAAAAATAATTACAACACTTGAGATGCACATTTTCAAATAACAATTAGCAAAACAGTTACACAAATAATAAAATATAACATTTCCCACCCAAAACAAATAAAATAAATATGACTTACTGTTGTGTAGCTACAGATCATCCTCTGTAACCATGTAGTCAAAAAGTATAAATCACCGAAAATGGAAAAAAATATTTTCAAAAAATCTCCCAAAAAAATGTGAAAATGGAACCAATCCAATAGAGATCCCTGGAAGAAATCCAAAGTACCCAAGAAACATAAAAAACCTGAAAGCTTGTTTAAAAAAAGAAAGGCTCCTGGAAACCCAAAACAAATATTGGTTTATTATAAACCAAAAGAGAGTTCCTTTTGAAAGAAAGGTAAATTTGAATGCCCATACAACGCGTTCATAGAGAAAACCTTCAAAGTAAAACAGAAAACCCATCCGCAAAAAACATTACTTTCCTAAAAGTACATATACATTACATTTAGGTCCTGATTACGAGACTGGCAGCCGACTCGTTGGGACATGACAGTGACAGTCACAGTTTCCCAACCGCCCTATTACGATATGGGCGGTGGGACCGCCACAGCCCCGATGCAGCTGCTAGGGAATCCCCGTTTCTTGGCGGTGTTACAGCAGTGAGGAGCAGTAATGTGCTTGGTGGGACCGCCGCAGTCCTGCCAAGCATATTACAAGTTTCCTCTCTGACAAAACGTTGGTGGAGAGGAAACAAAGGGGGCCTTATAGGGCCCCCGGGTGCCTCACGCCCTGAAGATGCACTTAGGGGGGCACAACTTGTGCCCCCCTGTGTTCATGCACACCAGTTCCTGCATGACATGGACTTACAGGAACTGTTTTTGGCATTCCCATTGTGATGTCCATTTTCAGGTCACTGCCATGGGAACATCAAAAACAAAGCCCGCCAGACAGGAGGAAACTCCTAATCTGGGAGGCGGTCTGACCGTGGCTTTGGTGGTGCAGCAGCAGGGCGGACCCGGTGCCGCAACGCCAAAGTTGTAACTGGGCCCTTAATCAGCATAAAGCAAATTACATAACACAATATAAAATACCATATTGATACATTAATAAAACAGACTAAGAAGACCCAAACATACACATTTACAAAAACACTTCACTTAATACAAGCAAATGTACCAAAAAAACCAACAAACAACACTATAACTAACCACTATACTTCCCACCACCATCCTAACACTAATAAATACCTTTAAAAAGGAAAAGCAGCACCTTACCGCAACCTGGATCCCGGAAAATAGACTACAAATGACACAAAATAGACTATAAAATAGCAGGTATGGCCGCACAATGAAACTAAAAAAAGAATATCTGCCATTAGAAATGAATAGGAAAATACATGAAAAAAATTGAATAAATGTATATAAAAATGTACAAAATGTTTAAACACATAAAGCTTGTAAAATAATGTTTTAAATTGTGAAGTATAAATTAAATAATAGTATAAAATATACAATTATTTAATATGTACTGATAAATTGTATGTTAGTTAGAAATACGTATATAAACTGATTTAAGAAATGTCAAGAAAATGTTAAACAATAGAAAGTATCCCTGGAAAATGCACAACATACAATACTATTCAAATATGATTCACTTTGTTTCTTTAATAATATTGTCATGGTTGAGTCGCAAGCCAGAGATCTCCCCAAAGCGCTCCAGGTGATACAAAAATATGGGTACAGCTACTCGGGGCATGTTAGGTAAAAAAGAGCGTTGTCCGCGCATAGCGAAACAATATGGGTCATGTCGCCTACCTTGATACTCCACTGTGCCATCTCATCTCTCATTCACACCGCCAAGGGCTCAATGGCTAGAGCGAAGAAGAGAGGCAGAAGCGGGCAAACTGACGGGTCCTTTCCCCGGAGCTGGCCCCTCCAAGTCTCAGAGCCCTAGGCTCTGTGTACAGTATTTTAACCTAGCGGCAAAACCGGGGTCCAAACCCCAAAGTTTGGAGAACCTGTAGGAGGTATCCCCAGTCTATCTTGTCGAAAGCCTTTGCTAGGTCTATCGACATGAGGACCATCTTCTCCTACCGGTGTTTCACTTCCTGCATGACATGCGTTAAGTGACTTAAGTTCATCACAGTGTGGCAGCCTGGGATGAAACCACATTGGTCCTCGTGCATGAGGCGTGGCATCTGAGGTCCCAAGCAAGAATCAAGGAGCTTTCATAGTATTTTCACATCCGTATTGATCATGGTGATTGGGCAATAGGAGGAGGGTTCGCTGCTATCCCCACCTGGCTTCAGGACCATGCATATTTCTCCCTGTCTCATGGTGGGGGGAGGGCTCCCTTACCAAAGGCCTCCTGATATACCTGCGAGAGGTGGGTGGGTCAGCGTGTCAGTGCATACTCTGTAAAATTCAGGGGGGAATCAGTCACCCCCCAGAGATTTAGAAGCTGGGAGCATTAGTAGGGCTGCCCTATTTCATCCGCGATGAGTGGTGCCTCGAGATCTTCTATGGCTTGTATAGGGAGCTTTGTTAGCTGCATGCTTTGTAAATATAAAGCATTGGAATCTGCACGAATCGTTGGATCCGCAGAATAAAAGGTCTGAAGATGGTGCTGCTGCTCTTGTAAGATAGCAGCTCTGGTGTGTACAACTGCTCCATTGTGGGCCAGTAACGCCACTATAGGGGCCGAGGTTTCTTCTCTGCTGAGGATCCAGGCCAGTAGTCGGCCCAACTTGTCTCCCTCCCTGTGTAGGCGTTGTCGATACTAAGTGTATACTTGCCGAGCCTGTCCCAAATGTCGCTAATGTGTGTCAGGATTTCCCATTCTTGGCCCGTAACTATAGGGTTAACCCGGTCCTGGGTCTGCACCCTCGCTAAGGCCGCTTCCTCTATCCCTAACACTCAGTGCAGGTGATGATGAACCCCATAGGTCAAGCTTGAGCAGGCCCCTCTTACCACTGCTTTCAAAGCCTCCAATTTTGCAGCTCTGATCATGTCCGCCTCCTCCCAGCTAATTGTCTTGTAGTTCTTCATTTCCCCCTCTATATGCTCTACAATGGTGGTATGCAGTTCCTAAGTACTAAAACTAAAGGTTGTGTAAGTTCATTGGCTCCACATAGTGTTGTAGAGTCAAAGAGGAATGGAGAAGAGTCTTCTCCTTTTTTGAAAAAGACCCTCACACACCCAGCCAGCTAGGTGTCTTGCTTCATCATCTGGTCTGCTCCTTATCGGGTCGGCGCTGCAATACCCGATCAGCACCCGAGGTGCGGCCTTCCTTATGCCGGTGGGTGAAGTGCGTGTGAGGGCCCTAGCTCAGTGTAGGCGATAGTGGTGTGTAAGAAAGTGGGTTAAAATAGGGGAGCCAGACAAGGGGGAAGAAAAATTAATCATAAATCTCTCCTCAAGATCTCTTTCACCCATAGAAGAGAAGGTCCTTCAGAAAGGTTTAGGTTATGTTCCAACACCCACAAATGACAAATTTAGAGACATATGCAAAAGTACAGGTATTCTTTCGCAAAATTCGCCTTCAAGCCTTCTTCCAAGAGCAAACGCCACCTACCACTAATGACTCCGGGTTACACAGACCTTCTACCTTCACAGCAAACAGCAGCATGGTTCCTAATGAAGTGCTGATCTTCGAACAAGCGGTGCTAAAGGATCTTAACAGTTCAACGACCTCTGCTCCATTCCATAACTTGTCCTGTGACGAAGCTACTGCCATCAAGGGCTTAGCGAACGATGGAAGAATAACCATCAAACAGGCAGACAGAGGCGGGTCAACAGTAATCATGTCCACAGTGGACTATGACATTGAGTGCCGTAGGCAGCTGAGTGATAGGAGATACTACACTCCTATAAGAGAAGACCCCACTTCGAGATTAAATAGAACTATTTCTGCTATGGTTTTCTGCCGAAACACAAGGGTGGATCACTAAGAAGGAAGCCGAATTCCTGATTGCCAAAGAACCCGTCACCCCTTATTTCTATTGTCTCCCTAAGATACACAAAATGGTTACCCCGGTCCCTGGATGTCCCATTGTGTCAGGGATTGTATCCATTTTAGAACCTCTCTCCAAATTTGTTGACCACTTCATCCAACCACTGGTTAGGGTGACTCCCTTTTTTATCAGGGACACTACAGATGCCCTACGTCTTCTTGAGGACACTTCGCAACCAGCATCAGTAGACCTTTTGGTCACATTGGATGTAGAAGCCCTTTACACCAACATCCCCCAAAGAGCCACCCTTGAAGTGATTGAAGATGCACTGACCAATAGTGAGTGGAACTCACCTACACCAGTGGCCATCATATTGGAATGTGCTACCTTGGCGCTAACAGAAAATTTCTTCCACTACGACACCGAACTCTACCATCAAACGCAAGGTACCTCGATGGGCAGCACAATTGCGCCAAGCCTGGCATGCATGTACATGGCAGTGTTAGAGGAAAGAGAGAGCTATAACCCTGGTAACCCGTACTTGACTAATGTGCTCATGTGGATAAGATTTATCGACGATATATTGATTCTGTGGAAAGGCGAACGCACAAAATGCAATGAATTTTGCGCATGGATCAACACCTTGAACCCTTTCCTCAGGTTTACCAGTACCATCTCAGCCATTGAGATTCCTTTTCTTGATTTACTGATCAGAAAAGAGGGAGATGAAATCTCCACCCCCCTCTATCGCAAGCCAACTGATAGGAACAGCCTCCTACTATTCAGCAGTCACCATCCAAGGGCCTTGAGACAGAACTTATCCTTTGGACAGTCCCTACGCATCAGGAGTAACTGTAGCACTTTAACTGACTACAAAAAAGAGTCACACAGACTGAAAAAAGACCTACTCCAGAGGGAGTATCCCCAACAGGTTGTTTACACAGCATGTAAAAGGGCTCTGAACAACAACCGTGAGAACCTGTTGACAGACAGGATCAGGGAACCCAACAAGACCATCACCTGTGTCACCACATACACACCTGACTCAAATCCCTTTTTTCATGTGAAGCTTTAGCTGGTCATCATTAGCTCTTCAGAAGAGCTCTACTTAATGATTGTGTCTAAGGTAAAGTGTCATACCTGCAGAAAATGGCACAAATGCATCATTTTTCTTAAAGTATCCATTGTCATCCAGGAAACGCTGGGGGTCAAAACATTCTGGATTTCCAAACATTTTTTGGTCATGAAGCACGGATGACAGTACAGTCATAACATCTGTGCCCTGTGTGAACAAATAAGTAGAAGTGAAAAAAGGTACAAGTAGATGTAAAACGAGTGGCTAAAGACAGAAATCTTTCATTAACGACAATATTAAGAAGCTCATTTACAGTTTAGTGAAATAGGTGCAATGCAATACATCTGTGGTGCTTTGTCTCCCCCACTAATTACATTTTTCCTCTGCTCCATTTAGAGTCAGGGAAAAACACATTGTTTTGTGATGGTGAGCCATAAATTGGCTCTGCCATCAGAAATACCGTACCTTGTGACCCATTCTCCTCTTGGATGCTGGCCACGTGGAAGTCTGCTGCTCCCTATTTTCTAGAGGGACATTATTACTTTTTCCTGCCTGAGTCCACCGTGAGAAGCATGATGGAGTGGATTAGGGAAAACTAGCACTTGCTCCCTTATGCCGGGAGAAATTTCCCAGTGCTTCAGGAAATCTTTTGGTATACTTTAGTGAATCAAGCTCTCTCTTCTGCAGTTTGTTTTACTAAATCAAAAAGTAGCCAAGGCAGGACCCATAGAACATGGTTTCTGCTTGGTGTAGTGCCTTGTTTTCTGTGCATCCAAAGCAAAAGCGACTGCAGAGAAGGCAATGAGATTATCGCCAGTCAAAGGATCTCAAACTATGGTAGACGGCCCTCATTCGCAGTGACAAAGCCAGGCTGAGCTGCCCCCCCTAACAATGTTCAGATGGCCCCCCCAGGTGCTAAAACCTGTGAGTCAATGTAAAAAAGGGGGTATTAGTTGAGGGGGTAGTTACCCACGTCAAATGCTAACCACAGTCCTTGTCAGGGTGAACCCTTAAATTCACTAAATTAACCTGAGATCAACCCCCTCGTAGCTATGGCACAGAGCAGGCAGGCTCAACTTATAGGGAATGTAAAAAGTATTTGTGCAGTACTAAAAAATTTATAAAATTGAATCACAAACCAAGAAAAATTCCCAACCAATTTAGATATTAGGGTAAATTATAATACACAAAATGATAACAAAATGACAAAAATACAATCAGTAAAACCGGAGTTATGAATTTCTATATTTTAAGTTTCAAAATAGTGCCAAAAAGCATTAAGCACCAACTGCCCTCATGTGGTTGAGCTAGACCAGGACATGGGTAAGGTTTAAGCCAACCGTGATGGGGCAAGGGTTGGATAGAGTGACAAGGTCCTACCATTGAAAAAGTTACCTTTGCATTTAAAAACGTTTTGAGGACCAGAATGTATTCAGCAGGGCAAAGCAGCAGGCTGTGACTGAGATGTACTTGTTGATGATGAAGAGACAAAGGACAAGGTCTCGGTGAAGTTGTTGATGAAGTCGAAAAAGCTCTGTACAGGAAAAGTTAATGTGTCACGTCCAAACATCCCTCGACATCAAGCCGATGAAGGTGGCTGATTGGTCTGTGAAGCTTTCTACATACGGACTTAGAAACATTTCTAGAAGCCATATTTCTTCAGTGGGGAAAGGCTGCAGGCAGTAGCCAAAGAGGGCTCGAAGTTGTCAGAGGCCAGTCAATGGCAGTTCTGCTGAATCAGATTTGCTGCTCCAGGGCACAATATAGTGGAACATTCTGGGAACTTAATCCCTGCTGCAATGCACCCCTGGTGGATTAGCTAGGCAGATCGGCCCCAGTCTCACATCAGTTCTCAGAGCACAAAGTCAGCAAAAAGTCAAATTTTCAGGAAATCTTGAGAGTGTTACACTTTGATACCAGGCAAAGGTACAGTGCTGTGGGAACAGCAGTTGGGGGTCAAGACTCACTACAGCCGAGGACAGAAGAAGGGTCCAGGGCAGTCCAAATGAATTGGTCAGCTGGAAATGCAGGAAAAAGGCTGCTTGACGCTTGTTGTATCCCTGAAACACAAAAAGTAGGTCATCCTTATGACACTTTGAGTTCATTTCTTTGTCCTGGATACAAGAAGGTTCAGCCTTCAGGGCCCTTCTCAGGCCACAGACAGTAGTTTCAGTCCTTTTCTGTTCTACCATAGGTCCAGCAGCGATCTGGGGAATGTACTGCGGGTGCCATATTTATGCCCTGTACTCTAGGGTGACCCTTCCCTCTTTTGCAGCACTTCCTATTGGTTTTACTACAGACAATCCCACAGTGCCCCTTTCTGCCCACAGCCAACATGACAGAACCTTTCTTCCCCTGTGCAGAGATACTGTGCCCACCTTAGCGGTATGGCCCAGGAAATGAGCAACCCCTCCACTGTGGTGACTCAAAATCTGTACTGGGGTATCACCTCTCTCACTGGACATCATGCCTGCCTGTCTAAAAGGACAAAGAAATGCCAGACCGAGGAACTAGCTACATCTGTCTTTGACAGGGTAGGCCTCTTTTTTTTAATTTCATGTTGTTTTTATTGGGTTTTGCATCCAGAAAGATAGATGTGAAAAAACAAGATACATGGCTGAAGGAGGAAAATAAGGTGAGCTAACTGGAGTAGACATGTTACTAATACAACATTACATTATAGGTAAAACAAAGTAAAAACATGGTGGTATGAGCTTAATAGACGTCCAATAAACATCAGTAAAATAGTAGAGAAAAGAATACACAGTCAGGCAACAACGCAGATGACATCTAGTGTCCATAACATTAATAGGACAGAACAACGTAGGTAAACAACAGTGGCACAAAACATTTGACAGAGGACTAAAAGACAAACCCTGGTATAGCAAAGATTATGGTATTAGTGTATTCAGATAACAATAAAGTTATCAAGTTTGTGTACTGTGTACAGAAGTAACATGGCGCTGGGGAGTTCAAGTATCTTGTAAGAGAATGAAACAAAGGGAGGCAAAAGGACAGGAAGAAAAGGCAGGATAAGGGGAGTCTAAAGAAAGTAACTGTTTTGTGTTATATGTGGACATTTCTGCTATTTGATTGAGGTGGCACCTCAAGACCCCCACAGGTGATTTGCCATGCTTCCCAAATCCTGATTGATTTATTGAATGATTGATTGAATGCAGGCAACTAAGAGGTTCCACATTTTGATGAATAATTCAGGTTGTCAATAAGAGTCATATGTGTTTTGTGTGTACTTCGTATGCAGTTAACCCATGCCCGCCAAGTGTGAAGTGAAATGTTATTTTGCTGATTTCCGTTGTCACCCAATACGTTTTGTCACAATCGTCAATAATTGATCGAGTTAGTGTCATTCATCTGAGTTAAGGGAAGCAGGTAAAGGTACTACTAGGGGACCCAACATTATGGTTGAAAAACTTAGTATTATTTTGGACTTGAATATGCCATTGAGGCATACTACGATTTGCTCTAATATGCCCGCAGATAAAGAACATGTGTTCAGTGTCCCCAAAAGCGCTTTTGCAGATAAAACATAGATTACAGTCAATTAGCTTAAGTTTAGCTACTTTCTCTGCTGTCCAGAATAGCTTGTGCATCACAAATAATTTTGCTTGAGTAAGGGAGGGAATTCGTTTTTATGTCATCACATCTTTGCATATACTCCCACCCATATAGCTGGTCATCTTCTCGACCCTGTGTTCACTAATATCCCAGCAGCCACAGCCGAGGATCCCAAACCTATGGCCTGGACTGACCACTCGCTGGTCACGTTCTCTATCCCGAGTAGTTCCCCTCCCGAAACAAAGGCACCCACCGCGTGCCTAAAACGGCCCTGGCATAAACTCCAACATCTTAACCTTGCTGACAGCCTAGGTGAGCTTAACCTGGAGGGCATCAACGACATTGAAACGTCGTGTGTGGCCTTCCAGGACTGGCTCACCAAGGGACTGGATGCTGCAATACCGGCCAAGTGGACCAAAGGTCGTAACACCCCCTCCAACCCTTGGTATGATGAGAACCTGAAAACATTGAGGAAAGCATGTAAAAAAGCAGAACGTCACTGGAGGAAGGACTACAAGCGGGAGGAAAAAAACGCATACCTGGTCCTGCTTAAAGCATATCACAAAGCCATTCGCTTGGCTCGCGCAGCCTTTTTCGCCAACGAGATTAAAACAAGCCCCAACCCCACGAAAACAATCTTTAAAATCGTCCAAAAAATGCAACATGGAGACAAGCCGGCCTCTCACATCACTTCCACTCAGCAATGTGAAGATCTAGCCACCTTCTTCACTGAAAAAGTGAAGAAGATTTACGATTCCTTCACTCACGACCTGCCAGAGGACTTGAACTCTCCCAACGTCACCTATGAGGGCTCTAAGCTCTCCTGCCTCCCAGCCATCTCGCGTGAGGAAATAACTACAATATGCAAAAAGGTAAAATCCGGCGCCCCCGCAGATCCCATGAAGCCAGCTTACTTTCAGGGAGCCCTGGAATTCTTTCTTCCACCTCTGACCTTACTCCTTAATCTCTCCTTCGCAACGGTACCCATCTGCTGGAAGCAGGCCTGGGTTATACCCATTATAAAGAAGCCCACTCTAGACTCCTCCAAGCCGGAGAACTACCGGCCGGTCTCACTGTTACCTTGGGTGGCGAAATTAGCGGAGGCCCACGCGAACAAAGTGCTTAATGACCATATGGCGAAGAATAACATCCTGGATCCCTCCCAACATGGGTTCAGACCGGGTCACAGCACGGAGTCCGCTCTCCTTACCTCCACAGAACACCTACGGAAAATCATGGACACCGGCAAAAGCGCCGCGCTGATACTGTTAGATCTCAGCGCGGCCTTTGATACGGTCTCCCATGCCATTCTACTCAAACGACTAGAAAACGCAGGGATCATAGACTCAGCACTAGAATGGTTCCGTTCGTTTCTCACGAACAGATCCTTCCAGGTATCGCCCCCCCCCCCTTCATTTCCCAACCCCAAGATATAGGCCAGGGAGTCCCGCAGGGCTCTGCCCTCAGTCCATCCCTTTTTAATCTTTACATGCAACCTCTGGCGGAAATTGCTAAAAAATGGGACCTCATAATGGTATCGTACGCCGACGACACACAGCTGGTCATCAGCCTTAATGAGGCTCCCTCTCCCGATGCCACTAGATTCAGGGATGGACTGACCGCCGTCGCCAACTGGATGACAGCCAATTGCCTTCAACTTAATGGAGGTAAAACTGAGGTGTTGCTCATGGGCAAAAATTCCAACATCTGGAGCAACCTTTGGTGGCCCCACTCATTGGGCCCAGCCCCCCCGCCTAAAAATCTGGCAAAAAACCTGGGAGTCTGGCTGGACTCGACACTCAGCTTCCAGGCTCACACTAAAAAAGTTGCCGCGACCTGCATTGGACTACTGAGAAGCCTTCATCCCATCTTAGGCTTCTTTGATTCCAAAACGAGACAACTCATCGTACAATCGACCATCTTATCCAGGCTGGACTACGCGAGTGTCCTGCTATTAGGAGCTAACAAAGCGGAGATCAAGAGATTCCAACGAATTCAGAATTCCGCCGCCATGGCTATAGTAGGTCTGCCGAGAAGGTGCTCCGCGAGAGCCACCATCCAAAGACTACACTGGCTACCGGTAGAAGCCCGTATCCATTTTAAGGCCCTTATCTTTGCCTATAAAATTCTGAGTGCTGAGGGACCAGAGCTCCTTCGCCCGTTGCTAACGCCCCACAATCCCCAACGCAACCTCCGCTCCAAAGGGCAACACCTAGTACTGGTCCCCCACACGAAGTACTGTCGCATAGGAGGACGCTCCTTCAGATTGCTAGGGGCCTAATTATGGAACTCCCTCCCCCTCCACATCCGCTGTATTGACAACCTACTGGCTTTCCGCAAAGCTATCAAAACTCTTCTCTTCCCCCCCATGTAGGTTCTCTCCCTTCTTTTTTCTCCCAGTTGGTTACGATGGTTCTAGCGCCGGGACGCCCCGTTGCCAGGGCAGCTGTTGCGCTTTACAAAACTGCTAACATAACATAACATAACATATGTTTGATCAGAGTTCATCTTTAGAGGGGGGTCTGCCTAAAGTCATACTCTGAGGGGGTGGGGATTTTGTATCACAGGAGTTCATAATTGTTTAGATTTTTGATATTCAAAGGCCTGAGACGGTTAACCTCCTTATTAAAAACAACATATCTGGGCCTTTTAAAGGACCAAGGGCCAAATGCACTAAGAACTGGTTGCAAACTGCTGGTCGCATTTTGTGACCAGTATTATTGTGACACGTTTTCGAACAGACCAATGTAGTAATAGGTCGATATACAAATTACTTAATCCTAGTTTGTTGCAATGTGACCTACCTCATGAATATTAAAGAGGTAGCCACTAGAAATTACCGCTGGCAGCAGACTACCATATCTGTGATTGCTATTAAATAAAGCATTTTTTTTTTAAATGCAAGGGGCAACCCCGTTTTTTTTAAAGCATAAGTTTCATTTTCAGGCACTTGTCCCTGGTCAATCGGAAGAGTGCAGGTTGCAGATTCTGGAAATGTTTTTACTAGCCCAGGAGCGCGATTACGCAGGAATTGTAGCTATGTACGTTTTCCTGCTGTGCTAGAGCGATAATAACTTTGATTTGGCCATTTTGTTAGTTTCCTTATTGTCTAACATCACAATAGCTCTGATTGAGTCTCACATGACTTGTTTCAGATTGGGAGTACTAATCAGCGTTATCATTAGTAATGCAGTAACATCCTGTGAATAGGCAAGCTCCTGTTCCATATCGAGCCATACTGACGATGGATGGTAGCCTCTGAAAACCATTGCAGTCCCTGACTGGCAGGGTATTGGATCATTAAACCAATTGGGTAAATTGCAACCACGTTGGTGACTATCTAAACAGTGACAGTAAGTTTACTGATGGGTGTAAAGAAGTTGCTCGAAAATCTGATTTGTAGCATGCTAGTCGTAAAGCTAATAAGGGGGGTAACAATCATTTTTAGGGTTTCAATTCCACCCTACCAAGATATAAATGTAGGTGACCAAGCGTCCAATTTTGATAGTAGTTTTCTGTGTGTTATTTCTTAATGATTCTAGTACATTATTTGTGAACCAAATATCCAGGTATTACATCTTCATGAAGTATCGAGAGTGGGCCAACAAGGTGAGGCTGACATTTCAGCATTGGATGGGGCAGATGATCCCCTGGACCTGAAAACTAACACCAACAGAACTGAGGCCTGGGAGGAGGCTGGGCTCTAACTGAGATGCACACATCCCTGCCCGACCTCCGATGTCACATTGCTTATCCCAGGAGGGGGCCGCTGGAAACCAGAATTGGCTGAGCTGCCCTGCCTCGCGGGCACCTAGAACGTAAGGTGGGGTTCCCTGGAGTGATGTTGCACTAATTCTTGCCCCTGGGTGGTAAAAAATACTGGAGGACCACTGGGTCTATGGGCACAGCAGGCGTACTTGGCCTGCAGCCTCCGACACTCTTCTAGACTGATTGGGTGCCTGGATTGAGGGCGTTATACTTCAGAGTCGACTCCAACTGACCTCCCAGATAAAAGAGAGGTCCCTGCCTAGACTAGGCCAGACTGGACTAATGCCTGCTGCAGTTGACTGACTTGAGGAACGAGGAGGGCGGGAAATTGAAAGGGGCCTCTCCCATTGAAAATGTGACGTGTGGAACCTTCGATAAGCTTCTCCAGCTGGTAGGGGAGTACAGGTTGCCTCACCACATTCTACAGCTGTCTGGAGCTACACTCAAACTAAGTGTGGAAGCTGCATACTGAGAGTCTGACCTCGGCTGCTCGCCTTGTGCAATTTTTGTCTGCAGGGGTACTTGGATGGAACAGGCAGCAGGACTATGGCACCTACAGGCGACAAACCTGGCCTGGACCGTGCCCCTACTGTAAAGCCTGTCCTTTCTGAGCATAGAACCATGTAGGGGTTGGTGTGTGACTGGGGACTGTACGCTTGTGGCGGAGGGGCATGGGGTCTGACACGGACCTGGCGACAAGAGGTGACCCACTCTACAAGGACAACTGACTAGTGAAGTGGTCCCCTTACCCAACGGGCAGAACCAAGCCTAGGGAGGGTGGCCTAACAATGGAGACCCAGAGGACAACCAGGGTGGAGGAGCTACCACCGGTACCTTGCATGGAGCACGTGACACCTGCCCAGCAATTCAAGCAGACTGGAGAAGTGACAATGGAAATGGGCCTACTTAGGGCTGACCATCATAAATTGGCAGACAAAGTTAAGGCCACAGAAGCAATTGTGGAGGAGATTCAATTAATGCAAAGCTCCTTGAGTCGAAGATGCTGAGGGGCGCAGCTGGCGTAATAATGTCTGGATTGTGGGACTGACACACCTCCAGCCCGAAGATGACCATCACGCCCAGTGGTGGCCAGGCTTTTTCACTATAGGAATCTTGATACCCTACTCAAGAAAGGGCACATGGAAGGACCCTTCCATATCGAGAATGCAGCAGTAACTATGTTCCCATACATCACTGCTACAGTCTAGGCTAGAAGAGCTTCCTTTTTAGAGGTGAAAAAGGCACTGCGAGAGGTTGGGTTGCAATACTCCCTCTTATTCCTGGAGAAACTACGATTGATGCTTGTTAGAACTGGGGGGTCTCTAGTTGGCTGAGGTAGGTACCTTAGTCCAAATAGGTACCCTTGCTTCTAATCAGGGAAAGGAGGGACACCCTCTTAGATAACCCCTGCTCACCCCCGGTAGCTTGGCAAGAGCAGCCAGGCTTATCTCCAAGGCAATGTGTAAAGTATTTGCAACCACACTCCCAGTAACACAGTGATAACACCACACATGGACACCACACTGGTTTTTAATAAAAATAGTGGTATCTTTATCAAAAGGAATACGATGAGACCAAATGATAGAAATCCAACATATGTGTATTCGTAATCTTTCACTTTGCTGGTTATAGGCAAGCAATCACTTATAGGTTCTTGTGGTATTATTGAGTAGTTCACAATGATCTAATGCAGTCCTAATGCAATGCTATGCAGTTCATAATGCAGTTTGTAATGTAGTAATAACTCAGTCCTTAATGCACATACTAATGCAGTTTGTAACAAAGAAATAATGCGATTCGTAATGCAAGAACAATGAGATTCATAATGCCAGAATAATGCAGTTCGTAATGCAAGAATAATGCGATTCGTAATCTGAGTGGTCAACTCGGGCCTCCACTTGGCTCCAACACCAGAGACAACGGTCATAAGCTTAAAGGGGCGGCCACGTGGGCATGTACGGGCCGCTCGGGGACTCCGCGAGTCTAACGCGGTGCAGCGGGAGAGAGCTCGGAGCACTCCTGTACTCTTCCTGCATGCCTTCCCAGGCCACACATGCTTGCGGCTCCCGACCGGAGTCCAAGCCTTACCTGGGGGGGGGGTGCGCTGCCTTGCTCTCTCTCTCTCTCTCTCTCTCTCCCCGCTCACCGGACGTCCTGCTGGGCAGCCCCGATGACTTTGCAGCTCCGTTGCTAGGCGATCCTGTAACCGGACGGGTTACGGCACTGCCTTCTCCATCGTTGACGATCTTGGGCAGATTCCTCTCGGTGAACAACGATCACAATCCCTTTCACCTTGCAGCTTTCTTACCTTCAAGAAATCCTTTAGCACGTTACGGCTCGGGCAGGCGGAGGTGATCTCACAGCCTCAGTTACGATGACGGCTCTGGCCACAAACAGCCATACAGCAGCGTGGACGATGTTTCCCGCTGCGGGGGCAATACGATCATGGGGCTCCTCGTAAACAGTACCACAGACCACATAGCAGTCTCAGGCGTGCAAAAGCACCATGCACCAAGAGTCGCTGAGACATGGTCAGAAACATTTATGTTCCTGAGTTTCCACAACAGGGGACCAGCTTTTCTCGAGCCCTTGGAGACACGCTACTTCAGGACAGAGCACACAGCAAAGTCCTCACAAGCAGGGGGGGGCACAGCACACAGCAAAGTCCCTTGTCCTCTCCTTAGTCAAATCAGCAAACTGCAGGCCAGCCCCAGAACACACAGCAAGGGCAGTCCTTCTCTTCAGTCTCTTCAGCTGTTCTTCCATGGCAGAGGTTTCTCTTGATCACAAAGTAGGTTCAATCCTTTTTCAGTTTGGATTGCAGTCTTGAGTTCAGGGGTTTCAGCTCTCACAATTAAACCCCTAGATGCCTTTGAAGTCTTTGTGTTCAGGGGGCTCTGACCCCAGTCCAAACCAGACCTGGGTGTCTTCCTGCCAGTGCACACCCTCTTCCTTTGATAGTGCAGGTCTGGGCCCAAGACGCTCAGCAGGAGGTGGAGCCATCCTTTTGTGGCAGCAACACAGCCCTCTTCACATCCAGGGAGCTACTCCTCTCACACATATCATATGCAGGCCAGTCTGTTGCTTTCTCACCTTCTCCACCCTGGGGTCAGGACACTTCCCAGGCCCTGTCACATCTAAACCCAGATGGTCAATACACAAACAGGCAGAGGCACACAGGATGTTTTAAGACAAGAAACCAGCCACTTTTAAAAACGTGGTTTCTAAGCACACAATTTAAAACCATCTTCACAAAAAGATGTGTTAATAAATTCTGAGTGCAGGCACACTAAACTCCATCCCTCCATCTTATGCCTATGGGAAGATATGCTGGAAACATGTGACACAGCATTCCCCATTTTGTCTTATAGGCAAGATGGCCTTGCAACAGTGAAAAACGATTTGGCAGTATTTCACTTAGGACATGGTACACGCCTCAGTACATGTCCTACCTTTCATATACACTGCACCCTGCCCAGGGGGGTACCTTGGGCCCACTATAGGGGTGTCTGATGGACAACAAGGCAGTTAACAAACTGCTTGCAGGCACTGCAGTAGCAGGCCTTAGATCTCGTTTTAGGGCTACTTGTGTGGGTGGCACAACTAGTGCTGCAGGCCCACTAGTAGCATTTGCATTACCAGCCCTGGCACATATAGTACACTTTACTAGGGACTTTACTGGTAAGACAAACATACCAATTATGGACAACCAATTACCATAACACTTTATACAGGGAACACTTGCACTTTGACACTGATCAGCAGTGGCAAAGTGCCCAAAGCATCCAAGTCGGTAACATTATGTCAGAAAAAGGTCTAGGAGGAAGGCAAAAAGTTTAAAGAACTTTAGCCAAAAAGGGCCAAGTCCAACAATGCTTGATGGGATGCCCACATCTTTCTGAAGCCCTCTGATGCCTGGGACTGGTGAGAATGATATCAGACTGAAAAGCCTGGTGGAGGAGCAGCAAAAGGAGGGACCAAACCACAGCACTGGCTGGGGAGAATTCAGCGAGATACAGGACATAGTGACCCAGTACGGAAGCCAGTGAGGGCGCAGAAAATGTGGACAGAGAAGTGGCACTGCAAGCAGCCTCCGGGTTAACCCTGACTCTGAAGATGGCGCACAGGCAGATGCCCAGTCTGAAAGGGTCCGCCTGTGATACTACGACCATAAGTAAACAGAGCATGCCCCAAGTGCCCCACAGACAGCAAAATAAATGCTCTCATTCATTACTTTTTTGGGGGATGAGAGATTTGCATGATGGCTGGCTAAGTGGGTGCTGTGGGATGATACTGTGCATTGATAGATGGACAACCACCTGGTAGTGATGGGGGCCCTGCTCGGTGTCCTGGGCATTGCGGTAGCCCAACGTACGACTAGTTGTGACTGACCAGCTGTGGTGCTCGGACCTCGGGGGCCCTGCTTGATAATGGTAAAGGGTGGTCACCCCATGCTCTTGTAGCTATTTGCTTGGATGCCATAGTCTGTGCTGTTCTGAGGGCTCTTTCTCCGAGATGATTGATATTGTAGCTGGCCCAAGCTGACTGACCTGGCTTGGGATAAATGCCTGCGTGCACTGATAGCATGATTGACTTGCCCCTTACCTTTTTCCATGACCTTGTGGATAGCGGTAATACTTTGCATTCATAATTTACCATGCCTATGTTTGGGCAGCTAGCCGTTGCTGGGCTGCTATGGGGTTGGGGAGTTGGAATTTGTTTGTTGGTTATTTGGATTTTGGGTCTTGTACATCCAACTCTCTGGGGGTTGTCCGCATGGGTTAGGAGAGTCCAGGACGAGAGGATGTAGGCACAGGGTACTCATATTTATCATGGCAGCACCACATTAAGGGTTTAAGGTAATGACATTGAATATCAGAGGCATGGGGTTGGTGGACAAACTTCACATGGTCCACATGTTTTTGAAGTGCAGGGTTGTCCAAATCACCTTACTTCAGTAGACACACCTTACTAAAATTGAGGCACAGCAGCTTCAACGCAGCGTCAGAGTACTCTGCGTTTGCTAGGGGAGCACTGATTTGGATCAGGGCGGGTGTCCTCTTTGAGGTGGTGAGCATTGCTATTGATAAGTCTGCCAGATATGTTCTGATCTAGGGGAGGCTGAGCAGAAAACAATTGGTGTTGGGCTCTGTTTATACCCCAAATCAAGATCAACTAGCTTTTTTCACTGGCCTGTCTCCACAGCTGAGTACATTCACTGTATGGTATATGCTTCTCGGGAGGGGGAGGGATTTTAACTGGGTGGCAGACACAGACCTAGACCACTCCACTCTTCCCATGGATGGAGGACTGAAGGTTTAAAGATGTGTTGATGGTGCAACATGGCCTACTTAGGGAATACTCCTTTTACTCATCCTGCTATACACTACATGCCCAGTTAGACTGAATTATTTGAACCAGCCAACTGTGCACCCTTGTCCAACACTCAGAATACCTCAGCTGCACTATATCAGACAACAGCACCCTATATGCAGCTGGAGGAGGGAAGACCAGCAGTTACCCTGTGGGGTTTACATCCCAGTAAACTGGAAGACCCTACCTACTGGGATGGCCACCACAAAGCCATATTGGCTTACTTTGAGGGCAACCTTGATCGGCATCGGACTGTCTGGAGGAGTGGGAGGCCTTTAAGGTGGTGGTGCATGAATATTGTCTGGGCTCATCGTTGAGCATCAGGAGAGACCTTGAACAGGATTTGACTCACCTGGAAGACACTATTCAAACAACTGGACAGCTGGATTGGTCATCCATGGTTCATGGGACCAAGACTGACTGAGGCCAAAGAACAGTATAGTGTCCTCCTAGAGAAACTCTACTAGCATGGGTACAAGGACTATGTAACTAAGGCCCATGAGAGCGAGGGTAGGGCAGCGGGATTGCTGACATGGTTGGTGCAGCCCAAAAGTTGGGGTTCTCCTATTATTCAAGTGAGCCTGCCAGGTGGAGGCCTGGTGTTCTTCCAGTTTGACATTAACACCGTCTTCTGGTACTACTATGTGACACTTTACAGGAGGCAGGCTGGGGATGCGCCAGAAGCCATTGAGTTCCGTTCTTCACCCCTTGCACCTGTAAGGGAATCACTGAGGACCTGGAGAGGGGCTCAGAGGCTCTGTAACACCCCATTACATTAATTGTGCCATTCGCGACATGGCACAGGTAAAGACACTTGGCCCGGATGGCCTACCAGTGGAATTTTACTCTGCCTTTGCTGAAGTGCTTGTGCCAAGGATGACTGCCGTTTATGCTATGGCCCGTGGCCCCGGATAGGGGAGAATTGCCATCCTGCACTAAGGATGCAATGTTGGTCCCCCTCCCTGAGACAAAGACACCGGAGACATCTGTCACAGCCTATATTCCTTTGTACATTTTGAACATGGACTTTAAGGTCCTGAGTAAGTTCCTGGCAACATGAATGCTGCCAAATACACCCACACTGGCCCGATCGGAACAGTGTGGCTTCATACCATAACACAATACCTCCCTGAACCTGCACTGTTTGTATATGCTCCTGCTTTCTCCAACTCTGCCAGGTGAGGGGCATATGGAAGTGGTGTCTGTTGACCTGGAAAAGGAATTGACACTGTGAACTGGTCATGCCTGGAGAAGGTCAAGCTTAAAATGACTTTGGGGCTTTCTGGGTACTGTGGGTGCGCCAGCTCTATACTAACTTCACTGTCAGGATGCAAACAGGTCACAACATCTCAGATTCCTACGGGATCCATCAGAGTACTATTCAGAGATGTTCACTGGCTCCCATCCTGTTTGTGCTTGCCATTGGGCTCCTGGCTGTTCTGTGCATGGAGAGATATAGAGGTAGGGGCATAATCCTACATGGAATTGATCACATTATATCCCTGTATACCGACGACCTACTAATATATGTTGCAAGCATAGAAACAGATCTCCCATACATGCTGCAGCTGCCACAGGAGTTTGGCCAGGTCTCAGGACTGGATGTTAATATAACCAAATATGCATTTCCCCCCGAAGCAGGGACAAAAAAGGTCTCTTTCCCTGAGGCTATCTATTCGGTGGACCCCCCACACTTTCAGGTACATGGGGATACACATTTTCCACACACTTGATGACACCTGGGAGGGAAACCTTGTGTCCACATTATGCTCCTTATGTGGGTACATAGCCTTTTCCATGATGCTTCAGCTCCCCATTATGGGACGGGTAACACTTGCCAAGATGATTATGTTGCCTCAGGTGCCTTAATATTTTACTAATCTTCCTGTGTGGACCCCATCTGTGTGGTTTGAACAAGTTGATTCTCTCCTCTGAAACTCATGTCGGATCGGAAACACAATGGAGTAGACCTGGACATACTAAAGAGGCCCATTTTGGAGGGGGCTGGGGGTACTAGATATGGAGACCGTTTCTCTAGCTGCTCATCTGCAGAGGATTAACAAGTGACTAGATGCCACGCATTTGCCAGAATTAGAGCAGCTTGGGGCAGAGCCACACTAAGGGCTCCTCCCAGGAGTGTTGGACAAGGGGACTTTTGCGTTAGGTGCCCGAGAGAGGGAAGGTTAGCCTCTTGTTGGCCATGGTTCTCCACTGTTGGTAGTCCTGTGTGTGGCAAGCAGGGCACTCCCAACTGTATGCCCTGGCCCTCCAGCTGGTGAGCCTGTCACATGGTGACCCCCTTCCTTCTTTTCGGCAGAGGTGGGACTGATCACAGTGGGTGACTGCTGTTAGGCCTCCACTCTGAAACCGTTGACTACTCTGATTGAGGCATATGGTGTACCACCGGGGCAGTTTCTCAGTTACGAAGCACTCATCCGGACTTTTAAATCACTTTGGGACAGAGGCATGTAAGAGCCGCAGATGCATGCAGTTCTTTAGCTACTAATGTCAATGCGAGATGGGAGGCATTTAGTGAAGTGATTTTAGGGTGCCATTAGTATGATGTGTAGTAAACCGTTGCATGCACTGCGGAATAGGTGGGAAGGGGAGTTGAGGCAAGACATATTGGACCGTGACTGGGTAAGACTGTTGGAACACCCACAGAGGGTCTCCTGTAACACCTGCCTCAAATTTTAACAATTCAATTATCTCCATCAAACATGCCTTGCCTCCAAGAAGCTCACAGCTATTTGTAGGGTAGAAACCAAGCGTTGTCACAGATGTTCATCGGAGGAGACAGATTTCTGCTATATGACCTCTTCTTACACACATATCCGGGAATTTCCAACATCAGCAGTGCGGAGGCTGGCCGTGATGCTGCAGTGGGACATAAACTGCACTTTGGAAATGTGCTTGCTGGGGACCTTCACTAGACCAAAGCCCAAGAAAGTAGGAAACCGTTTCCTTTACCTGGCACTAGTGCTGACCAGGCAGCAGATTGCCATGACATGGAAGTCGGTGGTGGGGCCAGTGGGGCCTCATTGAGAATCCTCAGCTAAAGAATGGGCACAAAGGGAAGAATTGGCTTTGCAAATGGAGGAAGCAAGGGTAGTAAGGAGACGCCCCATTGCACTCCTGTGGTCGGAGGTATTAGAAGTGTTCAAAAAAACAGATGGAGGGAATGTGCCCTTCTCTGATGCATCAGACTCAGGGACAGATGGTGAGTCGCTGGCTCTCCACACCACTCAATTGACCTGCTAGGGCTGCATATAACGTGGGTGGCCAGGGGAGATCTCTGTTGGGGACTATGGTCCGTATTCTGAGTTAGCCTATCCCTGGGGCATTAATCCCTGGGGATTTGTGTACATGCCATCTTCCTAAGTGTATGTTTGAATATCCAGGGCGGGCCTCATGGCCCTGATTGTGGCAAATAAATGACCCATTGATTACTGGGGTCCCGCTAATCAACGCACCACAGGAGCCTGCAGTCCTCTCGGCAGGAGCCGCTTGCCTACATCTTTTCCGCCTGCCAATCACAGCGCCGGCGGGGGTGCTTTAAAATTCAGCGCGGGCTCACACAGCACGGGTCCTGCTAATCAACACACCACAGGAGCCCGGAAGAGGCAGGGCTGGGCCCCCACTCTGACACTGGACCATCGGCATCCATGTGCACCGATTAGTTTCAAGGTACTGTCAAAGCTTATTTCATCCCTGTTAATAACCCCCGTGTTTCATCCTCTCCAGTATAAATTGGTCTTTGGGGTATTGTTTGTTGAGAAGTGTGGAATAACGGACTGATTATGAGCAAACATAAAGGAGTAACCGGTACACTAGATGCCTTCATCTTCAGGGCAGAGTCGTTGCTGACTCATGAAATTAAAATGACTGAGCGGTGACTTTCCCTAGACGGTTAATCACTCCCAAGATGCTCATCTTTAGGTCCTTTAAAGCAGGGAGGCTCTGTATTGATGTGTCTACCTAGCTCACCCTGTAATGTCCCTACAACCCCCGCTTGCCAACCCCGGATACACCTTCTATAGTTGCTCCCAATGGGCTACGGATAGCCACCAGAGTACGGGTCTCAAAACCTTTGGATGAGGTAATAGCGAAAGAGCCATCTGCCAAACGAAAACGGGCTGTTGGCACCCAAAAAACTAAAAGTAACAAGGGAGCCAAAACTGTAAGTCATGTAGCTAACCATGTAGTACTTCTAACCAATTCTGTTGGCACACAGACGGACGACGCTATTCCTCCACCAGCACAAACCAGGGACAGTATGGGGGACTCGGCTCTTGCTTCCGCTGTGGAGAGCGCCCTGGGAATTGTACTAGTCCAGTTTAAAGAACTAATGGATAGGAAATTGACCCTGTTGTTTGAGAAACTGGAATGGATTGATATTGTGAAGAGTAATCAAAGTAATCAAAGTGATAAGAACACAACTGAACAATCTGGTTCTATTGTAGAGGAGGGTAACACATCTAGGAGAACTGGCGTACAGAATAAAAGTGGCAGTAGTTCCACTACAGACTCAGATATTACTGTGGAGGAAGGTATATCAACTAGGGGTTCTGCCATTCAGAATTTAGGAGGTGGTGATGTGCGAAGGCAACCTGACTGTGTTACGGCTGTGAATAACCAACCCAAGAGTCTAGGGGAGACCCATGGTAGTAGGGGGGACTGTAAAAGATATAACAATTTTAGAACTGAGGCCACCCCTTTATTTGCAGTGCTCATGGGAGTACCCCCACTTAAAATGAATGAGATAGAAACCACTGAGGATCTCTTACGTAAAACCAACACAACACTCAGCAAATGGGGCACAGGCCTCTGCTCACATTATAATGGTGAGACGTGTTGATGGAGTTGGACAAAGGATAAAAGAAGGCGAAGGTGACTGAATTGTTATTAACTTTGATCAAATAGGGGTGGTGTGATTGTTGTTAAATGGAGGTTATAATATGGGCCCAGGGGGTATAAGTGCTCTACCGTTGTTTTTTTTTGTACCCACACTAAAGAGCGATCAGACCTCGGTCAGGACCTTGGGTAGGACCCCGTTGGGGATTTCATCACAAATAAAAAAGAAGGATTACCCATCTTCAGGGCGGGGTGCGGGGATTAATCGGATTGATAATTTGACTCAATATAGAGGGCCTGATAATATGACCCAAAATAGAGGTCCATTTACCCCCAAATCACTGTCTAACTCTGTAAATGTGGACACAATGATGAATGGCCTAGTGTGCTCTAACAGGTTTTCCCCATTGAGCCACTTGGATGAAAACGATTGACTGCAGCCCCCTGTCCCAGTGGGTGGGGGGGGGGAGGAGAAGGACCCCCTATGGAGAGGGTGGAGGAGAATTTGAATTGTAAGATTTTAAGTTGGAATGTTGCTGAACTTAGAATAAAAAGCAGGGAATCTAGATGGATTAATTTTCTTAAAGCCTATGATATAGTGGGTGTACAAGAGACATGGGAAAAAAAGATAATTTCTGGTTGGATGGTTATAAATCATACTTTGTGTCAGCGCGGCCCTCAGCCTCGGGAAAAGCAAAGGGGGGACTTTTGACCCTAATATCACTAAAGGTGATGGGCAAACATTGCACTGTGTATACCGGTTCTACCAATTGCCTGGCTGTAGAAATTAATAATGGTAATTCTATGAAATTGTTAATAGTAAATTTCTACAACTCACCGGAGCTTGGATTTTTAAATGAACATTTAAGTAGCCTAAAAGGTTTTTTAATTGATTATAGACTCAAACAAACCACTTCTTATTCTATTCTTATCTTGGGAGATTATAATGTTCATCCGTGTCTGAAGGATTGTTTTATGGGAGACTATTTAGGCACAGAGGATCCCCTTAGTTGCCCCTTTGAGCATAGTCCACATGGAAAATTCCTGGAGGATCTACTGGCAGCAGTTGATTTGTGCCAGGCAAACACAAACATTACGGGGAGGAGCACCCCTACCTTTAAGGCAAGGGGGCAGGATTCTATAATTGATTATATTTTTATTTCTCCGTTATTATCACCCCAAGCCTTTAAGTATGGTGTGATCTGGTCTGACTATAGTGACCATAATCCCGTTACACTTGAGTTATGTGAGTTAATTGGCCGTAAAGAGAAAGAGGTACAATTACCCAACAGTTTACATGTAAGGACTACAGACCAGGGACGAGACTAAAATGGACCAGTATAATCCCGGAGTCTTTCCTTCAAGACTTATTGCTTAAGGCGGAGGAGAGTTTTAATATATGCTTTAATCCTGGAGATAAGAGCTCAGAGGTATTATTGGCATTTGAAGAGATCTGTGTACAGGTGGCTTTGGGCCTATCAATTCCGAGCAGAAGTTATATTAATTTGGGGGAGAAATGGTTTGATAAAGGATGTTCGAAAGCCCACCAAAATCTTATTTCTACCCTGAAGCAGGTCCCTAGAGATCCCACTCTAGTAGCCCAATTGAGACAGTCTTATAAATGTGCGATTAATCGCCGTAAGCAGGAAATCAAAGAAGAGGCGTGGAATGACCTGCTTTTGGTTGAGGTCTATAGTGCTAGATTTTGGCTATAGTCAATAATCCCTTCTTTACGGGACTAAATAACCCTCCCTTAGAATGTAACATAACTGAGGATCAGTGGTACTCCCATTTTAATACTGTTTATGGAGCATCACATGTCGAGATTGTCTCCCCAGATACTTTTGTTTTATCTCGGGGCAATAAATCATTGACTTTTATGGAAACTGAAGTAGAGTTAGCTATTGTACAAATGACTAGCAATAAGGCCCCTGGCACCGATTGTGTCCCGGCTGATTTATATAAAATGAGGCCACAGCTCTGGGCGAAAATTATAACTAATCTTTTGAACATAGCGAGTAAGCATGGATTTCCGCCTTCCTGGTCTCTCTCGACCATTATTCCAGTATTTAAAAAGGGGCAGAGAGATGACCCAGGTTGTTACAGACCTATTTACTTGATTGATTCAGTGGTGAAGATTTTAGGTAGAGTTATTTTAAATAAACTTTCCGATTGGTTGGACGACTCTGGAATTTTAATAGATTGCCAATATGGTTTTAGGAAAGGTAGAAGTACAATAGATCAATGCCTAAACCTATACGTGGATGATGCAGTTCTTTTGGCTCGCACCGTAGTTGGTCTGCAGAAACTTTTGGATTCCTTTGGATCTTTTATGCAATCCCTGCACCTTATTGTCAATAAAATTAAATCGCATACGATGACAATGGGGCAGAGGCCAAAAAAATGTAAAACTTTTTATTGTGAAGGAGTCGAGCTGTCAATGGTTTCCTCTTTTCCCTATTTGGGAGTTTTATTTGATGAAAGAGGCTCCTGGATTCCCCAGCTAAGGGCAAAAAAACTTGCTATGTCGAGGTCCATAGCTGCCATTCAAGGTTTTGCTTCCCGATTGGGAGCGAAGCCTTTTGATGCCTTGCTTAAAATGTATGGCTCTAAAAACATTGCAATAGCATCGTATGGGTCTGCGATTTGGGGATATAAATCCGCAATGGTACTTCGGCAAGTTGAAAATAAATTTATGAGATATCTCCTGGCGGTCCCCAAATCTACCTCTACTTTTGCTATTCACCAAGAGCTGGGCGGAAGGACATCAAACCTGGGCTTCTATTGGAATTCTCTAGGGCATATTATTAAGCCCCTTATTGCCGCTTTAGCGGCAGTTTTCTGCCGCTACAGCGGCGATAATGTTACGCCCGTTCTTGATAGTATGGCCCTTATGTCCATGTACATGTGATAATTTTTCTTTGCAGGACACCATGCACTTTACACTTTAAAATGTTTTGTGAACATTTTAGCCCTATGAGGAGAAAGTTTTCAAGAACCATTCTTAAGGGGAAGGGATTTGTACAAGTCAGACCTGCCCTGTCATATCTGCAGTTGTTAAAGAATCCATGGGAGATTTTTAGTGTTGCGAACTTCTTGGTGGCGGCAGTCAGACATAGGAAGAAACTAGGCTAAATATATTAAAGTGCAGATTGATTTTACACATAGATATAATTGCTTTTAATGTATGATTAAATGAATTATAAGTTATATGTTTTTATTTGTATTATTTTATTGCTTGTATGCAGTATATTGTAAGGAACCCCGAATGTACAAATATGTTTTGTAACCAGTCTTTTTAATGTACTTTTCTTTGTGGTGTACTATTATGGCTTTGTTTAGCCGAATAAAGTGGTTTGACTTGACTTGACTTGATTACTGAGACCCAATGTTTTAATTGTTTGGCTATGGTTTAAAAATATGTTCTGTGTGATATGGAATAGTGTATGTTGTACCAAGCTTAACCAGAAACAATGTGATATGTGGTAAACCATCCTTTGGGACCTTTGTAGACTCAGCAAACTATGGAGACTTGTATAAGACTGTAATTTATATGTACAGTTGTGATTTCGGGCCCCACATGACACATTGTATAATACTTTCTCATTGCTGTTGTCACCTGTGTACACTTGGGTACGTGAAAACTTAATAAACATATATTTTTTTCAATAAAGTGGTGGCTGGAGATTGTGAAAGGTACTCTTTCTCAATGATGTGACTGAAGGTGCGGGTGTTATCACTGACAAGTCCACATTTGAGAAAACATGCTTGTGGTTTATGGATAAGTTTGGCAATTATTTTTTCTAGGTGTCTGGTTAAGGCGTTTGTGTATATTTATCGCTATGACTGATTGTTGCTTCAGCTGTTGTGCCCAAGATTGCACCCTTATGTTCAAAGTGTGTGAGAGGGACTTCTAAAGGTTCAGTGATAGTGTGCTGAATTACTTATAGAGGGAATTGATTTGATGGTGTCTGATATTTCACTTTCAAGTTCAGTTTATCAGAAACTGAACTTTTTAAACTGAGATTTTGGTTAGAAACTCCCAGCTTTTTTCTTTAATTACATTGTTATTGTCTTTTTATAAGTTAATATAGACATCTCTGAATACCTTTTACATTTCTGTATCTTTGGACAAAATATTCCCTAATTGATTATTAATGCTAGATGTAATGGTTTTGTTTCTTTTGAATTTTATATAGGCTGCAAGGGTTTTTCCAGCTCTATTAAAATGTTATCATTATTTCATGATCTCTAATAATGACAATCTTGTTACATTCATGTTTAGGTTGTTTTTAGCTTGTCTGTGCATGTCCTGTCATTGGAGTGCCAGTGTTTCTGTTCTGTCTCTTTAATATCTTTGGCAAGTTTATCTCATTAGGATTTGGTCTCAACATTCTTCTTTGCCATGTGACATATCATTAGACCTCCTGTATAGAATTGTAAGGTGTCTCAGCAGAGCAGAAGATCAAGTCTATATTATTACAGATAAACAGTTCTCTTTGATTTTTATATCCTAGATTATGGCCTCATTCACCAATTCTGTGTATGTGCACCATTGTCTATCACCTAGACCGTTCAGTGAATGGATAGAGGGTTCTATTGTTGTCAGTGTTATGGAATTAAGTAGATTGGGGTCAAACAGAAGATAATCAATATGTTTGTAACTTTGATGCTGTACTTAAAAGATGGTACATTTGTGGGGCCTCCAGGCATCACTAAATGTATGTTTTGAACAAAGACTTTTCATTTGATTGTATACCCTGGAAGGTATGAATTTGGAATTGGATTGTGTGTCAAGAATGTTGTCCTTTGGAAGATTAAAGTCTCCACCTAAAATGATAGAGGCATTTTGAGGTAACAGTGCCATCTTTTTGTTCGGCGATTGCCAAAATTGTGAGGAGTTGGCATTCAGTGCATAAATGTTTATTGTAAAAAGATCTTTGGAACCATGTTTAAGTCTTGTAAGGGACCATCCCCCTTCCTCGTCATTCTCTAAAGCAACAATAGATAGTCTGGAAAACCAGGTCTAGTAGCCAAAAATGAACATGCAATAACATAGATGCAACATGATATAACCATGACGTTAATGTCACAAAAACACAACATGTGACAGTGTCAGAAGTGACATAATCTTACATTAGCATTAGTAACCGTTATCTTAGGAATGGTTTATGGCCACTAACATCTAGCTTTTAACATATTATGCAAGTAAATGAACCTTGATAAGCATTTTGTAAAGCAATGCAGAATTTCATAAGCCCAGGACATTCGAATAAAATGCCAACAAGGGTCAGTTACAATAACATGTATAGACATAACTTCGGTTATGAAATGCACAGTAATATATAACTGATCAACTTTCTATGGTGTGAAAAACTCATGAAGAGTAGCACTGAATGGTGCCAATATTGACGAGGTGGGGAAAGCCACAAAATGAAGCATGGCAAAGTTTCAAATTAGCTATGGATGTTGCATTTTTTTATACAGAATTAAATGTTAAGATGCAAGATGATCTATTGATGTGCATAAAGTGTGAATTCTGGATGAAAGCCAAAGTGGAGATTCTGAACTGATGTAGAGGGCGGTAATTAGAGGATTGTTGGCCAAATCAGTTCTAGGGGCATCTCTGCCACCACTGGCTGTGGTTCCTTGCTGCCTGGGAGAACAAAAGAAGGGGCTGGCCGTGATGACATTTAATTGTGATAATGTAGGGCTCTATGAAGTTGATTAAGTTCCTGGATGCAGCCGAGTTGGTCAACCTGCCAGAAGCACAGAAGTCCTCCCCACACCCAAGCTCTGTGCCTCAGCTTTGGGATCAAGGTCACAGCCCTTCAAGGTGCCTAGTCAGCTACTGCGTGACAGTTAAAAGCTTATGCAAATTGCCTTCTAGAGGCTTATCAGGCAACTTTTAAGAAGTACCTGTTCTAAAATATTTACTACAAATTTGACCTTACCAATACATTGGGTTTGTAAGAAATATTTTTTTCTAAATGTCTAAAAATGAACTTCGCAGCTGTTTCTATCAAAGGAAGATAGGCAATATTAAATGTAATATTCTATCCCAGTGCTTTCCCCTAGCACAGCTAACCCTGCTAAAGTAAAAACATCCTTTTGGGACTTTTCACTGTAAGAACATGTTTGACATTAAATCTTTATATCTCTTATTCTTAAGTACCATGCACCCTGCCTGAATGGGCAGTAAGGCCAACTTAAGGGTGATGTTAAAAATGGGGTCTCTAGTTGGCAGAGCTATGCACCCAAATGACCTGCCAGAGGCACATCATGAGTCTGATCCAGTAGGAAGGCTGTGAAGCACTGGGGTACCACCAGCACATGGGCTACCTCAGGCTCAGCACCCTTAGGCTCGCTATGTAGGAAAATATTCTCCAAGTAAATCAGGTCAGTTCCAGAGGCATCACCAGCTGCCTGGGCCTTGACATGCTAACGAAGACCAACAAGAGTAGGACACTCTTTCTGCAAAGTGCAGAACTCCTCCCTAGAGGTACCACAGCCCTGCTGTCAAAGGCCCAGTTTGGCCACATCCTCCCTTGTAGGTTCTGGTGTGTCCCCCTCAGGTTCAGCCTCCTCCTGGACTGCCAGAATATATGGAGTGGGTTTCCCACGCCCCTTGCCCTTCCTCTTCCTTGCAGAGACCTGGGCCACTCTGTCAGACTCCAAGTCCTTCTGTCCACCCTCACATGCTGCCATGGACCATGTGGTCAGGTATGTCATGTCTGTAGAACGCTAGCCACTACAAACGCGGCCGATCTCCGCTTTGGAGCATGTGCCGGAATCTGCCACAGAGCAAAAAAGGGATGCCGCCCCGGAAGGAGAACGCTTTGCATTCAAGCGTCAGAACGGCGTAGTGTATTTCCGGGTCCTCACTATTGCTTTCGGGTCGGCCTGTCTCCTCCCTCACTCTCTTCGCGCCGTCCGCTGGCACCTTTTCCTTGTTTCTGGCTCCCGCTCGCATTACCAGGATCCTCGCAGCATTACATTATGGGGTTAACCCCTGGTTGAGAACTTCATTGTGTTACTCCTGTGAACCTCGTAGAGGTGCTTTTCTGAAAACTTAGAATTAGAGAGAGAGAAAGCTATTCTCTATTCGCAGCCATATTTTTGCTATGATGTTTGGGATGAAAATAAAATCTCTAAAATACCTTTCTGAATAAGACCTTAGTTTTTGAGGTATTAGTTTTCTTTTTTGTTAGAGGGTTCCTGTATTAGGGACATAGTAAAGGTTTTGTTTAGATTTTAGTCAATACTAGGATACTTCTTTTTTAAGCTGTTCCTGCATAGCAATAGGTAGGCCATCTTATCACATTGCTGAGTATATACCTCCCACTAGAACAGGTTTACGTATCTCTGTCTTTCTTGTTTTTAGATGTAATGGTCTCCCATTCAGTCCAGTTATCAGCACACACGGAAGAAGGGAACTCTAAAGGTAGATACTGTATCATATGAAAAGAGTAGTAGTTAGAACATGAGGAAAACACTGTGATACTTACCTCTTCTCCTGTTCTTTTCTTTTCTACTGAACACTCTTTTGGCACAACCGATTTCACACAGTTTGGGGTGTGACGTGGGACCTTTGTGTCTTTTCCCTCCTTGTTTATTCCCTTCTTCCCCTGGTTACTGTTAGTACTTTGACTACGTTGGGTACAATAGATGATCAGGTGAAGTTGTGGACTTTCTCATCATTTGCATGGCGTTCCTGCAGAAACGTGAGTAGATCTGACAAGGCACACCCACTCAGGCAATCCTCCAAGTGTGACCTGAGCTCCACCTCCTTCCAGGCGGTATGCTCCAGGTCAGTGCCCAGCAGACAATCCACAGGCATGGATGAACTCACAGCTGCCCTTATGGAACCTGAGATCCCCCATTCAAATGGAACCTGAGCCACCAAACATTGGCGCTCACTGTTGTCTACAGCAACTACTTGGTGGACCACATTAGGGACTATCTGCTCTGAAGATACCAGATGGCACCTGACAGTAGTCATGCTTGCTCCTGTGTCTCTCAGAGCCTCCATCCTTCACCCACTGCCGGTACTCCCTAGAGTTAGGACTATCCCACCGTCACCAAAGGAAACTAGGGTTAACTTAGCTGGCTCCACACCACTAACTGGTACCAAGTCCACCCCAAGCGCTACAGTTGCTATCCCCAGTGACTCCTCACCGGTTGGGGGCTGTGCCCGCTTGGGACACTTAGGATCCCCCTTGAAACGCCTTTTTTGATTACATGCAAAGCGCTTCAGGGGTCCCTTCCCTGCAGGCTTTCCTGAATGGGACCAAATCTTCTTCACAACAGGAGGTTGGGAATCCTTACCATGGGAACTAGTTGGGGCCCGTTAGAGAACTCCTTATTTTTATTTCTGTACCCCCTCCTTCTTCTTTTGGGGACACTGTACACCATTGGCAGAGTGTCCCACTTCTTTTGGACCCTGGTAATTAGTCAGAGGTCTGCCTCCTTAGCAAGCTTCCTGGGGTCAGTCAGCTTACTATCAAGCACGTGCTGACACAGCTCTGGAAAGCAAAGACTAAACATTTGCTCATTTGCAATCAAATTGTACAACTCCTGATAGGCTGTTACCTCACTGCCCATCACTCAACCGTCCAGTGCTCCGCAGAATCAACACACTCTACCCATGTCTGAGCCCAAGTTTCTCACTTGCCCCAAATTTCTGCCTGTCTTTTTCTGGGGTCAGGCCATATCTCCTAATCAGGGTCTCCTTCATGGTGGGGTACTTTGTAGTGTTCTCATCTCCTAGGGCCAAAAAGGTGTCCCCTCTCCCCTGATAAATGCTTCCATAAAACTTCACCCACACCCATCTCAGGAATCCTGTGCATCTGCAAAGCAATCTTATAGACCTGAGACCATTGATCTATGTCCTCTCCTACTCCATAATCAACAAGCATACTTTTGGGTATGTGTACCTTTCCCCCTGAGTGTACTGAAGAAATGCTGCCACCATCTGTGCTGAATGCAGCCCTCTTTGCTTTTAAATCCAGCTCCTTCAAGGTCAGCTCCTAAGCCAAAAGCATCATAATTTCTTCCATGGTCAATTTATCCTTTTACATTGCCAACTTCTGCTCCTCCACAACCACAATACGTTTTGCCAGCTCCAACTGGAGTCTTCTTTCTTCCCACCTGTCTTTCAAAGCTGCTGCAGACAGGCTTTTAGATGAAACACAACTGCCAGCTCTGGAGAGAGCTCCTCCACCATTCAGGCTGGCCCACTGCCCCACATGCAATGCTGGATCCTCCAGCTATTACAGATGCAAGCTTATTTCCTCTGCCTCCTCCACAACAACATTATTATCTTCTGGGTGCACCTCTCCATCCCTGGCTGCTAACCAGGCCCTCGGCACCTTTAGCAGCTCCTCCTTTTAGTGAGGCCTTTCAAAGAACATGTGAGCTCCCTGCAGAAACGTTTGAGCTGGGACACTGTATAGGGTTCCAACTTCTCCTGCTCAAACCCTACTACTGCAGATACATCTGATGACTTTCCAGATTGAGACATGACTGTTGCAAAATCTCAACCGGTTGCCAAAGAGGAAAAGAAAATAGTATATTGTTACGTAATGGTCTGAGATGTGGACGAAGTGTACACCGATCACTGTATTTAACGCAAAAATACAAGTCCTATCCCACCGTTGCCACCGATGTTAGAAATGGGGTCTCTAATTGGCAGAGGTATGCACCCTGTCCAAGTAGGGATCCACACTCTAGTCAGGGTAAGTGTAGTACACACTAAATGTTTATCTGTGCTCACTCTATTGTAGGCAGCAAAATGTAAAGTATTTGTGCACACACACAGTATCACAGTGAAAACACCACAAAAGTACTCCACATCAGCTTAGAACAATATCCAAAAATGTTCTGATTAAAACAAAACCAACAACAAAAATCCAACATATAGAAGTCAAGATATGATTTTTTTAAAGATTGAATAGAAATACAGGGTTTCGAAGTCTACAGCTTAGACTGGGGCTATCTGATTGCACTTGACCGGGACAAATCCAAAAGTTCAGTCCGTCCGCAATGGAGCACGGGCTGGGCATAGGAACCACGTAGAACCGCTTACAGTACCTTGGATGCATTGGAAATGAAAAGCGTGAAGCATAGGGGGTGAGGCGTCACGGATCCAGGTGATGCATCACTTATTTAAGCATGTGCAGGATTATAGAGCGTTTCCGCTCAAGGATGATGCGTTGTGCAAAGGAGGTGATGCATTGGTTGCTTGTGCGAGACCTCGGTTACGGAAGGCAATGCGGTGTCAATGATGCATCAATGTCAAAAGAACACTGTGTCAATTCCTCAGAAGTCTTAGGGAAATGCTGGTACATACCCGGCCATGCACCCCTAGGGACAAGTCGTCAGAGTTTCATTACACCTCTCAGTGGATGCTATCCATGTTGTAACTGCAGTGTGTGCCATCTGACCCAAACCAGTAAAACCATCACTTTCAATAATAAAACAACATGGGAAATGCGATGATTCACCAACTGTAACACGGAACAGGTGATCATTATTTAAACCTGCCCATTTAACTTACACTATATTGGCAAGACGTCACATAAAATGAAGACCAGAGTCTGCGAGCAACGTAGCAACCTCAGATGCCAACGAGTAACAACAAAAATGGCCACCCACTACATGGAAAAATAACATACTATTAACGACTTACGTAGGACAGTAATCGAGCAAGTGAACCAAAAGTCCCTATTGTTCAAGAAAGAACAGCGATGGGTTTAGAGACTGAAGTCACACGAGATAGGCCTGAATGAAAACATCCCCTGCATCAGTTTATATGACTAACCCTGGATCCACCAGTAACAAATATAGCACCTGAGCAGCCTTCTACTATTACCATTATCCCCTCATGATACTCTCAGAAGCCTGGGGTTAGTTTACAGCTTTTAAAGAACTAATCAAATAACCATCTAAATCCAACTCAGCACCTGAGAGGCTTTATAGCATTGTGACCTTTCCAATAGGGGGGGCAGATCTACAAGAAACTAATGCAGCGCTGTGCCGCAAGTCATTTTGCTGTGCTGCATTAGTTTAGAAGCACAGGGATGCACATATTTACAACAATATGTTGTATCTTTGTGCTGACCCCTGTGCTGGCGCACAAACTGCTGCCATGCGCCGGTGCAGGCACCTTTGCACCATGGTGCAAGGATGCCTGTGTCGTGGGAGGATTGTTTTTGTGCAGGAAGGGGCACATTCCTGCACAAAAACAATCAATTGAGGTGATTTCCTCTTCCAATGTGTGCTGTGGAAAACAGCACACATTGAAAGAGGAAACAAACGTGGAGAAATGAAAACATTTCTCCTAGTTACACCTCGCTACGCCACCCCTAGGGTGGCGTATGATTCTGATGCATTTCCAGATTTACGATATCTCGTAAATCTGGAAATGCATCAGTGGACATGGGTGTTGTGTGGAAACACCCACAGCAACACCCATGTCAAGGCCCTAACACGCAAAGTGTTGCATGAACAGGGGCGATATTTACAAGCACAGGTTAAGTCACGCAGGGTGACTTTACCTGTGCTTGTAAATATCACTCAGCAGGCTGCGCCACTGGTGCGTCACGCAACATGATGCACTGGTGGCACAAGGGGCTTGTAAATCTGCCCCAGGGTGTTTTGATAAGGCAGATGTTAACTAAGGATGGCTCAACAATTTCACCCACAACCTGACGTTGGGGTCATAGCATATGAACAAGGTGTATTGCACGAATATCTCCACTAGAATATATATGATTTGCCCAGGGTCTGCTTCAGACGAACTCAGATGTGAACCCACAAAGTTTTTCCTCTGATTTATTAACAACAGCTTCTTTTTTAGAGCCCATAAGAAATGATTCCAGAAATTCCATTGCTTATTCTTTCTCACAGTGTTTTTTTTGGGGGGGGTTCCCCACTGTGTGGGCATTTACCCATCCGGCAGTAATAAAAATAGTTATTCCCCTGAGTAGCCAAGGCGCGAACCCTGGGACAGTGGACGCACCTCGGTGGAACAGAGAGAAAGCTCTTCCTCTCCAAGCAGGTTAGTGGTCTAGCACCGCACCAACACGAGGGCACCGACGGCAGCACGACCTCCCTGTATATTATGGGACTCGCCACACCCCTTTGTCATCACCAGAGCCATGGGCGATTGGGTAGTCCCACAATGAGGGAGTAGCCTTGGGGAGGTTAGTCCTGCCATACAATGTTAGAATTCCGGAACTATGGGTTTAACAGATCTCCACTTCTAATGATAGGAGCTTTTCCTATCCGTTGCTGCATCTAATTATACCTTTTTGTATACTGTTTTATACCCACAGAGTATGACTAAAGGCATCCCTTCTTCCTCGTTTGGACTCATGAGGCTTAACTAGGGCATTTGACATGTATATATTGTTTTGTGTGCAGTACTGTTTCTATTTGGAAACAAGTGCGGTATGTGTCTATCTATTGGTTGTCTACTCTACCCTTACATTGTAATAATTTTTCACAGAGTGCTCACTTGTTATGAGTATGAGAAATATATCACTATTAACTCACTTTAGTGCATGATGGACAACACATAATTCAATTACGAGGCCCACGGGCCGTTCATATTTTTAACAACTCTTTTTCTCTCCCATGCTCTGTAGAAATAATTAGAAAAGATAAGAACAGACCAAATAGGTGCTGTATACCTTTATCTTCACATGTTTTCATTATATCTATATTTTGCACTTATTGAGAGATCTGATGACTGTAGGAGTTGTAACAGGGAGTAACCCCCTTTGGTCCTGATGAAAAGTCTTGGGGTAGGGTTTGAAACTAGTTGACTAGAGAAACTAAGGGTCATTTACCCTAGAAGTTTCTCAACATTACCATTTTTTAACCATATCGACTAGGGGAATGGATAAACTAATCCTTTTCCCACTAGACAGATATTTTTAACCCATTTTTTACATAAAGAAACCCACTCCAATTTCATTACAACCAGCGTAGGTGTATAGGCAAAATATACTATCAGTGCTCCCACATGTTCGGCGGTCGCAGCACGCCGCTTTCCATAGCAGGTTGGGGATAAGCCCTATGATGAAGCATGCCACCAAAGGGTAACCCTGGTGGGTGATGATTACTTAAAAGGAAAACCTTTTCCTTCCTGTGACAAGGTTTACATTGTTGCCATTTCTCTAGGAGTGACTCCTTTTGGTTATTTGATAAAAGTTTGGAGGGCGAGTCCTCTCCTTTTCCCTCTATCTCACTCCTTTGTTGTTTTGAATTTCCAACAGCCAACATACAAGTCTAAAATGTATTTCAAAAGTGTGTTTGCTGACAACAAGTAATGCATGATGTATGCAGGGCACAGAGCTGCCAAGCAAATATAATTCTGGATAAAAATGGGGATGCTGTATTTTGCATTCATAGTATAATGTTTCTCCTCTCTGCCTATAAACCACGCAATGCCATTTCTAGGACAAGACGAGATGAGGCAGCAGTCTAAGGCACAACTAGCTCTCTACCTAGGACAGCAAATTGGCCTAAACTTATGTTGCATTTTTCTGTTTTCTAGTCAGTGGAGGATGCTCATCAAGGTATTCCTGTAAGAATGAAGAAAAGGTATTACGAAGTATAGTTCAAATGACATGCTTTAATGAACATCATTCTCCTGATAGAAATCAGTTAACTGTACTACAATGTGAAGGTGATTTGTGAGTTCACTGTAGTAGCTTGAAAACTTGACGTGCTTCACTTTCTACGCTGTCAGTCCCTGCTCAGAGAGTAACTATAGACTCAGGGTTAGCCAACATAAATGGTGCTCACCATCATTCCCCATGTTGCAGACTAGTAAAACACCACATCTAATTACATTCCCACCTGCCACCTCCCACCACTAGACCCCTTATTGTCCTTAGGTTTACATTATACATAGAGCAGACCGGTATCCCTGGGTGGGATACTGATGTGCCTGATCACAATAGGTCTGTTGTACCTGCACTCAGATTTAACCAATGTGGGAACATTAGGACCAGTTTTACCAGCCGGAAAATGTGGCCAGTAAAATTAAATGTTGATCAGGCACAGGCTGCTGACACAAGCACAGCCTGGCCCCGGCCTGACCCCCTCATATTGCACCTCAGGAGCTTGGTAGAGACCCTTCTGCCTGACTAGCCTCCTCTGCCCTGCATGCCCTCATAGATCCACTTTTCCACCACCAACCCATAGGGATCCCCAGCTCCCAATTACTATCTGCCTTCAGTTGGTGGTACCTATGAGCAAACAAATGTCCATCGTTGCACACAGTAATGGGGGTGCACACGTCAATATTTCCTCAGGAAAAGTGGGTCAGCATTATATTCCCTATTTCTACTGGAATAACTTGTAATTGGAGGGTGCAAATTAGTGATTGACAGACAGAGCTGGTAATTCTGGCCACGGTAACCCTGACTCTCCTACACCATCAAACTCATAATCATGCTCATGGTGCTGACTTCCTATGCAGTTTACATAAATGCCTTTTTCGAAAGCTCTTAGAATATTCTGATCATTGAGAATAAATGACATTGTGTCTCTCAATATAGTAATGTGATTATAGATAGATATCTGTGAAATGTAATCCTTGCCTATATGAAGTGCTCATTAATTGGGTGTCACCTGAAAAATGTCATTTTTACCTGCATCATGTTTGCTAACAGGATGCACTGGAGAAGGCAGCAGATACTCAATATATTTGGATTTTTGATAGATGTCCTGTTCCAGCACACCTCTAAATAAGCCCTTGAGCCCTTTTATTTAAAATCTTTCCACAAGTTGTGAACCACTAGACCAAGTGACATGTTTGTAGATCATTCAACATTTAGCTTCCATGAACAATGCTTAATACAGTAGATATCGGAGCAATGGGCATTAAATTCGGACCAGCAAATGTTTCATTTTGATCAGGCGAAGGCAGAGCTTGTTCTGTGCTTTCATCAATTTCTCTGATTTGACAGAAGACCAGTTTTCATAATACAATTATAAGATACTCCTGTGTTATATTTTACCTTTGGAATGGTGTAGCCCCTAAATGTTGTGTCACGAGTCACAGAATGTGGTATATTCAATGGGATGATATCACTAAAGCGCTGGATCTCATGGATTACAGCGTCAGTGTACGGCATCTTGCTTCGGTCCTCCATAGAAGGCAGGCGACTTTCACCAATAACATGGTCAATTTCCTTGTGAACCTTTTCTGTTTGGGAAATAGATCAGTCTGTAAATGTCAACATTTGTGGTTTTCTCAATAATTCTTACTCTGGAGGTGACGAAAGAAAGACATATTTTTACAGTAACAAGCCTGTACAGGCGTTAATCAGAAACTGTCTAGATGAATGCCCATTTTAAACGCATGAGTATTGAAACACTGAGTACCAACACATTGGCCAACAAGAGCCCTTGGAACAAATTAACAGCCTTTAATGTTAATCAAATGTTTGATACATTGACTATGAAACTCACTATTCACCACTTGTGCTTATTTTTATAGGCTCCTTAGTTTTTACTAATCTTAATTAACTATGTGACTCTGAGAGTGACACTAAGCCCTAACAACTGCAGAGTTTTGCACTTATTTTTTGCATATTTAATACATCTGTGGCCCGCGACAAATTAGGAAATGAGAAGATAAAAGGCAATTTGTTCTCTATTTACTATCAATATATTCCATTGGCCATATTAACATCAAAATTAAATGAACCATTCACATGATTTTTTATTCCCTGCATTGATTAGTCTCAATCGTCTGTAAAGTCCAACACCCATGTGACCATAAGTGGTACCACCTCACATATGAACCAAGAAGATTGGCTGTTTGTTTTGTGATCACAGATTATTAGGTATACAGTGCTTATGCATTGTGCAATTAAGAGCCCAAAACAACTTGAACTTTGTTTCATATAACATGCTGTTTTTCCCAATAAACTTCGTGACTCTTAGTGGCTTGAATTCAATGGCAACATAGACGTTTGCATGTTTCAACAAACCTTGGTTGTTAGAGAAATTTAAAAATGGGCTACATGCCTTATAGTATTTTGAATATCCAGCACCCTAAAAAAGGGTTAACAATATGGATTAAAATAGATCTTAACTGTAAGGCAAATGTGTTGCTGGATGGTTGTCCCGACATATAATACCTGACACTCACGTTTCTTACAACATTTTAAATTAAATTAACTAATTTAATATGCATAGTAATAGACCTTCAACCAGGAAATGGACTCTCAGATGATGCACCCTATATACATTGTTAAGCTTTCTTTCTAGGCAAAAACACTATTAGAAGTAGATCAATGGCTATACTATCAGAATATTTTAATTGTCAATATAAACACCTGGTTATTGTAAGCAATATTATCTTGTGTGCGTGCTAAGGTAGCCATGAATTGTCAGGTCATGTGATCAGTTTTCTCTACCTCATTCTAATAGAATGATAATTGTTCTGACTTTACAAGAAGTCCTGAGTGCCTGTAAAATAACTGCATTCTTCTCAATCAATCATTTTTGGGGGAAATGCCACAGAAATACTCATTTACGTTTCACATTGGTATATGATAACTGACATTAAGATTGTTAAGCAAAAGACACACAAATGATGGACGGAATGCGGAACAAATCGAACATTCACCCTCTAGTCAAGAGATCTGGGTTACATCCATTTTTCTTTTGCTCACCATGCCACCCCAGTTTAGACCCAGCCATATGCAAATCAGTCTTGACCCTGCTCCTTATATCAAGGACGGATGGAGCAGAGGCCCCCAGAGGAGCTGAGACTAGTGACTCCTGGAGGACCCCTTTTTAAACTGTCCCAGCATGCTGTGCAGGAGGGTTGAGACAGGGATGAAGAGGTGACATGGCATCCTAGGATTAGCCAGGGGTGCCTTGTGAAACCTTCCTCTACCCTTTAAAATCTCTTGCACAAGGGGGAGACTCTTTCATGCTTGGTTTTTTCCATGCTTCACTGCTGGACCCTGGCACTGCCATGTGCAATTATTAACCGGAGTAAAATGAGCCCAAGATTGTCTAAATTGGCCCAACAGGGTATTTTAAAGTTTGGCTATCTTTGACCTTTACCCAAGTAAGCACATGGGGCTCTGCCACTCTTTTCTAAAGATACCCCGGGGTGGCCAGGGACCGATGGTCAGACCAGAATTATATATTTAATTTTTATAGGGAGGAGCTGTGGGTGGGCACCCTCCACAGACGCTCCTTCAGGCCTAGGGGGCTCCAAATCCCAGGCCTTATTGATAATGGAGGTGGCGGGACCCCGACCCCGACCCCTGAGCACAAAAGGGATCGTCTGGGGGAAGTAGGCGGCCACCACAAGAAAGGAGATTCCTACTCGCAGGAGCAAGCAGGGGAGAGAGCTTCCAGCTCTCATGGGCAGCAGAAGAGATGTTGCCCAGGTGGAGAGCATACATGGACAGCCAGGGTAGGGCTCCCTGAGATGCCCTTTGCGGAGGCATGTAGGGGTGCTCAGGTGGGACTGGGCACCCCTAGGATAACAATAAAACTGAGAAAAAAGTAACCTCTGAAGCTCTCTCTGCCCTGCGGGGTTCTTCAATTTGGCACATTTTCTCTCCTTGTGGTGGCCTCAGGATGGCAAGGGCACCACCAACAAAATGAATGAAGCGTGGGAGGGCTGCAGAAGTGCAGCTTTCCCCATTCAGAATTTTTACAAAGTACTCACCCTATGTTTGCAGGGCCCCTCTAAAAATGTCCTATGTTTTCCAAGCATTCCCCAGGCTGGAGCTTCTGCTCTACAGCGGGGACTGCTGCGTCCTCTAGGGGCTTCTTTTGTGGTTGCAATTATTGTGGCCTAAAAGTGTTGAAAGAAAATATAAGTTGTGCAGTGCCTTCTGGGTGCTAAATTCATGGTTACATGTAATGTAATCAATATTTTGTGCCCTCTATGGGCTGTCTTTATTATTGAATTTCTATGCTTTAGAAGTCTACAAACAGCACATCGACACATGTTTTGCTGATTTTGAAATGCTTTTTTTTTACATACATATGACAGTGCTTATTGATCACAGTACTTATTCACCAGTGTCAGGACACCTCTGGGTAGCCGTGCACTATGTAAACTAATTTAACATAACGTTGTTTTTTGACATTCATAAGGGCGTTTACGCCTGATTATTACTGTTGATGATTGCATTTATGCACAAAATGATGTCTTTAACATGTGGTTTTCTGTTCTTGAACCTTTGACAAAGCCAATATACTTACCTTATATGTTTGCATGACCCCCTTTGGGGGGTCAATGGTGATTATGTAAAGTCATCCATGGTATTTCCCTTCTGCCTCTGTACATATTTGTAAATTACTGCATAGTATTTAGAACTAAATGTATGAAAAATTTACTTTTCATTTTTCTAAAGAAAAAGCACTGACTGGACAATCATTTATTGAGTGTTATTATTGTGTGCCAGTGGATGGTGATTACTAGCCCACACCACCTTCCCAAAGAAGGCCTTGGACTTCTCTGCTTCACTGTCCTGAGAGTGTCAAGCACTACAATTGGGTGCTTGGTTCCCAATAAGAAGAAATGTGGACCTATTACTTGTGCAAGCCACACAACTAGTAACTCAAGTTCCCATAGTCAGTAGCAATCAGTCCTCCAAACGTACTACTGAAGTCTCACCCCTAATTGCATTTTAGGATAATGGACACATTGTTCCGTGCAATGTTCCTTAGCTATGACTTCATGAACAGACTCTTGTATTGTGAGAGAGGTTGTTTTGTTTTTAGCTCTGAAATGTGACCTTAAAAAAGTTCCAGGATGATGTGGGGTCCTAGTGCCTCTGTGACACGCTGGTTTTTGTAGTAGTCTTCGAGCTCGTCTGTCCTAGCCTGCCATGAACAGATAATTAAGTTGGTAAACATCTATGACATGCTTCACAAATCTCTATTTTGCAACTTTCCACCACAAGCATCTGATTTTATTAATAACAAGCACTGGCAAAACCAATATGTCTGGCCTTTAAAGGTCACAGGCACCATATGCTGAGTCCTAATTGTTAACAACATCTGAGCAGTGCAAAACATTGGAATTGCAATTCTTAACCTACCCATAAACACAAAGCTAAGAAACAATTTGTAGCTTGCGCGAGAATTCTTTCTCCGTTTCCAGCACTGGAAACTCCTACTTCATCTTTCCTTCTATATTTAAACGACATATCAAAAAGCCCCCCCCACATGGCTACCTATTAATTTCTTGCTTTCAAAATCAGATATAGGTTGTGAAAAAGAAGAAAACAAGGTACTAGGAGAGCCAGTGTGCACTTTAATGATTCACCAGGGAACTTTTTGAGGTCAGTTCTATCCTGGAGTCTGTATCCGAGAAAGGTTTTTGAATAAGGTAATTTATTAGTAGCTACATGGTTCCTGGGGAGGTTATTAGCAGCTTTTAATGTATATGACTGCCATTGGTCATGTATTACACCCGCAAAGGCAGCTTCTTGATAATGCAAGCCATGCCATGAATCTTAAAGGGACTCACACTGGGGTACTTTCAAAATGAATAGTTAATTCACAATGATGTTACGTCACAGTTTCTCAATGCAAATAATTGCTTTAAGTCTATAAATCCTACACAGATTCCTGCAGACTGTTTTACGAAACATAGCTCACATAAGCAGAATATCAGAGGCATACCTAATATTGCATTGATTTACCATGTGATATCAGCTCTGAAACCGTGTGAACTTAATGAGCCAATATCGTGTGTAGACCCGTCCCTAAAAATGGGTTTCATGTTGCTTGATTGGGCTGGATTTGTGTGTAAAATATTTTAATTTGGAAGCCGTGGCCACCCACCTTATCATGAGACACATGGATGGCATGCAAACACCACCAGAAACTTCCTGGGTGAGGTACCTGTCTCAGCGTAACTAACAGCAATTATAGTGCTAGCGCCAGGCCCGGACTGGGAACAGCAACCAGCCCTGGCGATTGCTGCCAGACCGGCCCGGACCAGCTTTTGTTACAGTGGGCTGATATTGCAGCGCTGCTGCAAATCCGGCCCCCTGTAAAAAAACTGGCCCCCACGGGCACAAAACTGGCTCCCACCCCTCCGGCCCACCAAGGAAATGCCCAGTGCCTGCTACGGCCAGTCCGGCCCTGGCTAGCTCACTACCAATGACTGCTTGAAAATGGATTATTAGCCTGGCCCCATCCCTCCTTGGCGTTGAATCGTTAAGTGTTTCCTCCGAAGTCGGACCAATGCAGATTAGTGTCCCCACTTTTCGCCCACACCCGTGTACTGCTCAGAGCCAGCTTTAGGGCAGTGCGACTGGTGCGGCCGCACTGGGTGCTGACCCGTGGAGGGGGTGTTGACCTCAGGGGGGCCACTGTGTTTAGTAATAACTTATGATTGGAGAGATGAGAGGTACTTTTGCCCAGTGGGAGAATCCGAGGAGGCGGTCATGGGTTGTGGGCGGGCGTCCGCATGCGCATTTGTGTGAAGAAGTTGCCGGCAAGCAGGAAGAGGGAGCCCCGGGACGCCGCACTGCAGGTAAGGTAATTTATTTACTTTTTACATTCTTTAAATTATTTTAAAATGAGGGCGGGCGGCGGGTGGCGGGCAGCTCTGCTTCGCAGCGGCGTGTTTGTAGCGCTGCCTGCTACGCCTACTTCGTAAACGGCGAAGCAGGCAGCGCTACGTGCACTCCGTGGGCGAAGGGGAGCACGACGCCCAGCCTTATTTTTTAGGTCAAGCATTCGAGACCTCTTGTATATATTTTAGTATATACTTATATGTGTATGTACTTTGTGGGCTCTTGAGATCAGCCCTAGGACATGTCTGCTTCCGCTTAGGGACTTTTGTTTCTGTTTAACTGCCTCTATTTAACTGGCTTGATAGAAAACGACCAGCATTGGTCAGTAAAATACCAGAATTACTTTCTGCTGAGGGACTTTCTTTTTCTATTTTTCTGGCAACTGCCTCTATTTAACTTTCTTGATAGAAAACGACCAGCAGAGGTCAGTAAAATACCACAATCATTCTCTAGATTCAAGTCCATAGAAATTGTCTTCCACGAGCACCTGTAGACAATAATATTTTTTTCAAATCTTGTATTTTCAGTGATATGACCACCGAAGGCCCTGATTTTATATTAAAAACAGAGCTTTAGACTATACCATTTCCTGTGGAAAGGCAATATTTCTCTCCATGTGTTCCCATCCCCATGCGTGTCACGCAGTTTTGTGCTTACTTTCCCTCCATGTTAAAGAACAGCAGATGTTTCAGCACCCAGGCTAATGTAGTGCATAGCTAAATACATATAAGGTCCCAAAGGCGAGACCTATTGCATTGCAAATGCTTGTTATTACTGTACTGTGTAGACATCTGAAAAAGCACACCGAGCCCAGAGCTAGGGCTTTTTAACTATGAACAGAAAGTGAAACCAAAGGTGATAAGGGACGAGGAGGATGAGTTTGCTTCAAACTTGGATGCTGGAGATTGCAGAGGTCGTGATACAAGGAAATAATTTACTAAAAGATAAGGCCTGTCATAATTGCAGTTAAAATGTGAACTATGCCCATACAAGAATTATATTACACTGTAATAAACAATACCCTCATTTGCTAGACGTGACTGCAATCGAGTATGTAAAAAATGTGTCTTGGAATCGGTTTAATGAAATCGCAGCTCATTACAAGCCGAATTTAATCAATTCTTCGCACAATAACGTCCACTTTGTGATCAGAATATAGGATTCAGAATGAAAAAACTCTGGGGCACATTCACAAGAAACTATCGCTGAGTCAATGGCACTTTATTGCAGCCAAAGTTGCAATAAATCCATCACCCCATTCACAAGCTGGTGTTAACAGCCCACAGCACCAGTTTAACCCGCGATAGCAGCCGCAAAAAACATCGCCACAGAGGCCCCCCGAAACTATCGCTAATGAGATGCAGAGTGGGCATTCCCGTGCCAAAAGCCATGACAACATCACACCTCAACATTCTCAACGACCAGACAGAACTGCAATAAAAACACAAAACAGGCGATAAGGCGCGTTAGCACCAGGAAATCTACACCTGCTCTGACCTGATGTAAAGTCGGAAGGCAGCCTGCACCACAAAAGGGAGCACAGCCCAGGGCCACATCGGAAGGGCAACAGATGCCATGGAGCCACCCATCATGCGGCCCGGACACCCAAGAGGTCCACAACACCCACCGACACTACCCCAGGACCACAACCCACAACCGGAACACCCCCCCGACCACCACAGACGCAGCACAGACAAAGACAGCGGACCCCCAGGAAGCGCACCAGCCACACAGACCCAACCTCTGACAATGTCACTGTCCACCACAGGCTGAAAGGGACAACCATCCTACGCATTCTGACCAACAAAGCCCAACAGGCCGACTGCACCAACACAGCAGACAACCAACATCCCACCCCACACCAAGCTGCTGGCAGTGCTGCACCTGTTGGCCCCTGGTACCCCCCAACCAATACCCGCCAAAGTCGGAGGAGTCACACAGCCAGCCACATCCAAGTCCCTCACACCTGACCTAGACAACACCATCAGCCTGTCACCCCAGACCCATACGTCCAACACAATGCGCAGGATCCGCTGGACACCAAGCAAGGACCATACGCCATAGCTGGATGCACGCACGTGTTGTGGGCAATCCACAGCACACATGTCATATCCGTGCCCCCTGCCAACACAGCACACAATCACCACAACAGAAAGCACACGTCTCACAGCAATGTGTGGACAACAACCGAACACCATGGAACCACCACCAATCTCGCCTGTAAATACCCAGCCAGTGTGCATGAGTCCATCATCCTCCGACACTCCATCAACATCCAGCGTTCCCAGGATGGCACAAAGGGAACTGCACAGCCCCCTGGCAAGTTCAAAAGTAGCACCCCACTCACATCAACCCCACAACCATGCAACTCACAACTCGGGCAATGCACACGTCACAAAATCGAAACTAACATGCCAAACAACATGCCCACCCACCAGACACGACAGAACAACTCACAATGGTAACTTGGGCAAGCCGTGCACATGAGCCATCAACTGCATGGCACCTAAGCCACACACTAGCCCAATGTGGGGAGAGGTTGCAACCAGGCATGTGTGAAGGAGGCAGGAGAACCATGATTGGGAAAGCACACAATGCCAAGAGTGGCGGAGATGTGCTGGACAGACTGCAGTATACAGAACACACCCATATCCATGGCGACACACACCACTGATGTATGGAGTGTGGTGGACAGTGGACGCAACCATGTCTCCCCGGCCAGTGGTGGAGTCAGCACAAATGTTGCCTGTCACGTCCCCCCCATAAGCGTGAGCAGAGTGGGATTGCCCGGTGTATGCCAGGCCGGCGTAGGGGTGTGAATAAAAAGCACGTAGCCCTGGGTGTGGTCCACTTCCGGAAAGCCCAATGTCTTTGCCAGGGTGGCGCCTCTCACCACGCCATGAGGCCGATGCCGTCCTCGTGAGCGGAGTTGCCTGCGATGCTGTGCGCCTGCCAGACCCCGGCACACTGGACCACGTACCCGTCAGGCCCGCCCCTGCGCAGCCAGGCCTCTCTGATCACCTGCTGACACCGGCGTGTGTCAAGGAGGGTTCACCACGTGCCGGTTCAAGTCACAAGCACCAGTTCCGTGACTTCTGTGGCCTCTACAGACCAGCCCTGGCCCCCCGATGCTGGCCCACATTACTCCTTCCACAAACACATACTACACCGGCGTCCTCTTTGGCACAGTAGGTCCCATAGGTGAAACTGTGTCCTGAGTCCTGAATGGCAGTGACCCCAAAGCCTGGGCAGTGGCCACAGCACCAGACCCCCCCCGATCAGTGAGAAATAGTTCCATTTGGGCATCTTGCGACACGTGGTGCCACTAACCCTGTTCAACGCCAGCCGGCGACACGTGGTGCCACTAACCCTGTACAATGCCAGCCGGCGACACGTGGATGAGGGCTCAGGCCTACCCTGCGGACCAGTAGGTCCCACATCCAGCACCTAGTCGCGAATCACGAATGGCAGAGTCCACACCAGTGAATGCACGGAGAGGAGTAAGAGGAAGATGCGGCTCAGTCCGGATGAAACCCGGATCTGAATCATGGAGGTGATTGCACACTATCAACAACTGACCTGGTGCCATCAACCCTGTTCACCGCAAGTCCGCGAGCCGTGGTGCCACCAAACCTGAACTACGCAGGCCGGTGGGGCTATCCAACCTAAGCCGGTGACACTAGATGAATGGCCCGTGCTGACCGCTGCCTCAGGCCTACACTGCGGTCCAGTATGTCACACATGTGGAACTGTGTCCTGGCCAAGATGTGGAGGAGCCAACACCATTGGACACGCCTCATCGGAGGCGGCATCCCCTGACGGCACTGGTGCCACTAACTCTGTGCACAATGAGTCATGGGCACTATCTGGTTGGACCTTGGTGGTGACTGAGTCCAGAGGGTGGTGGTTTCCTGTTTCTTCATCTGGCTGGATCGGACTTGGTGTCCGACATGTGTCTGTTCCATTACTCTCTGCCATAGTGACTGTTTCTGCGTGGTCCTGCCCTCTGCATCTTGCCCTGGGGGCACACCTTCCACTGTCCACAGAGACACTCCGCGACTAGCCCCCTGTTATCTACGAGAATCTGCTCTGCACTTGTGACCCTGTCCCAGTGCACCGCAAGTCAGCGGCCCATAGCGGCAGGCCTGTGCAGGACGTAGTGCATCCGGGCCACTAACTCTGTGCAGCACAAATCATGGGGCCTTTATGGTTCTATGGTTGTGTCCTTTACGATGTACACTGTTGTTGATTTCTGACTGCACCAGGCAGGCCTTGCCGGTTGGTGTGCACACACCCCACACACATCCAATACAGGTGTCACTCGGTAGGTGTGCCTGCTAATAAATGTGGCCGTGCGCACATGCCCGTAGCCATTCACACCATCTGAGCAAGTGTGTCCGTATGTTCATTGTGTCAGCTTGATGTGCACGGGCCCTGCAACATCACAGTGTGCTGTCTTCTGCGGACGTTTCCATGTCACCTCAGTATTGACAGTGACCCTGGACATGTAGCCCCGCACCTGCCCCCCTGCAAGCACAGGCTGCGTGTGCTGGTTCGGCAGGAGGGCAGGCCGTGCTCCGGACCTGGCCAGGTGCAGGAAGTGCGGTAAGTGTGTCTCTGTATTGGGGTGTTGTCGTCACCAGGGCCCCAGTACACAATGTTGCAATGTGGCATGTACCAGGAGGGCGGGCCCGCAGGTACGGGGACATGTAGGAGCGCTAGAACGCTCGGGCTCTTGGCCCATGCATGCCAGGTGAGATGTGTATCAGTATTGCCTGTCCTCTTTCGCTGCACGGTCCTGGCCAGCCATATCTGGACCATTGGCCTATACCCAAGTGGGTGCACACCTTCGAAGGCTTGCATCACGGTGTTGTTGGCATGGCGCTGGAAATGTGCGGACAGGCATTGGAATGGTGTCCCATAGAAGTGCACGTGATACAAGCATGCAGGACACACAAGTGTGGGTGCCCATGGCAGGGCGGAGCGCCTGTGTGGCAACGTGACACACAGTGAGTCAGCTCATGTGCATTGTGCTGGGCAAATCATCCATGATTCCCAGGGTCGCAGACGTCCCACCACACCCACGACTGGCCTCTGTACGTCTCCTGTATGCATGCAGCTGGCGAAGTTTACGTTGGGATGAAAGGTGCTTTGTCTGTACTATCTTGCGGTAGCACATCTGCAGCTCCGAGCAGGAACTTGCATGTGCCCAGCACCCCCTGACAGGTACAAGGGCATTGCGGCTCCCACACTACGCACTTCCCGGCGTGAGACTGACGTGTACACATCCCACACACAGTGGTCCTTGGTCGTAGTTGGTGTGCATGATATGGCCTTCGCACGTACTCCCACCCCACCCAAGGCCTGCACCCGTTGCACACAGACACTGCTCATTGCACTGAGTTGTGCCATTTCACCCTCCGGACTATCTCAGGGCAGGCCAGTCCTGCTTCAAGCAGAGCCACTGACGCAATGGCAGACCATCCCAGACACATGGTCTACTCCAGTCACGTGGAGCTGCATCGTGCACGTCTGCTGCATGTACTGGGGGCACTGCCGTTGGCAGTGCTGCGGATCAGTTACTGTCTGAGCTTCCGCCTTGCGCACGTCACCTGCGTGCAACCTGTGTTGCATTGTCACATGTGCATATTCAAGTCGTCCATGGATGTCTGCCTCTCCAATGTAACGGTAGCTGACCTGGATTTCGACACGTGTGTGCGCCCCCTGTTGGGCCACGACCAGGGGTGTCACCAGGATGACCGCTTATGGCATGCATGGATGTTCCGCATGCAGACTGGAAACTGGACCTGAGAGATTGCACGAATCGTCGTGTGCAGTGAGCACACTGAGCCACTACCCAATTGGGCTTCGTTGCACATTGGGTCCAGTGGTTGGAGTCAGCACATCTGTCCTGGTCAGCTGATGGATTACGTCGAGGACATGTCAGATGTGGTGGCCACGGATCGCTCATTGGAGATGTTGGCCTACGCTGCTGCACTCGCGTTCATGGATGAGTGACAAGGTACCTGCTGCCACAACTGGATGTGAGTCATTGCACTTGTCACGACACATGGTTGCATGTTGTGGATGTGGTCACCAGTCCAGAGACGTCAGTGGACATGGCTACATTGGCCACGACTCATGTTCCAGGCGCGGACAACCAGCGCGGGTTGACACTGACTTGTGTTGGTGAGAGACTCCCCCGAGATGGACATGGGCGCTTTCCTACGTTCTTGAGTTGGACATGCTGCTGCATTGGTCTGCATGTCGTGGCACTCATCTTGGACGTACTGACTCGCACTTGTTGATAAAGTTTCCACACTTTCACTTGTCTCCAACTGTGTTGTGTCTTGATTTGCATGCCAATGTGTGTCACGGACTCTCTGGCTCCCTGCCATACGTGCATTGCTACCCCATCTGGACTGTGTGCTTGCACATGTGCATTATCATGTCCCTGTTTCGTGCTTTGCCAGATGCGTATGGCCTTTTACCGGCCACAGGCGGGTGCACGTGTGTCCTTTGTTTGGTTGTGCGCAAGTTGGTGTTTGTACCACATTGTGTTGGGTGTTGGGGTGCTCTGCTTCCTGTGTGTATGTGCTGCATTGTGTGTGAGATGTCCCTTAAGCTCTGATTTGGCTCACCCTTCCCCCTTTCAGGCGGTGTTGTGTTCACTTTGGTGCCTGTTCAGTAGTGTGACATTGCCGGGTTGTGTGACTTGTGAACCTGGTTGGTGTAGTTGCTCGTGTGCATGGTTTGTCTGCTGTTGAGCTGTGCTTAGTTGTGCATGTGTGCCATTGTGCCCATCTCCCCCCGTCCCCCAGTCTCTGCTGGTTCCTCTCCCTGTTGCTGTTGTGTCTGTTGTTTGGTGCATTTTGCAGTCCCCGAGTCCTGCCACCATCTCCTGACTGATGTGGTTGACCCCATTTCCTCCATGTCATCCAGCTCCTGGTGTGACGCTGGACTCCCACCTCCGGTGTGCATTGCTGCCTTCTTGTTGTTGGCATGTTTCTGCCTTTCGCATCATTGCTGGAGTTCTGGTTTTGTGCCATTGACCTCCTCCGCTCTCAGGATGCATTCATCTTGTCCACGTTGGGCTGCCATGTACGATGTTTTGTTGCCAATGGGTTTGGTGGGGTTGTCTGCTGGCTCGGGTTGCCTCCATTGTGGTTGGCTGTTGTTTTCTGTTTGGTCTGTCTTACTTTTTCAGGCTTTGGTTGTGCTTATTCCCGCCTGCCGCGTGTTTCGCGGTCTGGGCGGTGCTTATCTCTGCTTTCCGCGAGCTCATCGCGGGTTTTCTGGTGTTGTGGTTTGTGTTTTTAGCTCCATCAGGGTGATTGTATCGCGGACATTGGCCGCGTTGTCGGCGGACTATCGCATGCTACCTCCGAATTCCATGTTGACACAGGGTTGTTTTCCCGCGATGGACTGCGATATTGAAAGTTGCGTTCCGCTACTCTTGCGGTAGCTATCACACATTCTTGTGAATATCCCCCTCCGGTTTTAAAACCCTCTGAGATACACTTATGAAAGCATTTCAAGATGTCGAGTGTGCGTGTGCTGAAGTAGAGGCTTTAAAAGCCAAAAAAGGAGAGATAAAACTAGCGCCCTATCAACAACAGGGTGCTAACATGCAAATTTGCATGTTAGCACCATTTTACTCTACGCTTCCCCTTGCATCTCTAATGAGATGCAAAGGGGGCGTTCCAGAGTAAAATAATAGGAGAAATGTCGCTAAGCGACATTTCTCCTATTATCAAGAATGTCGCTAACCCTGTTAGAGACAAAAAAAGCAGCGCTAACCGCGGTTAACGCTGCTTTTTTACGTCTGGTATTTTTCAGACTTAGCCATGATATCCTATGGAAGAAGGATATCATGGCTAAGTTTGCCTGTCCCTATCAACAAGGTAACGTGAGATTATCGCTGGGTTTCCAGCGATAATCTCACGTTAGCCTGTTAGCGTGAGGATTTTTATCGCTATTGAGATAAGCGTTGCTAATAGCACGCTATCTCAGCGATAAAAATTCATGCTAGCCGGCGATAATTATCCTAGCGCTAAGTGCGCTTAGAGATAATTATCGCCAGTTGTTGTTGATATGCCCCATAGGTAGGAATGTCATTTGAATGCACAGAACTGAAGTTGTTATGTCTTGCTCTCCCCCTCTTGTTTCTTGCCTTTTTGATGCCTGCGGGCCATACTTTTTTTTTTGCAGATTTTATATAGCGCAATCTCGACCTGAAGGTCAGGGAGTGCTTTACATGAGCACCGGTTACGTTACACAAGGACACATTAATTTTTTTTGCTTTTTTTTTTTTGGTAGGCACGGGGAGATTAAGGGGCATATTATCCACAAACTGCGATAAATATCGCAATGCGCGCTTAGCGTGTTTTTTTCTATCGCCAGCTATCGCTGGATTTCATCGCCGAGTTAGCGCGGTATTATCAACGCTTATCTGAAAGGCGATAAGAAATCCAGCGATAGCAGCAAAACGCGGGAATAGCGCGGGAAAATGCTGCGATTTTTTGAGCGATAATTAACACCTCGCTGATACGCCCCTGTTGCCTTAGCCTTGCAATTCACCACCCATTATTAAGATGGCTAAGTCAACTTTATAGCAGGAGTTAAATTCCTGCGATAAAGGGGGCTTAGCGCGATTATTATCATCGCTTCGCGGGTCTGCTGCCGGCTTGATAATATCGCAAAGCCGTGTTAGCAAGTTCTCCCATGCTGTTTTACTCAGGAACGCCAACTTTGCATGTCATTAGCGATGGCATGCAGGGCGATTAAAAAACGGCAGCCATCGTGTGAAAACAAGCGCTAACAATAGTTAGCGTGTGCTTGTTAATAGTGCGATGAATATCTTGCGGCTTTTTGGGCTTTTAAAGCCAAAATATCAGCAATATGGCCCTTGATAATATGCCCCTAAGTGATTTGCCCAGAATCACAGAATGTGTAATCGACCCCGAGGCTAGAACCTGGGATTCCCATTTCCAAAGTCGGCAGTCTAGCCCTAAGACCACATCCTCTCATAACTTTAATTTTCCATTCTGCACTACAGGCTGGGGGCTGCTCTCACATTCGGCTAGGGTGCTCTGACCCTGGCTTGCTTCCCCCTCCCCCCCCCCCCCCCACACACACACAGCTCCATTCTCATCGGAGGCACTTGCAGTGTGGAGTTGGATTCAGCATTTTGGCAGAGCTGTTTTTGTTTTCCAGTTTTACACTGGCTTTTGACCACGACATCCTGTGGGTAGGGGCAAAGCATGTAATCTCCCTGTGCCTACCAAAAATGAATGTGTCTTGTGTAATGTAATTGGTGCTCATGTACAGGGCTCCAGTAACTTCGGATCGAGTTTGCGCTTTATGAAAACAGCACAAAAAAAGGACTGGAGTCGGCGCATACCTAATCACCCGCAACCGAGACACTGCTAAATGTCTGCCACAGTATACGCTGGAACCAATGCATGCATACATCTGTGAGCAGAGTTTTGTTTTTGATAGTTGTGGTCTCTTGGGATCTACTTTCGTGTATTCCCTATCATTCACCTACTTTCTGGTTGTATGGATGAAAGCACAGTGTAGCAGCGGAAGAGCACACGGAGATTAGCATTTTTTGTTATTATCCTTATCGACCACTACACTACATACCACCTTTAGGATCCTTTATAGCTCCTGAAAAGGAAGGCCCCATACATTGCAGTTTACATTTATTAATATCTTTAAGTGAGCAATTAATATACATTTGAGTTATTTCTGGGATGTTAGCTTTATGGGCCCCTCTATCAAAGGAACGCTATGCACAGGCCATACCAGCTGCAGCCTCCCGCCCAGGGGCACTGCCAGGCGAATATTGGAAACATTCATCCAGCAGAAGTGGCTCCTTGCCAGGCCTGTGTCCTGCTGCCAATCGGATGTGGCACTGTGCACAAAAAGCAAATAAACAAATCAAATACAATAATGACATAAACTGACACATCATCCCAGGGCAACCAGGGGAGCAAAGCGAATCTCGACAGTAATGCTCCGTAGGCACTCTGCAGGCACATGGAGCGCACTTTCCCTCTCCTTTTGGAAAGCTGCCACCAGCTCTGATGCTTTCTGTTTACAGTTCTAACTGAGGAGTTTGATGTGGGTCTCGTGTAATGCAGCTTTAGGTTAGCTGTGTAGGTACCAGTAGTATTGGGGAGAGGATGTGGCATTACACCAGAGCTTCCGACTTTGGAACTGAGTGGAAATGAATGAATGATAACATTTATTGCACGCTCACTTAAAATCATTGCAATTTCCCAAATGTGTACAAACACTTCAAATCATTACAATTTCGCAAATTCATACAAACTCTTAAGGCAAGTTAAAATAGTATTTACACCGTAGTGGTACTTACATAATTAGATTTCGGCTGCACAGAACTTGCGTTGTGCTTGTGAAATCTATTGTTAGGTTTTGCCTGCACAGCACTGTGAAATCTTTTGTATTAAATATATATATAACTTGTAGGAGGCTTGCATCCCGCCCTCGCTCTTCATTGGTTCCCATACTTGCCATTTACTTTTTCTCCGCTTCTATTGGCTGTAGCTGTTATCAGTTACTTTGTTACTTTTGTTACATGGAATGTTACATGAAATACCGAAAAATAGTAAAGTTAGACTTTTTGGTCTAAGTTTACCTTTGTGAATACTGAAAAGTTGTAAAGTTAGACTTTTGGTCCAAGTTACTTTTGTGAATACCGAAAAAGTGTAAGTTTACCTTTGTGAATCGGGCCCACTGTGTTTATATTTTATGTAACATCCATAAAAAAAGTTTCTTTCGATCAAAACAGCACCTCTCAAATTGGAGGTCGTCACATAGATTATTTGCAGCAATAGTAGTGTTTTGCCGATGTATTAAATATTGAAACCACAAGTCGCTATATCTGAATTCTAGATGTAAACACAGTTAAAATTTGGATGAGTGTGCCTTGGTCACATAACAGGCATATGCCTGGAGCCTGCACTACTGGCTCCCATTGTCCACAAAATTTGCATTTGCACTGAGCTAATATTAGCTGGCCGTATCATATGAATAAGCCAGAAGCTTGTAGTAGTGGGCAAATAACAACTGCCCTTATGCTGCGCATATGCCAAAGGCTTTCATAACTTGACATATGTAATAGGCCAATCAAATATAAACCTGCAAGGGTGGACATTTTTTGACTCAAGCATGTGAAGTTTGCAGACCTTGATTATATGCGCTGTAATGCTTGAGTCATTCGCATATCTGAAAAGTGTAATTTTAGATAACATACCACAGCATTACATACTGTGCACATGCAAGAGGTCTGCACTGTATACTATAGGCATATCTGTGAAGTTGCATTTTACATGTACCTTTGGTAGAAGCACAATATGGAGACCTGATATATGCACATAACCAGAGGTTTTAGAGGTCCATACTGGGCCAAATACAGGACTGAATGACATGAATAAATCAGTTACCGGCAGTGCATAAGAGAGAGAGGTGCATATTGTGCATCTAGCAAAGTCCAATATATTATTGATGTGATGCATGCCTTTATAATGGGCTCGTACCGCTGAGCTCCATAATGCCATAGATTATTTGGCAACAAAGAATTAGCATATCAGTGGAATGCAAATTCCCCAAATTCTCAGAGCAAAAGAATTGAGAACTGTGTAAGGTGTGGGACTCTCTTCTACTTATAAACTGGTCCGGGGCAGTTTAGGGTGTTATTTGAAAATCAAGCTTGGGGAGACACAAAATCAAAATACAACAGAAGTCATGTTAGCATTTCATGGCCAGAAAAAGTTCATTATCTTCAGCTCCAAAAGTTATGATATCCAGTCTCTTTTGCGAGTTTGCTTTGATTTTTTTCTTAAACTTTTCTTTTTATTAAAGACAAGGTAGCACAGGTAAAAACAATGTACAATCATTAATGCCAATGAGTCATGCATATGTGTAGCGCCTCCCAAATACAAAAGCAAGTGTAAAATTACAAACACTATACAGTTAATCCAATAGGACCAGCCTACCCTGATTCGTGTCTTCGTCTAGGTTCACAGATCTCGCCCCCATAACAATTCCATTTATTCCATACTTATATCCATTTGTTGGGGCAGCCTCTAGATTCGTACACTGTCTTCTCAGTGAACATACAATGCTCCATATCGTTTTCCTGGAGTCTCAGTGACGGCTTTTCTTGAGCCCCCCACAACCTTGCAATATTTCTTTTGGCAATCATCATTCCCAATGTCACCCATATTCTCTCCTTGGTGTTTAAGTCAGTGGGACCCCAAATATTTAAGAGGCACAGTTTTATATTACAATCAATTATAACACCCATTACTTCCTCCATGCTACACGCCACCCCCGCCTAGTATTCTTGGATAACTTGACAGTCCCAGAGCAAATGTACGAAAGTACTGCCCTGCCCACATCCCTTTGTGCAGTCTGCATCAGTCTTATAGCTCATCTTAACCAGCATCGGCCCGAGAGGTATGTTCTGTGATGTATTTTAAGCTGAACGAGCCTGAGTCTGGAAGAAATAGCAGTTTCCTCAGGAGAGGCGAGAGCTTCAAGTCATTCCTCACCATCCAATCCCGCTACGTCATGATCCCGTTTAGCTCTAAGTCAAAGTAAGGGATCAGGCGTACTGTTAACAAGCTTTTTGTATATCAACGAAATTGCCTTCTCAGGGAGATTACTGTCTAGTATCCTGTCTTCTAGCGGGGATGACTCTGGTGGCGTCTCCCCTTTTGGCATTGCCGCCTGTAGTGCGTGCCTAATCTGAAGGTACCTGAATTGTTCTGTAACGGCTGGATCGTATTCATCTTGCAATTGGGTGAAGGAAATTACCCCCCGCACTCCTTAGGTCCCCAACCGTGGAGATGCCTATCAGGTTCCACCAGTCAAAGCCTTTAGGGAATCGTAAATTACCTAGAAGTGCAGTATCCCAAAGTGGGGTGGCCAGTGTAAGATTATCTTTCCAGCCCAAACTCGTCGTGGCAGTCCGCCACACTTGGACCACATGTCCAGTTGGTCCCGACAGTTTAAATTTAGAAGGGTTGGCAGAGAGCACACCCATAAAGCCTCCCCCTGGGAGTAGCCATCGATCCATAATAAATCCTGGATCTCCCTGCGGCCTGTACATACATTGATTTATAGCAGTGAGCTGTCCAGCCCAGTCTTATATTTTTATATACGGGAGGGCTATTCCCCCTTCATACCAGCCTCTCGTGAGCTTTTGGATCGATATCCGTGGTGGTTTCCCTTCCGATAGGAGTTCCCTCAGGGCACTATCGATAGATGTAAAATATTCTGCTCTCACTGGGTGTGGTGTGTTCTACAAGGCATAAAAAAAACGCGGAAGGGGCTTCAGTTTAAATAGGGCTGCACGCCCTAACAAGGACAGTGGAAGTGACTTCCAATGCAAAACATCACTCCTGAGTCTTTGCAACGGGGGGAGGAGGTTACGTTCGTGAAAGAGAGTCGGATTTTTAGGCACCTGGATCCCCAGGCATCTAAATCCTGTTGTGACTTCAGCAATGTTGAACCCCCTAGGTAAGCTCGGGGATTTACCACTGAGAATGGAAAGAACAGACTTGGACCAGTTAATCGTATATCCTGAAAACTTACCAAAAACTATACAAATGTGTAGTGCTCTGTTCAGGGAGGCCGCCAGCGATGCCAGGTATAGTAGGATATCATCGGCATACAACGAAATGCGGTCCTCCCATTCTTCAGCCCATCTAAGCCCTCTAATAACCGGGTCTTTCTGTAGCCACATTGCCAAGGGCTCAAGCGCGAGGGCGAAGAGCAATGGGGAGAGGGGGCAGCCCTGTCTGGTTCCCCTTCAGAGCGTGAATGTGGAGGATGTTCGGTTGTTGACCACTATTTGAGCCAGCCGCTCTGCATATAGGAGGTGCACTCATCGCAGAGAGGCCGGGCCAAATCCTAGTTTCCTCAATACTGCAAACATGTATGGCCATTTGATGGTGTCAAACACCATGGCTGCGTCAAGCGACACCACTTCCTCCAGTATCGTATCAGCCCGGCCTAACACCCCGTGTAGTGTCCACAGGTTAAGAGATGTATTTCTGGCTGGCATAAAGCCAGACTGGTCAGGGTGTACAAGCTTAGTAACGACACACAATAGACAAGTGGCAAGTATTTTAGCCAGGATCTTGGCTTCTGACTTAAGCAGGGAGATTGGTCTGTAGGAGGAACATAAGTGTTTGGGTTTCCCACTCTTGTGGATGACCACTATAGTGGCCAGTCGCTGGTCTGCTGGGAGCCATCCTACCCCGCAACTTTCATGGAACATGTTAGTGAGGTGTGGTGCAATTTTACTAGAGGCGATCTTATACAGTTCATTGGGCAAGCCATTCGGGCCCAATGCCTTGCAAACATGCAGGTCCTATATAGCTTTTTCTACCTCCGTACATTCTAGGTCTTTTTCTAGGTCTATCCATTCGTCATCGGAGAGTGTCGACAGGGGGATGTCTTGCAGTAAAGAGAGTGTGTCCATTTCTGTATATGCTGTCTGTGACGTGTACACCCCGCGGTAGTGATCCCCGAACGCATTCGCAATTTCTTGGGAGTCTGAGATTGTGTGACCAGATTCAGTCGTAAGTTCTACTACCACTCTGTTGGCCTGTTCTCTATGGTCAAGCCATGCGAGCAGCTTCCTGGCCTTGTTGCCCACTTCGTAGACTTTACTGAGTGTCGCCCTATGTGGTGCTTTAGCTGCATCAGTGGCCAACGCTAGGTATTCTTTAGTTTTAAGTCGCAAAGCATGTGGTATCTCTGCTGAATTTGAATCCTGAACTTTCCCTTCCAATACCAAAATACCAGTCTCCAAACGCACTAGTTCCATCTTTTTCTCTCTCTTAGTGCCGGTGATCTGGGAGAGAGCCGTCCCTCTTATGACAACCTTGTAGGCATCCCAAAGTATCTGTGCAGACTCGACTGAGTGTTAATTTTTGAGGAAGTAGTGCTCTGTGTCGTACACAATCGTGTCGTGAATCTGAGGGATCTTAAGGTACCAGGGGTTTATAGGGGCAGTCCTCCCTCTTTGCGGCTCCCCCACCTCCAACCTGGCCCAGATAGGCGAGTGGTCCGATATACCCCTTGCGAGGTGGTTCACCTCTCTAACGTTTCCCAGTTGGCCCGCCGGTGTTATAAAATAATCTATACTTGACATACTGCGGTGGGCCCCAGAATAAAATGTGTATTGCTGCTCTGTGGGATAGTGCACCCTCCAGGTGTCCACGAGACCCATTGCTTCAAAAAAGTGATGGATTTGTGTGAGAGCCGGCGGCAGTTCTCTAGAGGGCCAGCGATCTAACCTGCTGGAGATAATGGAGTTGAAGTCTCCCCCTATCACAAGTCACTCCTCAGGCAGGGAGAGTAAGAGGTTGCCCAGATCCCTGAAGGCCGGGGCTTGAAGGCCAGGTGAAATGTATACAGAGACTAGATTCAACATATGTCCCTCCCAACACCCTGAAATGGCCATGAACCTGCCCAGATTGTCCGTCCATACACGGTCGGTCGTCATCTGAAAATGTTCCCGGGTCAGTATCCCCACTCCCCGAGACCCAGATCCAAATGCAGAGTGTGCCACTAGTTCGAACCCCCAGCGCGTCAAAGCCTGGCATGCATTCCCCAGTAAGTGTGTTTCCTGAAGCAAAATCACGTCAGGTAAGTCTCTTTTGATATATTGAAGCACTATGCCCCTTTTCAACTTGTCCCCAAACCCATTGACCTTCCAGGACAGTAATTTAAATCCGATTGGTAATGGTAGTCCCATGGTTATGCAGTGTGTCAATCCGACCTTTTAGGGGAGTCACAGCGGATGCGTCACTCTCTTGGCTATCTGCCCTCATACAGACTATTGCTCCTAATGTAGTCATAGATCCCTTGAATACATTGCAGCAGCAGTAAGATAACATGTAATTTCAACCTTGTCAGAACTTTGAAAAAACCCAACAAAAGAAACCCATCCCCCCATAATGTCGTTGTGTGGGACAAACTGCGCCCAAGTGCAATCGTACATGAATGTGATATATATTCTCAATGTCTGAAGTCCCACCCAACAAACAACCTATAACTGTTTCCTCCTCCCTGCCTCACTGCATGGCGGTATCGGAACCTCCTGCCACCCCAACATTGCAAAGCGCCTATTGCCCACCCCAAAACTTGTAGGTTGTGGGCCAACCCTGCACCCGTTCTGCCTTAATTGTCATGAGATGCTGTAACATGAGCTCGAGTGTCCAGAGTTCCTAGCTCACTTACTTATTATGCAATGGTCAATGTCTGGTGAGAGATAATTGACAGCCTCTCGCCTTGCAAGAAGCTTATAGCCCTCGTGAAGGTTAAGACCTAAAATTTCCCAAGAAAAAGTCATAATAGGCAATGTATCATCCCTATAAAGGATACAGATCAGTTATTTTCTTTCGCCATCTATCACCAGACTTTCACCTTGTGTGGGTCCCACATTCTGTTCCATTCGATTCTACCCTTGCCTCTCTCATGAATTCTGGTGGTTCTTCTTCCCCGCGACTAGCCATCCATCGAGCCTGTCCCAGGCCTCATCAGGAGTAGTGAAGAACCATGCCTTACCCTCCGCACCCACTCGCAGTTTGGTAGGGAAGAGCACGGCGTATTGTCTTTCTCTCACAAGGCTCTTTTGATTTTAAGGAAGCTACAGCTTTGTCACTGGACCCTGATCGTAAAGTCAGGGAAGAAGGTCACCCGGCTGTTTTCGAGTTCTATTGGTGGTGCTATTCAAGCCATATGTAAGATAATGTCTCTATCCATGTAGTTGAAGACTCTCGCTACTATAGGTCGTGAGGGGGCTCCAGGCTTGGTCTGCCACCGGGCACTATGTGTGCCCGCTCGATCGCAAAAATATTTGACAGTCTCGTGAGTTGTAAATGCTTTGTGATAAAGTCCTCCACAAACAGGTCTGCCACCTGCCCCTCGGCACGTTCCGGAACCCCAAGAATTCTCACGTTGTTGCGCCATGAACGCCCTTCATATTCGTCAAGGAGGTCCTCCATTCTATCGCTTCGCGTATGTAGCTCAGTCACCTTCTTTTGTAGGGTGGAGGTGTCCTTGACCTGGGTGCTAGTGGTAGATTTGACTTCTCTGATTCTAGAGTTCATGTTACGCATGTCTGCACGTATGAGGGAGACTTTGGCAGTCAATCCTTGTCTCTAGTGACATCCTCACCGTTGTGATGGCTGTCATTATATCTTGGAGAGTGAGTTTGGACGACCTGTCAACCTCTTGCTGCTTTTCCGGTAGGTCTTCCGCGTCTTTGTCCCTAGGGCCCGCCCCCTTAGTCCAGGCGTATTTATCCAGCTTGGCCTGTGTAGAGGCTTTAGTAGTTCTTCTGCCGGCCAATATATATCTTCACCAGTCCCAGAATTAAACACTAAAGGTGTCCAGTCGTTGATTGGTCATTGCATGTACCAGGTATTTGGGCTGCACCTTCAGGCCTAGTCCTCTTGGGTAAGTCGTTATTTTAAATTCACTCACAACTCAGGCTATCCACCCCTTGAGGCTGGGGTCCTGAATAGCAGGATCCCAGCCAGACTAGTCAAAAAACATCAAAACACCAGGAAAAAAAAATGGGGGCAACCATGCAGTCAGATTCCACCTTCCTACAATATGTATATATAAATATTTGTATATACATTCACAAAAAAAACAAAGGTTAAAGATAAGTTGCAGTTAATTTATGTATGTTTTGCTATGCAAACACAACTTAAACTACACAAAGATTAGAAATTCTACACAGTTATAGCTCAATCTTTAATTTACTATTTAATCACCACTTTTAAACTAATATAAGTCATATTTATAACTCATATATATATATATGTGTATATTTAAATACATAGATATTTGATAGATAGATAGATAGATAGATAGATAGATAGATAGATAGATAGATAGATAGATAGATAGATAGATAGACAGACAGACAGACAGACAGACAGACAGACAGACAGACAGACAGACAGACAGACAGACAGACACAGACAGATATTACCTAATGGCAGTTGCCAGTAGGTAGTTCAAATCAAATCAAGCTTTATTCGACTATTTGTAAAATAATCATAAAAGCACATTAAAAAACAATTAAAAATGGCATGTTAAAAAGAAGTACATTAACCGGGAAGACTGAGTAAGCAGCAGCGTATAAGGCCTAATAGTAATATTATACAATTTAAATCAAATAATCACACAGAGATGGCCTTTCTACAGGAAAAAACAGACTTTAAAAACGTAGAGACAGATGATGAAATTACAAGTTCTTCCCCGAGGGATTGCATGACCATAAATTAAGGACGACATTGTTGCAGACCCATTGATCTAAGCACCGGGAGTATCCATCTTTTCCTCTGTACTAGGTAAAATTTACAGAAAAATAAAACATGCATAGTGGTCTGTGCTGATAAATCATCATAAGGACATCTAATTAACTGTCTAGACCAGTAATTTCTGACTGGGAATCTAAGTGATCTGTGAATGATGCCCATCCTAAAGCGTGTGAGCAAGAATCTTTCGTAATCAGAAGTAACCAGTTTTAAATAGGGCTGCATCTTAAGAGTAGTCAGGGTATGTTGGTGGGCATGCAAGCACTGTAATTTGAGGAATCTCTAGATTAAATCTAATGTCTTCAACAAAGTGAAGACAGCTATGCTTAAAAATGTTCCTGTTTATATTGGTCATGGTGGTAGGGTTATCAAAATATTCCTGATGGCCTAATTTACACAAACAATCTCTGATATATTTCAGCCATCCTATATGAAGGACCTCAGCTAACCCGCAACAGTCACTAATCGTTTGGCGATTTAAAATAGTCTTCTCTGAAGTCCATATACGGTACCAGAGAAGAATTGGTTGGATGCTAATGACATCCGCTATATGTGGCAAACCAAGTTCCATGTGACAATTAAAAGAAGAAACACTCTCCGGGACGGCCAGAAAAAATCTGAGAAATCTATTTTCAGCCGTCTGGAGAGCAGTCACGTCTGCATAACCCCAAATGCCCGCCCCATAGGTTGCAATAGCAATGCATTTGGCTTTATAAATTTGAAGTAGTTCTGGGGGAGGGCATGCCAGGGCCTTTGAGAAGAACAATTTCCTTAGCTTGATGGCCTGGGACCATTTGCCAGTATGATCAAATAAGACCCCCTGGTAGGAGAAGGTGTTGGAACATTCTAGACGGTTCTTCTCTAGAAAGACTGAAGGGCTATTCTTGCTCCCTGAACCACATTTTAAAATAAAAGTTTTGGAGAAGTTAACTGAAAGGCCAAAGTTAGACATAAAGTTGGCAAAGCTGGATATAACTTTCTGTAGGCTGTTCGGGGTGCGGGCCATAAGGACCGCATCGTCTGCATACAGGAGCGCAGGGCTTGAGTGCTTCCCCACCAATGGTAGGTCCTGGCACTCGTCTGTCAAAACCTTTCCTACATTGTTGATATACAGAGTAAATAGGAAAGGTGCCAGGACACAACCTTGCCTCACTTTTCTTCCAATGGTGAAGGAATCAGTGCACTCACAACTGTCTCGTAGCAAACCCTGGCCCTGATATAAAATTGTCTCATGAAGGAGATAAGAGAGATATCCACTCCCATGCTCTCCAAAATTATCCAGAGTTTATCATGGATAACGCAGTCAAAGGCCACAGTTAAGTCCACGAAAGCCAGATAAAGATTACCCCTTTTGACCTTGGTGTATTTGCCAATTATTAGGTCCAAATTTAAACATTGGTCTAAAGTTCCGAGCCCCTTGCAAAAGCCGTATGGGATATCGCTAATTATTAGATGGTCATCAGCCCAGTCTTGTAGTGTGACTAAAATAACTCTCCCAATTATTTTGACTGTTGAGTCCAATAACTAAATTGGCCTGTAACATGTGGGGTTGTGCCTATCCCCTTTTTTAAAAATGGGGACCAAGATGGCTTTTCTGATGTCTCACACCCCGTATGGGCACCACGCTGGGGCTGCGTTCTTTCTTCGCAGTTTCCGACGGCCGACACTCCGGGTAGGGTCAGGTTGTTAGAAAATTATGAGAGTTACACTCTCTCAGGATATTGAGGTGGATATTACTGGAGAATAGGCGCACTCGGACGGAGCCGCTCTATGTCGCAGTCATCTTGCACGGCGGTTGACCACCCCCTCCTTGCCTTGATTTTAAGATCAACGTGTTTTGCCGAAATTTAGATCGAGTATTACATCTGGCTTTTGGCTGTGCCAGTTTAGGAAGTGGGTGGAGCAGGTGGAAGCTGGTGTTGCTCCTACAAAAAATTGAGCACCTGACTTAATATTTTACAAGTTAAACACTGGTTCGTCTATACTAGAAAATACTGTTTTTGTCTGTGCCCATAGGGCCATCGCCGTCCTGTGAAGTGACCCATAAAGGAGGAGCTAAATTTATGGTACATCCTGTAATGATAAATATACAATAGTTCTGAATAAGCCTTTTTCTTTCACTTGTACTTTTATTGACAGGGAAAACAATAATAGATCAAAAGTATAAGTGGACAAAATATCATGTCCAAAATATGGAGAAGGTAAGTGTAAATAGGGAAGTTTAGATTTCCTATTCTTAACTGCATATCTACATACCTTGAAGATACATAGCAAACACTGCTCCACTTCATGGAGGCAAGAGCATTGAAAATGCTGTTGCTTCCATGAAGCGGAGCTAAATTGCTTTTGGGCAGAGGAAACTGCATGTGTGCAGCTCCCTCTGCCCAAAAGCACTGCCTGCTCCTGCAGGAGGCGGGGAGCCGGCAGCGACTGTGGGGACCTTGATGCTCCCCCCCGCTGTCCCCAACATGGTGGCCATGACGCGGGGATGGGGTCCATTGACATAACCGTACCATTACGTACACACCCACTTACTGATTCAGAGGTCTACACACACATCCACTCAGTCACCCATACAGCAATTCATACACCAACTCACTCACTAATACATCCTCTGATATATCCACTCATACACCCATATAGCCACTCACACACTGTTAGTCACCAATGGAGCTACTCACACACCTACTCACTCACCCATAGTCAATCACATAGCCACTTACTCACCTATACAGTTATATACACACACCAACTCACATATTCATACAGATACTAACATTTACTCACTCACCTATACAGTCATTGGCACAAGCACACACTCACCCATAAAGCCACTCTCACAATCACTCACTCACACATACAGTTACTTATATACTCCAACACTCACGTATACTGCCTTTCACATATGCAGTTACTCATATACCACTGACACATCCATTCACTCACTGACACAGCCATAAGCATACTCGCTCACCCATACAGCCCCTCACAGATGCACAAACAAATCCATGCAACCACTGACTCAACCACTCACTCATCCATATAGGCAGTCACAAACCCCCTCACTCACCCACACAGACACTCATACACCCATACAGGTACTCAGACAAGCAATCAGTAACCCATACAGCCCCTCATGTACCTACTCACCAACCCATACTGCCAATTACACACCAACAGATAGACTGATACAGACATTCACACAACCTAGTCACTCACCCATACATTCACTGAGACACGCACAATCACTCAATTATACAGTCAGTCATGCACTGACTAAATCATCCTTACAGGCACTCATACGCCCATTGATTCATCAATACACCTTGGTATATATATATATATATATATATATATGTATATATATTTCACACCCATAAACTTTTTAGACACACTCACAGTTACAGGATGATGTCATCAATAATGTCATTTGAGCTTTTATCAGTCATGTCATCAGTGATGTTGCTGACCATGTCATAAGTGATATAAAACATGAGGTCATAAGCAGTGCATTGTGGGGGCGCGAGTTATAGTTAGTTCTGCTGAATTTCGCTGGTTTTGTATGAGTGAAATGTCAACCTAACAATAAAATCCCTGCAACCTTTGGTTTTTCCAGAGAATATGTGTGAGAAGTTGGCCTGGCATATGCTGGTCACTAGTTATAGTGGCCACCTTGTACCAGTCCAATTCGACTCTTATGGTAGATAGGTTTAAGACAACCTTTTAAAGAAAGCTATCCTAGTGGTAGCTGTGGAGAGCAGCCTTCAGGCTAAGTCTCAGAGGAATGTAAAGCAGCTTGTTTTACCTTATAATCTCTTGAATTATCAAATGAAAGGACACCACACAGGTATATATATAAAATATATATGTATTTATTTCTAGACACACTCTACTAATCTCTTTATGAGATTAGAAGTCAGGAACACATTCAAATATCAACGTTTCACAATAAGTTAAGCACAAATATGGCTGGGGCCCTAGGGGCGTACCAGACCATATACTAAAAAAGAGGTTTAGGAAAGTCGGCTTGCAGGGGGACAAGGCCTAGGGCCTGTAGAATCGCTGGGGCTTCACTAAGGTAGCAAAAGCAGGTAAGTAAAAGACCCACGGGAGACGCGTGCAGTGTGAGAACACAGCCACGGGTTCCCTATTGATTTCAATGGAGCAAGTCGCGGTTGGATTTTTAAAGTTCTAGGGTACTTCGAGGAAGTCTACAAGCAAGCCACTTAGAAGGTGAGTAATTTGAGGGCCAACACACACTAGGGCACTGTAGTGCATGAGTTACCTCACCCAGGGAAGCCGGGTGCCTAGGTGTCTTTTGGTGTGGGGTCGCGTCGCTGTTTTCTATGGAGACCAAAGAAGATTTGCTGCTTGCAAAGACTGAAGAAGTGTCCGGTGGAATCCAAGGCTGGATTCAAGATGAAGATGACCTGAAAGCAGTAGGGACAGTGTTCACAGTCACTTGCCCGTGACCCGGGGCCAGGAAGATGGATGCCCACGGATGTCGGGTGATTTCAGATGATCACAGGTTATTTGACTCTTTGCTCATGAGGTCCAGAAGAGATCGACGATGACTAGCAGCTGGATTCGGAGTGTCCCACAAGGTCTACAGCTGACTGCGGTGTTGGCAACCGGATTGGAGCCAACAAGCCTTGGCAACAGCAAGTCTTGTGAAAAGTGAATAAAGTCAATGGTGCAGGCCAGCAAGGTCTGAGGGACTCACCCAGCAAGGGTGAGTGAGGACAGGCCTGGAGCAAACAAGGGAGCTCTTTGGTTTGATGAAAAAGTCTTCTGGGGACCCACAAATCAACCGGCAAGGGATCGCAAAGACACCGCAGGAGGATTAGTTTCACAGAAATCCACGGTCACTCGGGACGAGGTAGGCCACTGATTTTCGAGGGAAATCCTGCTGGAGGCTTGGACCACCCGTGGCCCAATGCACAAGTTCATAGAACATTGTGAAGGGGTTGCACTGGACAATAGTGCACTGTACCCAGGTATTGCTGTCCTCGCACTCGTGGGGTCCACTCGCCTCAGCTCTGCTGGGGACTCACAATGGCTGTCAAGAAGTCAGGAAATCCACTTCCAGGGCTGCAGGGACTTTGGACTCCGGCGGGAGCGGGAAAGTTTGCGACCATTGATTAGAGTTTCAGGTGCCTGCCAAGCAGGGGAGTCACTCCTTGACTCCAAGGGAGATTCTTCTGTCTTCCAAAGGTAGTGGAACGTCGAAGGGCCGGATTCTTCTTGTAAAGCATCATCCAGGGATATCTGATTTGCAATGGCAAGGATTCCCTATTTTATACTAAAAGAAAAGGAGGGACTAGCTTTATGACCACTCCTCTGGGAGGGTCAGGGTAGGGGGTGGTTACACCCACGTCCCTTTATCCAGTTTCATGCCAGAGCAGGGACAGGTAGCCCCTGAACCGGTTTGAGCTGGCATATGCACAGAGGAGCCTACTGCTCCCCCAGTGCTGGACTTCAAAGCACTCTAGGAGTGCACCCACCCAGCCCCAATACACTAAACCCTGTCTGGAAGGTGGTGACACCTCCCTGTGACAGGATGCCTATTGTTGGGCCTCCTCCACTACGAGTTTCAGTCAGCAGCGGGAGGGCAGCCCAGCGTCTGTGCTGGTGGCATCCATTTTGTGATGCCAGGGCTCTTTCAGATTTATACCGTGTTTCCACAGTAGGTACATGTCGTCCCCTCTAGAAGGGTGGGATCATACTCCCACACCAGTTACTGGTGTGGGGGTATGATTCCAAGTTGTTTGACAACAAACACGACATGTTTTGATGCAGTAATTCCAAAGTTAGCATTTACCGGTAGGTTATAATGCACTTAAGAGTATATGGTTTAACCGCATCCACAAACAGCCACAGAGAATAGACTCTGCCAGCTGCAGAGGGGCCCAGCTCAGGCAGAGGTACCCCTCACATTGTAAACCAAGCACCCTGTCCTCAGGATTGATAGGGCCTGCCTTAGGGGTGACTGATAGGTTTATATGTGTGTAAGGTGAGATATAGGAACCTATACCTCAGTGAGGAGTGCTAACACTACCTCACCCAGGCTGCAGTAGAAGGCCTGTGGTGTCAGATTTAGTCTGCTTCCCAGGAGTGGCATAATACATGCTTCAGCCCCTGGTAGGCCTGTGAAGTACCTATGCCCTTGGTACCTAAGGTACCATATACTAGGGGCTCATAAGGTACCACAGTATCCAATCACTAATGCATCTAATATGCACACCATGTCATTTAAGGGAGAAAGCAGATAGGCTGGGGTCCTGAATAGCAGGATCCCAGCCAGACTAGTCAAAAAACATCAAAACACCAGGAAAAAAAAATGGGGGCAACCATGCAGTCATATTCCACCTTCCTACAATATGTATATATAAATATTTGTATATACATTCACAAAAAAAACAAAGGTTAAAGATAAGTTGCAGTTAATTTATGTATGTTTTGCTATGCAAACACAACTTAAACTACACAAAGATTAGAAATTCTACACAGTTATAGCTCAATCTTTAATTTACTATTTAATCACCACTTTTAAACTAATATAAGTCATATTTATAACTCATATATATATATATATGTGTATATTTAAATACATAGATATTTGATAGATAGATAGATAGATAGATAGATAGATAGATAGATAGATAGATAGATAGATAGATAGATAGATAGATAGATAGATAGATAGATAGATAGATAGATAGATAGATAGATAGAGAAATAGACAGACAGACAGACAGACAGACAGACAGACAGACAGACAGATAGATAGACAGACAGACAGACACAGACAGATATTACCTAATGGCAGTTGCCAGTAGGTAGTTCAAATCAAATCAAGCTTTATTCGACTATTTGTAAAATAATCATAAAAGCACATTAAAAAACAATTAAAAATGGCATGTTAAAAAGAAGTACATTAACCGGGAAGACTGAGTAAGCAGCAGCGTATAAGGCCTAATAGTAATATTATACAATTTAAATCAAATAATCACACAGAGATGGCCTTTCTACAGGAAAAAACAGACTTTAAAAACGTAGAGACAGATGATGAAATTACAAGTTCTTCCCCGAGGGATTGCATGACCATAAATGAAGGACGACATTGTTGCAGACCCATTGATCTAAGCACCGGGAGTATCCATCTTTTCCTCTGTACTAGGTAAAATTTACAGAAAAATAAAACATGCATAGTGGTCTGTGCTGATAAATCATCATAAGGACATCTAATTAACTGTCTAGACCAGTAATTTCTGACTGGGAATCTAAGTGATCTGTGAATGATGCCCATCCTAAAGCGTGTGAGCAAGAATCTTTCGTAATCAGAAGTAACCAGTTTTAAATAGGGCTGCATCTTAAGAGTAGTCAGGGTATGTTGGTGGGCATGCAAGCACTGGAATCTCTAGATTAAATCTAATGTCTTCAACAAAGTGAAGACAGCTATGCTTAAAAATGTTCCTGTTTATATTGGTCATGGTGGTAGGGTTATCAAAATATTCCTGATGGCCTAATTTACACAAACAATCTCTGATATATTTCAGCCATCCTATATGAAGGACCTCAGCTAACCCGCAACAGTCACTAATCGTTTGGCGATTTAAAATAGTCTTCTCTGAAGTCCATATACGGTACTAGAGAAGAATTGGTTGGATGCTAATGACATCCGCTATATGTGGCAAACCAAGTTCCATGTGACAATTAAAAGAAGAAACAACACTCTCCGGGACGGCCAGAAAAAATCTGAGAAATCTATTTTCAGCCATCTGGAGAGCAGTCACGTCTGCATAACCCCAAATGCCCGCCCCATAGGTTGCAATAGCAATGCATTTGGCTTTATAAATTTGAAGTAGTTCTGGGGGAGGGCATGCCAGGGCCTTTGAGAAGAACAATTTCCTTAGCTTGATGGCCTGGGACCATTTGCCAGTATGATCAAATAAGACCCCCTGGTAGGAGAAGGTGTTGGAACATTCTAGACGGTTCTTCTCTAGAAAGACTGAAGGGCTATTCTTGCTCCCTGAACCACATTTTAAAATAAAAGTTTTGGAGAAGTTAACTGAAAGGCCAAAGTTAGACATAAAGTTGGCAAAGCTGGATATAACTTTCTGTAGGCTGTTCGGGGTGCGGGCCATAAGGACCGCATCGTCTGCATACAGGAGCGCAGGGCTTGAGCGCTTCCCCACCAATGGTAGGTCCTGGCACTCGTCTGTCAAAACCTTTCCTACATTGTTGATATACAGAGTAAATAGGAAAGGTGCCAGGACACAACCTTGCCTCACTTTTCTTCCAATGGTGAAGGAATCAGTGCACTCACAACTGTCTCGTAGCAAACCCTGGCCCTGATATAAAATTGTCTCATGAAGGAGATAAGAGAGATATCCACTCCCATGCTCTCCAAAATTATCCAGAGTTTATCATGTATAACGCAGTCAAAGGCCACAGTTAAGTCCACGAAAACCAGATAAAGATTACCCCTTTTGACCTTGGTGTATTTGCCAATTATTAGGTCCAAATTTAAACATTGGTCTAAAGTTCCGAGCCCCTTGCAAAAGCCGTATGGGATATCGCTAATTATTAGATGGTCATCAGCCCAGTCTTGTAGTGTGACTAAAATAACTCTCCCAATTATTTTGACTGTTGAGTCCAATAACTAAATTGGCCTGTAACATGTGGGGTTGTGCCTATCCCCCTTTTTAAAAATGGGGACCAAGATGGATTCACTCCAGGTTGGGAGGAAACCAAGCGAACTGCACGCATTAATTACATGAGTTAAAATGGGTCCCCAGAACACAATATTATGTTTAAAAAGGTCCACAGGTATGCCATCTGGCCAGTTTTCAACTAATATAAGTCATACTTATAACTCATATATATATATATATTCACAGAAAAAACCATAGGTTTCAGGGGTGTCATAGTTAGCTGGACATTTCACTTGTACAAAACCATAGAAATTCCTCCGTTATAGTTAGTTCTGCTAACTATAACTCGCGCGCCCGCAATGCACTGCTGATAATGTCACATATTACATCATTCATGACATGGTCAGTGACATCACTGATGACATAACTGATGACATCTCAAATTACATCACTGATGACATCACTGATGACATCATCCAAAGAATGTGGTTTAGTTTGAAATTTAAATATGTATTATATATATATATACCAATCTGTATTGAAGATTGAGTGGATATATAACTGTCTGGATGGAGGATTTAGTAGCTGTCTGACTGTCTGTTAAAGTGAGTAATTAAAAGTGTCTCACTTAATACATGGATTAGTAACTAAACTATGTGAATGTGTGCATCACTGTCTCTGTTGTTGTATAACATACTGCATCAGTTGGTCACTAACTACATGAGTGTGTATATTAGTTATTGATTAGTTGGGTAAGTATTTGTATGGGACACTGAGTTTGTGTATAGTTGGATGGGGTGTGTGTAACTCTATGCATAGATGTGTGAATGGTTGATTGACTAGGTGTAGAGGTTTAAGAGTGCATGTGGAAACAGTTGTTTGGGTGACTGAGTGTATTTATTTGTGTGTTGGTGAGCGAAAATATGTTTTAGTTGTACATCTTCAACAAAGTAAAAAAATAAAAGGCATTATATGTGAGAGTTGGTGTATATAAATAAGTATATATAAGAGTCAGTGATTGTGAGAGTAACTATATGAATGAGTGTATAATTGTAATGCTGATTTTTTAACATATTAACTATGAGTTACTATGTGTTTGAATAAATGAGGTGTTGTGTGTATAATTGTGTAAGTGAGTAAATGTAAGTGTGATTAATTGTTTTCATGAGTGAGTAGGATGACTGCATAACCGACTAAGATGACTGCTGATGTGTCAATGTCTATATATGTGTATGAGTGCATTTGATAGTATGCTATTAATTAGTGACTGCATGTATAAGTGATTCTGTTGTTGAATGGGTAGGTGTGTGTGTAGACTTAGGAATCAGTGAGTGGGTACGTAGTAACTGGTATTGGTGTGTCAATGGTTTCAAATATGGTACTCTGTATTTTACTGTCAGTAATGAAAGGTTATACTAGTGTATGATGAGGTGTATTAGATTGTCACGTGGATGATGTCATCAGTGATGTCATCAGTGATGTCATTTGAGATGTCATCAGTGATGTCACTGACCATGTCATGAATGATGTAATATGTTACATCATCAGCAGTGCATTGCGGGCACGCGAGTTATAGTTAGCGGAACTAACTATAAAGGAGGAATTTCTATGGTTTTGTACGAGTGAGATGTCCAGCTAACTATCACACCCCTGAAACCTTTGTTTTTTTCTGTGAATTTCTAAGGTTTTTTAAATGCTAATTTCTAACTATAACGTCTCAGAAACCTATGGTTTTTTCAGTGAATTTCAAAGCTTTTTTAAATGCTAACTTCTAACTATAACGTCTCTGAATGCTATGTTTTTTTCAGTGAATTTCAAAGGTTTTTTAAATGCTAATTTTTAAATGTAATAGTAGTTATACCTATTTTTTTGTACTGATTTTCTACAGTTTTTAACTGTTTATTTATAAATATTTTATTCATTAAATAACATTATATATTTTTTTGAAAATTGCAAAAAAAGTTTTATTTTTTTATTTTAATATATGTATATTATTTTCTTTTTATAAAAAAAAATCCAAATTTATTTCAGAGTCGCGCACCCCGAAGCGTACACATCACGCTGGGTGCGTGGATTCTAGCCACCATTTTAGAAATGTCATGAAGGATCCGCGTACGGTGTGCGGCGGCTGCGTGTTTTTCAGTTACATCATATACATCTAATATTACGTGATGTGCGCGATTGGTATGCGACCAGTCCGTGACTCCTGCTCCCGTGCATTTGCGATGCTTGCGCGGTGGTGGGTCCCGTGTGACGTCATATACGTGCTGGGGCGTGCGACTCCCGCGAAATGTTTTTATGTTCTAAAATTATATGTATGTGTGTTTAATATACATATTAGGGCAAGAGACTATCTAAGATATTCATAACAATAATATATTTGTACTTATAATAAACTTATATTATTTTTAAATATATTTTCGCGAAGTCACGTCGGGTGCGTGCTTCGTGAGCGCAGAGTGCGCGGATCCCATGTGACCTAAAAAAAAAAGATTTAATTGGTTCATAACATTTCCCACTGAAACTATTGAAGGACCCCACCCTTTTTAATCATTTTTGTTGGAGCATCTTTAGAGAGACATCTCTTTTCCTACAAGAACCCTTTTTGCTTGTTTTTTTTGGTGTTTTTCAAAAAATATCAAACAAAATGGCATCTGGACAGCAGCAGCAGGAGGAAGTATGTTCTGAAGAAGAATTCTTGCAGGAGGCACCACGTCCACAGAGGCCAGAATCTGTTGTGTGGAAATTCTTCACTTTTCCACCTGGAGAGAAGAAAGTAAATGCGAGAAAGGTGACGTGCAACATTTGTGACCGAGTCCTGTCAAGAGGCAATGAAAAAAAATACTCTTGTGGCACTGCTTCTATGTACAAGCATCTTCGGACCACACATCCTCTCAATCTTGCTCGGGAGGAAAAGAGGCGAGCTGCTTTGAACCCCTCACCTGCTGTGGCAAGTACATCTGGAGCGTCCTCAGGAACACCTGCAATGGATATTAGGCCAGAATTCGCCTTTCTCGAGCAACACTGCATGAAGTGTAAGAAACTTATATGCTTCGGTGAGCAGTCAGTGGATGCAATTTGTGCTGCGCAACGCAACCATCGTTGTTAATTTTTTTGTTTTTTTTTGGTTTTGGAATGATAAGTAATTCCAAATGTTTCCTGTTTTTTTTGTTTTTATTTTTGTTCATTTTTTGAAAAAAACAGAAAAAAGAAGAAAAAAAAGTTCTTATCAGAACTACTTTATCTGGTTAAAGAAAGAACTATAATTGCAAGGTAATGTGTGAAAGTTTGGTTGAATATATGTATACAGCATGATTGACTGAAAGAATGCATTAGTAGTGTATGGTGAATTTATAGGTGAAGATTTATGAGGAAGTACTGCAGCGTGACACTGCAAGCTCTTTAGCTGCACTGCACCATGGCACTTCTGAAGCACAGGGATGTGACATATGTACATGAATATGTTGCAACTCTGTGCTTCCCTCTGCACTGCTGCACAAACTGCAGCCATGCGGTGACACAGGCACCCTTGCACCATGGTGCAAGGATGTCTGTGTCGTGTTGAGATTGTTTTTGTGCAGGAAGGGACACCTTCCTGCACAAAAACAATCAGTAAAGGCATTTTCCTCTTTCAATGTATGCTGTGGAATGCACCATGCATTGAAAGAGGAAACAATGAGGAGAAATGAAAACAATTCTCCTCGTTGCACCTTGCTACACCAACTCTAGGATGGCGCAGCATTCACATACATCTCCAGATTTACGAATTCTCATAAATCTGGAGATGTGTCTTGTTCTATGGGAGTTGCGAGGGAACACCCACAGCAACACCTGTGGGACACCCCTTCAATGCAAAGTTCTGTGTATGAAGGGGTCGTATTTACAAGGAGAGGAAAAACCATGCAGGGTGGCATTTCCTCTCCTTGTAAATATGAAGGAGTGCCTGGCGCCATCACTACGTTACATAAAGTGACGTACTGGTGGCGCATGTTGCTTGTAATTCTACCCCATAAGTGCTTAGGTATTGGCAGACTGATACAATAAGAACATAGTGCTGGATGGGTGATTGAAGAATTGCATGAGACTGACAGGAGGTATCCTACGCTGCATGGGTACTACTTCAGTATTTAATAGAGTGGACCAATAGTATGTATCTGCTTAGAGATTTGTAGGGATTATGCACAGAATATTTTATGTGTACTTCTGTTGGTGCCTAGATAATTTTATAAGAATACCACTTGTAACTGGAATGATGACAGTGCTGCAAACAGAGTGAACACTTAATTTATAAGTGGTTACGTATTGGTGGAGTGATAGGATAAGTAGATAGTGGTAGATAAGTGATTAAAGAAGTGCATGTGACAGACTGGACGATTCCGACACTGCATAAGTACTAACTGAGTATTTAGAAGAGTGTATCAATAGTATGTAGCTAGTTAGAGGTCTGCTTGGATAGTGCACACAATATTATAGATGTACTTGTGTTAGTAGCTAGGCCATTCCATAAGTTCATGACTAGTAACTAGAATAATTACAGTATTACAAACAGAGTGTATAGTGAATTTATAAGTGCTTAGGTATTGGTGGAGTAATAGGATAAGTAGATAGTGCTGGATGGGTGATTGGAGAAATGCATGGGACAGACAGGAGGATTCCTACACTGCATAGGTACTAACTGGGTATTTAGAAAAGCGTATCAATAGTTTGTAGCTGGTTAGAGGTGTGCATGCATAGTGTACAAAATATTGTACCTGCACTTGTGTTTTTGACTACGCCATTCCTTAAGTATACGACTAATAACTGGAGTAATTTCAGTGTTGCAAAGAAAGTGCGTGCTGAATTTATAAGTGCTTAGGTATTGGTGGAGTGATAGGATACGTGGATAGTGCTGGATGGGTGAATGGAGAAGTGCATGGGACAGACAGATGGATTCCTTGACTGCATAGGTACTAACTGGGTATTTAGAAGAGCGTATCAATAGTATTTAGCTGGTTAGAGGTCTGCATGCATAGTGTACAAAATATTGTACCTGCGCTTGTGTTAGTGGCTAGGCCATTCCTTAAGTATATGACTAATAACTGGAGTAATTTCAGTGCTGCAAAGAGAGTGCATGCTAAATTTATTAGTGCTTAGGTATTAGCAGAGTGATAGGATACATAGATAGTGCTGGATGTTGAATGGAGAAGTGCATGGGACAGACATAAGGATTCCTAGACTGCATAGGTATTAACTGAGTATTTAAAAGACTGTATCAAAGCTATATAGCTGATTAGAGGTCTGCATGCATAGTGCACAGAATATTGTAGCTGTACTAGTATTGGTGTGTCTATGGTTTCGAGAATGATAGTCTGTATTTTAGGGTGTGAGGAGGTGCATCAGATGATGTCATCAGTGATGTCATTTGAGATGTCATCAGTGATGTCATCAGTGATGTCACTGACCATGTCATGAGTGATGTAATATGTGACGTCATCAGCAGTGCATTACTTTAATCCAAAAAGCTGGCGCCCATATTGGCCTGGTCATGATGTGAAAATTCAGGAATTGATACAATAAAGAAAAGAAAACAAGTGTTAATATGCACACAATGTCATTTCAGCATATCTTGCCCCGTGACCGCCATACCTGTATGTTCGTCAACGTGACTCATTCATAGTAAACATACTTAGAATTGCAAACATCAACATAAATAATGAACTACACATTACTTTAAAGTGAAAGGCTATCGGCCATATCAATCTGGGCACGTTGTGTATTATAATGGTTCTTACATGAAAGAAAAGGAAAAGAAAGGGGCGTTAATATACACACACTATCCCTAAATAAAGTTCTAGCGATTATAGTTCCATTCCATTCACAGCTCATTAGAGATGTCATGAGTGATGTCATGAGTGATGTAACTGACCATGTCATGAATGATGTAATGTCTGAGGTCATTATCAGTACATTGCGGGGGCATAGGTTATAGTTAGCTCAGGTAACTGTAACTGCTGAATTTCACTGGTTGTGTATGAGTGAAATCAGAATCTAACTCACCGTCCCTGTAATCTTTGTTTTTTTCAGCAAATGTCTAGTAAGATGCATATCACAATGGATGGTGGGGGGTTGGAAACAGGGCCTGGCATTGTGCTGTCCCCACCCAAGCTTGCTGTTCCTGCCTTCCCTCCTCCTAGCCATCCATTGTCCAAGTCCATGTCCCTGCTCCCTTATTACAGCCCTGTGTGGCCGTTGTTCTGCCACTGGCCTTCCCACCTTCTCTGAACAGTTAGCTTGCTGCCCCATCCACCTCCTCCCTATCCTCTGTTGTCTGAATCCATGGACTAGCCTCCTCCCTCCTGCCATGCATGGTCTGATGTGCTGCCACTGCCATCCATTTAGCATGATGTACCAGTCCACTCCTCCTGCCCTCCATTGCCCAATTCTATGCCCCATCATTGACCTCCTGCTTAGCCTCTGTGCTTAGCTTGCTGCCCCTGTTCTCCTTCCCCCTGCCCTCCGATGTCTTTGTGCATGCCCCTGCTCCATCCTTTTTGCCCACCATGTTCCATGGACCTGCCACTCCTATCTACTCGGAGTGTTCTGTTGAGCTGCCACTCCCCTCCCACCTGACTAGCATTGTCAGATGACTGTAACCTGTCCCTGCCACCTCCACCCTGCCTGTCCACATTCCATGCCCCTATCCCCTTCCTCCTGTCCTCCATGGTCCATTTTACTGCCACTCCCTTCTGCCCTCCCTGATCTGTTGTGCTGCAACTGCTCCTCCTGTCTTCCCCACGCGGTCTGTTGTGAAGCCCCTTCCCCTGAACTCTCTTGTCTGTGCCAAGGTCCTGACCCTCCCTTCTATCCTCCATGGTCCTTTGTGCATGCCCCTGCACCCTCCTTCTTACCCATCATAGCCATTGTGCTGCCACTAACCCTCCCGCTTGCTATGCATGGTCGTCTGTGCTGCTACGGCCCCTCCCACCTTCCCTGTGTGGTCAGCTAGCTGCCCCTGACCCCCTCCCACCTTCCCTCCATGGTCTGTGTGTATGCTATCATAGTCTCACCGTTGCACTCCATGGTGTGTCTTGCTTCTAGTGCCCATCCTGCCTGACCTCCATGGTCATCCTGCTACTCCTGCCCCCATGCCCCCAGCCCTCTGTTTCCATGTGCAGACCCCTATTCCCTCCCTCCTTGCTTGTCTGTTCCATTGTAATGCCCCTGATCCGTCCCTCCTGCCCTTTATGGTCTGTTATGCTGCAGCTTTCTCTCCTGTCTGTCCATTATGGTCAGCTAGCTACCATTGCCTCTTTCCCCTTTGTTCTCTGTTGTCCATGTGCATGGTTCTGTCTCCTCCCTATTGCTTTCTATGGATTGTTGTGCTGCACTCCCGTCCCGCATGCCCTGTGTGGTGTATTGTGCTGCTGCAAACCCTGATGCCTGCCCTGTAGGGTCAGTTTGGTGCACCTCTCCATGTCCCTCCTGTCCTCTGTTGTCCGGGTCCATGTCCCTACCCCAATTCCTCCTGCCTTCCATGATCCAATGTACCATACTTGCGAACATTTTGAACTTGGTAAGAGGGAGATCTTGAAAAAAAACTGGGGTATTGATTTTCCCCTTTGAGTTACATTGAAAAAGAGGAGTTTGTAGACAGGAGACAAATGAAATAAAGCCCATTTGAGTGTAAAAACATTGGACGTTTCCTGGCTGAATCGGGTCTGTTGGCATGTATGGTTGTACTACCACTGCCTCTTCCTTCTATCCACAATGGTCTATTATATTGAAACAGCCTCTCTTGCCAGTCCTGTATTGTTGGTTTGTTGCCCCTGCCCCCCTTTTTACTGCCCTCCATGGTCTGTTGTGCTGCCACTGCCCTTCCTGACTGCCCAGTGTGGTCAAATTGTTGCTTCTGCACCCTCCTACCTGCCTTCAATTTTCAGAGCCCATGCCCCTGGCCTCTGCCTCTCAACAGTATCCTAATGAACAACTAGATTGCTAACATTCTATATTTACGCCTGACGTCATCTTCATGTAATCAAAACTGTAATACCTAGAGCATTTCCTTTAGAAAATACATATACGAGAGTGTCTTATTTGCATCAAAATTATGGTTAGTGCTCTAAAAAACTAAACTGAGGACATATTTTCTGAGTTTTTAAATAGCGACAAAGCACTTTTAAATTATTTGTTAGCTTTATATTTTTTATCCAGTTGACCACTTTATTAAATGTTGCACTTAGGGGAGAGGATGTGGTGTTACTTCCAGAGCTGCAGACTTTGCAACTGGGGAACCAGGTTGGACTTTCTGCTTCAGCTCGACATTCTGTGATTCTGGTCAAATCACTTAATCGCCCGATGTCTACAACCAAAATGAATTTGTTCTTGTGTGATGTAACCAATGCTCATGTAAAGCACTCCAATACCTGACAAGTCTGCACTATATAAAACTGCAAAAAAACACATAAAATAAAAAGTGTTTTGCACACTTCTGTCATTGGGCTACATGTGGGCTACATCTGGGTGATATTTGTGCTGCATTTGGGCTCTTTTGTCTCTGGTGGCCATCTTGGGAGATTTATTTGTTATGAAGTTTTCTAATTTCCTCTTTTACTACAGTCTCCTCAGTAGGAAATACTTTGTTTTTTACTTTGATTCCATCAAGAAGGCATTCAGATGTGTCACACATTTGCCATAAATTCAGAATGTTAGCACTCTAGTTGCTCATTAGATCACTGTAGTAAAGCTACTGCTCACCAGGAAAGTCTGCTGCTGGTATTGACAGTGCATGTTTCAGTCTGCATGTCAGAATTTGTTAATGAAATAAAAGAGGTTTTGAGAAGTCACTCAAAATGTGCCCTAATTTTTCTTTCTGCAGCACTAATCCTACTTTCTATAGCAAAATGAACCCCCTCATTTTGTTCCTTTTTAAATTAAATGTTTTAAGAGTTACCACTTTATTCCAATCTCGATGGCTTCAGGTGTGCAATACGTTTGTCATAAGTAGGACTGTTAGAGCTCTAGTTGTTCTTTAGAACATTCTGGGAAGCTGCAGTAGAACACAAAGGAATCAACTGACAGTCCCTGCCCTTGTTGGATGTACATGTTTTACTGAGAATGTCAGACTTCATTCTCACATGACTGAGAAAGATAATGTGAATTTACTGAAAATATGCTCTCAGTTTAGCTTATAGATCACCTTCCAAACCTCTCTGGAAAAGCATGAGAAATTAGTTTTCTTTCAAACATGATTCATGATATCCCAGCAGAAGGCTTTTTCACATGGTAAAATCACCTTAGAACACACCAAAATTTCTAAAATGAGTATGGTACCATCAACAAATGATTTATAATGTAACTAAAGTCTTAAAACCTTCTATTAACTGCAATGCTTTTTAATGAGGTGCTATCATGTATATTGTTCCCAAGATGGCTGCCAACACTTCTTGGATGAAGTGCTGACAGCCAATCAGATCTCACGATGAGATGTGTGATTAGGCTTCGCCCAGATATATGGTTCTCTGACAAAATATCGAAGGTCAGAAATTCGATCTACAAAAATATCGCAACACTAATACCGATGCCAAGAATATCGACATCCTATCTACAACATGGTAAGTACAAAAATATCGAAAATAAAATATAGATGTCAAAAATATCGTTGTTAAAAATATCGTTTTTTTTTTAGTGATAAAAAATATGTAAAATAAACATAATAATACTTATAAATAAAATAAACATATTTAAATATATTTCACAATGTTAAAAATTAATAATTAATAAATATAATTTAATAAAAAATGAATTACACATAGACATATAGGTGCCAATTCCGATCCGGTAAAAAGCGGCTACGAACCGTCGGACGGAGCCTTTTCTCCGTCCGACTCGTACCCGGTGCGAAATCCATCCGAAAAAGCAAGTACGATCCGGACGGAAACACCATTTCCGTTCGAATCGAACAAAACACCCACCGAACAGAATCGAAACACAATTCCGATCCGGAAAAGCGCCGACCTGACGTCGGTACGCATCCAGCCTACGTTTCACGAACCAGGAAGTACGATTCGAACCAACGTCATCTCGCACGGAATATATTTCCCGGCTGCCAAAAACTGCCGGGAAATCAGGACGACACACGCAAGGAGCAGCTGGACGCGACGAACAGACATGGACCCGAACCTACGTGCCATCCCTGCCCTCCTAGCAGTCTACCTGGCGTACAGGAACCGACGCAGACGCCGCAGAAGGTCAGCACAACAACCAGGGGCAATGGGGGGGGCAGGGGCAGGACACACAACACCAACACATGGTACCAAATCATACATGGGCTGGACATACCTGACCATCAGGGCCTGGTCACCTCCAGGGGGTGGGGGCGTGGCCAGCAACGCCTGCGTCGGCCACAGCGGAAGTGGATGGTCACGCGAACCGGTACGTACCCTACCCAGGCCGCAAGAGCGTGGGTACGGAACGTACCACGCGTCCCCCAACGTCACTACAACAATGACGGTACGGCCCGTACCCACGTCAGAAATGCCTGGGTACGGCTCGTACCAGCATTGCTGGGGTCATGTAGGGGTACGCGTGGTATGACCCGTAGCCACACCCCCAAGGACTGTGTACGGTGCGGACCCCACGGCACCGCAACAATGGGGGGACGCACCGTACCCACCCACCAAAGGCATGGCTAGGGGCCGTACCCAGGCATGCAGAGCGTGGGTACGGGTATGTACGGACCGTACCCCCACCCCAGCAGTGTATGTACGCCCCGAACCCCCACCCGTGTATGTACGCCCCGAACCCCCACCCCAGCATTGTATGTACGCCCCGAACCCCCACCCGTGTATGTACGCCCGAACCCCCACCCGTGTATGTACGCACCGAACCCCCACCCCAGCATTGTATGTAGGCCCGAACCCCCACCCGTGTATGTACGCCCCAAACCCCCACCCCATCATTGTATGTATGCCCCGAACCCCCACCCGTGTATGTACGCCCCGAACCCCCACCCCAGCATTGTATGTACGCCCCGAACCCCCACCTGTGTATGTACGCCCCGAACCCCCACCCGTGTATGTACGCCCCGAACCCCCACCCCAGCATTGTATGTACGCCCCGAACCCCCACCCGTGTATGTACGCCCCGAACCCCTACCCGTGTATGTACGCACCGAACCCCCACCCCAGCATTGTATGTACGCCCCGAACCCCCACCCGTGTATGTACGCACCCAACCACCACCCCAGCAGTGTATGTACGCCCCGAACCCCCACCCGTGTATGTACGCCCCGAACCCCCACCCCAGCATTGTATGTACGCCCCGAACCCCTACCCGTGTATGTACGCCCCGAACCCCCACCCGTGTATGTACGCACCCAACCACCACCCCAGCAGTGTATGTACGACACGTACCCCCACCCGTGTATGCAAGGAGCGATCCCACACCCGTGTATGTCATGAGCGTACATATTGTGAAATAGGAGAGGTGGGTGCAGAGTCCCCCCAGCAGTGCCCTGAGACAGGAGGGGTGGGTGCAGAGTCCTCCCAGCAGTGCCCTGAGACAGGAGGGGTGGGTGCAGAGTCCTCCCAGCAGTGCCCAGACACAGGAGGGGTGGGTGCAGAGTCCTCCCAGCAGTGCCCTGAGACAGGAGGGGTGGGTGCACAGTCCTCCCAGAAGTGCCCAGACACAGGAGGGGTGGGTGCCTATCACTCCCAGCAGTGCCCAGACACAGGAGGGGTGGGTGCAGAGTCCCCCAGCAGTGCCCAGACATAGGACAATATACCCCATCAACAAGTTCAGTGACCAACAAGGGTGATACCCCAGATGCAGGTGGAGCCATCGCTGAGCCAGCATGGCCATAGTGAAAGGCAACCCTCACACATCCAGGAAATGTAGACACAGCACAGCACAGCATATGGGAGACACCCTGCAGGGAAAATGGCCGGCTCCACAGAGGATGGAACACACCTTGGGACAATGTCACCATACAGTGAGAGCAAACATTACCAAATACCATTGGCAGAGACCTCTGTGATGGCACGCAGATGGCAGGGTACACCCCATGAGCAGCACACTCCAACATTTCACAGACCCCTAACACATTATCACCACCCCAAATCAGGGAGCACCAGCACCAACAGCAAGTCCAGGAAAGCATCAGTGTGCAAAACCAAAAGAAAATGCTTTATTCAGCAGGAAAATATCTCTGAGAAAATGTCCACTATGTACAAGGGCCATGGCCAGGCCAGCAGCAAAGTCCGGGGGGGGTACACATCGGGACGTGTGTCCCCTAGCTTGCCTGCACAGTTCACATGTCCATTTCATCCACAGAAGAGGGGGCATCAGGGGGGAGGGTGGAAACAGGCACCGCAGGGACAGGATGGGCAAGGGTAGGTGTTGTGGGTGCAGGGAGGGATGATTCTGCCACAGGGGGGGTGCCAGCGCCAAAGGTGGAGGACAGAATGGCGCTGCACACGTTGGCAAGGTCCCCCAGCGACTCCCCCGCACCCAATCGAACCACAGGCCCCAAGGAGGGGGGGGGGAGAGGGATGGGTCGCAGCGCCACTGTGGGAGGGTGTGGACAGGGTGGGGGACTCAACTCCCCTGGCCGGGTCCTGCCTCCACCGCTTGCGGGGTGGTGTCCTCCTGGGGTGGGGGGGGCACACTTGCAGTGGATGATGTTGTCACCGACTGTTGGCCAGGAGAGCTAAGGGGAGTGGATTTGGAGGGAGTGGGTTGTGTGGACTGCGGACTCCCACTGTGGCTGCGTGTTGTACGTTTCCCCCCCGACCCAGTGGGTGTGCCTTCCTCACCCTGTGTGTGCGTGACAGGAGGTGTGCGCTTCGACTTCCCTGGTGGTGTGGTGCCTGTGTCTGGTGGGGTGCGTGCACGCTGACGTCTGGATGTGCGTGGGACAGGCACGGGAGTGGGAGTTGTGAATGGGGCAGGGGTAGGGGGGGTAGGCAGCGCTGCAGGAGATCCAGTGCTGCAGTCAGTGTGGAGTCTATGGACCTCAGCAACTGCCGTTGGTCAGACTGCGCAGCCGACATGCCCTCCATGTATGCCTCCATCTGGGTCAGCACCTGGGTGTGGGCATGGAGGACATTTAGCATCGCAGTCTGACCAACCTGCAACTGCCTCAGGATGTCCACAGACTCCGCACTCACCGCAGCAGTGGTGACAGGGGCAGGGGGTGCGGTGCCTGGCAGGAAGGAGACATGTGGGGACCGAGCACGGAGGGAAGGGCCACGAGCAGGTGGGAGGCCGGTGATGGAAACTGAGGTGGCGGGGGGATGTGGAGGGCTGCCATCAGCTGGGGGGGCACACTCCGCCACCTCTGGGAGCTCAGCCTCGGACCCGTCTGCGTCATAGTCTGTGTTGGCAGTCGACAGGTCCTCTGCCTCACTCCCTTCGGCCTCCGTGCCACTCCATGTGCCAGACAGGACAGCACTGCTGGCACTGGTGCTCAATCCCTCCTCCCGGTCCGTGCTAGTGTCTCCTTCCGTGTCCCCCGGCGATGCTGTGGGCAAGGTGAAGAGACAGGAGATAATCAGACACCTGTACACATATGTCACATGAGTCAAATATACATAGGTCACATTGCATAGCCTGAAAAGCAACAGGAGTAACACCTACAAAACAATGTACACATGTAGGCCATGGAACACACAGTTTGTCGACCCACCATGCCACTGGGACACAATGGAGAGCATGACACAACAGCAAATCACTGCACCTAAATTTTTACAGAGGAGCCAGCCTCTGGGGACTAATGTGCCCAGCATCTTCACCACACTGCGTCATCAAAAAGGGATGAGCAGGAATCAAATCCATTGACTCTTGCCACATGCTGCAAAGGCAATACATGAAACCATGCCAAACATGACAGGGTCAATGCACCTTGAGCGTATGTCCAGTCAAACATCACACACAGGCCACACCCAGCAAGGAGGATGAAGCTTCTGACATGTAGGCCTTGTACGCACAAACCACCCACACCTGAGACAATCTCATTGAGACGGAGAAAGTATGTACACCTCTTACTCTGGGATGAAAACACATGGCCTCCACTAATTCATGACTGTACACACACTGCCCCTGGTGCGCCTGTCCACACATCATTGACAGGCAAACATCATCAGATTGTCTTAACAACACACACAGGTAATGCCCACTGTGAGTATGCACAAGCAAAATGGGTCCCACTGTACAGTGGACACATGTAGCAACCTGTAGGTCCTAACAGTTGAGCCCAGGGTACAATGCCACCCTACCCAACCCATGGCGAAGACACATTGAATGGCCATATTGTTGGATGACGCACATGATACCTAGGAAGAGGTGCCCCAAGGCACAGTAGTGCCCACACTCCTCCATGGTCCTGGATGGACATGACTGCAAATTAAGCAACCGTCCCTGCACTTTGCAGGCCTCCCACTCAGGCACATCATGTCAGAGGGCACACAATTGGACATGCATGCTGGAAGGCTGTACATTTTGGAGACACACCCCTATGTCGTGATTCACAATCAGTGCCAAGTGACATGGACACCACAATGACTGAAATTGGCCAGGGCACACGCAAGGTCCCCAGACCTGCGACACATCACCCCCACACATGATGTTGCTAGCATTGGGCACCTGCATAAACTGTCTGCCTAAATAACCTTGTGCAAGAGTGGCTACAGACAGACCATGGAACACATGGCAAGGAGGGGAAGGGAGGGAGTGAGAACAGCACTGGGCTACTTTGGGGAGAAGTTGACGCACTGCACAATCAAACCCTGGCAGTGTATCCATGCAACTGCGCACTTACATTGGCTGGGGACACACAACTGACACACATGTACCTACCCCCTTCCTGCTGCTGCTTCTCCTGTAGGAGCCTGTCCATATCGGGGAAGACCACCGCCAGCACACGCTTCTGTATGTGGGTCAGAGGACGGCGCCCACGGTTCTTGTGGCTCTCAGGTGAGTCCCCCAGCAGGACCCGTGCAATCCTCCTCGTCCAGCACCGGATGTCCTGCCAGCGTTTCCTCACCTGAGACAGGCCCCGCCTCCGACCCTCTGTAGCCGTCACGGCACTGACGGCTGTCCTCCAGATCTCCCCATTGGCAATGGTGCCTACCTGTGAGGATGCAAAAGTGAGAATACATTAATCCACATGAGCAAAGACACAGAGACACACATATAGAACAATCCACTTCATGAACAGGCCATGGTATGCATGCAACTCATTGCATCTTTGTCATAGGGACATAATCCACTGTGGAAGGCCAAATGCACTACGTGACATTGAACGTACACGGGTGGCATGAGGGGTACCACACACTCACTGACCAGGGATCACACTGTGCCTCACAGGCTACACCAGGATTATGTACAGCACCTCAAAGCAGTCACCTGCCCCAGCACACTGATGCTACCTCAGCAGAGTACACAGACACACACAGGCACAGGACAATCACATGGCATTGCCAACTGGGGGTACACACCTCACTCTGCCCATGTGCCAGTAGACGGGGGTGTCACAGGTGTGGGGCTGGCTCAGCACGGCATGCACACAGCACTGCTCCCTGCTCACATCGGATGGGCAGCCTATATCCATCCCTCATGCAGCTTGTGTGCAACACTCCCCAAATGCACTCACCCACATGACAGGGGACTTACACACACACCAATGTGCAGGGGACGAACACGGCCTTTGGACACTCACAGCACAGGTACACTGAACAAACACACATCCATGGGTACTGTCACCTGCCACACTGGGGGGAACACAGGATCACATCAGGGCTGTGGAAACAACATCCCCAGGAGGAGTAGCCCGGCAGTATGTGGCATGCACCATGCAATCATTGTCACAGTAGGCACTATGCAAGTGAGGAGTGCACACAGGAAACACAGCATGCACTGCATGGGTGACATGAGGCCTTCCACAGCCTGGGACCCACTCTAAACACCAGTGCATGTCTGTCACACATGGACACAATGCCAGAAGTCACTGTCACACAAAAGGGGCACAGTCTAAGCTAGTGGAGTCTGCACTCACCTGAACCCCTGGTCGACCATACAGGCTCTGGTACTGTGGGAGGATCACATCTATCAGGGCAAGGTTCTCCTCCTGGGTGAATGGCTGTGACCTCTCCACAGTCCTGGACATGGTGCCAGAGGAATCACTATCAGCAGCAGTGGTCATGGATGAATGGATGTGCAGGCAAGTGCTCTCTCATGGGACCTGGCTGGCTTATATCTGCCTGGCTGGCCTGTTCATGTACAGGAGTACAGATTGATTGGTCAGTCACATTTGCATCCTACGTTTCATCCAATCCCTTCAAACCTACCCCAGTGTGTGGCTTTGCATGGTTTCAGTTTTGATGATGATGTCAAGTCGACATCCACTTTGCAACAATGTAGATTCTTGCAAACTGACTTCTGCTGGGCACCTGGTGCTCAAATTCAAAAATCAAACTCGGTCTCCATGGCAACCATCATGCATTTAGGCCCTTATACTTGTCCCTCATGTGTCCCCTACGTGTTTTCATACATGTACACACAGCTACGGTGCGTTCCACGCCCTAGGGCACCCCAAAAGCAGTGATACGGTCCGGACAAGCGCTTGTACGGTCCGGATCACAACATGGGCGCTGGCGTATGCGTACGCCACAGTAGTACGGACCGGACAAGCGCTTGTACGGTCCGGATCACAACATGGGCGCTGGTGTATGCGTACGCCACAGTAGTACGGACCGGACAAGCGCTTGTACGGTCCGGATCACAACATGGGCGCTGGTGTATGCGTACGCCTCAGTAATACGTTCCGTACAAGCGCTTGTACGGTCCGTACTACTGTGGCGTACGCATACACCAGCGCCCATGTTGTGATCCGGACCGTACAAGCGCTTGTCCGGACCGTAATACAGTGGCGTACGCATACGCCAGCGCCCATGTTGTGATCCGGACCGTACAAGCGCTTGTCCGGACCGTAATACTGTGGCGTACGCAGACGCCAGCGCCCATGTTGGCCCAGGGACCCTATACACGCCCTCAGAGCGTATGTACGGTGCGTTCCACACCTGTCAGTGGTGACAGGCGGCACACACACAGGAATGGAGCGTCAGGTTTTGCCAAGGGTGGACACCAATGCATTGTCTGTGCAATACCACATGTGTGTGACACAGGTGTGTCAGGATGTGATGTGGCACATTACCCCTGAGGTGTGGGCAAAGCATATGTACGATGAGCTGTGTACACATGTCGTGTGTGATGGTGCGCATTGTGCCACACATACCCTCCACTACTTTGACATGTGTGCATGTCGTACACACTAGTACAGCCTTGAGTCACTTGCATGTCCCAGTCACGGACACCCGCACCTGTCCCCTGATGCCAGGTACACGGAATATTACACATGAGATGTGAATGGCTGCGTTGCACGGTGCAACCATGTCATGTGTGTGGCATGTGTTTCCATGATTTTGCTGTAGGTGTGTGGTCCAATGCATCAGCAGTTGCTGCTACCAACATGTGTGTGTGTGTAGATGGCCATGGCACACTGTTCCGCACACCAGCCCACATATGTGATCTGCCATGAGGTGTGTATGTATGCAACTACACGGAGTTACAAAACAAGTACATATCCACATGCTCTCAATGCATGTATGTTCTGTCTCGACATGTACTCCTCCAAGGCAATGTGTGTGGCCTGTCCTTTTCCTATAACATGTGACCAGTGCATATCGCATACACCAACCTGTCTGTACCATACGCATCCTACTTCTGCACATGTGTGGATGTCCGTGAATCCTGTGATGCGTGTGCATGTGCACTTACACTGGCCCACAGCTAGTCTCATGCCATGTCATCATGAGCTTGCCCCACTCCGTTAGTGGCTGTCCCTTGGTAGGAGTGTCACCTGCCTGGCGTACGTGTCCAGGAAATGTGGCGCAGACCTGACTCTGAATGTGGCATTTCTGTATTGGCTGTTTAACATGTGCTCAGTGCATTGACAATGTCATCGTACAGTGCTCACTCATGGGTGTTCCTTCCATTTCACTGCAGGGCTCCCCCTCTCCCTCGACGTATGCCAGACCTGGCTGCCCTGCATGAACGGGACTGTATACGCCGCTACAGATTCAGCCAAGGGTTGATTGATGAGTTGACTGGCCGGCTGGAAGCACACCTCCTCCCGCGCCACAGGTATCCCAGTGCACTGACACCCAAGTTGAAGGTGATGGCAGCCCTACATTTCCTTGCCACGGGTACGTTCCAACATACCATTGCTGATGTCGGGGGCATGTCCCAGACGATGTTCAGCCGTGTTCTGCATGATTTCTTAGAGGCTATGTTGGTTCACCTGGATGAGTACATTAAATTCCCAATTCGTGAGCAGTTGACAGGTGTCAAGCGTGAGTTCTATGCCCTGGGAGGGATGCCCCATGTCATTGGGTCCATAGATGGGACACATGTTGCGTTGGTACCACCACAGGCACAGGAGGTGGTGTATAGGAATCGCAAACATTATCACTCCATTAATGCCCTTGTGGTGTGTCTGTCCAACATGGTGATTTCACATGTCTGTGTTCGCTTTCCAGGATCAGCACACGATGCCTTCATCATGAGGCGTAGCAGGCTGCCTGAAATGATGCAGCAGCTGCGGAACGAGCGAGCATGTATTGTTGGTGGGTAGACTCTGGCAGTTCAGTGTTTGGCGTCATCTTCCAATCTCACTGCCTGTGCTGACACACTTCTGTCCATGATGTTTCCTTGTAGGGGACGCTGGCTATCCCAACATGCCATGGCTGATGACGCCTGTCCGCAACCCCAGCACGGCTGCCGAGCACCGCTACAACAACGCCCATGGGCGGACCAGGAGAGTCATTGAGAGGACATTTGGACTTCTGAAGAGCCGATTCCGGTGCCTCCACAAGACCGGCGGAGCACTCCCATATGCCCCGGTGAAGGTGTGCAAGATCATCATCGTCTGCTGCATGCTGCACAACATGGCAGTGGAGAAAGCTGTTCCACTCATACTGGATCAAGATGACCAGGACCATCCACCCGTGGAGGATGAAGGGCTTGGTGACGGGGCAAGTGATGTGGAGGAGGAGGAGGCTGTGGAGGACATGCGGAGTCGGCTCATACGCGACTTCTTTGCTTAGTGGTGAGTTCCAGTGTCTGAGTGTGCACGCATTGGGCCGTGTGTGGCATGTGTTGCAATGTGTGTGTCCATCTGCATGTCTGCCAAGTGAGTCAGTGGTGTGTATTGAAGTGTCACTCGAGTGATGGCGCAATGGAAGGATGTTGTCCGAGAGTCATCATTGTCACCTGTCATGTTGACAAGATGATACGTGTTGAGTACATGCTTGCGGATGTGCTCCTTTGGGCTGACTCCTTGTGTGTCTCTCTTCCACAGGTCCATGGGCATGCTGTCTGCTGGTGGCATTGTTGTGCTCCTGCTACTCCTCATGAACACAGCAACATGTGCTGATTCTGCGTCACATGCACGGGCAAGTTTTGAAATCTCCTTAGGGTAAGGGATGCCTCACGGCGTTTTGGGTGTGTAAATTGTTTGTAGTCTGTGTGCACTTCTCCGGTTCATGTGTGGTCAATTTTCATACATGTGGATCCTACATGGGGAACATGACATGGGGCAGGCCTCACCTGGAGCCATGGTCAGACTTGGTGACTGTCATGTGTCAGGGGATTGGGGATTGTGATGAGGCCATCAATGTGTGTAACACTGGCCTCGGAAACATACAGGTTGCACCGGGTTGACATGGTGTGTGATTGCCCCATCAGGGCCTCAATGGTGTATAGCAGGCTCTCCGTGGCAGCAGGGGGTGTTTAGCTGTTATCCGTCACTTGTGTGCCAGTTCAATGGAATACCAGCATCTGTGTTGCAATGGGGGGTGCCAGTGTTGCTCCCAATTGTTCATCCACATGACCTGTGTATGTGTTGACAGAGTATCATTGTCATTCCAACACACATGACTAATAAATTTGTCCCTCTGTCTCCAAGGTGCCTCTTCTCTGTCAATGGTGGCCTGTTGCCACTGTGCATGCAGCATGTCTGGCATAGTTTTCAGAGGTGGTGCATATGTGTCTATGTGTAGCGTAGCAAGATGCTAGCGGTTTGTCAGGGATTGGAATCTGTATTATGCACAAGATGCACAGTTCCATCCACCTCAAGGCAAGAGAGACCATCCCCCAGGGCAACTACAACATCCGTGTCTAATCCTACCCTGCAGTCTACGGACATGTGCCTTACAACTCCCATGATACTTGTCCATATCCGGAGTGCATCTGCACAGCTCTGCTACTGCATCGGGCAACCAGGCCACATCAACGTCCAAACGGGATGGGGGGAATGATTCACAGCCAGCTGCAGGATGACCTTCGCGATCCACGCCCACACTCATGATGCAGCCCACAACCCCAACACAACCATGTGGCACTGTGATCCAAAACTGCATTCTGGCATCTCCATGCATCCAACCTTGGCCTAGCCACCATTCTCAACATCCGCCTGACGCAAGCATGCAGGACATGGTAGGGACACATGTCTAGACATACCTGGGAGCGGCAAGCCAGGTCACTCCACATGATCCCTGACCTCTGCGCATGACTGTTGCTCCCCTAAATGTGTCTGTAGCCACAGTTGTGCGGGAACCACTCAGCTGGTTGGGCCCAGCACAGGTGAGTATGGTACTCCATGTCTGTATCAGATGATACATTGGGACCCATGTGTGTCCTGGGCAAGACTGAGACCCCACGGTTTGGATGGTTGGAGTTAATTCTGAGATCAGGCATGCTTTGACTTTACGACACACACATGTATTGTAATAATGCAGAATCACTGCATCATCTTGTAATTGTGATTAATTTATTTGTGGTGGGGTACGGGTTTGTGGGGATGACAAGAGGTGCACTGTGGGAGTGTAGAATCCAAAGTTCACTGGGGGAGTTGGTATCCTTGCCGTAGCAAATTATCAGAGTCCATGCCACAGTCTTCGTCAACATAGGTCAGACAGTGACCAGCAAGTCCATGTGGCAGAGAATGTCATGTGCTGCTATTGGGCCAGAGGGCCAGGTGCCAGGCCAGGTGACCTGGGAGATGGTGATGTTCTGCTGACTCTCACAGTCTTTTTCGTGGACGACCCACCTTCCTGCGGGGACCCTCGGAAGCAGGCTGTGACGATGTCTGTGACGCTCCGTCGGATGAATCCTCCTCCTCCTGATCCCTCCCTGTGTCTGGTAATGGCCTTCGCCTGGTGCCACAGGGATGGTTGCCCATGTTGTCGGCAATCCGACGGAGTACACCGGTCATTTGGGTTTGCACCGCCACGAGCTCAGCCTGTCTATCCTCCATCCTTCCTTGGTGTTGCAGTTGACAGGCATGTTGCTGGGCCTGCAGGGTCTTCATCTCCTCGAGGGTCCCCTTGATGTCATTGAGGGTGGACGCAATCTGGTCCATGCCCCTGGTGTCACGCCGGTATGTATCCAGGATGTTGCTGACCTGGGACACTACCGGGTCCTGAGCTCCCTGGTCAGGTTCACGCCTCCGCCGTCCTCCACTCCCGCCACCCCTGCCCACGTGCACCTGGCCTGCCGTTGTGGGCGCATCGGGTCTCAGGGACCCCTGAGGGATGGCATCTGCGTTGCCGCCTGCCTCCTCCTGGGTGCCCGGAGGACCGTGTTCCTCCTGGGCAGACTGGCTGGGTGGTCGTGTGCGGGCAGGCCTCCTGGACGTCTCCTGGGATGTGGCAGGAATGGGGGTGGTGGTTGGCACAGTTGTACCTGACGCAGGTGCTGCAGGTGGTTGGACACCAGAGGGGCCAGGTTGGTCTGGGTCATCCACAGAGTGGTGAGAGTCGTCGCTGGCGGTGGGGTCCTCATCCCGCAGAGCCTGGTCCTGTGAGACTTCCCCCCCAGTGTTGGGGGGTGATCGACGACGTTGACCTGTGTGTGAGAGAGACAATGTTAACAGTGTTACATGTGGCATCCATGTTTCATGCATTTCTGATTTGGCACTCTTCCTCTGGGTAGTTGGATGTGTCTTGCATTCCTCTCATAGTGCACTTGTGCATGGGTATGTCCCTTGGCCACAGCTGTCAGGGCTTTACGCATGTGTGACACAATCTTAGTTGATGCATCTATTTGGGTACACAGTCAGCAGTGTGGTGTGCGGGCGTAGCGAGCCATGCAGAGGCGCCTTACGTGTTGCACTGTACGTGGCCAAATGGTGTTTTGCCAAGGCAATTTGATGATGCAGGTAGGTGACTGAAGCATTTGTGACAGGGTTCTTACCGACACAGTGGGTGGGTATACTGGGTGTGTGGTTAGGTCTGTGCCTGCAGCACGGATGGACTCGTGCACAGATTGACACATGGACCGGTCTTCATCTACGGTAGGGGGGGGTTGAGGCACTGCCAGACCTTGTCTGCATGCACACAGCCCACCGGCTGACGAGTGGACATGGCCACACCACCCAAGGGTGATTTCGTCTCCCTGTGTCTCCGTTCCTCCCTCCCTCTGTCACCCTCCTCCCTCTGTCGGTCTCCCTCTGTCACCCTACTCCCTCCCTCTGTCTGTCTGTCTCCCTGTGTCCCCCTCTGTCTCCTTCCCTCTCATTCCCCCTCTCCCTCCCTCTATTTGTCACCCTCTGTCACCTCAGGCCAGCTTCCTGGGCACACACAGTTAGCCGGTCTTTGAATGGCCATTGGCTTGTTCATGTGAGTTAGTTCCTGTTCTCCGGGCACCCATTGGGCTTTGTGTCTGAGTGTAGGCTGCTGCTGTGGCGGTGTGTGCTGAGACTCAATCAGAGCGATGCATCTTCATTGTCTGCTGTTATGTGCAAATTGTGCCTTCAGACCCATGTCATCCTGCAAGGCGGCCACCATTTGCAGGCAAGACAGTACTGTGTGGGTACACACAGTTTGTATGGCTGTGCCCTGGGCCATATGGGCTGAGGGCATTGTTGTGTGCTTGTGAGTTGCTCAATGTTAGTTTTGATGCCCACACTCCCAGCATCGGCCACATCCTGTGTTGTGTTGGTGTTTTGTGTGGCCTGTGACTTGGCATGGCCCTGATTGGTGCATGGAGGCGCTAGTGGCATGTGTGCGTTTGTGGAGTGTGGTTGTGTCCGGTGGTGGCTTGGGGGGGGTGGCGTGCATGATTGATTGTGTATGGCATCCCCCCCATGTGAGGTGAGTTGTTTGTGTACTCACCAGGGTCTGGGAGTCCTGGTAGTCCGTGTAGTCCCTCCACCGCCAGCGTGGACATCACCTTCTCCTCCCAGGGATGGTATTGTACCGGTCTGGGGGGCGGCCCTCCTCCAGTGATGTTCCCCTGGTTGTGATTGTCAGTCATCTTCCTCTTGACCGTCCTCCGCAGATCGTACCACCTGGATTGGCACTCGTGCCTGGTCCTTCTGGTGGACCCAACAGCATTCACAGAATCGACAATCCTCTGCCACATGGCCGATTTTTCGGATATGCAGGTCTGTCTGACCAATGTTCCAAAGAGCTGTGGCTCGACTCTGAGGATTTCGTCGACAAGGATCTCCAGCTCCTCCTTTGTGAACTTTGGATTCTTGGTTGTGGACATGGCGTGGGGTGTGGGTGTGGATGGTTGTGGGGGTGTGGGTGTGGGTGTGGATGGTTGTGGGTGTGTGAGTGTGGTAGTGGAGGTGTGTGTGTGAATGTGATGAGGGGGTGTTTGTGTAGATGGTTGTGTGCAGGTATGCAAGTGTGAGGTTCAAGGATGGTGGTGTGGGTCGTCTGTGGGCTCTGGCAGCAGTGGGTCTGTTGCAAAGGCTCATGGTTTGTGTGTGTGGTCCATTTTTATTGGTCCGTTTGTGGGTGTGGCTGTGTTTGAATTTTGTGTGGGTGTGTTATGAGGAGTGGTCGTGTTTTGGGCCTCTGTTTGGCAGTTTGGCAGTTGCAGGTCAGTGTAGGTGATGTTTGTGGGGTTGTTGGGCATGTTTGGTGGTGTGGGGAAACTCTAATTGACTCTCCTTGTGTAAATGTGGTTTGTCCGTGTTCAGTACGTGTGTTTTTGGCGTCAGTACGGTCCGTACATGCAGTGGCGGTGGTACGGTCCGTACATTCCCTGGTGGGGTGTGGGTACGGGCCGTACTTCCACGGGTGTGGGTACGGTCCGTACATACACGGGTGGTGGTTCGGTGCGTACATACACGGGTGGTGGTTCGGGGCATACATACACGGGTGGGGGTTCGGGGCGTACATACACGGGTGGGGGTTCGGGGCGTACATACATGGGTGGGGGTTCGGGGCGTACATACACGGGTGGTGGTTCGGTGCGTACATACACGGGTGGTGGTTCGGGGCGTACATACACGGGTGGGGGTTCGGGGCGTACATACACGGGTGGGGGTTCGGGGCGTACATACACGGGTGGGGGTTCGGGGCGTACGTACACGGGTGGGGGTTGGGTGCGTACATACACGGGTGGGGTTTCGGTGCGTACATACACGGGTGGGGGTTCGGGGCGTACATACACGGGTGGGGGTTCGGGGCGTATATACACTGCTGGGGTGTGGGTACGGGCCGTACTTCCACGGGTGTGGGTACGGTCCGTACATACACGGGTGGTGGTTCGGTGCGTACATACACGGGTGGTGGTTCGGGGTGTACATCCACGGGTGGGGGTTCTGGGCGTACATACACGGGTGGGGGTTCGGGGCGTACATACACGGGTGGGGGTTCGGGGCGTACGTACACGGGTGGGGGTTGGGTGCGTACATACACGGGTGGGGGTTCGGGGCGTACATACACGGGTGGGGGTTCGGGGCATACATACACGGGTGGGGGTTCGGGGCGTACGTACACGGGTGGGGGTTGGGTGCGTACATACACGGGTGGGGGTTCGGGGCGTACATACACGGGTGGGGGTTCGGGGCGTACATGCACTGCTGGGGTGGGGGTTCGGTGCGTACATACGCGGGCGGGGGGGTGGTGGGGTGTTCGGCACGTATGCGGGCACATGTCTCCATGGTTGCTATGGGAGTTCGGTTCGGACGGTGTTTTTTGCGTACGGTTGTGAAATGGGGAGGACGGGAGGGATCGGACTTGCGCAGTCAGACTTTATTTTTCTGCACGGTGGGTTTTTCGACCGGGGACGTGTCGGTGACTTTTACCGACCCGAGGTCGTGTGGGGAAATCTTCCCAATGCGATTCGTATGGACTTTTTTCCGTTCGAATCGTACTTGGCAGTTTGTACGCTACTTTGACGATTCGGACGGAAAAAACAACCGGATACGAGTCGGACGGGGAATTTTTTACCAGGATCGGAATTGGCACCATAATATATAATATATATACTTACTTAAGAATGTTTTAATAATTAGTTTAATAAATTATAAATTATTTAAAAATGTTAACAATTGCAAAAACATTACACACATAAAACAATAACATAAATAAAAATTAAATAATTATGTATAACAAATTGAAAAAATTACATTTAATTTTAATATTGTTAAAGTTAATTATATACTACATTAGCTAAAATAATAAAAAAAATATTAAATAGCAGAGACAATAAAACTACTACTCCAGCTCAAAAAAAAACAACAGAAAGGAAAATGTTGGATAGCGTAAGGGTAAAAATTACTATTCCCACTCCAGAGAGTGGAACAGTAGGGAAAATGTTGGATAGCGTAGGGGTAAAAATTACTATTCCATCTCCAGAGAGTGCAACAGTAGGGAAAGTGTTGGATAGCGTAGGGGTAAAAATTACTATTCCAACTCCAGAGAGTACAACAGCAGGGAAAGTGTTGGATAGCGTAGGGGTAAAAATTACTATTCCAACTCCAAATCGTGCAACAGCAGGGAAAGTGTTGGATTGCGTAGGGGTAAAAATTACTATTCTAACTCCAGAGAGTGCAACAGTAGGGAAAGTGTTGGATAGCGTAGGGGTCAAAATTACTATTCCAAATCCAGAGAGTGCAGCAGTAGGGAAAGTGTTGGATAGCGTAGGGGTAAAAATTACTATTCCAAATCCAGAGAGAGCAACAGTAGGGAAAGTGTTGGATAGCGTAGGGGTAAAAATTACTATTCCAACTCCAGAGAGTGCAACAGCAGGGAAAGTGTTGGATAGCGTAGGGGTAAAAATTACTATTCCAACTCCAAAGAGTGCAACAGTAGGGAAAGTGTTGGATAGCGTAGGGGTAAAAATTACTATTCCAACTCCCAAAAGTGCAACATTAAGGAAAGTGTTGGATAGCGTAGGGGTAAAAATTACTATTCCAACTCCCAAGAGTGCAACAGTAAGGAAAGTGTTGGATAGCGTAGGGGTAAAAATTACTATTCCAACTCCAGAGAGTGCAACAGCAGGGAAAGTGTTGGATAGCGTAGGGGTAAAAATTACTATTCCAACTCCAGAGAGTGCAACATCAGGGAAAGTGTTGGATAGCGTAGGGGTAAAAATTACTATTCCAAATCCAGAGAGTGCAACAGTAGGGAAAGTGTTGGATAGCGTAGGGGTAAAAATTACTATTCGAACTCCAGAGAGTGCAACAGTAGGGAAAGTGTTGGATAGCGTAGGGGTCAAAATTACTATTCAAACTCCAGAGAGTGCAACAGCAGGGAAAGTGTTGGATAGCGTAGGGGTAAAAATTACTATTCCAAATCCAGAGAGTGCAACAGTAGGGAAAGTGTTGGATAGCGTAGGGCTAAAAATTACTATTCTAACTCCAGAGAGTGCAACAGTATTGCATGTGTTGGATAGCTTAGAAGTGAAAAATATCATACTTATAAATAAAATAATTCTTTAAAATAATTAATAATTTAATTATTAAATAACTCAAAATTACTTACAAATACCAATAGATATTTATTAAAAATATAACTACCAATAAATAATTAATTAGCAATAAATTATTAATAAATACCACTAAATAATAATTAATGAATATTAATTACCAATTAAAAAATATTGAACAATTACATGTTTTATACCAAAAAATAATTATCAAACACTAATTACCAATTAAAAATTATTAAACAATTACATATTTTTAATACACAAATTATTAATTATTATACATTATTTACCAATTATTAATTACTTAGTAGTATATTAATTAGAAATATCAATAAATAATATTTAAACATGTTTAATTACCAATTGATTATTAATCAACAATAAATTATTTTTCATAACCAAATTATTATAATTTAAAATATTTACCAATTAATAATTAATCTCCAATTAATTAATTATCAATACCCAACAACAAATTTAATAATTACTTAATTAGATTTCAATTACTTCCAACACTATTCCACTATAAACACACAAAACACTCAAATAATAAAATATTAGAGTTAACATAATTATTAATTAATCAATTAATAAAAACTAATTACCAATTAATAATAATTAATTACCAATTAATACTTAATTAAAAATAATATAATTATCAATACCAATAAATAAATAAAACTATTACTTAATTACAATTAAATTACTTCCCACCCTATTCCCCTATAAACCCACAACCCGCTACAGAATTTAAACGCAAAAATTATTTTAAATTATTTAATAATTCCTAATAATTTATAATTAATTTCATATAATTAAATTACTTCCCACCCTGTTCCCCTATAAACCCACAACCCTCTACAGAATTTAAACACTAAAATTATTTAAAATTAATTTATAATTCCCAAAAATGTATAATTAAATTCATATAATTAAATTACTTCCCACCCTATTCCCCTATAAACCCACAACCCGCTACAGTACTAAAATACAAAATTAACTTAAAAAAAACATTATTAACATATAAAAATTGTATACATATATTTTTAAACCAGTAGAACACTTAACAAAAAATAATTAACACATACATATTAAATACATAATAAAACACATAGTAATATTATAAATATAGATATTAGTGACATGTATATTAGTAACATCGATATATTTCATATTGATATTACTAATTTCGATATTACTAACATCGATATAAATGAAATCGATATTACTTACCTTAGGGTCGATATTCTGTCCATAGATATTCTTGACATCGATATTCTGTCCCTTCGATATTCTAAACTCGATATTATTGTAGGTCGACATGAAAGTTTCGATATTTAGACTGCTCACCCAGATATATATGTGATTTTACTTTTGATTTTCTCAGGAACTACTGAATGGATTTACACCATTTAACCAAAAGGCATGACTCTGAACCAAGGGCTACCATTTTGCCAAATTTTGTGTAATTTCGTTCAGGAATTCGGGCTGTAGCTGCGACTAAAGGTTCCTATGGAAAATTGCATGGGGAAAACATGTTTTGGGACCCCCCTTTTTTCTCAGCCCCCGCTTGACGAATCACCCCAAGACTTTCAGGATAGGAGCGGACCGGAGATGGCCAAATGTTTTGAAATTTTCGCGAAGATTCGTCAACCGGCACCAAAGTTATTGGGAATAGAATGTTGCGGATTTCCTATGGAAAATAGGTCCTAACTATAACTACCTACTGGTGACCGCCAGTAGGTAATATCAATATATATATTACATCTCTGAGGCAGTCTGGCACTATTTAACATCTATGCGTGTCCACTGGCAGACTTAGTGGTAAGTTTCAGAATCACTTTATTTTCATATACTGATGACATGTAGATTATGTTCTGCCTGTCATCTGCTCAGAATTACATCTCTGAGGAATTGAACTCATGACGGGACGTGGTTGCTGGGTGGATGAATAATCATTCACTAAAATTGAAAGGAGATAAGACTGAGGTACTGGTACTAGATAATGATCCATCAATGTGGGGTTATCAACACTGGCCATAAACCCTGGGCCCCTTATCGGAGCCAGTTACCAAGGTTAAGAACCTTGGATTCTTGGTGAACAAGGAGCTATCCATGAGACCGCAGGGGCCAAAGGTGGCGGCCACCTGCTATGCTGCCCTGAAATGGCTGCAGAAGAGTTTCTGGCTTCTACCATTCTCCGCTCAAAGGACGGTAATCCAGGCACTTAATATATCAAGACTGGACTACTGTAATGTGCTTTATCTATGGGCAGATAAAGCATCCATCAGAAGGTTATAAGTGGTCCAGAATTCGGCAGACAGAATGCAATATAGACTCCCGAAAAGACCTTTAACCGCACACCATCTCCGTGAACTCCATTGGTTGAAGGTGTTGAAGCAAATTCATTTCAAAACCTTGTGCTACATTCACATCGCTAGATCAGAGTCCAGCCTAAGATAGCTTCACGAATTTGCTGGACCAAATCTTCTGGCATGTCCCATGCGCCCTAGCGGACATTCCCTCTGCAAGATTCCTAGAGTGAAACGTACTTGCACTGGAGGTCAATCTTCGCACATCAAGGTCCTAAGTTGTGGAATGCCCTCCTAGAATCGTTGAGAGGCTGTTTCTTATTCATTATCTTCCACAAACAAAAGAAGACCTGGTTGTTTTAGGCTAGTGTGACTTGGAGAAAACCCAACCTATCGCATAAGCACTGGGAAACCCCCAGTGCGTAGCTATGCGCTATATAAAATATCATGAATGAAATAAATAGAGCTAATTGCACAAAGAGGCTCAAGGGTATGCATTGTACTCTACTAGATTCAAATCTTTCTCTGGGATTGACTATTATCCAACACAATATCAAAGGAGACTATTCAAGGTTATAAAGTCACAGTATTTCTTTCAGATCATTCTTGAACTCATCTCTTGATAAAGAGTTCCTTGAAGAACATTTCATGTCTGGTTGCTGGTTTTTAGATAAATCTCTGTTATGAGAGTCATTTAAAATTAAAGACATTAAAGAAAAGACCATTCCGTGTCTTCAATTGAATTGTAACAGACTAAAATGTTTTCGTGTGGGATGCCTACAGAGCTGTCTTACGGGGCTCATCAAGGAATATGAGGTTTAAATCAGAATTAAGTACCAGTGTGGAAAGGAAGATTTATTAGACATGTTGCAGAACTTAGATCTAGATCTGTTGAACTGCAGTAATGTTGAAAGAAGAGTCAGTATTTTATCAGACACATAAGATCATTAACAATGATAAACAGACTAAAAAACAGTCAACTAATATATTTCAGTGAGAAACTGAATAAAAGGAATTCTTTGAAAAATGGGACAAGGTGTTATTATGATAGAAAAGAAGCTTGGTCAATCAAAAGCGAATTACACATCTCTGGCTTCTGGGGAATTAACCTACTAAAGAAAAGAAAATTGCTGATGGTTTCACTTTGTCAAAGGCTCAAATGTATGTTCACATGGAAGATTGTTTTGCCGAACAGTGAAATCAGCTTCTTAGTAGCTATCAAAGGCAGACTCAGAAAATATAAATCTCCATGCTCAGATGGGATTCCAAGTGAAATGAAGTAACTGCAGATAGGATCTCCACTTCACCAAGCATATGTGGAAGCATCTTAAAGTATTGATTATATTTCCAAGCAAATATTGTGATAAACTCCATAATTTATAGTTCTGACAGTAGAACATTGGCTGTTAAATAAGATTAAACCATCGAATGGTAAGTGGATGCAATCGCATATATAAATTATAAGACAGGTATATAAAAATATAGAGATGTAATGGATGGATTAAAATGAACTATTTTATTTATAGGGACATGAATGTCACATGAATGATTGACCCACCAAGAGTATGCAAATCTAATAGCGTGCTGATTCAGTAAGTAACTTAGCAAAAAAATTGCCATTTATAATTATTGTATGAAATAATGGCACCATTATAATGAGTAAAATAAAATCTTACCCATGGGTAGAGCTTTTTCAGTTCATCAGAAGTAACTGATGAGTGTTGATGGAAAAATTAATTCAAATTCCTTCCTTTTATCTGTGATTCCATTGTGAAGACTCAAACGGATGAGCTATATAAATAACCACTCCTTATGAAAATGTTGGTTAAAGAGTCATCAATTGAATAGGTGTCTGATTAGAATTCATGTAATCTTACTTAATGGGTGAGCTATATAAATAACCACTCCTTATTAAAATGTTGGTTAAAGAGTCATCAATTGAATAGGTGTCTGACTAGAATTAATTTAATCTTACTTAATGCTATAACTATATTAGTATTAACTTATAAGTAAATTTAGGTTGCGCTGAACCAATATCATAATATTATGCCCATACATACAATGTTTGAATCTAATTTTATGTATTATTTATTTTTAGATACTTGGTCTGTTTATGAAAAAAGTTATATTTTCAATATGAGTCCTGAGGAAGGTGTTTAAGAACTTCAAGATACACCGAAACACGTCGACATGTGGTTTTAAAAATTGTTATTGTTTTGAATGATATGTATGGAATATATAATATTGAGGTACCTTACAACAGATGATATAGTGCACAATAGCAGACTGGTTATGTCAATAGTGGTGCAAACTACTACAAGCAAACATCTAAATATTATATGACAAGGGTTTTGTACTTAAAGGGCAGAACAAGATTTGGTTGCACTTCAAGTTGAAATGGTATATTAGCATACATTCTGTTTTTGGAGACTGACAAAAGGTTTTTTGATAAATTGTGATAACAGACTAACGTGTATCAGGTCTTTTACTGTTTTTACCAATGTTTTTATAAATATAATTTAATTGAATACTAATAGTGAACCAATATTGTGATTAATAAAAAATCAAAAATCTGGTTCAATCTTTTATGTTGTGTCACAATCTATATTTAAATACAATCTCTTGGTTCAGTGTAAACTAATTGTTATATTCATGTAGTAAGTAGTGTGTGACACAGAAGGGAATTTGTATTTTTCACTATTGTGATACAACCCGGTCCCTTTTGGTCTAACCTGGGTAACCCTCTAATCTTTCTGATCCCATTGACAGCTCTTGTAGCTGGAGAGTATAGGGAGTGGCATGGGCACTCTTCGAATTTTCGGTTTTTCAGAAGACCAATTTAATAAAATAATCAATGGTACTTCGAAAACTATTAATACTATCACCTTATCCAAAAACAATGGTGAAAGGTGGAATAATTTATGGAACCTTAAAAAGAAAATAATACGCACGGAATTATACTCAGACTTTATAATAGAGTATTGTAATAAAGTAATCAGTCAGAAAGGGCTACAAATTAAGAATGAGCCTGGTCTTTTTGTAAAGAATGAAAAGTTCAAAGAGAACTGGACATTGATAGCTAATCGCTGTAGTCGCGATTGGATGCTTTTAAGCATTGAGACAGCGCAAAAGATTGTTATGATTGAAAGAGAAGAAAAAGAAACTTTAGAAAAACAATTAAAAGAAAGTATAGCACTTGAAGAGGCAAAACTCAAACTGGAGGAAATCCAGGAAGATATAACTGGATACAGAGAATATTTAATAAACAAAAAATCCAATAAATTGAGAAAAGATTTTGCCAATTTCAAGGCTGAATCGGTATATTCATACTTACAAAAGAATTACTACGAACAACCAATCCAAACAGGGTATACACCAATAAAAAATCAATATAATAGGAATAAGTATTTTAAGAAAAATGTTACCTTCTCAGACACTTCTTGCAATAGTTCAGACTCTGAAGGAGAAAGGAATGTTGATACAAGAAATAGGAATGACTCTAGAGAAGAGGTGGCGGGACATAGGAGAGATTATCCTGTTTTTTAGGACAACAGAGGAGACACCCTCAAAGGTTCAGAACACGTGGGAGGGGGTTCAACAAATCAATCAAGGGAGATAGGAGTAAGAAGACCATACATGAAAACCCGGAGCCAGAAAGATTGGGAATAAACAATCTAAAAGCCCCTATTATAAACCTTTCGGGTAAAACACTAACCAAATATGAAACAATGATTCAAGAAAAGGGATTAGGCTTTGCACCTGGCACCAAGGTATGTACATTTTCAATTGAGAAAGATGTATGAGATCTTTTTAGAAAGATCAGAATAAAAAGATTCTTCGAAGGTAAAGACCAAATTCCTACTAATAATAAATCAGACCTCACACCTTCATCAACCTGGACTCCGGCTAGTCAATTGGTGGGCCAAGAGGTAGATACATTCGAAAAGGTAATTACAAAAGGAGTGGAAAACCTGTTAAATGACAACATCCAACGTGATGCCCTAAAAAACCTCGAAGAATGTGATTCAATTGTAAGTGAAACCTGGCAACAAAGGAGGGAGTATAGTGGTCCTAGATAGAGTAGACTATAATAGACGCATGCAGGTACTACTGGATGTTCCATCTCACTACAGAAAATCTAACCTTGACAAGTGGAACAATTTAAAAACCAAAGTACAGAACCTGTTTCGTTTAGCTAAGGAAGAGGGCATAATATGTGAGAAGGAATATAGATTTATGCAAAATGACCACCCAATGATACCGGCTCTATACGGCCTACCAAAGGTGCACAAGAACCTTTTAGATCCCCCCATGTGACCCATTGTGTCCGGTATAGACTCAATAACAGAGCCACTCAGCAAATATGTGGATTGTTTTATCAGACCTCTTGTTAAGGAGCTCCCCTCATTTATAAAAGATACAACAGACATAATCTCAAAGGTAAATCTTAGCACACATGAACCCAAGCAGCAGTCTGACAGAAATTTACATGCACATCCACATTACAAGTTTTTTGCATGCCTTCACATCAATTATATGGACGCTTATTTTCTCCTGATAATACTATAGTGCTCTCAAACCAAGAACCCCCCTCTGCTTTTAGGAGGAAAAATAGACCCGTAAAGAAACCCAAAGGATCTCCTACCAAAGTCTCCACACTGGTTACCCATCAGTTGAGGCACAATATAGGTTTTAGTCAAATATACGTTTTATATATAAAACGAAGATAATTGTTTAAAGTACACAAAAGGCTCCAACGTGTTCATTAATTCTCATTTTTTATTTTTTATTTCTCGAATTGCCCAAGTATCAATAAAACACATAACAGCCGACACGTGTTTTGGCCGTCCAAATATTTTTCTTTTAAAAGTTCCCCCGATTAGGGTTCACTTATATAAATTGTTGTCAGTCAGGTCGTGATAAACCTGTCAGCGGGACCTGTGTCCACGTCTCACCTCCTCCGTTTAGCCAAACGGCTAAGTGAACCCTAATCGGGGGAACTTTTAAAAGAAAAATATTTGGACGGCCAAAACTAAAAGCGTGTTCGTACTTATCACTGTTTGGGACAGGGGTCCCTATTGAGACTTAGAACAAGGATTCATACGACTGCTATTTTGATTGCACAGTAGGGAAGGTGTATCATCACCTGTTGGTTCACGGCGCCAATGTGGTCGGGGTAAACCGTTAATTACGATTATTCGACCCATAAGAAAAGGATCCATACTGTTGGGACATTTATCTGCCTAATACTAAGGCTGTACAAGTGAGAAAGAAGTGGCCGTACCTCTGACGGGATAGGTTAATATTGGGAGAGACACTGCTTTGCAGTAAGCCTTGAAAAAGTCCGGATGGACGAAACACGTGTCGGCTGTTATGTGTTTTATTGATACTTGGGCAATTCAAGAAAGAAAAAAGAAAAAATGAGAATTAATGAACACTTTGGAGCCTTTTGTGGACTTTAAACAATTATCTTCGTTTTATATATAAAACGTATATTTGACTAAAACCTATATTGTGCCTCAACTGATGGGTAACCATAATCTCAAAGGTAGAAGGCTTGAAATTCAACAAAGAGCGTGAATGGTTAGTATGTTTGGACATAGAGCCCTTGTATACTAATATCCTTATATACTAACATACCACAACAAGATACGGTTGAAATGATCAGATAACTTTTAAGCACTGAGGAAGGCGATTTGTTTCCCCTCAATGAATTTATTGTTGAATGCATAGAAATAATCTTAATGAATAATATTTTCTTGATTGACAGTCCGTTTTACTGCCAGATCAAGGGGACCAGCATGGGAGCCACATAAGCTCCCAGTCTGGCATGCCTGTATGTGGGTATGTTTGAGAAAAAACATATCCACAATGAGGTCTGTCCCTATTATGAAAATATTAAACAGTGGTCTAGATTTATAGACAACGTCTTTTTCATTTGGGACGGTGATCAAGCAGATCTTTTATCCTTTTTAGAGTGGCTTAATTGCGGTGATGCCAACCTGCAATTTACTTTTAATATGAGCCAAAATTCAGTAGACTTTTGTCAGAGGCTGTGCTGTCACGAGGCACGGGAGCAGAATGTCACTAGTTCCCAATGCCCCTCCGAGATTTCCAGCAATACGTAATTTTAGATATACAATGCTATGAAACCTCAGGGGGGTAAGGGGATGGGACAGAGAAGAGACAGCCACACTCGTCTGATTCTTCTTCCTGCTTCAGACGTCTGCCGCTCGTCTTCCTTCGTCAATTTTTGTTCGCTAAGGAGAAAAAATATACACTTAATTTTCTACTGCCTCCTAATCTTTCCCACTCCTCGCCCTTCTTGTTCAAACCTACCCTAAGGTTGTGTGACCCAGGCTCCTCTTCTATCTGAATGATACTTGACGGTTGAACGCTGCAACTAAACAATAATGTGCGTTAATGCCCTTTCTTACTAGCTTTTGGTTATCTTCAATATTAATGTCCTCTCTCTCTTTTTTATTTCAGGTTTCTCACCTCAAGTTATCACTGCAGACGCTGTTAATGGATTCTCAGGTAAGTATTCTCTCTTGTTATTTCTATTGTCTTCTCTATTTACAATACTAATGACTGATGAACTTTTTTCCTCCTCTGGGTTTTATTTTCAAAGATTTTATTCTTTATTTTCCTTCCTTATTTATGTTAACTAATTATCACTGCCTCTCGAAAAATGTAACGTCTTAATGTGACCTTTCTGCTTGTGCTGACTCTTTTTCTTATTACTTGAAAAATGAAACTATTCTCACAGGCTGTGCATGCTCCTCTCTAACACTTGGCCATGCTGATGTGCAAACTCCCTTCTAAACTCGGTTACGCTTCAGTGCATGCCCAACTTCCAAAACACTGAACAGTCTTACTCTGATATTTCAAACTGCCTTCATACGCTCCGATATTTTTTGTGCAAACTTGTCGAGTCTTCACACGCAGACTTCACTGAAACGAAATGTCGACGTCCGTCTCTCTTCCCAGTACAGGTGAAGTGCGCCACAGCGCGGGCTCAGCACCTGGACATTCCAGATTGCTGCCACGCACTAGAGCGCAAACTTGTTAACTTTGATGTCTTCCGATTGCCGCCATTTTTAGGGATGATTAACAATCGCCGTCTCAGCCCTCTTTGAACCATCGTTCCTTTTGTCCGAGTTTTGCGGGTGATTACAACCACAGATTGTCTTGTCCTCTGCGGGAGTTTAGCGATCCTGACAACTTTTTAGATATCACAAAAAAAGAAAATAATACCACTTTATCAGTAGAATTGTACACGAAACCAACAGATAGAAAGACGATTCTACATCACACGAGTAATCATCCCAAATGTCAGAAGGACAGTATTCCATTTAGCCAGTTTTTACGTATTAGACGCAATTGGAGTGACAAAAAGGATTTTGAATCACATGCAATTACTCTTCAGCAAAAATTACTGACTCGAGGATACCCTAAAAGACTGGTTCGTGAGTCCTATAAGAGAGCAAAATATTATAATCGTGAGAGCTTATTTGAAGGGAAGGACAACAATAAGAGTACAGAGAAAGGTATTGTAATGGTAACTAATTTTAATAGTATAAGTAACAAATTGAAAAACCTGATTAATAGAAATTGGCTTCTCTTAAACAAACCTGGTACAATACTCCTTCAAAAAACGATTTATGCATACAGGAGAAACAAAACAATCCGTAATCATCTTGTTAGGACCTACAGGGAACCTAATATAAAACATCAGAGATGTGTAACAGATGGCTCTAAATTAAAGGGTAATTTCCCATGCAGTACATGTATCCACTGCAAATCAGTAATAAGGGAACCAAAAGTGGAGCTCAATGGCAACACTCATTGGATGAATGAGATGGTCAACTGTAGAACTAAAAATGTTATGTATTTAATCATCTGTCCATGCCTAAAGGGCTATGTAGGTGAAACATGTCGCGAAATGCGAATAAGATTAACCGAGCATAGGTCAGCCTTGAAAAATAGGAAGAAGAACGCCCCTCTTGTCGACCATTGGATAGAGAAAAACCACAATGAGGAAGACAAAAGTTGGTATATTTTAGAAAAGGTAAAATTTTCCGCAATAGGTGGCGATATTGACAGGCGGAGGAAACAAAGAGAACAGTTCTTCATGTCTAAGTTCAAAACCTATTATCAAGGGTTGAACAACAGAGAGGAGTGGGAAAGACTGATCAGATGATAACACTATGATGCATTGGGGATTAGTCCACCACTCATGCAATAAGAACTCAGCAGTCCATCGAATAAACCATGTATAAATGTAGGAAACTTGGTACAAGTGCTGGGGTGGACTGCAGCCCTTAGTCTATGTAATACAATGGGGACATCGTATATTATAATCATGTTCCTATCGGGCATTAATTAATCAATATGAATGTGAGCTGCTTTTATTGATAGAAATGTGTAATAGAACAGAACATTTCTGACTTAGATAATTTACATTCAGGAAGTTTTTGTCTAAAACGATTAATGAACATGTAAAAATAGTGTGCAATATATCTGTAAACTCTATTAGAAAAGAATTGCGAATAACATAATATTGAGCACTAAATTATTTGGGGCGAGTGATCGAGTGTATCTCTTCACAGGTCACAGGAAGATTGCGCAACATTTGGTCCATGTAACAACATAAAGAAGGACACCCATGTGATCCATTATTAATCACAGTATCTCCCGTCCATGGTGTACATTTTGAATACTCTTAAATGCAAAACTGAGATTGGGGTGTGTCCTATATATAACGCACGGTCTTATATAAATGAAAAGCATTTCCACGCTCTAGTGGTTTTTGATAAAGGATGCTATGCCACTGTCGAACCCAAAGACATTTTCGAATACAAAGATGGCCGCCAAGTACGTAATTAGGAGAGGCGACATCAAAATGTACATAAAGAGAGGAAAGACACAACGGGCGTTCTTTTCCGTCGTTAACAGAACCCTCGGCTAGTGACACGCTGATCCATATCGTAAGGTGAGATTATGACGAAGAGCCGTCCCTGGCATTGCCGTATTAATCACTATTGGTTTTGAAGGGTATAAACCTAAGTATTTAACTCGGTCTCAAAGGAGCGGAGCATTTTAAAGGTGTACGGCTCACTCCTATCAGGTAGCAAAGGACAGAAAGGCCTGTCCCTTCATAGTTGGATGAGGTTTGGACTATGCGATAAACCCACATCTTTTTTCCTTAAATACTACAGTTTATCTGTAGTGTGGGAGACAAAGCAGCCGAGGACACTACATCCGATATGCTATAAATGTAGCGGTCTTAAAAGGAGATTATCTGCTGTTTTGGTCTCGGCTTTGGCAATAAGCACATCTTAATCGAGATACATGGCTCGTGAGTGGAATGAAACTTCGAGTCGTATGTCATAACTTATGTGCAAAATAACTACCCAATAGTAGCCAGTAGTTACCTTGGAATTGGAATAATTAACTGTTTAGAAAAGATGCAATAAAATACAGTGGTTGTATAGAATGAAAACTGCCACTTAGTGATAATATAATGTAGTGAGTACACTTGACCAATGGAAATAAAATTGGATTAATACTTGAAGTACATTGGTTCTTTGTTTTCCATTAAATGCAGGTACACAAGCTTGACCCGAATTAAAAAGAGGCGGTTGTATTCTGAAAACGAGAACATCAGCAAATATTGTGATAAACTCCATAATTTATAGTTCTGACAGTAGAACAGGGGCTGTTAAATAAGATTAAACCATTGAATGGTAAGTGGATGCAATCAGCATAAATACATTTTAAGACAGGTATATAAAAATATAGAGATGTAATTGATGGATGAAAATGAACTATTTTTTTAATAGGGACATGAATGTCACATGAACGGTTGACCCACCAAGAGTACTTGAATCCAATAGCGTGCTGATTCAGTAAGTAACTTAGCAAAGAAATTGCCATTTATAATTAATGTATGAAATAATGGCACCATTACAATGAGTAAAATTAAATCTTACCCATAGGTGGAGCTTTTTCAGTTCACCAGAAGTAACTGATGAGCGTCGATGGAAACATTAATTCAAATTCCATCCTTTTATCTGTGATTCCATTGTGAAAACTCAAACGGGTGAGCTATATAAATAACCACTCCTTATGAAAATGTTGGTTAAAGAGTCATCAATTGAATAGGTGTCTGATTAGAATTAATTTAATCTTACTTAACGGGTGAGCTATATAAAGAACCATTACTTATTAAAATGTTGTTTAAAGAATCATCAATTTAATAGGTGTCTGACTAGAATTAATTTAATCATACTCAACGCTATAACTATATTAGTATTAACTTAGAAGTAAATTTAGGTTGCACGGAACCAATATCATGATATTGTGCCCATACCATACACACAATGTTTGAATCTAATTGAACTTAATTGTATGTGTTATTTATTTTTAAATACTTGTTCTGTTTATGAAAAATGTTATGTTTTTAATATGAGTCCTGAGGAAGATGTTTAAGAACTTTAAGATACACCGAAACGCGTCGACATGTGGTTTGAATTTTTTTTATTGTTTTGAATGATATGTATGGAATATATAATATTGAAGTACCTTACAACAGATGATATAGTGCACAATAGCAGACTGTTTATGTCAATAGTGGTGCAAACTACTACGAGAAAACATCTAAATATTATATGACAAGGGTTTTGTACTTGAAGGGTAGAATAAGATTTGGTTGCACTTCAAGTTGAAATTGTATATTAATATACATTCTGTTTTTGGAGACTGACAAAATGTTTTTTGATAAATTGTGATAACAGACTAACGTGTGTTACGTCTTTTACTGTTTTTACCAATGTTTTTATAAATGTAATTTTAATTCAATACTAATAGTGAACCAATATTCTGATTAATGAAAAATAAAAAGTCTGGTTCAATCTATTATCTTGTGTGACAATCTATATTTAAATACAATCTCTTGGTTGAGTGTAAACTAATTGTTGTATTCATGTAGTTAGTAGTGTGTGACAGAAGGGAATTTTTATTTATCACTATGATGATAAGAAGAGGCTTGAACCTGCTATCTGAGACACGAGTAGAGCCTAGAAGAATGGGCCTGCTCTCCATCTTTAACCCAGGACAAAGAAGTGGACTCCATGGGTCATAAGCAGACCTTCTGTTAAAGCTTTAGAGATACAGCAAGCTAAAAGAGGCCCAGTTGTAAGTCAATTTGGACTAGACCCTCCTGTGAGCCTCTTCCTGCCAACCTGTGAGTCTCTATGTGACTCTCATGCTGTCCGGAGGCACTTTATAAATTATCCTGGGTGGCTAAATGAGTAAAAGGAGTAAAATCAGAGGGTGAAATTTTTGAGCAGGATAAACCTGATTAGTATAACTGACCCATGCCCCATCGCAGTCCGCATTAAATTGCTCATTGGTCCTGTTCTACCACGATCATTGACTATAATTGTCACTTTGTGCTTCTTGGCATTATATCTACTTAAAACTTTAAAAAATCATATCTCTGGTTCCCCTTATGGAATTCTTGTTATTTTTGTTCAGTGTAATTTTGTTTCTCCAATTTTAGGCTACTTTTCTAATTCGTTTTGAGATTTTTATTGTTTTCATTTCAACTTTATTACTGTTTTCAATAATAAATATTTTAAACACTGCATCTAAGTTAAGTCTGTCTGTTCTGGGCAATAGCTGCAAGGGAGTTTAGCTCAGGTTTGTTTGTGACTTTAGTGGTCACCCTGACAAGGATTGTGAGTATTACTTGAGGTGTATACACTCAGCAGCCGTTTTCTCTCACCTTTGGAGCATGCAATAGAGGTGTAGTATATTTTCAGTGACTTTGAGTCATGTCATGTCATTCTAGCCAGTATAGCCACATTGCACTTTTCCAGCACATCAGAAACAATTTCTTCTTCAAAATGGAAGCCTTAGTGAACCTCTTATCAATGAATAGTATAGAAAACCGTACTCCGAAAGAGGCGAGGTGCGATAGGTCAACCACGTGTCCTCGAATCCCTTTCAAGGAACATACGTTTGCAAAAACCTATTTTTCACAATGTATCCAGTATCTACATGTAGAGAGTGTTGTAGTGACAGCCCTGTCTCTAATGCGGTGTTCTCAAGGTTTCCCAAGATGTATTAAAATTGTGGTTAGAGAGTATGGTGTTTCATTTTTCAACTTTGTTGTCATTCTTTAAAAAACAATTACAACTGATACAGTAAGTTCCACCTTATGCATCCACTGTATCTCGCGAAACAGTTGATGCCATAAGCAGTTCCAGCAGATCATGTAGAACTATCAATCATTATGCTTGATTTAAAACATTGCCTCTTTCGGCCGGGTAAGGTTGTTAACAGCACATTTTGACACGTTAGAGAAAAAAAAACTTACATTGTGCAAAAGTCAACATTCCCACATAGATTTGCGTTTGACACCATCGCGCAAACCTCATTCAGTACTCCAAATCGGGCATGTTTATCTTTTGTAATTGCATGAGCTTTTTATTTTCATCTGATTTTTACGCTGTGGTCTCTATATATCTTCATCATATCAACCACTTTCTTTTGCTTCCCTTGTTTTAACAATTGTTCAACTGGTTAACTGTGCAAGCAGGACAGCAATTTCGGGTGGTCTTGTGTCTAGGGAATCCTTAAAGCCATGAATCCTCATTGTCCAGCTCACCAAGTGGTTAGTGAGGCTGTCATCTGTTTTTTTGCATTACATTTACCCTTCTTCCGCAACTCTTACCTTGCCCCAACATCTATTGTAAAGAACTGCTCAGCAGCGATGCACTAGCTCTCATCCAATTGATTGCTTTATGCCATTGAGCCAAGATCAAACCGAGTGATGAACCTCATGATTGTGGTCTGGCTTGACCATGCAGCTGTCCCCGGACAGTTATGTGCCTATCACTAGAGAAGGGCTTTGGCTCCACCCAGATTTTGGGAGCCAGGAGTATGTTTTGATTGAGCAGAATTTGTGTGCTTGCCCTTCACGGAGCGGTGATAAATTTGTTCATTTATGCAACTGTCCGAGCTTGACCCTTCAGTTGCACACACAGAAATTCTAATGCGGTAAACGTGTCTTAGATAACCAGTTAATTATGGTGTTTGTCTTTCTCTAGCAGCAATAGAGATGGGAGGAGGGCATCCCTGTATCGCAGTCCAAACATTCACCTCTTTTATTATCTACTTTAGTCTTCAGAAGGCAGATTTCTGTTTGAAAACAGTATGAGATGCCCAGGGCTACAGTAATCTACATACATTGTTATGCCTCACTTGACAGGGCAACTGTCGCCTGAATCTATGAGATCAACATAAAAGAACTTTCAGAGTACTATCGAGATAGGGGATTAAGCTCCATCTACCTACTGGGTTCCCTTAGTACATGATTTGATTAGGTCACATTTGTGTGCTTTCACTAAAAGCCTGCTTTAATTGAACCATTTGGTCTGTGGTAAGCCTTATAATCAATACAGGTCTGGGTTGGGTTTGGTCGCAAACCAATAATGATGGATATATGCCTGATCTGGTTATGAACTGTTAGGATAAAGGCACTGGGCCTGCCAAATTTATTGTGAAAAACATATGCTCATGTCAATAGGCATGTAAGTGTTGATTGCTATTACTCTATTTTAAAGCCTACCAACAGTGGTGGCTGGTGACATTTGAAACAAGTGGGGCGGAAAACAATTTTCATACCGCACTGCGGCGAGCGAGCATAGCGAGCAAGCCCGAACCACCTACGGGGAGCTTGGGGGGCCTCTCCCCCAAGAATGCAAGAAAGTTTTGAGAAAAGAGTGGTCAAATGGTGCATTTTCAAGTAAATTTGAGAAAGGGTCCGAGGAAAGAGGTTAAATGGCCACAGTCAGAGGAAAGAGGTTATATTACCACAGCCAGAGAAAAAAGGTTAAATAACCAGAGGACATAGGTTAAATAATCAGAGGAAAGAGGTTAAATAACCACAGCCAGGGGATGGAGGTTAAATACCCTGAGGACAATGGTTAAATAACCAGAGCCAAAGGACGGAGGGTAAATATCAAGAACCAGAGGACAGATGATAAATAACCAGAACTGGAGGACAAAGCTTTCCCAGCAAACTACGAAAGTGACTATTTCTTGATATGTAGATGCATGAGGTGTGTTTTCGGCAAAGCACGCACACGGACATTTCTTCCCAGGCATGAAGCTTCCGTCCCACGAGGGCCAGTCCGGCATTATATTAAAGATCTTCAGCTGAAGTCGTCCCCTGGCAGAAGGCAGATGTTCAGCACAAATAGAGCAGTGCTTGTTACCACTCAGAACAGTGTGTCTGTGTCTCTGTTTGTTTTATGAGTTTGCTTTGTTGTTTGAGAAGCACTTTAAAGTCAAGCGTCCTCTTAAAATGCCATGGCAACACAAGGGAGTTGCTTCTGTCCTGGCATCATGTTGTGTCCTGGAGGCCGGCTGCACCCCATGCACACATAACATGGAGACTTTCTCTCGCCACTCCGGCATAAGATCAGCAGGGGCATCAGGGGTGTCTCACAGTCTGTGTCCTTCCTATAGGGGCCCTGGAGAATAAAGTGGCACTTCTTCGGCTTGGAACCACTGCACTGCACTTCAGATAGCTTCCATATGTTCTGAGTGGGTGTTAAGAGGCCATGGGGGAGGGTAGAACCTAATCTCTTTGTTCTATCAGGGAAGGGAGCGTCTGACCCCGTGATAAACTCTGACCGGTACCTGCCACTGTCTGGAGGGCCAACATCTGGTCTTGAGGAGAGAGAGGGTAGGATGAGTGTGGGAGGGAGAAAAGGGGGGCGGCTTAACGAGAATAGTGCTGATCAATACATTGTGCCATCAGGCAAACAGAAACTGAATGTCTCGGTCTCATTAATTGAAGAGCTCGTTAGGTGATTGATAAGCTTAATTTTCTTGTCAAATGCAGACTTTCCATGTAAACATGTCAAATGAGAAAAGTTCAAGCTTGTCACTTTGGATTTATGGCTGGAATAACACGTAGGTGGGAGAGAAAGGCTTTTCCCCGTGGGCCCCGGCTGCTTTCTATTAAGGGCCAGCCCCACAAATCCCGGTGCCTCGTGGCCCTCCCACTCCTTTCTTCTCACAGCTGAGATAACAACAATAACAGATTTACAGCCAAATGCCAGAACTTTTAAGAAAAAACACGAAGATTCAGTATTTGATTATATTTGTCTAGGTGCCGGGAGAGTCAAAGCAGTGTACTAACTTCTTTGTATCATTATGGAGACGTCCTGAGGACAGTCAGCTCCTGCAAGATGAAACCCCGCTCCCTACACACGCCCCCGAATCCCCCACCAATCCATTATTCAGCATAAACCCTCAGGACCTGCCCCCAGCATTTTGTGAACACTAAGGAACGTGACCGGTCCCCGCTAGTTTCCATAGTCTTGCGTGGCCCAAGCACCTGCATGTTGATGGGACGCTTACTTCACAAGTCCTCTCCGCACACACAAAGGGACGCAGTGTGATCTATCCGAAACTCTCCTACTGAGCTTAGAAAGACCTTTAAAAAAATGTAAAGTAACCAATACCTTGCAAACCCCAAGCAGGAATCATCCAGTCACCATAAATTCCGTGTTTTAGAATCAAGATGCAGGTTACCGGCACAACGTGGCTTCAGAACTCTCTCACTGAAAAGCTTACCAAATAATGCACATGCCGTGCATTCAGACTGCTGGCAGAGTTCTTATGCCGAGGATGGAGAAAACCACTCAAGTGCATAGGCATAAGAAATAGCAAGAAACTGAGCGGATTAAAAGTAAGGCCATAATGAAACTGCTCGAACAATAAAAACAAGCATTTGCAATGCAATCGGTCTTGCCTTTGATACCTTGTATATATTTAGCTATGCAGCACATTAGCCTGGGTGCTGAAACATCTACTGTTCTTTAATGTGGAGGGAAAGTAAGCACCAAACTGCGTGACATGCCAGGTATGGGGACACATGGAGAGAAATATTGCCTTTCAGCGGGAAATGGTATAGTCGAAAACTCTGTTTTTAATATAAAATCAGGGCCTTCAGTGGTCACATCACCAAAAATAAAAAATTTGAAAAAAGTGTTATTGTCTACGGGTGTGTGTTTGTACTTATATGGCGCACAGCTACCCCATTTCAGGGTTTCCCTTCCTGGCTTTTCCCTGTGAAATGTCCACTCCTGGGCATCCCCAGGGTGAAGCCAAGCATCCCAGCGCTGTTGGGACCGTTGTGGAGATTAAGCAAGCTATTGCCCAGAGTTGCAGCGTGGGACCCATGATTAGAATAGGCACCGAGGCGAGAAATCAGGTCTGAGGAATTATGAGCCCAAGACCCGCCAAGACCCACCGAGGCGGGAATTGAACCCTGGTCCCGGGCCAGACCTCTGCATCAGGGTCTGCCGCTCTAACCATTGAGCCACACTTCTCCTCACGAAAAATAAAAAATTTGAAAAAAGTGTTATTGTCTACGGGTGCTCGTGGAAGACAATTTCTATGGACTGGAATCTGGAGAATGCTAAAGTGATTCTGGTATTTTACTGACCCATGCTGGTCGATTTCTATCGAGAAAGTTAAATAGAGGCAGTTGCAAGAAAAATTAAAAAAATTAAAGTCCCACACCAGAAAGCAATTCTCGTATTTTACTGACCTCTGCTGGTCGTTTTCTATCAAGAGAGTTAAATAGAGGCAGTTGAACAAAAAAAAAAGTCCCTAAGCAGAAGCAGACAAGTCCTAGGGCTCCAAAGCCCACAAAGTACATACACATATAAGTATATACATAAAGTATATAAGTATATACTAAAGTATATAAAGAGATCTCGAATGCTCGACCTAACGAAGCAGGGGCTTTAATGAACCACTTACCCCAAACAAATACAAGCCAAACAAAAGAGGACATAACATTTCTCATTGCCCATTAGCAAAGCAGCACTGGAGATGTACAACAAAAGCCACAAGGGCAGTGACCCGTGACCGAGACCAGTGGCACTATTGTCTTTTCAATATCCATGATAGGTGGCTGACAGGACCTGTCTGGGGCTTGAACCTTTCAACAGCATGCGATAGGCTGATTTGTGACTGTGGATCCGGAAGTGGTGAGAGACAGAGGAGGGGAGAGTAGGGGGAGGTGGGCCATTTGCAATGCCCCAGTGTTCAATGCCATGGTTTAACTACCTGTGCAGTTCCCTGCTGCGACGTCTCTCGGTTTTGTGAATGGTGCCCCCCAGATATGCCTACTTCAGGACAGCTGCCTGGGTGGGTAATGGCTGCCCTGAGAAGAGGCCCTGCCGCATCAACAGGAGCAGTGGTAAAAGTGCACAGTGAGCAGCCCGAAACACTTCACAGCTAAATAGAGACCGATTCAATTCTAACAAAATCAGAGAATGATAACACTTGCATCTCTTGGCAAGCAGGTGCAACCGGGACCAGGGACAACACCATCTATTATAAGTCCAAACTAAAAAAAAAAACAATGCATTTTTCAATTTATTGAGTCTCAAAAAAGTTTTGAAACTTTAGTAGAGATGTCTTTGTTTCACAGTAGTTTGTTTGCCCCGTTTCTGTTTTATTATGATATACACCACAAAAGCCATAGCTAACATTTTTCATTATCGTTTTTTGTAGCTACCAACCTCAGCACAAGCTGTTGTGAGTCTGCCTCCAGGTCATCTCCGGATGGTTTGTCGGGGTCCAGCCCGGCTGCCTCATGCTCGCTCTATGAGAACCGGCTGTTGGCTGGAGCCAGGACAGAGCTCAGCGCTGCCCTGGGCAGGTACAGCGCTCTGCACATGGCGGCCGCCAGCCAGGGATATGCCAACTACCTGCCCTATGGCTCCGAGGCACCCACGCTGAATGCAATTAACATGGGCGGAGCTATGAATGTACAGCAGGTGCAGTGGCACCGGCTCCCGGAGTTTAACGGGGGCACGATGATCACATTTAAGCATATTTGAGGAATCAGTAAGGGTGGTGGGGGCGTGGGGGATGTTGGGGTGTTGTTTTCACCAGTCGCGGCTTGCAAGACGGTGGGTGGGGGGGTTGCGCGGGGTACAGTACATAAAATAAAAAACTTACCTTCCTCTGGATCACGCGCCTCCCACCTCAGCTCCTGCTGCTCCTGGCTGCGTTTTACCTAGGCAACCTCCCTCCCCTAAGCCAATCACAACGCTGCAATGGCAGTGTTGTGATTGGTGGGGTGCAGCAGACAGCGCCCCAGCTGGGCTCCTGTTGGGAGGCCATTTTCTCTATGTAGGCTGCATGCAGCCTACATAGAGAAAATGTAGAATGCGCATAACTGCTTTGATCGGCCCTGGGGCCGATCAATCTGTCAGTGCCCCCAACAGTGGGCAAGCCACTCCTCCCTGCCCTCGAGCAGGATTGCCCACCCATCCACCCCCAACCAGGCATTTCTGCTTTCTCGCACTGAGAGAAGCAGAAACACTAAATGGCAGTTTTACCATTCTATGTTTCTGCTTCTCGCACTACGTGAAAGCAGTGAGGTGACTCCCCACGCCCTAATGGAGGAGTCGCTGATGGAGCAGGGGAAATAAAATATTTTTTGTACCCCTTTGAAATTAATAACCTCATAACTTTAATGATACTAATTGTTTGAACGCATGTACTAATAAACAAAATGCACCTTTATTAGACACTACATGTGGGAAAACTAACTGGCTCTGCAAAATCTAATTTACTTACAAGTGTGGATTAAATAACATCGGTCTTGTGATTTACATAATAAATAGAGTAAAATTACATGGATTTTGTTGTGTAGCAAAATTATACTGTTACAACAAACAAATGATGGACGGAATGCTGACAATGCAGACATTCTCCCCCAGTCAAGAGATCTGGGTTAAATCCATCGTTCTTTTGCCCACTACGCCACCCCAGTTCAGACATGGCCATATGCAAATCAGTCTTGACCCTGTGCCTCATGGGAACAGTCCAGCCCGAACTGCCAAGCCATGTTTTCCCTGGACCGGAATCAAGCATCTTAGGACCGGTTTCTGGCTATCAGCCGTCATCAGCCAGGATAGCTTGACTCCAGTGGCGTAGTGAGCACGGGTCCCACGTCTGGGAATACCCATCCCACTTAGGGCGAAAAGCGTTACAACAAACAAATGATGGACGGAATGCTGACAATGCAGACATTCTCCCCCAGTCAAGAGATCTGGGTTAAATCCATTGTTCTTTTGCCCACTACGCCACCCCAGTTCAGACATGGCCATATGCAAATCAGTCTTGACCCTGTGCCTCATGGGAACAGTCCAGCCCGAACTGCCAAGCCATGTTTTCCCTGGACCGGAATCAAGCATCTTAGGACCGGTTTCTGGCTATCAGCCGTCATCAGCCAGGATAGCTTGACTCCAGTGGCGTAGTGAGCACGGGTCCCACGTCTGGGAATACCCATCCCACTTAGGGCGAAAAGCGTTACAACAAACAAATGATGGACGGAATGCTGACAATGCAGACATTCTCCCCCAGTCAAGAGATCTGGGTTAAATCCATCGTTCTTTTGCCCACTACGCCACCCCAGTTCAGACATGGCCATATGCAAATCAGTCTTGACCCTGTGCCTCATGGGAACAGTCCAGCCCGAACTGCCAAGCCATGTTTTCCCTGGACCGGAATCAAGCATCTTAGGACCGGTTTCTGGCTATCAGCCGTCATCAGCCAGGATAGCTTGACTCCAGTGGCGTAGTGAGCACGGGTCCCACGTCTGGGAATACCCATCCCACTTAGGGCGAAAAGCGTTACAACAAACAAATGATGGACGGAATGCTGACAAGATCTCTGTACTGGGGTGAATGTATGACATTGTTCTGCATTCTGTCCATCAACTGTTGTTTTTGCATTTGTCACCCCGAGTGGTAAGGGTATGCCCAGACGTGGGTCCCTTGCTCTCCATGCCACTGGAATCAAGCTATCCTGGCTGAAGAGGGGTGAAACCCCGAAACCGGTCCTAGGATGCTTGTTTCCAGTCCAGGGAGGACCTGACTTGGCAGTTCGGGCTGGACTGTTCCCATGAGGCACAGGGTCAAGACTGATTTGCATATGGCTGGGTTCAAACTGGAACGGCATGGTGAGCAAAAAAACGATGGATTTAGGCCCAGATCTCTGTACTGGGGTGAATGTATGACATTGTTCTGCATTCTGTCCATCAACTGTTGTTTTTGCATTTGTCACCCCGAGTGGTAAGGGTATGCCCAGACGTGGGTCCCTTGCTCTCCATGCCACTGGAATCAAGCTATCCTGGCTGAAGAGGGGTGAAACCCCGAAACCGGTCCTAGGATGCTTGTTTCCAGTCCAGGGAGGACCTGACTTGGCAGTTCGGGCTGGACTGTTCCCATGAGGCACAGGGTCAAGACTGATTTGCATATGGCTGGGTTCAAACTGGAACGGCATGGTGAGCAAAAAAACGATGGATTTAGGCCCAGATCTCTGTACTGGGGTGAATGTATGACATTGTTCTGCATTCTGTCCATCAACTGTTGTTTTTGCATTTGTCACCCCGAGTGGTAAGGGTATGCCCAGACGTGGGTCCCTTGCTCTCCATGCCACTGGAATCAAGCTATCCTGGCTGAAGAGGGGTGAAACCCCGAAACCGGTCCTAGGATGCTTGTTTCCAGTCCAGGGAGGACCTGACTTGGCAGTTCGGGCTGGACTGTTCCCATGAGGCACAGGGTCAAGACTGATTTGCATATGGCTGGGTTCAAACTGGAACGGCATGGTGAGCAAAAAAACGATGGATTTAGGCCCAGATCTCTGTACTGGGGTGAATGTATGACATTGTTCTGCATTCTGTCCATCAACTGTTGTTTTTGCATTTGTCACCCCGAGTGGTAAGGGTATGCCCAGACGTGGGTCCCTTGCTCTCCATGCCACTGGAATCAAGCTATCCTGGCTGAAGAGGGGTGAAACCCCGAAACCGGTCCTAGGATGCTTGTTTCCAGTCCAGGGAGGACCTGACTTGGCAGTTCGGGCTGGACTGTTCCCATGAGGCACAGGGTCAAGACTGATTTGCATATGGCTGGGTTCAAACTGGAACGGCATGGTGAGCAAAAAAACGATGGATTTAGGCCCAGATCTCTGTACTGGGGTGAATGTATGACATTGTTCTGCATTCTGTCCATCAACTGTTGTTTTTGCATTTGTCACCCCGAGTGGTAAGGGTATGCCCAGACGTGGGTCCCTTGCTCTCCATGCCACTGGAATCAAGCTATCCTGGCTGAAGAGGGGTGAAACCCCGAAACCGGTCCTAGGATGCTTGTTTCCAGTCCAGGGAGGACCTGACTTGGCAGTTCGGGCTGGACTGTTCCCATGAGGCACAGGGTCAAGACTGATTTGCATATGGCTGGGTTCAAACTGGAACGGCATGGTGAGCAAAAAAACGATGGATTTAGGCCCAGATCTCTGTACTGGGGTGAATGTATGACATTGTTCTGCATTCTGTCCATCAACTGTTGTTTTTGCATTTGTCACCCCGAGTGGTAAGGGTATGCCCAGACGTGGGTCCCTTGCTCTCCATGCCACTGGAATCAAGCTATCCTGGCTGAAGAGGGGTGAAACCCCGAAACCGGTCCTAGGATGCTTGTTTCCAGTCCAGGGAGGACCTGACTTGGCAGTTCGGGCTGGACTGTTCCCATGAGGCACAGGGTCAAGACTGATTTGCATATGGCTGGGTTCAAACTGGAACGGCATGGTGAGCAAAAAAACGATGGATTTAGGCCCAGATCTCTGTACTGGGGTGAATGTATGACATTGTTCTGCATTCTGTCCATCAACTGTTGTTTTTGCATTTGTCACCCCGAGTGGTAAGGGTATGCCCAGACGTGGGTCCCTTGCTCTCCATGCCACTGGAATCAAGCTATCCTGGCTGAAGAGGGGTGAAACCCCGAAACCGGTCCTAGGATGCTTGTTTCCAGTCCAGGGAGGACCTGACTTGGCAGTTCGGGCTGGACTGTTCCCATGAGGCACAGGGTCAAGACTGATTTGCATATGGCTGGGTTCAAACTGGAACGGCATGGTGAGCAAAAAAACGATGGATTTAGGCCCAGATCTCTGTACTGGGGTGAATGTATGACATTGTTCTGCATTCTGTCCATCAACTGTTGTTTTTGCATTTGTCACCCCGAGTGGTAAGGGTATGCCCAGACGTGGGTCCCTTGCTCTCCATGCCACTGGAATCAAGCTATCCTGGCTGAAGAGGGGTGAAACCCCGAAACCGGTCCTAGGATGCTTGTTTCCAGTCCAGGGAGGACCTGACTTGGCAGTTCGGGCTGGACTGTTCCCATGAGGCACAGGGTCAAGACTGATTTGCATATGGCTGGGTTCAAACTGGAACGGCATGGTGAGCAAAAAAACGATGGATTTAGGCCCAGATCTCTGTACTGGGGTGAATGTATGACATTGTTCTGCATTCTGTCCATCAACTGTTGTTTTTGCATTTGTCACCCCGAGTGGTAAGGGTATGCCCAGACGTGGGTCCCTTGCTCTCCATGCCACTGGAATCAAGCTATCCTGGCTGAAGAGGGGTGAAACCCTGAAACCGGTCCTAGGATGCTTGTTTCCAGTCCAGGGAGGACCTGACTTGGCAGTTCGGGCTGGACTGTTCCCATGAGGCACAGGGTCAAGACTGATTTGCATATGGCTGGGTTCAAACTGGAACGGCATGGTGAGCAAAAAAACGATGGATTTAGGCCCAGATCTCTGTACTGGGGTGAATGTATGACATTGTTCTGCATTCTGTCCATCAACTGTTGTTTTTGCATTTGTCACCCCGAGTGGTAAGGGTATGCCCAGACGTGGGTCCCTTGCTCTCCATGCCACTGGAATCAAGCTATCCTGGCTGAAGAGGGGTGAAACCCCGAAACCGGTCCTAGGATGCTTGTTTCCAGTCCAGGGAGGACCTGACTTGGCAGTTCGGGCTGGACTGTTCCCATGAGGCACAGGGTCAAGACTGATTTGCATATGGCTGGGTTCAAACTGGAACGGCATGGTGAGCAAAAAAACGATGGATTTAGGCCCAGATCTCTGTACTGGGGTGAATGTATGACATTGTTCTGCATTCTGTCCATCAACTGTTGATTTTGCATTTGTCACCCCGAGTGGTAAGGGTATGCCCAGACGTGGGTCCCTTGCTCTCCATGCCACTGGAATCAAGCTATCCTGGCTGAAGAGGGGTGAAACCCCGAAACCGGTCCTAGGATGCTTGTTTCCAGTCCAGGGAGGACCTGACTTGGCAGTTCGGGCTGGACTGTTCCCATGAGGCACAGGGTCAAGACTGATTTGCATATGGCTGGGTTCAAACTGGAACGGCATGGTGAGCAAAAAAACGATGGATTTAGGCCCAGATCTCTGTACTGGGGTGAATGTATGACATTGTTCTGCATTCTGTCCATCAACTGTTGTTTTTGCATTTGTCACCCCGAGTGGTAAGGGTATGCCCAGACGTGGGTCCCTTGCTCTCCATGCCACTGGAATCAAGCTATCCTGGCTGAAGAGGGGTGAAACCCCGAAACCGGTCCTAGGATGCTTGTTTCCAGTCCAGGGAGGACCTGACTTGGCAGTTCGGGCTGGACTGTTCCCATGAGGCACAGGGTCAAGACTGATTTGCATATGGCTGGGTTCAAACTGGAACGGCATGGTGAGCAAAAAAACAATGGATTTAGGCCCAGATCTCTGTACTGGGGTGAATGTATGACATTGTTCTGCATTCTGTCCATCAACTGTTGTTTTTGCATTTGTCACCCCGAGTGGTAAGGGTATGCCCAGACGTGGGTCCCTTGCTCTCCATGCCACTGGAATCAAGCTATCCTGGCTGAAGAGGGGTGAAACCCCGAAACCGGTCCTAGGATGCTTGTTTCCAGTCCAGGGAGGACCTGACTTGGCAGTTCGGGCTGGACTGTTCCCATGAGGCACAGGGTCAAGACTGATTTGCATATGGCTGGGTTCAAACTGGAACGGCATGGTGAGCAAAAAAACGATGGATTTAGGCCCAGATCTCTGTACTGGGGTGAATGTATGACATTGTTCTGCATTCTGTCCATCAACTGTTGTTTTTGCATTTGTCACCCCGAGTGGTAAGGGTATGCCCAGACGTGGGTCCCTTGCTCTCCATGCCACTGGAATCAAGCTATCCTGGCTGAAGAGGGGTGAAACCCCGAAACCGGTCCTAGGATGCTTGTTTCCAGTCCAGGGAGGACCTGACTTGGCAGTTCGGGCTGGACTGTTCCCATGAGGCACAGGGTCAAGACTGATTTGCATATGGCTGGGTTCAAACTGGAACGGCATGGTGAGCAAAAAAACGATGGATTTAGGCCCAGATCTCTGTACTGGGGTGAATGTATGACATTGTTCTGCATTCTGTCCATCAACTGTTGTTTTTGCATTTGTCACCCCGAGTGGTAAGGGTATGCCCAGACGTGGGTCCCTTGCTCTCCATGCCACTGGAATCAAGCTATCCTGGCTGAAGAGGGGTGAAACCCCGAAACCGGTCCTAGGATGCTTGTTTCCAGTCCAGGGAGGACCTGACTTGGCAGTTCGGGCTGGACTGTTCCCATGAGGCACAGGGTCAAGACTGATTTGCATATGGCTGGGTTCAAACTGGAACGGCATGGTGAGCAAAAAAACGATGGATTTAGGCCCAGATCTCTGTACTGGGGTGAATGTATGACATTGTTCTGCATTCTGTCCATCAACTGTTGTTTTTGCAAAATTATACTGTGGCAAAGAATGCAGATGGTAAGTAAAATGGCTTTAAAAGTCGCTTTTGCTAGGTAATATCTAACACGGGTTATTAGAATGGCGGGTGGTAAACAGAAAGGCTTACTTTCTATGTCTACATTCTGTTGTGTTTGTTCTTATATTAGTTCCGTTCGGGCCTGGTAGGCCATGCCTGAAAATGGCTGCCGGAGAGGGACGGGATTGCGTGCGCCTAATAAGATGGCCCCGCGCATGAGCAGAGTGGATGCTCCAGTCACATGTATGCGGCCTATGCCCGGAATGAGAGATGTCAAGGCCAGCCTGACCTGAAACGAGAGTCGTGCCAAGAGTTCAGCATGTATGCATGGGAACGGATGGGAGAACTGAGCTACAGAGGATGACCATCGGAGTTTGTAACAAATTTCATTAACAAGTTAAATTTCCCTTGGACATTGTGGATCACGAGAACTACTCTATGCATTTATTGTTTGCAAACCGGTTCGAACAAGGAGGGCTATGATGTGACCATCACCACCCCTCCAATGGACCAATTAGAATGAATTTAGCCCCTAAAGATTTTAATTTTGAGTTTAGCGAGTAAGAGGAAAAGGTATAAATGAGTCTGCGCTTACATTATGAGAGGTTCGGTTCAGTTTGATGCGAACAGATTTGACTCGATTCGACATTCCTTCCTTTTCCTATCCTGATGCCATGAGAGACTCTGTCATTTTGGACTTCGAACTTTGATGGGGAGTAGGAATGAAACCGTCGCGGGAGTTGCCCCAAGGAGGTTAGAGGGACAGTCAGTCAGTGTTGGGAGATCTATCCTGTGATCTGCAGTTCATTCTTCTTTCTGATGAACCATTCTCTTCATCGCCCTATGGCCAAGGTTAATGAGTATTTTCCGTTTCTATATTATTTTTTTTTACTTAAATGCTTATGGGTAATGTTAAATGTATTTTTGCCTAATAAAACTTTACTTATTTACTTTCATTCAATGAATTCAGATAAAATCATATGCTAACTCTAAGATTGAGTATGTGATTCTTAAATTAAAGATGATGTTAAAGGTTTTAATCGTGATTGAGCTGGACTCGCCATCAACTGATTCTACTAGTTGGTCCATCGACCGAACAGCGGAGTACCTTGATGTTTAGAACCAACAGTTTATAAGATTAATTAATATAATGTGTATAATGTAAATTCGGTCATTTTAATAAGGTACCCCGTTCGTCCTGAAGCTCGTCTACTTATCATTAATCCAGAAAACTGAGTAGATTTGTGTATTCGGTGTCATGGGCCCCACCAACGTAGGTTTATATGAATAAATAGGTGTAGGGGTTTTCTGGGTTGATGTCATAAGGAAAAGGGTTTTTAATAACTGCGCTGCATCACCGCCACTGCCTACCAATAGGAATTTTGTTACATGGAATCGCACGGATTACCGTAGGAGGCAAAGGTTTTTAAGGTTGGTTACGCTATGTCACAAACCATGACTATAGAAGGTTTGCTCTGTGAGAACGCTTGTTAGGCCGTCTTAGGAGAGACATTATTTTGCTTAGCTAACAGTAATTTTATATTCCTTTCTAATTTTATGACTGGGTGTCCGATGGTTGCCTTGCCTTGTGGAAAAGATTACACTCAAAACTGAAGGCCTTAGTTTATTATGGGTACAAGCTATAGACCTGATTAGTGCACTGGGAAACGTTATGCATGATGCCATAGGTCTCGCATGCAAAGGCAGTTCATCTAGCTTATTGCAAAAAGCATTTGTTAAAGCCAGTACTACTTTAACAGTTGGTTGTTATCCCTTTGTGTGACATGCTATAGATACATATATTGTTACATATAATCTCACAGATTACCATAGCAAGCAAGGGTTGTGGAGTTGGCCTCCCACTCTGATTCAATTTTTTTATTGCGGTGATTCTTGCTATATCATGTTGAGAGGGGTTGTATATTGTTTTGTAAGCTATATTTATTTTCATATTTGTAATTTTAGAACTGTATGCCTGATGGGTTCTAGTTTATGTGCACTTAAACAGACCAGTGATGAGTAAGGTGAAAAGTCAATGGTAAATGGTAAATACTTCATTGGTTCATTGGGAAAGGGCATGCCAGATTTAATAGATTTGATCTGTTTATTATGAAACATTATAGCAAAGCCATTTGGTCTGACCTACTTATTGTAAAAAGCATGTGCTAAAGACAACAGGCTTTTAAAGCTTGATTGTTATTACACTATGCTAAAGTCTGTAAGCAGGTATTTTGTTATATTAAATTACCATAGCAGGAAAGGGATTTTAATGTTGTATTTTGCTTTGCCAAGTGTAATTTGTAATACATTTGTACTTTTATGACTGTATGCTGGAAAGCTGGTTTGTGCTCAGTACCATAGGCTTGAGTTGGTTATAATGCCAAGCCAATGATATAGGCTATAAGCATGATTGTTATGAAAAGTTATGAGAACAGTAATAGTAATAGGATACTGACTGTGAAAAGATAAGTCAGTAGGCATTTAAAGGTGGATTGTTACATGAAAGCTCACAGATTTCCTTAGTGACAAGGGCTTTGGTTTGGTTATTTAGCCCTGTTACAAGAGATAGTATTTTCCTTTGCCAACTATTATTATATTTACATTTGAAATTTCTAGGTTGCCTTGTGGGAAAGCTTAAACTCAGATTACAGTAAGCCTGAGTTGGTTATGGTGAGATGCCAATGATAGCAGCAATAGGCTTAAATGGTGTGCAGGGAAATGTTATGCAGATGTCATAGCACTGAGCTATGTCAATTTAGAAGGCTTTACAGAGTTAGTAGGCCTGGATTATGCATTTTGAAAAGCATATGATAAATTCAATAGGACTGTAACAGTAGATTTTTGGCATATTATTTTACAGTCCATAGAAACATATTTGCTTTTATGTATTACCATAGCAGGCAAGGGTACTGGTGTTGACAGGGAGCATAATTTCACTGTGCTGTTTCTTTAGAGAATAGTTGCATATTGTTTTGCCAATTGTAATTTTTACATATTTGTAATTTTGCAACTGTATTCATGATGGTTGCCAGTTAATTCACACTACAGAAGTCTTGTATTGTATATAGCGTAAAGCCATTGGTAAAGGCTCGAAGCCTTATTAGTTCACTAGGAAAAGTTATGCCTGATTCCTTACGTGTGATCTGTTTATAACGTTATGCCAAAGCAAGTAGGCCTTACTAACTGATTGTGAAGGACATCTGTTAAAGGCAATAGGCTTTTGAGTGGGGATTGTTATTATACTGTGCTAAAGCCTGGAGGCAGGTATTTTGTTACATGGAATCTTGCAGATTTACTTAGACAGCAGAGGTTTGTGTGATGGTGACCTTCCTAAATAAAACCACGAAAATAGACAATGTATTCAATGGTATTCCATTTTAGGCATAATTAATAGAAATTTATACTGGTTTGACAGCTGCATTCTGTACATATTTGTAATTTTATTGTGGTATACCTGATTGTTACCTTCTGGGAAGACTTATAGCCAACACCTTATGTTTGAGATGGCTATTGTGATAAGCCAATAAAAACAGCTAGGGGCCTGATTGGTTTACTAGCAACAATATTTCTGAAGCCATAGATCTGATCTGTTAATTATGAAAAGTTATAGTAAACAGAGTAGGCTGGCATATTGATTGTGGAACGCATAAGTTAAAGTCAATAGATATTTAAGTGTGGATTGGTATTTTTTTGTATTAAAGCCAACAGATGGGTATTTTATTAAATGAAATGTCACCAATTACATTTTTAGGGAATGATTTTGTTGTTGGTAACTGCCTCTGACAAACCGTAGGGTTAGAAGATTTGCACTGTAATAATTCTTGCTAGAATCTATTATTAGCTGTCAGCCAGGATCTTCTGAGAAGCAAAATCATTCATTCATAATGGACAGGGTAATCGTTAAGTCCACATCTATCATTGGCTCTGTTGCAGGATCTATGACATAAATCACAAATTTCGACCTACAGAAATATCGAGTCCTAAATACCATTGTTAAAATATATAATTTTACACTAATATTGAATAAATATATATGAAAATATTGTTTATATATGTATTCACTGAAAAAAACATAGGTTTCAGGGACGTTATAGTTAGAAATTAGCATTTAAAAAACCTTAGAAATTCACAGAAAAAACCATAGGTTTCAGGGCTGTTATAGTAAGCTGGCCATTTGACTCATACAAAACCATAGAAATTCCTCCGTTATAGTTAGGTCTGCTAACTATAACTCGCGCGCCCGCAATGCACTGCTGATGATGTCACATATTGCATCATTCATGACATGGTCAGTGACATCACTGATGACATCTCAAATGACATCACTGATGACATCACTGATGACATCATCCAGTGAATGTGGTTTAGTTTGAAATTTAAATATGTATTATATATATACCAATCTGTATTGAAGATTGAGTGGATATATAAATGTCTGGATCGAGAATTTAGTAGCTGTCTGACTGACTGTTTAAGTGTGTAATTAAAAGTGTCTCACTTAATACATGGATTAGTAACTAAACTATGTGAATGTGTGCATCACTGTCTCTGTTATTGTATAACATGCTCTATCAGTTGGTCACTAGCTACATGAGTATGTATATTAGTTATTGATTAGTTGGATGAGTATTTGTATGGGACACTGAGTTTGTGTGTGGTTGGGTGGGGTGTGTGTAGCTCTATGCATAGATGTGTGAATGGTTGATTGACTAGGTGTATAGGTTTAAGAGCGCATGTGGAAAATAGTTGTTTGGGTGACTGAGTGTATTTATTTGTGTGTTGGTGAGCGAATATATGTTTTAGTTGTACATCTTCAACAAAGTAAAAAAATAAAAGCCATTGTATGTGAGAGTTGGTGTATATAAATAAGTAGGTGTAAGAGTCAGTGATTGTGAGAGTAACTATATGAATGAGTGTACAATTTTAATGGTGATTTTTTTAAATATTAACTAAGAGTTACTATGTGTTTGAATAAATGAGGTGTTGTTGGATAATTGTGTAAGTGAGTAAATGTAAGTGTGATTAATTTTTTTCAAGAGTGAGTAGGATGACTGCATAACCGACTAAGATGACTGCTGATGTGTCAATGTCTATATATGTGTATAAGTGCATTTGATAGTATTCTATTAATTAGTGACTGCATGTATAAGTGATTCTGTTGTTGAATGGGTAGTTGTGTGTGTAGACTTAGGAATAAGTGAGTGGGTATGTAGTAACTGGTATTGGTGTGTCAATGGTTTCAAATATGGTACTCTGTATTTTACAGTGAGTGATGAAAGGTTATACTAGTGTATGATGAGGTGTATCAGATTGTCACGTGGATGATGTAATCAGTGATGTCATTAGTGATGTCATTTGAGATGTCATCAGTGATGTCATCAGTGATGTCACTGACCATGTCATGAATGATGAAATATGTGACATCATCAGGAGTGCATTGCGGGCACACGAGTTATAGTTAGCAGAACTAACTATAACGGAGGAATTTCTATGGTTTTGTACGAGTGAAATGGCCAGCTAACTATAACACCCCTGAAAGCTATGTTTTTTTCTGTGAATTTCTAAGGTTTTTTAAATGCTAATTTCTAACTATAACGTCTCTGAAACCTATGTTTTTTTTCAGTGAATTTCAAAGGTTTTTTAAATGCTAATTTTTAAGTGTGATAGTAGTTATACCTATTTTTTGTACTGATTTTCTAAAGTTATAAATATTTTATTCATTAAATAACATTATATATTTTTCTGAAAATTGCAAAAAAACATTTTAAAAAAATTCAAACTGAAATATTGATACATTTTTTTGTTTTCATTTTTTATTTTAATATATTTATATTATTTTCTTTAAAAAAGAAAAATCCAATTTTTTTTCTGAGTCGCGCACTCAAAGCGTACACATCACGGTGGGTGCGCGGATTCTAGCCGCCATTTTAGAAGAGTCGTGAAGGATCCGCGTACGGTGTGCGATGGCTGAATGTTTTCAGTTACATCATATACATTTAATATTACGTGATGTGCGCGATTGGTATGCGACCAGTCCGCGACTCCTGCTCCCGTGCATTTGCGACACATGCGCATTATGGTACAAGATGCTTGCGTGGCGGCGGGTCCCGCGTGATGTCATATACGTGCTGGGTCGCACTGTGTGCGCGACTCCCGCAAAAAAAATGTATGTTCCAAATGATATGTATGTGTCTTTAATATACATATTGGGGCAAGAGATTGTCTATGATATTCATAAAAATAATATATTAGTACTTATAATAAACTTATATTATTTTTAAATCTATTTTCGCGAAGTCGGGTGCGTGCATCGTGAGTGCAGAGAACCAGGTCAGCAGAGCTGCTGTAGAGCCAGAGAAACCAGGTCAGCAGAGCCGTTATAGAGCCAGAGAACCAGGTCAGCAGAGCTGCTCTAGAGCCTAAGAGGCAGGTCAGCAGAGGTGCTTTAGAACCAGCGACCCCGGTCAGCAGAGCTGCTCTAGAGCCAGAGACCCTGGTCAGCAGAGCTGCTCTAGAGGCTGAGAACCAGGTCAGCAGAGCTGCTGTAGAGCCAGAGAAACCATGTCAGAAGAGCTGCTTTAGAGGGAGAGAACCAGGTCAGCAGAGCTGCTCTAGAGCCAGAGAACCGGGTCAGCAGAGCTGCGTTACAGCCATAGAACCAGGTAAGCATAGCTGCTCTAGAGCCAGAGAACAAGGTCAGCAGAGCTGCTGTAGAGCCATAGAACCAGGTCAGCAGAGCTGCTTTAGAGCCAGAGAACCAAGTCAGCAGAGCTGCTCTAGAGCCTAAGAACCAGGTCAGCAGAGCTGCTCTAGAGCCAGAGTTACCAGGTCAGCAGAGCTGCTGTAGAGCCAGAGAAACCAGGTCAGTAGAGCTGCTTTAGAGGGAGAGAACCAGGTCAGCAGAGCTGCATTAGAGCCAAAGGACCAGGTCAGCAGAGCTGCTCTAGAGCCAGAGAACCAGGTCAGCAGAACTGCTTTAGAGCCATAGAACTGGGTCAGCAGAGCTGCTTTAGAGCCAGAGAACCAGGTCAGCAGAGCTGCTTTAGAGCCATAGAACCAGGTCAGCAGAGCTGCTCTAGAGGTAGAGAATCAGGTCAGCAGAACTGCTTTAGAGCTATAGAACTGGGTTAGCAGAGCTGCTTTAGAGCCAGAGAACCAGGTCAGCAGAGCTGTTGTAGAGTCAGAGAACCAGGTCAGCAGAGCTACTCTAGAGTCTAAGAACTAGGTCAGCAGAGCAGCTTTAGAGCCAGAGAACCAGGCCAGCAGAACTGCTTTAGAGACAGAGAAGCAGGTCAGCAGAGCTGCTGTAGAGCCAGAGAAACCAGGTCAGTAGAGCTGCTTTAGAGGGAGAGAACCAGGTCAGCAGAGCTGCATTAGAGCCAAAGGACCAGGTCAGCAGAGCTGCTCTAGAGCCAGAGAACCAGGTCAGCAGAACTGCTTTAGAGCCATAGTACTGGGTCAGCAGAGCTGCTTTAGAGCCAGAGAACCAGGTCAGCAGAGCTGCTTTAGAGCCATAGAACCAGGTCAGCAGAGCTGCTCTAGAGGTAGAGAATCAGGTCAGCAGAACTGCTTTAGAGCTATAGAACTGGGTTAGCAGAGCTGCTTTAGAGCCAGAGAACCAGGTCAGCAGAGCTGTTGTAGAGTCAGAGAACCAGGTCAGCAGAGCTACTCTAGAGTCTAAGAACTAGGTCAGCAGAGCAGCTTTAGAGCCAGAGAACCAGGCCAGCAGAACTGCTTTAGAGACAGAGAAGCAGGTCAGCAGAGCTGCTTTAGAGCCAGAGAACCAGGCCAGCAGAGCTGCTCTAGAGCCAGAGAACCAAGTCAGCAGAGCTGCTTTAGAGCCATAGAACCAGGCCAGCAGAGCTGCTTTAGAGTCAGAGAACCATGTCAGCACAGCTGCTCTAGAACCTAAGAACCAGGTCAGCCGAGCTGCTCTAGAGCCAGAGAACCAGGTCAGCAGAGCTGCTGTAGAACCAGAGAAACCAGGTCAGTAGAGCTGCTTTAGAGGGAGAGAACCAGGTCAGCAGAACGGCTCTAGAGGGAGAGAACCAGGTCACCAGAGCTGCTCTAGAGCCAGAGAACCATGTCAGCAGAACTGCTTTAGAGCCATAGAACTGGGTCAGCAGAGCTGCTTTAGAGCCAGAGAACCAGGTCAGCAGACCTGCTGTAGAGCCAGAGAACCAGGTCAGCAGAGCTACTCTAGCTGACACTGACTGACTGACACTGACTAACTGACACTTACTGATTGACACTGACTGACACTGATTGACTGACACTGACACTTACACTGACTGACACTGACAGACTGGCAATGACTGACACTGATTGACTGACACTGACTGACTGGCACTGACCGACTGATTGACACTGACTGACACTGATTGACTGACACTGACTGACTGACACTGACTGACACTGATTGACTGGCACTGATTGACTGACACTGACACTGACTGACTGACACTGACTGACTGACACTGACTACTCTCTACTACTCTACTAGTCTCTCTCTACTACTCTCTCTCTACTACTCACTCTCTACTACTCACTCTCTACTACTCTCTACTACTCACTCCCTACTACTCTCTCTCTACTTCTCTGTACTATTCACTCTCTACTACTCACTCTCTACTACTCACTCACTGCTACTCTCTACTGCTCACTCTCTACTACTCTCTACTACTACTCTCTACTACTCACTCTCTACTACTCTCTCCTACTCACTCTACTGCTCTCTAATGCTCTCTACCATTCACTCTCTACTACTCTACTACTCACTCTCTACTACTCTCTACTACTCTCTCTCTACTACTCACTCTCTACTACTCACTCTACTACTCTCTACTACTCTCTCTCTACTACTCTCTCTCTACTACTCACTCTCTACTACTCACTCTCTACTACTCACTCTCTACTACTCACTCTCCACTACTCACTCTCTACTACTCTCTCTCTACTACTCACTCTACTACTCACTCTCTACTACTCTACTACTCTCTAATACTCTCTCTACTTCTCACTCTCTACTACTCCCTCTACTACTCACTCTCTACTACTCTCTACTGCTCAGTCTACTACTCACTCTCTACTACTCTCTACTGCTCACTCTCTACTACTCCACTACTCTCTACTACTCACTCTCTACTACTCTACTACTCTCTACTACTCTCTCTATGACTCACTCTCTACTACTCACTCTCTACTACACTCTACTACTCACTCTCTACTACTCTCTCTCTACTACTCACTCTCTACTACTCACTCTCTACTACACTCTACTACTCACTCTCTACTACTCACTCTCTACTACTCTCTACTACTCTCTCTACTACTCACTCTACTACTCACTCTCTACTACTCTCTACTACTCACTCTACTACTCACTCTCTACTACTGTCTCTCTACTACACTCTACTACTCACTCTACTACTCACTCTCTACTACTCTCTCTCTACTTCTCACTCTCTACTCCTCTCTACTACTCACTCTCTACTACTCTCTACTACTTTCTACTACTCACTCTACTACTCACTCTGTACTACTCTCTACTACTCTCTACTACTCAGTCTCTACTACTCAGTCTCTACTACTCACTCTCTACTACTCTCTACTACTCACTCTCTACTACGCACTCTACTACTCTCTACTAGTCACTCTCTGCTACTCTCGCTACTACTCTCTACTATTCTCTACTACTCACTCTCTACTCTCTAATACTCACTCTCTTATCTCTACCTCTCTACCTCTCTCTCTACTACTCTCTACCTCTCTACCTTTACCTCTCTACCTCTACCTCGCTACCTCTACCTCTCTACCTCTACACCTCTACCTCTCCACCTCTCTCTACACGCACACATATGCACATATATATATGCATATATATGCATATGCATTTATATATTTGTATGTGTATATATGTATATATACATACATATAAACATATATATATAATCTGCATATCTTTATAAATACAAATATAAATGCATGCATACATATACATATACATATATGCATGCATATGCATGTTATGTACTTGAAAGTTTGAAAAACACTAATACAAGCAAAGCTAAAAAGCCACATAATTAGCAACAGAATTGCTTTAACTTAAACAAGGGCGAGACCTATTACATTTTCAGTGATTGTTTACTTTGGTTCCATCAAGAAGGCATTCAGATGTGTAACACATTTGCCATACATTCTGAATGGTAGCACTCTAGTTGCTCATTAGATCGCTGCAGTAAAGCTACTGCTCCCCAGGGAAATCTGCTGCTGGTATTCAAAGTGCATGTTTCAGTCTGCATGTCAGAATTTTTTAATGAAATAGAAGAGGATTTGAGAAGTCAAAATGTGCCCTAATTTTTCTTTCTGCAGCACTAATCATAATTTCTATGGCAAAATGAACCCTCTCATTTTGTTCCTTTGCAAATTAAATGTTTTAAGTGTTACCACTTTATTCCAATTAAGATGGCTTCAGGTGTGCCATACTTTTGTCATAAGTAAGACTGTTAGCGCTCTAGTTGTTCTTTAGAACACTCTGGGACATTCTGTCATTGGGCTATACTTGGGCTATATCTGGGTGATATTTGTGCTAAATTTGGGCTCTTTTGTCTCTGGTGGCCATCTTGGGAGACTTATTTGTTATGAAGTGTCCTAATTTCCTCATTTACTACAGTCTCCTAAGTAGGAAATACTTTCATTTTTTTACTTTGATTCCATCAAGAAGGCATTCAGATGTATCACACATTTGCCATAAATTCGGAATGTTAGAACTCTAGTTGCTTATTAGATCACTGTAGTAAAGCTACTGTTCACCAGGGAAGTCTGCTGCTGGTATTGAAAGTGCATGTTTCAGTCTGCATGTCAGAATTTTTTAATGAAATAGAAGAGGATTTGAGAAGTCACTCAAAATATGCCCTAATTTTTCTTTTTTTCAGCACTAATCATAATTTCTATGGCAAAATTCACCCCCTCATTGTGTTCCCTTTAAATTAAACTACTCACTCGCTACTACTCTCTACTACTCACTCTACTACTCACTCTCTACTCACTCTCTTCTACTCTCTACTAATACTCTCTACTACTCACTCTCTACTACTCTCTACTACTCAATCTACTACTCTCTACTACTCACTCTCTAGTACTCTCTCTCTAATACTCACTCTCTACTATTAACTCTCTACTACTCACTCTCTAGTACTCGCTCTCTACTACTCTCTACTACTCACTCTCTACTGCTCACTCTCTACTACTCACTCTACTACTCTACTACTCTCTACTACTCTCTCTACTACTCACTCTCTACTACTCACTCTACTACTCTCTACCACTCACTCTCTACTACTCACTCTCTACTACCTCTCTACTACTCTCTCTCTACTACTCTCTCTCTACTACTCTCTACTACTCACTCTCTACTACTCACTCTCTACTACTCTCTACTACTTTCTACTACTCACTCTACTACTCACTCTATACTACTCTCTACTACTCTCTACTACTCACTCTCTACTACTCAGTCTCTACTACTCACTCTCTACTACTCTCTACTACTCACTCTCTACTATGCACTCTACTACTCTCTACTACTCACTCTCTGCTACACTCGCTACTACTCTCTACTACTCTCTACTACTCACTCTCTACTCTCTACTACTCACTCTCTTATCTCTACCTCTCTACCTCTCTCTCTACTACTCTCTATCTCTCTACCTTTACCTCTCTACCTCTACCTCGCTACCTCTACCTCTCTACCTCTACACCTCTACCTCTCCACCTCTCTCTACACGCACACATATGCACATATATATATGCATATATATGCATATGCATTTATATATTTGTATGTGTATATATGTATATATACATACATATAAACATATATATAATCTGCATATCTTTATAAATACAAATATAAATGCATGCATACATATACATATACATATATGCATGCATATGCATGTTATGTACTTGAAAGTTTGAAAAACACTAATACAAGCAAAGCTAAAAAGCCACATAATTAGCAACAGAATTGCTTTAACTTAAACAAGGGCGAGACCTATTACATTTTCATTGATTGTTTACTTTGGTTCCATCAAGAAGGCATTCAGATGTGTAACACATTTGCCATACATTCTGAATGGTAGCACTCTAGTTGCTCATTAGATCGCTGCAGTAAAGCTACTGCTCCCCAGGGAAATCTGCTGCTGGTATTCAAAGTGCATGTTTCAGTCTGCATGTCAGAATTTTTTAATGAAATAGAAGAGGATTTGAGAAGTCAAAATGTGCCCTAATTTTTCTTTCTGCAGCACTAATCATAATTTCTATGGCAAAATGAACCCCCTCATTTTGTTCCTTTGCAAATTAAATGTTTTAAGTGTTACCACTTTATTCCAATCAAGATGGCTTCAGGTGTGCCATACTTTTGTCGTAAGTAAGACTGTTAGCGCTCTAGTTGTTCTTTAGAACACTCTGGGACATTCTGTCATTGGGCTATACTTGGGCTATATCTGGGTGATATTTGTGCTAAATTTGGGCTCTTTTGTCTCTGGTGGCCATCTTGGGAGACTTATTTATTATGAAGTGTCCTAATTTCCTCATTTACTACAGTCTCCTAAGTAGGAAATACTTTCAGTTTTTTACTTTGATTCCATCAAGAAGGCATTCAGATGTATCACACATTTGCCATAAATTCGGAATGTTAGAACTCTAGTTGCTTATTAGATCACTGTAGTAAAGCTACTGTTCACCAGGGAAGTCTGCTGCTGGTATTGAAAGTGCATGTTTCAGTCTGCATGTCAGAATTTTTTAATGAAATAGAAGAGGATTTGAGAAGTCACTCAAAATATGCCCTAATTTTTCTTTTTTCAGCACTAATCATAATTTCTATGGCAAAATTGACCCCCTCATTGTGTTCCCTTTAAATTAAACTACTCACTCGCTACTACTCTCTACTACTCACTCTCTACTACTCACTCTCTACTCACTCTCTTCTACTCTCTACTAATACTCTCTACTACTCACTCTCTACTACTCTCTACTACTCACTCTACTACTCTCTACTACTCACTCTCTAGTACTCTCTCTCTAATACTCACTCTCTACTATTAACTCTCTACTACTCACTCTCTAGTACTCGCTCTCTACTACTCTCTACTACTCACTCTCTACTACTCACTGACTACTACTCACTCTACTACTCTACTACTCTCTACTACTCTCTCTACTCCTCACTCTCTACTACTCTCTCTACTACTCACGCTCTACTACTCTGTAGTACTCACTCTCTACTATACGCTCTACTACTTGCTCTCTACTACTCACTCTCTACTACTCTCTCTACTACTCACTCTCTACTACTCTCTAGTACTCACTCTCTACTATACACTCTACTACTTGCTCTCTACTACTTGCTCTCTACTACTCGCTCTCTACTACTCACTCAACTACTCACTCTCTACTACTCACTCTACTATTCACTCTCTACTACTGTCTACTACTCACTCTCTACTACTCCACTACTCTCTACTACTCACTCTCCACTACTCACTCTCTACTACTCTACTACTCCCTACTACTCTCTCTCTACTACTCACTCTCTACTACTCACTCTCTACTACTCTACTACTCTCTACTACTCTCTCTCCTACTCACTCTCTACTGCTCACTCTCTACTACTCTACTACTCACTCTCTACTACTCTCTCTCCACTACTCACTCTCTACTACTCGCTCTCTACTAACCTCTACTACTCACTCTCCACTACTCTCTCTCTACTACTCGCTCTCTACTACTCTACTACTCACTCTGCTACTCACTCTCTACTACTCTACTACTCCCTACTACTCTCTCTACTACTCATTCTCTTCTACTCTCTCTACTACACTCTCTCTACTGCTCTCTAGTACTCACTCTATATTATACACTCTCTACTACTTGCTCTCTACTACTTGCTCTCTACTATTCTCTACTACTCACTCTACTACTCACTCTCTACTACTCCCTACTGCTCACTCTACTATTCACTCTCTACTACTTTCTACTACTCACTCTCTACTAAGAGTTAATGAGTGGGTAGTTATTGGTATTGAAGTATCTATGGTTTTCATAATGGCCGTCTGAAATTTTGAGTCGGTGTATCAAAGGTTATATTAGGGTGTGACAAGATGCACTAATATATCACATGGATGACGCCATCAGTGATGTCATCAGTGATGTCATTTGAGATGTCAGTGATGTCATCAGTGATTTCACTGACCATGTCATGAGTGATGTAATATGTGACGTCATCAGCAGTGCATTGCGGGGGCGCGAGTTATAGTTAGCTGAACTAACTATAACAGGGAAATTTCTAGGGTTTTGTACGAGGGAAATGTCCAGCTAACTATAACGCTCCTGAAAACTATGTTTTTTTCAGTGAATTTCTAAGGTTTTTTAAATGTCAATTCCTAACTATAACGCCCCTGAAGCCTTTGGTTTTTTCAGTGAATTTAAACGGTTTTTTAAATGCCAATTCCTAACTATAACGTGCATGAAACCTTTTTTTCAGTGAATTTCAAAGGTTTTTTGAATGTTAATTCCTATCTATAACTTATCTCTAAAGATATCATGTTTAATGATTTTGATTGGATTTCTATATTTTTCCAATTCAGTGTGTCAATTCCATTAATTATGTTGTTTTTAAAATACCTTTTTATCACCATTATTTAAACTAATTTTTTCAATTAATTCATTTAAAAATTAAAAAATATTATTTGAATTTAATGGGTTTTTCCAACATTTTTTTTATATTTTTCAAAATATTTTTTTAACTATATGTTCAAAACTTTATTTTATATATTTTTTTTCCATTTTTTGGATCCGCACACCCTATGCGCACCGTTCTCGGTCCCGACACCTTAGCATCCGCGCATGATACGATTTGGGTACGTGTTCAGTGCGCGATCGCAATGTGACTGGTACGTGACTCCCAGCCAATACGCGACACGTTCAATGTACGTAACGCGACGTTTACGTGCTTCCGCGATGCGTCATGTGCGTGTATGACGTGGTAGGTGCGCTGATCCCACAAAATATTTGACTTTTAAAAAATCATATATATATGTATTTCATGTGAATATTAATTGAAGACAAACTCTAAACTAGTCTTAAAAGTAATATATTTTTACATCTAATCCTATATTTCTTTTTAATTCAATTTCGCGGATGCGCACTGGGTGCGTGCTGCGTAAGCGCAGGGTGCTCGGATCCCATGTGACCTGCAAAAAAAGAGATTTGATTGGTTCATTACACTTCCTGTTCTAACTATTGAAAGACCCCACCCAATTCAATCATTCTTCTTTGACCTTCTTTGGAGGAGCATCTCTTTGCAGAGAAGAAGATTTTTTAGACTAAGTTTACACTTAGCTCTAACTTTTTTCAACTAACAATGGCTTCAGGGCAGCAGGCATCACCTGCATCTCCTCATACATCTGAGGATGAATTTTTGGAGGAGGCACCACGCAAAGAACGTTTTTCTACAGTGGTGTGGACATTTTTTACTTTTCCCGAGGGGCAGAATAAGACCAATGCCACCTTGGTCACGTGCAAGATTTGCAAAAGAGTGCTGTCGCGAGGGGATCCTAACAAGAAATACTCGTGCGGCACGGCAGGTATGATGAAGCACCTGAGGACCCTTCATCCGAACAACCTTGCACGAGAAGAGTGCCGACGGATGAGAAACACTCCTGCTCCTGCGCCTTCCACCTCATCGCAGCCGAGCACTTCAAGAGTGCATCCATCAGACCAAAACTTGGACATCCGTCCTCAATTTCAATATTTAAAAGTGCTCTGCACTAAGTGCAATGCGACTTTGTGCTACGGTGAGCAGTCGATCGATCTGATCTGCCACCGGCAAGAAAGTCACATTTGCCAGTTTTTGGGGTTTTTTTGTTCCCTGAAGTTCATTGTTTGGTTCCTCCTGTTTTGTTTTTTGTTTTTTGTTTTTTTCCAGAAAAACCAAAAAAATCACAAAATTGTTAGAAAACCCACCAAAAAAAATATAAAAGAAGAAAGAAGAAAAAAAAAGTTCTTCTAAGAACTTACTTTCCTGGTTTAAAAAAAGAGCTAAATTTCTTTCTAAGTGTGTGAAAGTTTAGATGAATGTATGTGTAGTACGTAATTGACTGAATGAATGCATTAGTAGCGTATGGTGAATGTATAAGTGCAGAACTATGAGGAAGTGCTGCAGCATCACACAGTAACCTCTTTAACTGCAGTGTGCTGTAGTACTTCCGAAGCACAGGGATGCAACATATGTACATAAATATGTTGCAAATCTATGCTTCTCTCTGCACGGCTGCTTAAACTGCAGCCATGTGGTGACACAGGCACCCTTGCACTATAGTGCAAGGTTATCTGTGTCATGTGCTCTTTGTTTTTCTGCAGGAAGACACACCTTCCTGCACAAAAACAATGAGAAAATGCATTTTTCTCCTTCAATGTATGCTGAACATTTTAGCATGCATTGAAGATATAAAAATGTGGAGATATATAAATAATTCTCCTTATTGTGCTTTCCTACACCAATTTTAGAATGGTGCAGCATTCACACACAGATCGAGATTTATGATTTCTGATAAATCTAGAGATATATCTTGTTCTATGAGTATTCAGTGCAATCATGCACAACAACACTTATAGAACACCCTTTCAACGCAAAGTGTTGTGTATGATGAGGTTGTATTTACATGGAGTAGAAAAAGTACACAGAGTGCCTTTTCCTCTCTTTGTAAATATAAAAGAGTGTCTTGCGCAATAACTATGTTACAAAAAGTGACATATTTCCGGTTTTAAAGCTTCTCCAGATAGCTTGTGGAATTCCAATTTGTTCTCATGCTCTGCTGGAAGCATTAATAAATGATGTAAAGTAATTCCTTTTTTGTGCTGCCAACCCAGTTGGAGCAGTGACAACACAAGACAAATGCGAATCAGTTGTTTTCTGCAGATAACTTGTAATTACTTTAATTAAAAAACTTTTTCCTGTTCCAGCTTGACCACTCACATACATTCAGATAAGTTCAAATGATGTACATGAGCACCCTCTCTTTTCATGAAGTAATCCATGGTCAATCTGCTCTTTCACTTGCTGATATATTTGTTTCTGTTCAACATTTAGTTGCTCTTCCAAGTTTCCTAACTGTATTGCATCTTCTTGAGCTTGATACATTGCTGTTTCCACCTCATTCATTGCAATGGCTGCTTCATTTTCAACAATTGGTTGTCCTAGTGGATCTTGACTCAGTGCAGCAGAACTTTGACTGTCTTGAGAAATGTCTCTAGCAATCTCAGCTGCAATTGTAGCTTCTTGATCAATTTCATCATTCAACATTTTGACATAATTTGCGAAAGCACTGCATTGTATGCTATCTTTAGAAGCATTAAATGAATCTTCATAGCTGGGACAATCTCCAAGTAATTCCAGTTCTGAACGCCATGGTTTTAACATTTGCAAAAGGGCTAAAGAGTAAAATTCCCTTTTGTCAGCAGTGTCGCAACTCAGTTTCCTGTGATTAATTAAATTTCCTTTCCTTTGTTTCACCAGACATCCTTCGGAACCAATCACTCCATATTTTCCATCGTTGATATTCTCTGTAGTATTCCGTTTAAAAGTGTAGTTTTGCAGCACTTCATAGAGACACATGTTCTCAAGATGATGACTTCTATTTGGATAGTATGTGTCCAACATATTAGTTTTCAAAATATCTGTACTTTCTGGTTCATTTTCTGCTAAATATTCAATTTCTTGAACAGATTTCAGTACCCGATTTCGCATTCCTGCAAGACCTAGACTCACCCAAATGATTCTTCTACTTTTGGAATATAGACTTGCAGATGATAACCGATCTGAACATTCATATGCTCCAATTTCACGATGCGATAACATCTTCAAACTGAAACTGTATAATTTCTTACTTAGAGTCTTCTCGTGAGAAATCTCTTCCCACATTTCTTTCAATTCAGTCTTTTCTGATTTAGTAATGTAAGACGTTACATATCGAGCAAGAGCAATAGAATTGTCCGCAACATACTGAATATCCATGTTAGCGTTCCACATGGATAAAATAACTGGATTGTAGTCATTTATGTATTTTGATTCTTCGCTTCTTCTTAAGTTGTAGGTGTTTTTCGAAGACTTTCTTGTGATGGTATGTCGCATAGCTGACATAAAACTGTTCACTCTTCCTTTGGATAATACAGGACGTGGAAATACAATTCATTAGTCCCACGCTGACATGCCATCAGATTAATCAACTGAGATTCTAAATGGTCATCTCTCTGATGCACTTTATCCATAAAATCCTGTGCAGTTACATTTTGAAGATGCATTCCAGTTTTTAAAATGTGATTTACTGCATATGAAAGTCCAGACAAGTCACTTTCAAACAGAAGATGAAACATATAAGGGATACATTGTCGAAATCTTGGCTCTTCTGCATATAATCTTGTTGTCCGATATTCAGATGCAGGAATATGCACAGGACGTTCATCATATCGTCCACCTTTTCCTGTTGGAAACAACTGCGAGAAACAACGAGCTTCCAAGCTCACTTCCCATACACTCATGGGACTTCCTGTTGCTTTTTTCATTTGAAACAACTCAATTGTATTCCCCATCACCTCTTTTGAATGAAGTGGATGTACACTGTAATGTTCATAGATTTCTTCACATCTGGACATGTCCACTTTTTCTATTTGTCCACTTAATGTTTCAGTATCTTCTGCTAAATCTATTTCTTCTTCTCCTACAAACACATTCCTATAGTACTCATTATTTTTAACAGATACAATGATGCTTTTTGCACTTTTCTAACATCCACTAACTCTTGCCAAATTTTCTTATTCTTAGTAGGAACACCATTAACTAGAATGACTAGTGGCTCATTTTCTGCATGGTCTACACCAATACTTTCAATATTTGTCCTTAAATCTAACGGTAAATACACAACTCTTCCTTTCAGTCCTCTTTGCAACTCTGATGGAGGTAATTTACCTGTTTTGGGCTCCATACGAACAATAGCCTGAAACGGGTGAACACATTGTATGAGAATAGACTCATACGTATTTAAATCTATGAGCTCTGGAGGAATAGCAAACCTCTCTAGATTATTATGAACAGCTCTAGCAGGCATTTTATTCTCATCTAATTTGTTATAACAATATTTGCAAATACTCTGCTCACATCCCAAATCAAAACAATCCTCTACCAGCAAATAAGTTGCAAATTCCATCCACTTATCATTATCTTCTATTTCACTTTTTAAATACAGATTGACACCCCTAGTCTGATTTTTATAGTGACTTCGCCGACAACAAATACAAGAAACATTTGGTCTTTCACCTGAAATTACCTTAAATTTTGTTGATTTCATCCTCAAATTTTTCTGTAATTACGGGTTGTACATTGTCTTCAACATTTTGTTCTACTAATGTGTCAGTTTCTTCACTCTCTTGCTGAGGACCAAAGTACCAAACTCAATATCATCACAGACCTGCTTCACATCTGATACTGACCCACGCAAAAGAGCACTGTTCAACTCACTTAACTTTATTTCTGGACTTTTTGCATAATACAACCTTCTCACTAACTTCCGCATTTGAGTATGATGTACTGCCAGCATTCTGAAATGGTGAAAAACACTTTGACAAACTTTCCTAGAAAGACAAGCCAGAGAATGACCTTGCAAACAAGTATGTTTTCTCACTCTGCAAGGGTCTAGTCCTTGCAACAGCGTAATCTTTTGTTTTACACTTTTTTTAGTATAGGCTCGTAAAAAACTACATAATTTTTCAATAGATTCCTGTCGTACACTGCAAACACTACTGCAATCCCAAGTGTACACAGGGTTTTAGCACGTCTCCTTAAAACTTCATCAGCTATCACTTCTTCTGCATTTCTTTCAACCATTTTCTCTTTCTCAATTGGACAACCGTCGCTAACCTCATAACCTCTACCACTGGTGTCAACTGCATACAATAATTTTTCGCTCAGTGAATAACTCTCTTCGTTAAAAAAAGGCTCTGAACTGGAACTGTGTTTCTATTCTCCCAAAAAAAATCACACATTTTTTTTTTATTAATAACTCTTTTCCTCCTACTTTTGGCCTTCATTACATGGATTGGTTTATCTAGTGATTGAATTCTGTTTAACACTAAAATAAACAGTTTCCTTTTTACTTCAAAAGCATTTTCCACAATGTTTTCAATATGCTTCTTCTTTTTATAAAATAAAGTACTCTTTTTATATTTCATCACATTTTTCAGCAAATTATGCACTACTCTCTTGTAAAATATTTTTTTGCTTAATTCCTTATACTGTTTTTGCCTTCTTTTACCATACTTTATCTCCTTTGACTGACCATTTGCTTTTTTACTTTTCCTCTTATTTTGAATTTTTTTCTTACTTGAAGAATTCTCGGTAGTTCCAGCATTATCTACATTCTGTTTGCTCCTACAAACATTTTTAATAAATTGCTTTGTGATCTTACCAGAAGATGTTTTCCTTTTAGCCACATTATCTTGTACATTCAATACTTCTGGCTGATGTTTCTTCAAATAATCCTCCTGTCTCTGTTCTTTTCTTTTTCTTTTTTTTCTGGCATGATTTCTCTATTTTAACGTTGAAAAACAGTCTCTGTAAAAAAGAATCACAAATAAATGTATATTAATAACTTTCAAATTTATACTATTCCATTACTGTACAAACACATTTTATATAAAAACTAACTAAGAAACTATAGCCCTGAACCACAAGTGTGACGATGGTTAAAACACAACATGCATAGTGCATACTACTTTGAAGCAGTTCATGCCCTAAGGCCTACCTCACTAAAAGACTACATGCTAACTGACTGAATGATTACAGTACTATAAGGAGACACACTGGGTGAGTAACAGGGTGTTTGCTAGAAGTGTATGAATACTAACTAGGGAATTGAAGGTGTGAAAGACAACTGTGTAGGTGGTTAGAGGACTGCATGCATACCAGATAGGCATTTAAAGCAGTCCATGTGCTAAGGCCTGGCTCACTGCATGAGTACTTGGGTACTGACTGAATGATTAGAGTACAGCAAGGAGATTGCCTGGGTGAATTTATAAGTGGTTGGCTTTTGGCGCAGGGAATGGATTAGTACTTGGTACTGAATGGGTCACTAGAGGAGTGCAAAGGGAGTGACAGGATGTTTGCTGGACTGTATGGATACTGACTAGGGAATTGAAGGTGTGAAAGACAAGTGTCTGGGTGGTTAGAAGACTGCATGCATAGTGGATAGGGGTTTGAAGCAGTCCATGTGCTAATGCCTGGCTCAGTGCATGAATACTTAGGCACTGACTGAATGATTAGAGTACTGCAAGGAGAGTGCCTTGGTGAATTTAGAAGTGTTTGGGTTTTGGCACAATGAATGGATTAGTACATGGTGCTGAATGGATCACTGGAGGAGTGCAAAGGGAGTGACAGTGTGTTTCCTGGAAGTGTATGGATACTGACTAGGGAATTGAAGGTGTGAAAAATAACTGTGTAGGTGGTTAGAGGACTGCATGCATAGTGAATAGGCGTTTGAAGCAGTCTATGTGGTAAGGCCTGGCTCACTGCATGAGTACTTGGGTACTGACTGAACGATTAGAGTACAGCAAGGAGAGTGCCTGGGTGAATTTATAAGTGGTTGGCTTTTGGCACAGTGAATGGATTAGTACTTGGTACTGAATGGGTCACTAGAGGAGTGCAAAGGGAGTGACAGGGTGTTTCCTGGAAGTGTATGGATACTGACTAGGGAATTGAAGGTGTGAAAGACAAGTGTATAGTATGTTAGAAGACTGCATGCATACTGCATAGACATTTGAAGCAGTCTATGTGGTAATGTATGGTTCACAACATGAGTACTTAGAAACTGACTAAATCATCAGACTACTGCTAGGACAGTGCCTGGGTAAAACTTTAAATTTTCAGTTCTGGCGCAGTGAAGAGAATAGTACATGGTACTGCACCTTAGTGTCAAACCCTGATTTATTTTTTTAATGCATAAGCAAAGACTAGCTTCCAATGCTACTAAAACTTGACAACATGACCGGTTTTAAAAGAGTTATCTGTCAGAAAATACACGATGTTACCAAATGCTTCTCCCACAGTGGTTCCCAAATGCACACACACTCACAGTGTGATTCTAGACAAGCACCACTATCTCTAGCAGCTTACCAAAACTCATTCACTACTGTGCAAGGGGTAAGGAGACTACAAACAATCTACATATTAAAGTACAGCACATTAGTGTTAAAGCATGACTCATTTTATCAATGCATAAGCAAAGACTGGCTTCTAATGCTACTTAAACTTGACAACATGACAGGTTTTAAAACAGTTATCTGTTAGCAAATACACTATGTTACCAAATGCTTCTCTCACAGTGGTTCCCAAATGCACACAGACTCACAGTGTGATTCTAGACAACAACCACTATCCCTAGGAGTTTACCAAAACTCATTCACTACAGTGGAAGGGGTAAGGGAACTGCACACAATCTACATATTTCAGGACTGCACTTTAGTGTCAATGCCTGACTCATTTAATCAAAGAATAAGCCATAACTGTCTTCTAATGCTACTAAAACTTGACAACAAGACAGGTTTGAAAACAGTTATCTGTCAGCAAATACACGATGTTACCAAATGCTTCTCTCACAGTGGTTCCCAAATGAACACAGACTCACGGTGTGATTCTAGACAAGCAACACTATCCCTAGCAGCTTACCAAAACTCATTCACTACTGTGCAAGGGGTAAGGAGACTACACACAATCTACATATTAAAGTACAGCACATTAGTGTCAAAGCATGACTCATTTTATCAATGCATAAGCAAAGACTGGCTTCTAATGCTACTAAAACTTGACAACATGACAGGTTTTAAAACAGTTATCTGTCAGCAAATACACGATGTTACCAAATGCTTCTCTCACAGTGGTTCCCAAATGCACACAGACTCACAGTGTGATTCTAGACAACAACCACTATCCCTAGGAGTTTACCAAAACTCATTCACTACTGTGGAAGTGATAAGGGAACTGCACACAATCTACATATTTCAGGACTGCACTTTTGTGTCAAAGCCTAACTCATTTAACCAACACATAAGCAAGGACTGGCTTCTAATGCTACTAAAACTTGACAACATGACAGGTTTTAAAAGAATTATCTGTCAGAAAATACACGATGTTACCAAATGCTTCTCTCACAGTGGTTCCCAAATGCACACACACTCACAGTGTGATTCTAGACAAGCACTACTATCCCTAGTAGTTTACCAAAACTCATTCACTACAGTGGAAGTGATAAGGGAACTGCACACAATCTACATATTTCAGGACTGCACTTTTGTGTCAAATCCTGACTCATTTAATCAACACATAAGCAAAAACTGCCTAATAATGCTACTAAAACTTGACAAGAAGACAGGTTTTAAAACAGTTATCTGTCAGCAAATACACGATATTACCACATACTTCTCTCACAGTGGTTACCAAATGCACACAGACTCACAGTGTGATTCTAGACAAGCAACACGATCCCTAGCCGCTTACCAAAACTCATTCACTACTGTACAAGGGGTAAGGAGACTACACACAATCTACATATTAAAGTGCAGCACATTAATGTCAAAGCATGACTTATTTTTTCAATGCATAAGCAAAGACTGGCTTCTAATGCTACTAAAACTTGACAACATGACAGGTTTTAAAACAATTATCTGTCAGCCAATACACAATGTTACTAAATGCTTCTCTCACAGTGGTTCCCAAATGCACACATACTCACTGTCTGATTCTAGACAAACAACACTATCCCTTACACTATACCAAAACACATTTCTTCATCTAGAAGGAGTACTACATTTTAATATAGAATCATAACTCATTTCACAAATTCATAAACAATGACTGGATTCTAATTCTACCAAAATATAAAAACAGCACAGTTATCTGTCTGCAAACACATGAAAAACACAAATGCTTATCACAGAATGGTTTCTACATGCACTGTCAATAAGATTGTAGAGAAAAAAAGTACTCCCTACACTTTAGCAGGAGAAATACATTAGTCAGATTAAAATCAAAATAGTCTACATACATCCCCTCACAATTAAATAACTCACCTTTCAAGTTGTTTTGTAGATTAAGAAGTATATCAGTCACACACCAGATTTTCTTTTACAGAATCTCTGCGCTGTGCACCTCTCAGCAAAAACAAAGAATGGAAAAGATTCCCTTTCATTTTCCACACATATACATGTAAACATCGAATCACAATCCTTCACACATAAATTCAAAAGCAAACACACACTACTATTGGTTAAACATTTCAACCCTTCCCCCAATCTGCCTTCTGCCCGTTACCATAGAAACAGGTCATGGAACACTGCAGTGAGCACAAAGGTCACAAGTTCAGCACACAATGTTGCTAAACAAGACAGCAAGTGTGCTTGACTTTTCAACATATCAGCTTATCATATGTAATGTTCCTTACAATCTGTTTTTGTTAACCAATAAGAATCATGCCTTTAACAAACAGAAATACACACCCTACCTTTCAGTGTAAAAAGCTGTAATATAACCAAAGATTTCTTGTCTTTTTTCAATTTTTTTTCCTTGGATCCGCGCACCCAACGTGATAGGATGTGCACACCGTGCGCGCATTTCGCCATTTTTTTTTAAAAAAGGGGGCCCCAGGGGGTCCTTCTGGGACCCCCTAAGCACCTCTAGAGGGTCAGAGTATTTCCACTCTGCCCCCTTTATATGTTTTACACACTTATTCCCATTGCTTCTTCAGCCTCGCTTCTACCGAGGCAGAAAATGGCCGCCAACAGTTCCTGGTTTTGAATGTAGACAGACACTCGACAGCCAATTAGCATTCAGTGCGTGATCGGGAGGGTGCGCGCTCGGTTCGGGGAGGGTGCCCATACGGTGCGGGTAGGGTCCGCATACGGTGCGGGTAGGGTCCGCGGATCCTTCCCGGCCATAGATATATATGTACTTTTAACTCTCATCTTCTCAGGCTCTACTGGACGGATTCACACCATTTATGCAAAAGGCACGAGTCTGAACTGAGGACTACCTCTTTGCCAAAGTTGGTATAATTCCGTTCAGCGGTTCGGGCTGTAGCTGCGACAAACAGATCCTATGGGAAATTGCATGTGGAAAACGCGTTTTGGGACCCCCCTTTTTTATCGGCCCCCGCTTGACGAATCACCATGACACTTTCAGGGTCGGAGCGGAGCTGGCCAAAAGTTTGGAAAATTTCGCGAGGATTCAAAGGCTATCGCTGGAAATGGTTCCGTGCAGGGCGGTACTCCATTCCCGCTGCTGTATTTAGTGCAAATGAAGTCCCGCCCTGCAAGGAACCATTTCCAGCGGTAGACTTTGATAAAGAAAGGAGAACTTTCGAAACGCGTCAGGCGACGAATGAATGGCTGCTTAAGATATCCGCAACCTGAAGGACGCTCATACCCGTAATAAAGGTCTTGCTGCCTTATGTCATTGTGGAGTGCAACTCATTTACTTGGGCGAATCTGGAGCGTGAATATATATATATTGTTGGCGCTGAGGAAGGCTGTTCCAGCCGAAATGCATTCGCCGTTGTTGTGCTTTTGAATAAAGATGCCCCCGTGGTCTCCCCTACTGTGGCCTCTTCTCTTTCCTTGGAGGAGTTTACGGTGACATTTTAGCACGCCTTCCAGCAACGCGCTTCTGGGGTCCCCGCATCGCTAAGTGGTCTGGTTTCTGCTGGTCTCTGCTGCGTCGGAATTCTTTTGCTTCCAAGTGATTGGATGAACCAGTATCCACCTCCAGGTCCGGGAGAAGAGAAGGCGGTGTTGGAGTTATTACTCCACTCTGGGTGGTATGGACCGCCATTCCTACCCCCGCCGGATGGATTCCTGAACCTCTGGGGGTTGATGCGGATGGGGACCCAGGGGGACGCTTTATTTCCAGCACGTTGAAAGCAGGAAATTGGTCTTGGTGACATCGTGGTGCCCTGCATTTCGCACAATCATTGGATTTTCCACCCCTTACCTACCTGGACAAACAACAGCATTCTGGGAACTGTGGTTCACAGGCACCGTGTGAGCTGCAGCAGGTGAGCGAAAGGCAATTGCTTTGGGGGTGGAGCGGATCACAACCAATCATCTTGTGGCAGGACATTGAAATGCACGAAGTCAGTCACACCTCCTGAACATTGTTGGCGCTGAGGAAGGCTGTTCCAGCCGAAATGCATTCGCCGTTGTTGTGCTTTTGAATAAAGATGCCCCCGTGGTCTCCCCTACTGTGGCCTCTTCTCTTTCCTTGGAGGAGTTTACGGTGACATTTTAGCGCGCCTTCCAGCAACGCGCTTCTGGGGTCCCCGCATCGCTAAGTGGTCTGGTTTCTGCTGGTCTCTGCTGCGTCGGAATTCTTTTGCTTCCAAGTGATTGGATGAACCAGTATCCACCTCCAGGTCCGGGAGAAGAGAAGGCGGTGTTGGAGTTATTACTCCACTCTGGGTGGTATGGACCGCCATTCCTACCCCCGCCGGATGGATTCCTGAACCTCTGGGGGTTGATGCGGATGGGGACCCAGGGGGACGCTTTATTTCCAGCACGTTGAAAGCAGGAAATTGGTCTTGGTGACATCGTGGTGCCCTGCATTTCGCACAATCATTGGATTTTCCACCCCTTACCTACCTGGACAAACAACAGCATTCTGGGAACTGTGGTTCACAGGCACCGTGTGAGCTGCAGCAGGTGAGCGAAAGGCAATTGCTTTGGGGGTGGAGCGGATCACAACCAATCATCTTGTGGCAGGACATTGAAATGCACGAAGTCAGTCACACCTCCTGAACATTGTTGGCGCTGAGGAAGGCTGTTCCAGCCGAAATGCATTCGCCGTTGTTGTGCTTTTGAATAAAGATGCCCCCGTGGTCTCCCCTACTGTGGCCTCTTCTCTTTCCTTGGAGGAGTTTACGGTGACATTTTAGCGCGCCTTCCAGCAACGCGCTTCTGGGGTCCCCGCATCGCTAAGTGGTCTGGTTTCTGCTGGTCTCTGCTGCGGCGGAATTCTTTTGCTTCCAAGTGATTGGATGAACCAGTATCCACCTCCAGGTCCGGGAGAAGAGAAGGCGGTGTTTGAGTTATTACTCCACTCTGGGTGGTATGGACCGCCATTCCTACCCCCGCCGGATGGATTCCTGAACCTTTGGGGGTTGATGCGGATGGGGACCCAGGGGGACGCTTTATTTCCAGCACGTTGAAAGCAGGAAATTGGTCTTGGTGACATCGTGGTGCCCTGCATTTCGCACAATCATTGGATTTTCCACCCCTTACCTACCTGGACAAACAACAGCATTCTGGGAACTGTGGTTCACAGGCACCGTGTGAGCTGCAGCAGGTGAGCGAAAGGCAATTGCTTTGTGGGTGGAGCGGATCACAACCAATCATCTTGTGGCAGGACATTGAAATGCACGAAGTCAGTCACACCTCCTGAACATTGTTGGCGCTGAGGAAGGCTGTTCCAGCCGAAATGCATTCGCCGTTGTTGTGCTTTTGAATAAAGATGCCCCCGTGGTCTCCCCTACTGTGGCCTCTTCTCTTTCCTTGGAGGAGTTTACGGTGACATTTTAGCGCGCCTTCCAGCAACGCGCTTCTGGGGTCCCCGCATCGCTAAGTGGTCTGGTTTCTGCTGGTCTCTGCTGCGGCGGAATTCTTTTGCTTCCAAGTGATTGGATGAACCAGTATCCACCTCCAGGTCCGGGAGAAGAGAAGGCGGTGTTTGAGTTATTACTCCACTCTGGGTGGTATGGACCGCCATTCCTACCCCCGCCGGATGGATTACTGAACCTCTGGGGGTTGATGCGGATGGGGACCCAGGGGGACGCTTTATTTCCAGCACGTTGAAAGCAGGAAATTGGTCTTGGTGACATCGTGGTGCCCTGCATTTCGCACAATCATTGGATTTTCCACCCCTTACCTACCTGGACAAACAACAGCATTCTGGGAACTGTGGTTCACAGGCACCGTGTGAGCTGCAGCAGGTGAGTGAAAGGCAATTGCTTTGGGGGTGGAGCGGATCACAACCAATCATCTTGTGGCAGGACATTGAAATGCACGAAGTCAGTCACACCTCCTGAACATTGTTGGCGCTGAGGAAGGCTGTTCCAGCCGAAATGCATTCGCCGTTGTTGTGCTTTTGAATAAAGATGCCCCCGTGGTCTCCCCTACTGTGGCCTCTTCTCTTTCCTTGGAGGAGTTTACGGTGACATTTTAGCACGCCTTCCAGCAACGCGCTTCTGGGGTCCCCGCATCGCTAAGTGGTCTGGTTTCTGCTGGTCTCTGCTGCGTCGGAATTCTTTTGCTTCCAAGTGATTGGATGAACCAGTATCCACCTCCAGGTCCGGGAGAAGAGAAGGCGGTGTTGGAGTTATTACTCCACTCTGGGTGGTATGGACCGCCATTCCTACCCCCGCCGGATGGATTCCTGAACCTCTGGGGGTTGATGCGGATGGGGACCCAGGGGGACGCTTTATTTCCAGCACGTTGAAAGCAGGAAATTGGTCTTGGTGACATCGTGGTGCCCTGCATTTCGCACAATCATTGGATTTTCCACCCCTTACCTACCTGGACAAACAACAGCATTCTGGGAACTGTGGTTCACAGGCACCGTGTGAGCTGCAGCAGGTGAGCGAAAGGCAATTGCTTTGGGGGTGGAGCGGATCACAACCAATCATCTTGTGGCAGGACATTGAAATGCACGAAGTCAGTCACACCTCCTGAACATTGTTGGCGCTGAGGAAGGCTGTTCCAGCCGAAATGCATTCGCCGTTGTTGTGCTTTTGAATAAAGATGCCCCCGTGGTCTCCCCTACTGTGGCCTCTTCTCTTTCCTTGGAGGAGTTTACGGTGACATTTTAGCGCGCCTTCCAGCAACGCGCTTCTGGGGTCCCCGCATCGCTAAGTGGTCTGGTTTCTGCTGGTCTCTGCTGCGGCGGAATTCTTTTGCTTCCAAGTGATTGGATGAACCAGTATCCACCTCCAGGTCCGGGAGAAGAGAAGGCGGTGTTTGAGTTATTACTCCACTCTGGGTGGTATGGACCGCCATTCCTACCCCCGCCGGATGGATTCCTGAACCTTTGGGGGTTGATGCGGATGGGGACCCAGGGGGACGCTTTATTTCCAGCACGTTGAAAGCAGGAAATTGGTCTTGGTGACATCGTGGTGCCCTGCATTTCGCACAATCATTGGATTTTCCACCCCTTACCTACCTGGACAAACAACAGCATTCTGGGAACTGTGGTTCACAGGCACCGTGTGAGCTGCAGCAGGTGAGCGAAAGGCAATTGCTTTGTGGGTGGAGCGGATCACAACCAATCATCTTGTGGCAGGACATTGAAATGCACGAAGTCAGTCACACCTCCTGAACATTGTTGGCGCTGAGGAAGGCTGTTCCAGCCGAAATGCATTCGCCGTTGTTGTGCTTTTGAATAAAGATGCCCCCGTGGTCTCCCCTACTGTGGCCTCTTCTCTTTCCTTGGAGGAGTTTACGGTGACATTTTAGCGCGCCTTCCAGCAACGCGCTTCTGGGGTCCCCGCATCGCTAAGTGGTCTGGTTTCTGCGGGTCTCTGCTGCGGCGGAATTCTTTTGCTTCCAAGTGATTGGATGAACCAGTATCCACCTCCAGGTCCGGGAGAAGAGAAGGCGGTGTTTGAGTTATTACTCCACTCTGGGTGGTATGGACCGCCATTCCTACCCCCGCCGGATGGATTACTGAACCTCTGGGGGTTGATGCGGATGGGGACCCAGGGGGACGCTTTATTTCCAGCACGTTGAAAGCAGGAAATTGGTCTTGGTGACATCGTGGTGCCCTGCATTTCGCACAATCATTGGATTTTCCACCCCTTACCTACCTGGACAAACAACAGCATTCTGGGAACTGTGGTTCACAGGCACCGTGTGAGCTGCAGCAGGTGAGTGAAAGGCAATTGCTTTGGGGGTGGAGCGGATCACAACCAATCATCTTGTGGCAGGACATTGAAATGCACGAAGTCAGTCACACCTCCTGAACATTGTTGGCGCTGAGGAAGGCTGTTCCAGCCGAAATGCATTCGCCGTTGTTGTGCTTTTGAATAAAGATGCCCCCGTGGTCTCCCCTACTGTGGCCTCTTCTCTTTCCTTGGAGGAGTTTACGGTGACATTTTAGCGCGCCTTCCAGCAACGCGCTTCTGAGGTCCCCGCATCGCTAAGTGGTCTGGTTTCTGCTGGTCTCTGCTGCGTCGGAATTCTTTTGCTTCCAAGTGATTGGATGAACCAGTATCCACCTCCAGGTCCGGGAGAAGAGAAGGCGGTGTTGGAGTTATTACTCCACTCTGGGTGGTATGGACCGCCATTCCTACCCCCGCCGGATGGATTCCTGAACCTCTGGGGGTTGATGCGGATGGGGACCCAGGGGGACGCTTTATTTCCAGCACGTTGAAAGCAGGAAATTGGTCTTGGTGACATCGTGGTGCCCTGCATTTCACACAATCATTGGATTTTCCACACCTTACCTACCTGGACAAACAACAGCATTCTGGGAACTGTGGTTCACAGGCACCGTGTGAGCTGCAGCAGGTGAGCGAAAGGCAATGGCTTTGGGGGTGGAGCTGATCACAACCAATCATCTTGTGGCAGGACATTGAAATGCACGAAGTCAGTCACACCTCCTGAACATTGTTGGCGCTGAGGAAGGCTGTTCCAGCCGAAATGCATTCGCCGTTGTTGTGCTTTTGAATAAAGATGCCCCCGTGGTCTCCCCTACTGTGGCCTCTTCTCTTTCCTTGGAGGAGTTTACGGTGACATTTTAGCGCGCCTTCCAGCAACGCGCTTCTGGGGTCCCCGCATCGCTAAGTGGTCTGGTTTCTGCTGGTCTCTGCTGCGGCGGAATTCTTTTGCTTCCAAGTGATTGGATGAACCAGTATCCACCTCCAGGTCCGGGAGAAGAGAAGGCGGTGTTGGAGTTATTACTCCACTCTGGGTGGTATGGACCGCCATTCCTACCCCCGCCGGATGGATTCCTGAACCTCTGGGGGTTGATGCGGATGGGGACCCAGGGGGACGCTTTATTTCCAGCACGTTGAAAGCAGGAAATTGGTCTTGGTGACATCGTGGTGCCCTGCATTTCGCACAATCATTGGATTTTCCACCCCTTACCTACCTGGACAAACAACAGCATTCTGGGAACTGTGGTTCACAGGCACCGTGTGAGCTGCAGCAGGTGAGCGAAAGGCAATTGCTTTGGGGGTGGAGCGGATCACAACCAATCATCTTGTGGCAGGACATTGAAATGCACGAAGTCTGTCACACCTCCTGAACATTGTTGGCGCTGAGGAAGGCTGTTCCAGCCGAAATGCATTCGCCGTTGTTGTGCTTTTGAATAAAGATGCCCCCGTGGTCTCCCCTACTGTGGCCTCTTCTCTTTCCTTGGAGGAGTTTACGGTGACATTTTAGCGCGCCTTCCAGCAACGCGCTTCTGGGGTCCCCGCATCGCTAAGTGGTCTGGTTTCTGCTGGTCTCTGCTGCGGCGGAATTCTTTTGCTTCCAAGTGATTGGATGAACCAGTATCCACCTCCAGGTCCGGTAGAAGAGAAGGCGGTGTTGGAGTTATTACTCCACTCTGGGTGGTATGGACCGCCATTCCTACCCCCGCCGGATGGATTCCTGAACCTCTGGGGGTTGATGCGGATGGGGACCCAGGGGGACGCTTTATTTCCAGCACGTTGAAAGCAGGAAATTGGTCTTGGTGACATCGTGGTGCCCTGCATTTCGCACAATCATTGGATTTTCCACCCCTTACCTACCTGGAAAAACAACAGCATTCTGGGAACTGTGGTTCACAGGCACCGTGTGAGCTGCAGCAGGTGAGCGAAAGGCAATTGCTTTGGGGGTGGAGCGGATCACAACCAATCATCTTGTGGCAGGACATTGAAATGCACGAAGTCAGTCACACCTCCTGAACATTGTTGGCGCTGAGGAAGGCTGTTCCAGCCGAAATGCATTTGCCGTTGTTGTGCTTTTGAATAAAGATGCCCCCGTGGTCTCCCCTACTGTGGCCTCTTCTCTTTCCTTGGAGGAGTTTACGGTGACATTTTAGCGCGCCTTCCAGCAACGCGCTTCTGGGGTCCCCGCATCGCTAAGTGGTCTGGTTTCTGCTGGTCTCTGCTGCGGCGGAATTCTTTTGCTTCCAAGTGATTGGATGAACCAGTATCCACCTCCAGGTCCGGGAGAAGAGAAGGCGGTGTTTGAGTTATTACTCCACTCTGGGTGGTATGGACCGCCATTCCTACCCCCGCCGGATGGATTCCTGAACCTCTGGGGGTTGATGCGGATGGGGACCCAGGGGGACGCTTTATTTCCAGCACGTTGAAAGCAGGAAATTGGTCTTGGTGACATCGTGGTGCCCTGCATTTCGCACAATCATTGGATTTTCCACCCCTTACCTACCTGGACAAACAACAGCATTCTGGGAACTGTGGTTCACAGGCACCGTGTGAGCTGCAGCAGGTGAGCGAAAGGCAATTGCTTTGGGGGTGGAGCGGATCACAACCAATCATCTTGTGGCAGGACATTGAAATGCACGAAGTCAGTCACACCTCCTGAACATTGTTGGCGCTGAGGAAGGCTGTTCCAGCCGAAATGCATTCGCCGTTGTTGTGCTTTTGAATAAAGATGCCCCCGTGGTCTCCCCTACTGTGGCCTCTTCTCTTTCCTTGGAGGAGTTTACGGTGACATTTTAGCGCGCCTTCCAGCAACGCGCTTCTGGGGTCCCCGCATCGCTAAGTGGTCTGGTTTCTGCTGGTCTCTGCTGCGTCGGAATTCTTTTGCTTCCAAGTGATTGGATGAACCAGTATCCACCTCCAGGTCCGGGAGAAAAGAAGGCGGTGTTGGAGTTATTACTCCACTCTGGGTGGTATGGACCGCCATTCCTACCCCCGCCGGATGGATTCCTGAACCTCTGGGGGTTGATGCGGATGGGGACCCAGGGGGACGCTTTATTTCCAGCACGTTGAAAGCAGGAAATTGGTCTTGGTGACATCGTGGTGCCCTGCATTTCGCACAATCATTGGATTTTCCACCCCTTACCTACATGGACAAACAACAGCATTCTGGGAACTGTGGTTCACAGGCACCGTGTGAGCTGCAGCAGGTGAGCGAAAGGCAATTGCTTTGGGGGTGGAGCGGATCACAACCAATCATCTTGTGGCAGGACATTGAAATGCACGAAGTCAGTCACACCTCCTGATCATTGTTGGCGCTGAGGAAGGCTGTTCCAGCCGAAATGCATTCGCCGTTGTTGTGCTTTTGAATAAAGATGCCCCCGTGGTCTCCCCTACTGTGGCCTCTTCTCTTTCCTTGGAGGAGTTTACGGTGACATTTTAGCGCGCCTTCCAGCAACGCGCTTCTGGGGTCCCCGCATCGCTAAGTGGTCTGGTTTCTGCTGGTCTCTGCTGCGGCGGAATTCTTTTGCTTCCAAGTGATTGGATGAACCAGTATCCACCTCCAGGTCCGGGAGAAGAGAAGGCGGTGTTGGAGTTATTACTCCACTCTGGGTGGTATGGACCGCCATTCCTACCCCCGCCGGATGGATTCCTGAACCTCTGGGGGTTGATGCGGATGGGGACCCAGGGGGACGCTTTATTTCCAGCACGTTGAAAGCAGGAAATTGGTCTTGGTGACATCGTGGTGCCCTGCATTTCGCACAATCATTGGATTTTCCACCCCTTACCTACCTGGACAAACAACAGCATTCTGGGAACTGTGGTTCACAGGCACCGTGTGAGCTGCAGCAGGTGAGCGAAAGGCAATTGCTTTGGGGGTGGAGCGGATCACAACCAATCATCTTGTGGCAGGACATTGAAATGCACGAAGTCAGTCACACCTCCTGAACATTGTTGGCGCTGAGGAAGGCTGTTCCAGCCGAAATGCATTCGCCGTTGTTGTGCTTTTGAATAAAGATGCCCCCGTGGTCTCCCCTACTGTGGCCTCTTCTCTTTCCTTGGAGGAGTTTACGGTGACATTTTAGCGCGCCTTCCAGCAACGCGCTTCTGGGGTCCCCGCATAGCTAAGTGGTCTGGTTTCTGCTGGTCTCTGCTGCGGCGGAATTCTTTTGCTTCCAAGTGATTGGATGAACCAGAATCCACCTCCAGGTCCGGGAGAAGAGAAGGCGGTGTTGGAGTTATTACTCCACTCTGGGTGGTATGGACCGCCATTCCTACCCCCGCCGGATGGATTCCTGAACCTCTGGGGGTTGATGCGGATGGGGACCCAGGGGGACGCTTTATTTCCAGCACGTTGAAAGCAGGAAATTGGTCTTGGTGACATCGTGGTGCCCTGCATTTCGCACAATCATTGGATTTTCCACCCCTTACCTACCTGGACAAACAACAGCATTCTGGGAACTGTGGTTCACAGGCACCGTGTGAGCTGCAGCAGGTGAGCGAAAGGCAATTGCTTTGGGGGTGGAGCGGATCACAGCCAATCATCTTGTGGCAGGACATTTAAATGCACGAAGTCAGTCACACCTCCTGAACATTGTTGGCGCTGAGGAAGGCTGTTCCAGCCGAAATGCATTCGCCGTTGTTGTGCTTTTGAATAAAGATGCCCCCGTGGTCTCCCCTACTGTGGCCTCTTCTCTTTCCTTGGAGGAGTTTACGGTGACATTTTAGCGCGCCTTCCAGCAACGGGCTTCTGGGGTCCCCGCATCGCTAAGTGGTCTGGTTTCTGCTGGTCTCTGCTGCGGCGGAATTCTTTTGCTTCCAAGTGATTGGATGAACCAGTATCCACCTCCAGGTCTGGGAGAAGAGAAGGCGGTGTTGGAGTTATTACTCCACTCTGGGTGGTATGGACCGCCATTCCTACCCCCGCCAGATGGATTCCTGAACCTCTGGGGGTTGATGCGGATGGGGACCCAGGGGGACGCTTTATTTCCAGCACGTTGAAAGCAGGAAATTGGTCTTGGTGACATCGTGGTGCCCTGCATTTCGCACAATCATTGGATTTTCCACCCCTTACCTACCTGGACAAACAACAGCATTCTGGGAACTGTGGTTCACAGGCACCGTGTGAGCTGCAGCAGGTGAGCGAAAGGCAATTGCTTTGGGGGTGGAGCGGATCACAACCAATCATCTTGTGGCAGGACATTGAAATGCACGAAGTCAGTCACACCTCCTGAACATTGTTGGCGCTGAGGAAGGCTGTTCCAGCCGAAATGCATTCGCCGTGGTTGTGCTTTTGAATTAAGATGCCCCCGTGGTCTCCCCTACTGTGGCCTCTTCTCTTTCCTTGGAGGAGTTTACGGTGACATTTTAGCGCGCCTTCCAGCAACGCGCTTCTGGGGTCCCCGCATCGCTAAGTGGTCTGGTTTCTGCTGGTCTCTGCTGCGGCGGAATTCTTTTGCTTCCAAGTGATTGGATAAACCAGTATCCACCTCCAGGGCCGGGAGAAGAGAAGGCGGTGTTGGAGTTATTACTCCACTCTGGGTGGTATGGACCGCCATTCCTACCCCCGCCGGATGGATTCCTGAACCTCTGGGGGTTGATGCGGATGGGGACCCAGGGGGACGCTTTATTTCCAGCACGTTGAAAGCAGGAAATTGGTCTTGGTGACATCGTGGTGCCCTGCATTTCGCACAATCATTGGATTTTCCACCCCTTACCTACCTGGACAAACAACAGCATTCTGGGAACTGTGGTTCACAGGCACCGTGTGAGCTGCAGCAGGTGAGCGAAAGGCAATTGCTTTGGGGGTGGAGCGGATCACAACCAATCATCTTGTGGCAGGACATTGAAATGCACGAAGTCAGTCACACCTCCTGAACATTGTTGGCGCTGAGGAAGGCTGTTCCAGCCGAAATGCATTCGCCGTGGTTGTGCTTTTGAATTAAGATGCCCCCGTGGTCTCCCCTACTGTGGCCTCTTCTCTTTCCTTGGAGGAGTTTACAGTGACATTTTAGCGCGCCTTCCAGCAACGCGCTTCTGGGGTCCCCGCATCGCTAAGTGGTCTGGTTTCTGCTGGGCTCTGCTGCGGCGGAATTCTTTTGCTTCCAAGTGATTGGATAAACCAGTATCCACCTCCAGGGCCGGGAGAAGAGAAGGCGGTGTTGGAGTTATTACTCCACTCTGGGTGGTATGGACCGCCATTCCTACCCCCGCCGGATGGATTCCTGAACCTCTGGGGGTTGATGCGGATGGGGACCCAGGGGGACGCTTTATTTCCAGCACGTTGAAAGCAGGAAATTGGTCTTGGTGACATCGTGGTGCCCTGCATTTCGCACAATCATTGGATTTTCCACCCCTTACCTACCTGGACAAACAACAGCATTCTGGGAACTGTGGTTACAGTGATATATATATATATATATATATATATATATATATATATATATATATATATATATATATATATATATATATATATATATATATATATATATATATATATTACCTACTGGCGGTCGCCAGTAGGTAGTTATAGTTAGGACCCTGTTTCCATAGGAAATCCGCAACATTCTATTTGGAATAACTTTTGCGCCGGTCGACGAATTCTCGCGAAATTTTTAAAATAGGTGGGGCGCTGCTCTCCGCTCCTACCCTGAAAGTCTCGGGGGGATTCGTCAAGCGGGGGCTGAGATAAAAGGGGGGTCCCAAAACGCATTTTTCCCATGCATTTTTCCATAGGACCTTTAGTCGCAGCTACAGCCCGAACGGCTGAACAGAATTACGTGAAATTGGGCAGAGAGGTAGTCCTCAGGTCAAGGAAGTGCCTTTTGTAGGTCTGGTGTAAATCTGTTCAGTAGTTCCTGAGAAAATAGCATTTAAATCAATATATATATCTGTGGCAGCTTACGGTGCGCTTACCGTGCGCTTACGGTAAGCTTACCGTACGCGTACGGTGACGTGCGCGAGCGCGATTCTGATTGGCTGTTAGATCTTAGTAAACATTCGAATCGGTCGAAACCAGGAAGCGGCGGCCGCCATTTTCTCTCTCGCACTCAGACAGGGGGAGGCAAAACAAAGGGAAAAAACATATAAATGAGGTGTATACACTGCTCCTAATCACCTATATTTGATGTAGGTGTCCCCAAAGAACCCCTAAAGCCAAAAAATACTGATTTATTTTTTTCCAAAAATCGGCGATTACGCTTACCGTACGCGTACGGTAAAAAAAATATTAAAACATTTTTTTTTAAATATTCTCCACACCCCGTGTGTAAATGGTGCCCGAAGGGCACCATTTGTGCATGGCATATAGTACAAATCAATGATAATGTAAAAATTTACCTTGCACAATGAAGTGCGTGATATGCCCTCCATGTGCGCACGGTGCGCGAAGCGCATCGTGCGTACATGGCCCATCCAGCGTAACGTGGGCACGCGGTGCGTGTAGCGCACCGCGTGCCCACCGTGCGTGCACGGCACTAACTGCGTAAAGTGGGCGCGCGGTGCGCGAAGCGCACCGCGTGCTCACTGTGCGCGCACGGTGCGCGAAGCGCACCGTGCGCGCACGGAACGAACTGCGTTAAGTGGGCGCGCACGCCACGAATGGCGTAAAGTAACTTAGCATTTAAAAAACCGTACAAATTCACTGAAAAAACCATAGGTTTCACACACATTATAGTTAGGAATTAGCATTTAAAAAACCTTGCAAATTCACTGAAAAAACCATAGGTTTCACACATGTTATAGTTAGCTGGAAATTTTACTGATAAAAAACCTATGAAATTCCCCCGTTATAGTTAGTGCAGGCAACTATAACTCACGCGACCGCAATCCTCTGCTGATGACATATGTGTCTTTATGAAAAAAAAATATTTGTAATATATGTATAGCTAAAATTTATGGAAAAAGACATGGGCAAATAAGTGTCTAAATACAGTATTAGCATCAGCAGAGGATTGCGGTCGCGTGAGTTATAGTTGCCTGCACTAACTATAACGGGGGAATTTCATAGGTTTTTTATCAGTAAAATTTCCAGCTAACTATAACATGTGTGAAACCTATGGTTTTTTCAGTGAATATATATATATATATATATATATATTATCTACTGACGGTCGCCAGTAGATAGTTATAGTTACAACCTAGTTTCCATAGGAAATCTCAAAATTCTATTTTGAATAACTTTGGCGCCGGTTGACGAATCCTCGCGAAATTTTCAAAACTAATGGGGCGCTCCGTTCAGCTTATACCCTGAAAGTCTCGGGGTGATTCGTCAAGCAGGGGCCGAGAAAAAGGAGGGGTCCCAAAACACATTTTCCCCATGCATTTTTCCATAGCACCTTTAGTCGCAGCTACAGCCCGAACGGCTGAACAGAATTACGTGAAATTTGGCAGAGAGGTAGCCATAAGGTCAAGGAAGTGCCTTTTGCAGGTCTGGTGTAAATCTGTTCAGTATTTCCTGAGAAAATAGCATTTAAAAGCATATATATATGTGGGCGGAGCCTAACCACACATCTCATCCTGAGATCTGATTGGCTGTCAGCACTTCATCCAAGAAGTGTTGGCAGCCATCTTGGGACCAATATACATTATAGCACCTCATTAAAAAGCATTGCAGTTAATAGAAGGTTTTAAGACTGTAGTTACATTATAAATCATTTGTTGATGGTACCATACTCATTTTAGGAATTGTGGTATGTTCTAAGGTGATTTCACCATGTGAAAAAGCCTTCTTCTGGGATATCATGATTGAGAGAAAAATATTTTCTCATGCTTTTACCACAGAGGTTTGGAAGGTGATCTATAAGCTAAACTGAGAGCTTATTTTCTGTAAATTCACATTATCTTTCTCAGTCATGTGAGAATGAAGTCTGACATTCTCAGTAAAACATGTACATCCAACAAGGGCAGAGACTGTCAGTTGATTCCTTTGTGTTCTACTGCAGCTTCCCAGAGTGTTCCAAAGAACTACTAGAGCGCTAACAGTCCTACTTATGATAAACGTATGGCACACCTTAAGCCATCTTGCTTGGATTAAAGTGGTAACTCTTAAAACATTTAATTTAAAAAGGAACAAAATGAGGGGGTTCATTTTTCCATAAAAAGTATGATTAGTGCTGCAGAGAGAAAAATTAGGGCACATTTTGAGTGACTTCTCAAATCCTCTTCTATTTCATTAAACAATTCTGACATGTAGACTGAAACATGCACTTTCAATACCAGCAGCAGTTTTCCCTGGTGAGCAGTAGCTTTACTACAGTGATCTAATGAGCAAAAAGAGTACTAACATTCTGAATTTATGGCAAATGTGTGACACATCTGAATGCCTTCTTGATGGAATCAAAGTAAAAAAATGAAAGTATTTCCTACTGAGGAGACTGCAGTAAATGAGGAAATTAGGAAACTTCATAACAAATAAGTCTCCCAAGATGGCCACCAGAGACAAAAGAGCCCAAATGTAGCCCAAATATCACCCAGATGTAGCCCAAGTATAGCCCAATGACAGAATGTCCCAGAATGTTCTTAAAAACAACTAGAGCGCTTACTGTCTTCATTATGACAAAAGGATGGCACACCTGAAGCCATCTTGATTGGAATAAACTGGTAACACTTAAAACATTTAATTTAAAAAGGAACACAATGAGGGGGTTCATTTTGCCATAGAAATTATGATTAATGCTGAAGAAAGAAAATGAGGGCACATTTTGAGTGACTTCTCAAATCCTCTTCTATTTCATTAAAAAATTCTGACATGCAGACTGAAACATGCACTTTTAATACCAGGAGCAGACTTCCATGGTGAACAGTAGTTTTACTACAGTGATCTAATGAGCAACTAGAGTGCTAACATTCAGAATTTATGGCAAACGTGTGACATATCTGAATACCTTCATGATGGAATCAAAGTAAAAAACTGAAAGCATTTCCTACTGAGGAGACTGCAGTACATGAGGAAATTAGGAAACTTCATGACAAATAAATCTCCCAAGATGGCCACCGGAGACAAAAGAGCCCAAATGTAGCCCAAAATCACCCAGATGTAGCCCAAATATAGCCCAATGACAGAAGTGTGCAAAACACTTATTATTTTGTGTTTTTGCAGTGTGATATAGTGCAGACTTGTCAGGTATTGGAGTGCTTTACATGAGCATTGGTTACATCACACAAGAACAAATTCATTTTGGTTGTAGACATGGGGAGACTAAGTGATTTGACCAGAATCACAGAATGTCGAGCTGAAGCAGAAACTCCAACCTGGTTCCCCAGTTGCAAAGTCTAAAGTTCTGGAAGTAACACGACATCCTCTCCCCTAAGTGCAACATTTAATCAAGTGGTCAACTGGATAAAAAAACATAAAGATAACAAATAATTTAAAAGTGCTTTGTCGCTATTTGAAAACTCAGAAAATATGTCCTTATTTTAGTCTTTTAGAGCACTAACCATAATTTGGATGCCAATAAGACCCTCTCATATATGTAATTTCTAAAGGAAATGCTCTAGGTATTACAGTTTTGATTACATCAAGATGATGTCAGGCGTTCCACACTTTTGTAATAAATATAGAATGTTAGCAATCTAGTTGTTCATTAGGATACTGTTGAGAGGCAGAGGCCAGGGGCACGGACTCTGAAAATTGAAGGCAGGTAGGAGGGTGCAAAGGCAACAATTTAACCACACTGAGCAGGCAGGAAGGGCCGTGGAAGCACAACAGACTATGGAGGGCAGTGGAAAGGGGGGCAGGGGCAACAAACCAACAATACAGGACCTGCAAGAGAGGCTGTGGCAATGTAATAGACCATTGTGGGCAGAAGGAAGAGGCAATGGTAGTACAACCATACATGCCAACAGACCCGATTCAGCCAGGAAACGTCCAATGTTTTTAAGCTCAAATGGGCTTTATTTGATCTGTCTCCTGTCTACAATCTCCTCTTTTTCAATGTAACTCAAAGGGGAAAATCAATACCCCAGTTTTTTTTCAAAATCGCCCTCTTACCAAGTTCAAAATGTTCGCAAGTATGGTACATTGGATCATGGAAGGAAATGGGGTAGGGACATGGTCTTGGATAACAGAGGACAGGAGGGACATGGAGAGGTGCACCAAACTGACCCTGCAAGGCAGGCATCAGGGTTTGCAGCAGCACAATACACCACACAGGGCATGCAGGACGGGAGTGCAGCACAACAATCCATAGAAAGCAAGAGGGAGGGGACAGGACCATGCACATGGACAACAGAGAACAGAGGGGCAAGAGGCAATGGTAGCTAGCTGACCATAATGGACAGACAGGAGAGAAAGCTGCAGCATAACAGACCATAAAGGGCAGGAGGGACGGATCAGGGGCATTACAATGGAAAAGACAAGCCAGGAGGGAGGGAGTAGGGGTCTGCACATGTAAACAGAGGGCTGGGGGCAAGGGGGCAGGGCAGGAGCAGCAAGATAGCCATGGAGGTCAGGCAGGATGGGCACTAGAAGCAAGACACACCATGAAGAGCAACAGTGAGACTGTGATGGCATACACACAGACCATGGAGGGAAGGTGGGAGGGGGTCAGGGGCAGCTAACTGACCACACAGGGAAGGTGGGTGGGGCCATGGCAGCACAGAAGACCATGCATGGCAAGTGGGAGGGTTAGTGGCAGCACAATGGCTGTGATGGGCAAGAAGGAGGGTGCAGGGGCATGCACAAAGGACGATGGAGGATAGAAGGGAGGGTCAGGACCTGTGCACAGACAAGAACGTTCAGGGGAAGGGGCCTCACAACAGACCACACGGGGCAGGCAGGAGGAGCAGTTGCAGCACAACAGACCAGGGAGGGCAGAAGGGTGTGGCAGTACAATGGACCATGTAGAACAGGAGGAAGAGAATAGGGGCATGGCATGTGGACAGGCAGGGTGGAGGTGGCAGGGACAGGTTACAGTCATCTGACAATGCTAGGCAGGTGGGAGGGGAGTGGCAGCTCAACAGAACACTCAGAGTAGATAGGAGTGGCAGGTCCATGGAACATGGTGGGCAAAAAGGATGGAGCAGGGGCATGCACAAAGACATCGGAGGGCAGGGGGAAGGAGAATAGGGGCAGCAAGCTAAGCACAGAGTTTAAGCAGGAGGTCAATGATGGGGCATAGAATTGGGCAATGGAGGGCAGGAGGAGTGGACTGGTACATCATACTAAATTGAGGGCAGTGGCAGCACATCAGACCATGCATGGCAGGAGGGAGGAGGCTAGTCCATGGATTCAGATAACAGAGGATAGGGAGGAGGGGGATGGGGCAGCAAGCTAACTGTTCAGAGAAGGCGGGTATTAGGAACTTTATTGTTTTTAAAACATTGTGTCTGTGCGAACTACTTAAAATATGAACAAGTATGCAGCATAATCTCACTTTTATTCAGGAAGAAGAGGACGTTTGTGACTGTGACTCTGGGCTCACTTGGCAGAAACACCCCCTGACCCTCCACCCCCTATCACAAAATGTAATGCCCGTGAAAAGGGTAGGTGAACACAGTGTTATATAGAACATAGTCCTGAGAGAACGATTGAAAATGAAAACTAGATATAGTGTATGGTATAAACTATGCACCAAAAAGTGTGATATAAGATGAACCGAGCGTGAAATATAATATGCAATACATTGTGCGCAATGACAGATTCATTGGAGAGCGCGAGATAGCACAGGCACTAGCGCGTGCTATGCGATATGCGCCTTGGAGTGTAATATGCACAGGGCAGTGTTGTGTAACCTAACTAGTCTCTAAAGTTGTAATATAAAATATGTGCTGGGGAGTGTAACATTGCATATGCACTGTGACAAATATATGGATCCCAGATTGTAATATGTATGGCATGGCACTGTGCGTTATAACATAGGCATCGAGGAAGGCACGTTAGATGGGGCAATATAACCCGTGCGAAGACAAGTGTGGCATGACATATTCACGGGGTGGTGTTACAGTGCACATGGGCTAGAGAGTGTCATAGCATATGCACTAGCTAGTGGAATACAACACAGAGGTGTGTGGCACTCGGCAGGCAATGGTGGGTGTAACACAGCATTGGGCTCTGTCAGGAGCGCGCTGTGACTCTCAAGTGATGTTCGTCCCCTTTCCAGAGAGTAAAATAAAAAGTATTACACATCCGGAAGTGGATGTGTGTTTTAATAACCGTGAGGGGGGTTTCTTGCATAGTTTTGGTCGAATTTTTGTCGAATCCCCTTTGAATGGCTTGGTGTGCATGTGTATTAAATGTGCCCGTCAATAGCTACCCATGTTTGTATAAATAAACGACAAGGGTGTCTACCGGGATTAGGCACGGTAGGGCATCAGACATGTCAGAGCTTCACTAGTGGTGTAAATACATTCTACGTGGATTCATTGTATGCATAGTCGCCTTTTAATGAATATCACGCAAATCGTCGTGGTGATAGGTACGTACGGTTTGTCCAGCATGTCCTAGGTGTGTCTATAAATATATATTTTTTAAAAATAATAAAAAACAGTGGCCGGCCCTGGGGATTGGGGTCAAAAAAATATAATTAGGAGACAGGCCCTGGGGGATGGGGTCATAAATTAGAATAAGAAGGGGAACCACACAGACCCCCTTCTTAAAAAATTAAAATAAATAAAAGACTGGCATCGTGCCGGAGGCCATGCCCCCTCCGTGCAGCACTCTGCAAACGCGCCCCCAACAGGCATCTCCAGTATGCGCCAGGGAGCTGCGCTGCAGACAGGTGTTCTGAGGCCAAGCCCCTTTTTACACCTCTCTGCAACGCAGCTCTGTGGCACTTACTGGAGGTACCTAGTGGGCTAGTTGGACCCTAGGGACCCTCAGGATTCAAATGAACTTAATCTCCCAACTAAAAACGGACGCAGGGCGTGTTTACACAGTGGTGAAGGGAGGGGACGGGGCCTGAGTTAACGTGTGCAAAAACGCCCTGTGGCCTGTTTTAAGAGGTAGTTTTAATCCCCATGCCCTATTATATACTAGGGGCTTACAGAGGAGGTCATGCTAATCACAGGGGGACCCCAACGCATAATGTTCCCTAGTGTATGTAGGTGTTTTCACTGTATTCTAAGTGTCTTTTAACATAGCACTGGCTCTAGGACTGGTTAGTCAGACTCAGTTACCACCAGTATCCGTCTGAAAAAGTTGAGTTTACAGGATGATTTTGCAACAAGGCTTCTTTCTGCTCTTCTTTTTGTTCTTTCTTCACGTTATCCTTCTTCCTGCACTTTTCTTCGTCTTTGAGGACTTCTGTTGGTTCTTTCTGCACTTCTTTTGTTTCTTTCTGTGCATTTTTTCTTCTTTCTTCACATGTCCTATCTCTGTAGGCATAGTTAGAAATTAGCATTTAAAAAACCTTTGAAATTCACAGAAACAACCATTGGTTTCAGGCACGTTATAGTTAGGAATTAGCATTTAAAAAACCTCAGAAATTCACCGAAAAAACCATAGGTTTCAGGGGTGTTATAGTTAGCTGGACTTTTCACTTGTACAAAACCATTGAAATTCCCCCGTTATAGTTAGTTCAGCTAACTATAACTCGCGCGCCCGCAATGCACTGCTGATGACGTCACATATTACATCACTCATGACATGGTCAGTGACATCACTCATGACATCACTGATGACATCTCAAATGACATCACTGATGACATCACTGATGACATCATCCTTGTGATAGAGTGACAGACCTCCTCTCACCCTAATATAACCTTTGATACACACATTCAAAAATAGAGACTAACATTTTCAAAACAATGGACATACTAATACCAGTTACAACAACCTCTTCAGTAATTCTAAGATCCACATACACATCCACTCATTCACCAACAGTCCTATACAGTCACTCATACATGTACTCACTCATCATATGTACTCATACACCTATACATCCTGTTACACAATGCCACTCATCCATAGAGTTACTCACACACATAGTCACTCATGCTAATAAAGAATCAAACATACATTTACTTGCATATACAGTTATACACACACCACCACACTTACTTCTAAGGAAACTTACACATACTTAGTCTTTTAAACAATCACTTATAGAAACACATACTTATTCATACAGGAACTCTTTCAATCTCTCACTCTCACATATACTCACATATATACACCAATAGTCACATATACTAGTTTAAAACATATGTAGTTACTCATAAAGACACTATTGAGACAGTCATTCACTCACTAACACACCCATACACACACTCATCCACCCATACAGTCCTGCACACATGCTGTGTTCAACACATACAAACAGTGAGTCACTCATTCATGCACCTATGCACTACGTAATACCCCCCACCGAACCATGCAGACACTCAGACTGATACTCAAAAAACCAACTAATAACCTATATAGACACCCATGTAGCTACTCACCAACCCATGCAGCCACTTATACACAAAGTGAGAGACTGATACAGATATTTACATATTTAAACATTACTCACTAAGCCATGTATTCACTATGATACACTTAATCAGTCAGTTACACAATCAATTTTTCAAAAACAAATCATCCATTTAGACACTTAAATACCCATTTATTCTTCCATCGACCTTGAGATATACATATATAAAACATATTTAATTTTCAGAAAAACACACATTCACTGGATGATGTCATCAGTGATGTCATCAGTGATGTCATTTGAGATGTCATGAGTGATGTCATGAGTGATGTCACTGACCATGTCATGAGTGATATAATATGTGACGTCATCAGCAGTGCATTGTGGGCGCGCGAGTTATAGTTAGCTGAACTAACTATAACGGGGGAATTTCAATGGTTTTGTACAAGTGAAAAGTCCAGCTAACTATAACACCCCTGAAACCTATGGTTTTTTCAGTGAATTTCTGAGGTTTTTTAAATGCTAATTCCTAACTATAACGTGCCTGAAACCTATGGTTTTTTCTGTGAATTTATATATATATATATATATATATTCACTTAAAAAACCATAGGTTTCACACATGTTATAGTTAGCTGGACATTTCACTTGTGAAAAACCATTGAAATTCCCCCGTTATAGTTAGTGCAGGCAACTATAACTCACGCGACCGCAATCCTCTGCTGATGATGTCAGATATTACATCACTGTATTTAGACACTTATTTACCCATGTCTTCTTCCATTAATTTTTAGCTATACATTTATTACAAATATTTTTTTTTCAGAAAGACACATATGTCATCAGTGATGTAATATCTGACGTCATCAGCAGAGGATTGCGGTCGCGTGAGTTACAGTTACCTGCACTAACTATAACGGGGGAATTTCAATGGTTTTTCACAAGTCAAATGTCCAGCTAACTATAACATGTGTGAAACCTATGGTTTTTTAAGTGAATTTGCAAGGTTTTTTAAATGCTAATTCCTAACTATAACGTGTGTGTAACCTATGGTTTTTTCAGTGAATATATATATATATATATATATATAAAAACAATTAAACAATTTACATAATTATAATTTTTTTAAATAATTAGTATCAAATAAAAAATTGCTATTAATTGATTAATTAGTTAAATTCCCACACTATACTCCCACATAGCTAGCAGCACACGTTTAAAATATAATTAAAATAAAATATAACACAATTACCATAATAAGTAATAAATAAAATAATTAATAATGAATGAATAATTAATTGTTATGACCTAAATGGCTTCCCATCCTATCCCCTAAAAATACAACAACCCACACCTAAAATATTTTTATTAAACAATTTACATAATTATAAATAAATGACATATTTTAATTCAAATTAATTATTCTTTGCTATTTAATATTTACTTAATTTACTTAATTAACTTTCCACCATATACCCCTACAGACCTAACAACCCACACCTGAAATATAACTATAACAATTACACAGTTTACATAATTATCAATTAAATAATTAATTATTAATCAATTATTACTTAATTACCTTCCCACCCTAAACCCCTACAAATTCAGCAACCCACACCTAAAATATAACTTAAAAAATATAATTACACAATTTACATAATTCAGTGTCAATTATGCAAATAATAACAAACTAATTATAAATTAATAATAAAGTAGTACTTAATTAACTTCCCACTCTGGCCTATACTCCAACAAACCCAAACACCCACACCTAAAATATAACTTTAGAAAAAACTACTACACAATTTACATAATTCATTATCAATTCAAAAATTAATTTAAATAATAATTAATTAGTTATACTTAATTAACTTCCCACCCTGTACCCATGCAAACCTCACAACCCACTACGACACTATAAATTACTATTAGCAGTTAAACTGAAATTATAAATAACTTAAAATTGCAAACTATATTTAAAAACATTAACATCAATTATACAAACAATATATAACATATACAATTAAACTTTTGTTTAAAACACTTAAACATAATTACAAAACTGTTTTTATACATCCAGGTAACTGAAAACAATATTAAAAACACAGATATTTTTTAAAAGGATATTACTTACATTAAAAAATTGATATTTTTGTCAGTGATATTTTTGCATCATGACATTTATGTGATGCAATATTAAAAACTTGACATCTGTGTAGCTCGATAGATATAACTTCATATGTTCAAATATCTCTCTTGCAATGTGATTCACAGCATTTTCTGATCACATCTTTAAAACATACCTGAAAATGAGTTTGCTTCAGTGTGAGGCAGATTGGCCATTCCTTTAGTTTTTAATTTTCTCCTTTTATAGGTTCCCTTTCATTTCTTTGATTCTCCTCTTTTTATTTTAATATTTCTTAAGATGATACTACAGCTCTCCAGGGAGTGCTTATGATTCATCTGTTTTCTACTCATTTCATCTGCAGTGGGACGCACACCACATAGCCACTTTCTCTAAACCAGGAGACCAAGATGGAATGCTGCTTTCCCTAGCTTATTGTTCTTTTACCATGCCAAGATGGACAACACATTGGTCCCAAATGTGGCGGCCATGGTTGAACTTTAATACAATGACAAACTATTTACAATACCCCTACAAGACTGACACCAACTGTCTTGTTTAGCTTCTTTCTTGTAAGCATATGCCCAGCGTGATTAAACAGAAAGAAGTTTTCATTTTTTCAACTTGAATTCTTTTAATTTATTGTACATATATTGTTGATTGTGTGTGTATTTTATTGCAATTGTGTCAGAGGATAATGCAAGAATGAGTTAGTGGATAGATGATTGGATGCACAAGTGTGAAGACCATTTACAGAGTACATGTACGATTACCTTTGGAGTGCCTAGATCCACCAGTGACACAAGAGGCACTTTCATTCAAAAGCCAGACTTATTGATGTTGCCAATGCTTGTTAAAGTTCATAAGGCACCTGGGTCTCATTGAATGGATTAACCATGATTATACCAGGCAACATCAGTGACTATTTTTTCCAACACTTGGGGGTCTATTAGGATGGCGGTTGGATGGCCGCCGCCGGGCCGGCGGCGGTCATCCGCCTGTGATCACAATCCAGAAAACCACGGGTCCCATTAGCATTGCGGTGACAACTGCAGTGGTGAGATTTTCTGCCCACCACTTTTCCGCCGGCAGCAGTCCACACGCTTGCCTGGCATACAGAGCTAGACCGCTGAAATGGGGCCGGTGCAGGGCCAGGCTCCGCTGGCATGATTTTGATGCCGGCGCTAGCCAGCCTTTTTGCGGCGGTGGAACCGCCATGGAAAGGCATGCGGAGAATGTGTTTGGGGGGTGTGGGTGCACTTCATGTCCCTGTACCAGGTGGCAGGCATGCAGTGCAGGGATATGCTGGACATGCCTTTTGGACATCGCGGCGGTGCTGCTGGCAGCAGCAACCGCCGCAATATTAAAAGCCACGATCGTACCGCCGCGGTCAGATTTCGACTGCGGAGCACACCATTTGGACCGGCGGTTATGCAGCGGTCCTAGCAGCGGTGTTTTTCTGCTATCATGGCAGTCGGAGTGCTTTTCCGACCGCCATCCTAATAGACCCCTAGGTTATTTAACCTCATAAGGGCATCTGTAGTAATTGTTTATAAAATAATGAGCAGATTGCAATAGTCTACATACTTGCCATCTTAAGCATTAATTTTAGCAATTGTTATGGTTGAAAACAGCAAAGTATAACAATAATATTACATCTTTGATTAATTGCATGCTTTTAACCAGTCTTTATTGAGAACTCAACGCTCAGGTTTTTATGTAAATAACAATTGATAGAAGTTTCAAACCAAATAGCTTTACACTCTATCAGATATTAAGGGCAATGCCATTCTTAAGATATTGATTAAACCCATCAGCAAAGTTTCACTAACTACCCCAAAATAATGCAAATGTGTTTCTCACTCTTTCTTCCTCTCGTGCTTTTTCTCACTTTATATTTTCATTAAAGGCAGGATATCTGGTGATAGTGCAAGTTGGTGTAATATCTTTTCTATCAATTAGATTTTTTAATAAAAAAATATGTGCTTTGACCCTGGTAAATTATTAATCATGTTGCTGCTAATTAAGTCAATCGTAGTGTTTTGGTTGTGTGTTGTTTGGCAGTTGGATTTAGAAAGTAAGGAACCTTAGGGGCATGTTATCAAGCTCATTATCGCTGCTTTAGCGGGCATTTTCGGCCGAAAAACGACAATAATTTAATCGCAGTATCATCAAGGACACGCTAACAGGTTTTAGCACGTTTCCTTGTGCTAGCACCCGTTTTACTAACGCCTTGCATCGCATCGCTAATGAGATGCAAAGTAGGCGTTCCTTACATAACTTCATGGGAATACATCGCGAACGCTGCTTCGCGATATTTACAACGATGCCCTGGACACGCATAGAGACAATTAAAATCGCACTAAGCCCCCATTAACGCTGGACTCTAACGTCTGCAAAATTCCTGACTTAGCTATATTATCCTATGGGAGCTGGATTGTCAGGCTAAGTGCACCATGTCGTATTATCAAGGTTTTACCTATCGCTGAGTTTTTATCGCTGGATTTCATGTGATATTCCCCACTATCGCTGGATTTATTATTGGCTTGGAGATAAGCGTTGATAATAAGGCGCTATCTCGGCGATAAAATCCAGCGATGGCCGGCGATAAGAAAAACCGCGCTAAACGCACTTAGCGAGAATCATCGCTGTTTGTTGATGATATGCCCCTAAAGCTTTAGCAGTAAGTAGTCTAGTCTTACCTTCTACTTCTGGATTCTTCAATAATATCATGAGCCCATATCTGAGTGTAGTACTGACTGTTTCAGTTCCTGCAACAAAAAGGTTCAGTGTGGTCATCACCAAGTTCTTCCTGGAAAATTCAGTGTCCAGGTTCTGTGTTTCCTAATGGAAAACAAGATTTTCACATTCATTTGAAGATTCTTTGATGGAACCACTTTAATTTGTTTTTAATTAATGTTTTGTGGTGTGTGTAGTATGACTAAAAGATAATCTCAGAACACTAATGTTTACTCATACAAAGGGAAATATATTTAGGATAATCACGGAGTGAAGAAATGTAAATGGTTACTTAGGGCACAATGAAAAGACAGATTGTTTGAAGTTAATGTTCACAGAAAGATAATATGATCTGGGTGTAGTTGGCCTAGACAAAGTTTCTGTTTTACATTACCTTGGCATATGAAATCGCAATGTAAATGTAGGGGCTTATTATGAGTTTAGTAGTCCTCCTGTGATACCACCATCGCTGCACTTACAGGAGGATGACCAAGTACATGGTGCACCAGCCCACCGGATTCCAAGTTGAATACAGGGCGGGTGTGTGGTGCGTCAGCAGTGTCACAGCGGCGGTCTGTTAGGCTCATAGGAAAGCCTAGCATGCAGACCGCTGTTGTGACTGTGCCTACAGCATGTTTCTGCATAGTATGGCATGCACCATGTCGTGTATGCCACCCAGTTCAGAAACATAGGTGCAAGCATAGGGGGGCATAGCATGTGCCTTCCCGCATGCACTCCCACGGGCAAATCCGCCTGTTAGGGCCCCCTTACTTGCATGCCTGACACCCTTTTCATGGTGCGCTCACCACCATTAAATTGGCGGTGGAAATGCAACTCAGAATATGCTCGGTGTTGCCAGCATCAGCACCACTAGCATATTCCTGCTCCTTCACACGCCTCCACCGGTGAGGGGTCCTGGATACCAGTGGAGGCTGTGGTCCTATGGAAGTCCGACCGCTACACTTCAAATACGGCAGGCAGACCTGCAGGGGTGGTAGTGGTCAGACTGCCACTACAAGTACGGCGATCCTAGGAATGCCATACTTTTAATAAGCCCCTGAGTGCAAGAGCACGAGAACAATGTAAACTACCAGAATGTGAAATGCTACTGTTTGTGGGGCTTGTGTTGTTTGCCCTATTTTTTAACATGAATGTGTCCTCGCGTCTATAATCGACATATGAATGCATATTACATATAAATGTGGTGCCAAATGACGTTTTTTGCATGTTTTGTATTTGCCTTTAATATTTTCAAAATGTAATGTAACACAAAATCAAATTACGCTATAATGTCTTAACTGCAATGACAAAATTTTTGCTTCTTTGGTGTCTGGACTGCTGTACAGACAGGACACACTGCAAAATCAGTTGACTGCTTGGATGTGAACCAAAAAGATTGCAATTTATTTTTATGCCTGGCATTGACCAAGACCTTTTGATTTTAATAAAAGTATATATACTATTTATACTTTCCAGAGATTGGCGCAGTCAGAGTGAAGATCACCACCCTGAAAAGATAGGAGAGGTGGAGGCGCACAACTTAGTAGGTACATTTGAGAATAGCATTTTGTAGTATGTGAGTAGTACTTCTAATCATTCTATAGAACACAGGCTGAAAATAGTCTCCTATATGTGTGCACAGATCACAAAGTGAGACTAAGGGGCATATTTACAAGGGCTTTATCTCCGCTTTTTTTGGCTTTTAAAGCCAAAAAAGCGGAGATAAAACTATCGCCCTATTAACAGGAAGGTGCTAACATGCATTAGCACACGTTAGCAACTTTTTACCCAACGCCTCCCGTTGCATCTCTAATGAGATGCAAAGTGGGCGTCACTGGGCAGGACAACCTTGTAAATATCGCTGATGTGCACATCGCGATATTTACAAGGCTGCCCCAGCTTTTTAGCACACGTTAGTTTTTGGAGAAAACAGCTGTTTTCTCCAAAAACTAACGTCTGCTAAAATGCCGACTTACCTATCCCTAACATTGGGGTGGATTATGCTGATACGACCCTGTGGGTCGTATCAGCAAGTTTATCGCCGTTTTGCAGGGAACATCACTGGAAAACCAGCGATGTTCCCCGCAAAACGGCGATAACCTCGCTATCTCTGGAATTTTTATCGCCCTGGAGAAATGCGTGGTTAATAACGTGCTACCAGGGCAATAAATTCTAGAGATAGCCTGCGATAACAAACTTATCGCTAAGCACGTCCAGCGATAATTATCGCTGGCCGTTGATAATATGCCCCTAACTGTTTGAGAACTCACAGGTCAAGCCCTCTATAGGACCTTTTCCACACCTGCAAAATAAGACTCACTCTGGCAATGTCAATCGTTTCTGCCTCTGAATATCTCTGGCAAAGCCGTTTCATCAGTACAGCCTCTCAGTTCCACCTCTTACTAGAACACTGCAGCAGGATCAGTAGCACCTATGGCTACAGTGGGCAAGTCGAGGAAATTAAAAAGATCAGAGTGGCTTATGTCTTAAACCAGCACAATCCTGTCCCTCTGCGAGCGCCGAACTACCAGTCCCCACTATCACCACCACCCCAGTGATCATGATCAACAGGTCTTTAGCTTGTGAATCTTCATTGTGGATGGCTGAGTCCACACTAGAGCCTCTGAAACAAAACTCTACTATTTAGGTGCAAACCTCTTACATCTCTGAATCACTCACTGAGTGACCAATGATACTGATAGGTATGTGGGCTACAGACACATAGAGGGCACTTTGGCATTCTAGTGTCTTCCATAAATTACACATTTAATAAAAAGTAGTTCCAATGCAGTAATGACATCACAGGCATGAAGGCTAAATCTATCAGTGGTAATGGCAAATTTGGTCTTTTTATACTAGAATCGTGCCGCTAACTTGGCTTGATGTAAGAGTGAACTCTCAAGAATCATTTATTGAAGGCATGCTACCTTCTGCTGGGAGTTAGATATAGCCAGCATAAGAGACATGCCAAATACATTACTGAATGCAGTATTTACAGGAGTTTGAAAAGAGAAAGGTTTAGGTTACAGATTCAGCTTTTTTCAACTAGTTTAAGATGCACATAGTGGCTAAAGACAGATTTAGATAGAGTTGGTTTCTCCTGGTATTTTTCTGTATTTTTCAGCTTGCCTGTCCTTTTCTGAATCATATCACTTTGTAACCTTCCAGACAGATATAGAATAGGTTAACTCAGTGTAGATATACATGCACCAACAGTACTGAAAGATCACAGTTGGGGTCTCTGTGGAGTCATCTTTGGTAACTCACCTGCTGCATTTTAATGAGGAAGCAGTCAATGAAGTCACGAGGGTTGTCTGGATCAAGAGTCGCTTGATGTTCTTTGATATATTCTTTCACAAATCTTTTTGCCACCTTAACATTTTTCAGCATCTTCCTGTGAGGACCAGGCAATTGTAGGATAATGTCTGGAAAGCGATTAAGGAGCTGTAGAAAGAGCAGAGTATTAACTAAATTCATGATATAGTCCTTAAGTTTGGCTGTCACTCATCTTTTTTGGTCTACAGTTGTGTTCTCATGTAAATCAGGTTAGTTTTTCATCAACCTCATTTGAAGTTGCGTTTTTCCCTCCTGGATACCCAAGTCATGGTTCGCTGCTAAGTAAGAAGTTCAATTTCTGGATTCACATCTTCTAGAACTGTGCATTACAACTTGAGTGCTGGATAGCTGACTCCTCCACCCATTTGCAGATATTGACCTTGGCTGGCTTCAAAAGAAGATGCAGCCCTACGGTCACCTTGCTTGTTTGGGTGAACTTGGCCTTGGTTCTGAATTCAGTAGTTAACCAGGTGGTCTGTGAGTCTGGGCAAATCTATGCCAAGACTGCTTCCTAATGATTTACAACAGTCATGCAGCAGTCATTTAGCTGCTTGTATGGTATTTCCATGGCAATAAAGTACTATTGCTTATAAGATGGTACATTTTACCAATGGATATGTATGGATAGCACGGTATTGTTCTGCCATCATACCATGTACCCTGCATGTATTATAGAAAGTAAGTGTGGATTGTATGTGGGTGTGCCCCAAGTCATATGTAAGGAAACACTAGTAGCTCAGCACGTATTCATTTGATGCACTCACATCATAGGTGTCATGGTTAACAAGCATTGGCATAGCCAATAGGTCTCGCTTTTGGGACCTTATAAGTGTTTAGGTATGCAACTGTTGCATGGCTAAACACTTATAAGGTCCCAAAGGCGAGACCTATTGGCTATGCCAATGCTTGCTCCTTATGCTAACTGCCTTGCTTTCTCTTGTGGGGGAGCTGGTTCTCACAGAAATGTAAACAAAAGGAGATGATGGGCGGAGCACCGAAACTTTTCAAACACTTATCCCTAGTCACATATTTGGGTTCAATCCATCATCATTCTTTAGCTCACTTTGCCACCCCAGTTCAGACCCAGCCATATGCAAATCAGTCTTGACCCTGTGCCTCATGGGAACAGTCCTGCCCAAACTGCCAAGAAGTCACCCAGAAATGTCTCATGGGAATAGTGAAATCAGAAGAGTTCCACATGTGTTGCTTCTAGCAAAGTTCACATGCAAATGATAGAATCTGGATATTAGACTGTAGCCAGGAAAAGGCCAGCAGCATCATTTCTTCTGGCAAGCAGATATGGGAATGAAAATCTTGCAATTGGAAATATTCCAAAGGTCCCAATTTTCAAATGGACTCGCACTTAATGTGTTAAATCTTTTGTGTTTACGAAAATTACACTTACTACCTGAGAAAGATTACAGGCCTTTCTCATGCAGAGCAACTATTAATTTAGCCTGGAAATCTGAAAATCTTTGCCCTGGAACTAACCAATAGGGATATCTGTGGTGAGCAAGGCCACTGGATTAATACGATTCTGCGGCCGCAGTGTTTTCACACAAAATCCATTATCTGCTGCAAAATCCACAGATTTTACAAAAAAATGTTTCTAGCTAAACGGATCAAAAGTTAATAAAAAATGTTGCAAAATGTGTTTCTTGGCAGTGGAAAGCCCTTCTCAAAAGTTGTCTGGTCAATGTTCAGGTCATATTGCAATATTATTTGGCTGTTAACCGGTACAACCGAGGTGAAATCTTTGCCCAGTGTTAGCATGAGTAAAATGACAAAATAATGAATTTATACTGTAAAAAAAAAAGTGCGTAGTTTGTCTTTTTTACTCCACAGTTTAATTAACCCTGCCACATAATGTGGCCCTCCCCTGTTGCATAAGTTCAGTGTCCTCAGAGGTGAGTAATGGAACAATGAAACTCGGAATTTAGAGGAAAAAAAGTTAGGTGCGCTTAATGAAAGCCGATCATCTAGAAAGTTGTGAAAAACTTCCCCCATGGTGCCTTTCTATACTGTTTTTTGTTCTCATCAACCTACCTAGTAGCACCGCTGCTAGCTACCTTCACATATTGATTTCTGTTTACCTTGTGACTAATCAAAAGTTGCTTAGGAGGCTTTTTTGGGCTTTGTTCGAAAATGCACCTTTTTCACTGAAAGTATTATTTTTAAGCAAGTGCCTCGTTATTTGTGTACCCAGCACGTAAAGCGCACAGCTGTAGAACGTTTGTTATATGGTCAAACATTCCTCGGCACTTTCTGTCGTCATCATCCATGCGTGTCCCTACTCGGCACGCTCTGCTGCGCTAGTTGACGTAATGCCGTTTCCGCGGAATGCCACCGTAATATCGCCTGACAAAAATATTGCGTTCAAAAAATACTTTTCAAAATTATCCCCACGTTGGATTTAATGTTGAAAAATCCACCCCCAGTAGGATGCTGTTGTAGTATATATAATGTTGAGGACACAATATTTCTGTCACACACTAATCTGTTGATAATGATACATTGATTTACAACCATTTCGGTGGCTGTTGATGTGCTGAAGAGCTGCAGAGATTGCAAGACAGGCGGTGCTTGATATGAGCTGCAGGTTGCCAGTGGGAGCTGCAGGTTGCCAGTGGGGGCCACGGCGCCCACTTTTGGGGACCAGCACTTATTTTTCCACTTCAAGACATTACCAGAAAACGACAACAACAACAAAAAAAATAGAAGAGAGGAAAAGTGGGCCGCCAGAGAGGGGGGGGGTCAAAGAAAACAAGCGCTAGTAATGTTGCCAGTTGTGGGTGTGCCGGCAGAGGAGGCTGGGTCTGTGCGAAATTGAAAGTGATCGCGATCGCGATCAAAGCGGCCGCGAAAGTGAAAGTAAGCGCGGCGCGCGCGCCCGTGCACATGCACTGTAGCTTTAGGCCACGGCAGCACTTTCAAAGCCCAGATATAAAATGTCTCTTCGAGCCTTTGGCTCGCGAGACCTAAAAATGATAGAAAACTACAGGACATGTGTTATGAACAGGGAGCACTGTCCTGGGTGCATCAGGCACAGACCAGGATAGTGTGCCTATTACTTAAATGTGATGTCCCTAGCACAATGCCAAATTTGTGCCTGTTGCGAGGGCTGCTTATTAGCATAAGGTGGACCGAATGTTTGAAGCAACTGGTTCACCTCTCACTCTGCAGGTGGCAATGCTTTCTGAATTACAAAGGGGGAAGAGATCCCCCTTGGGCGTAGGGGCTGCAGTGAGTGACTACACCCCTCCACAAGGTGCTTTGAAACTGTGCCCTCAGGGACTCACTATGAGCCCGCTCATTTGTAGAGAACAATTAGTCCACCCTCTGACTGCTTCTTGGCTTCTGTGGTGCGGTATACGGTGCGGATGCAGAGGCAAACTGTTCCCTTATTTACATGGGCCCTCAGCACCATGCAAATGAGTGACCGCCCTCTTTAAGATCCTGATGGTGCTACATCGCATGGTGTAATCTGAATTACAGAAAGGGTTGTGTAAGCTTCTGTAGCATCTTCTGTCATACCAACGTGCCCCAGGGGCATAGAAATCAGATACATGTATGCTTGTTGAGAACCCGAGGCCACTTTTAATAATTTCCCTATGTTTCTTTTCTGCACAACTCATTTTTTTGTGTCTACATCTTTACACACGCTCAATGTGATTAAGTCAGGAGAAAGACCTCAAAATATTCACATTTCAAATCTATTCTGTTTCGCATTTGGAAAATGTATGTATTTATGATGAACTAGAAACCACAAGGAGTAGCACTGGTGTGGTGTGTTTAATTCAGGTCTAAAACATACCTGCCCTTATAGTATCTAATTAACTTTTTTAAACTACAGCACGAATCGCCAAAGAAATATCAAAGCAAATATTTTAGACATGCTCCATAATAACAAGAATAATCCAGAGGGAGGCAGATCTCTGGTGCCACCTTTCTTAGCTGATGAAAGAGCCATGCATGACTTCAGTATCTTGTGTTTTTTTCACATCTTGCTAAACAAAAAGAGGAAATAAAGTTTCACCAACCTGTTAGAATTCCAAAAGTGGATTACACTAGTGAACATAAAGACCCAGAGTGCTTGCACTACCAGTGATGAAAATGTGCTAGCATTATCCACTGCCAATTACTGTATTAATTTGGGGCCCGATCAACTATTTGGATTTTGTTTTATTGGGCATGTCAACAATCTACAATCTCCATTCAGTCCTTACCACTCTATATTCCGTGAGAACATTTGGGCTTGCAGATGTCTGAAGGGCCCCACCTGTCAATGGGGTAGATGCTTCTTATCCTGTGGTCTGCATCAAATCATTTCCCTCACTTCCCTATAATACAGGACTTCTGCAGGAATGAGGCCTTCAATCATATAGCTCAGGAGAGCCCAGATAATTTTGGATGAGACAGCGTTTGAGCAATGCTTTCAATTTGAAATGTATGCAGTCTGTACAGTGTGCCTACCTCATATTTCACAGCTAACCTGCATGAAATAAACATTGTCCCCACTAGTGGGAATTCAGCTTCTTTCTTAAATATTGTTTAGAAAAATATTTAGGGAATTATATTTATGTCTGATGGCATTTCTGTATTGTGTATACAATATTCTGACACACAGAAATATATTGAGCCTATTTCACATATAAAGGTGTAAGTTACATGTTTCCAACCCTCTGTAAGCAATTGGCTAAGGGGCCAGTTACGACTTTGGTGGTCCTCCTCCGGGCCCCCACGCCAGCACCCTGAAGGAGGACAGCCAAAGCCGTACTCACACCACCTGCTGGATTACGATTGTAATCCTCGGTGGGCAGGTGCTGCTGCAGCAGTGTCATGGCGGTGCCTAAGTCCCATAGGTGAGCCTCAGACAGGCACTGCCGTGACACCGCCACAGCACGTTCCTGCCGCACCATGCAGGAACTGGGGTGCACATTTGCAGGGGGGCACAATGAGTGCCCCCTGCGTCCACTCCCAGGACCTGGAGCAGCACAGGGCCCATTTAGGGTCCTCTTTGTTGCCTCACCGCTAACCTTTACATGGCAGGCTCACCGTCATGGAAAGGCTGGTAGTGAGGCAACTCGTAATATGCTCGGCGGTGCCGCAGCAGCACGGCCAGCATATTACTCAGCCTGACAGGTGTACCACTGCCATGGAATCCAGGATCCTGAGTGGCCACAGAGATCCGGTGGCGGTTCAACTGCCAAACTCGAAAACTGTGTGAGAACTGCCAGTCTGGCAGTTAGTGGACAGCCATCACAGGTTTGGCAGCCCAATGAACCACCAAACTCATAATGACCCCCTTATTCTTGTACGGGTGGGTGACGTTCCTCTCTGAACCCCTAACTGACCCTCCTTAAACCTTGTTAACTTCTCCTTAATCCCATTCTCTTTAGTAGTAAATTGTCCTGCATTTTAAGGCACTCCCTGTGTTCCTCTCACATTTACCACTAAAACGTACGCTTACATGAGGGGAGAATCCTCTGTCAGGCGGAGAATTCCATACACATTAGAATAGGCAATGTGAGTCGTAAACTCTGTAAATAGATTGTGAAAAGCACTTTGTAGTATATTTTGTAGTACTACTGTAGTACTAGAAAAAGTACTACAAAGTGCAGCTTGTGAATCAGGTCCAGGGGTTCCAGTGTACCAGACTTTTTATCATGAAAGTTTAAAGCAATTCTAGTATTTAGATCAACCCTTGCAATGCCTTGCGCCAACCCATAGAACACTCTACTATGGGACGAATCTGACAGGATGATCTGTCAAGCAGTCCATGTGCCCATCTCTTCTCTCCAGGTGTGCTCTATTACCATCACCCTACTAATTATGAAGATAGTGACTTGGAATATTGCGTGGTTGAGGGCCAAAACAGACGATGCATGTTGGCTAGCAAAACTTGGGCATTGTCATATAGTTGATTTGCAGGAAACCTGGGACACATGTGAATCCTCTTTTTTTGGATGGATTCTCCTCATTTTTTAAAGCTGCATCACCCTCCCTAGAGGGATGCTCTAAGGGTAGTTTGCTTACTTTGGTATTGGCACTTGCTAGCAGTAGAGCTGTCATTTACAGATCATTCCCCCCTGATGGTGGTGAACTTTTATAATACCTTTTGCAAAAAAATTGACACTGAACATATTGCCACACTGGAGGAGTTTCTTGAACTCTATGGGGAAAGGGGACACCCTTACTATGAAGTTATACTCCTAGGTGATTTTAACAGACATCTCTATCAGCTTATCCGCATCCTCGTAAAAGGCCAGCTGGATGCCCGGCCACTCACTTTGAACACACGGACCAAGGCTTCCGACTAGAAGGACTACTTGCAGCTAATAATCTGCATTGTTTAGAACAGTCAGTTGTAGCAGAATCTGTTCCAACTGTTATCAGGCAGGGCTGATCCTCTACTATCGATTTTATAACGCTATCTGCTCCCCTGGTCCGTGTGGTATACAATCTGAGAAAGTGTTGGAGCAGCTTCAGTGACCATAATCCTTTAACATTGGACCTAGCTTGGACTCAAGATTTATCTGGGAAGGAGGGCAGGAGCATTCCAAATAGTGCAATTAGACTATGAGACCAAGCACGCAGAATAAAATGGAGACGGTGTTACCAGAAGCCTTACTAGACCATCTGTATGCAGAAGGCACAGACGATATTGCACTTTGCCTTGACAGTAGTACGCAGAACAGTTTGGTACTAGATGCTTTTAATAACCTAACCAGGAGGATTGCTGGTAATTTATACGTCCGTGGTAGAGCAGGAGGCACTGAGGGGAAAAGTTGGTTTGCTGGTGAATGTAGTAAAACACATAAAAACTTAGCCATTGCTCTCAAACAGAAACCCAGGGTTGAGGAAAGGGTCAGGGAATGTAGGAGTGCATATAAATGTACCACTCAGCAGAAGAAAAAGGTTATTAGGGAGCAGGCATGGGAGGCCCTATGTCAAGCCAGTGTACTGGGAAATAGCTCCAAGTTCTTGGAAATGGTTAACAGCCCTTTCTTCTCTGACTCCACAAACACCAGAGTGGAATGCATCATACCTGCTGAGAGATGGGTTCAACATTTTGAAGGGACCTACAGGGGAGCTGACCCGGGGAAGACTGACACTCTGTGGGAGCCTGGAATAGAAAGTTTACCACTGTCTTTTAATGTGAGTGAGGTGCATAAAGCCATTGTGGCCACAGCCAGGAGGAAAGCGTTGGGCCCGGATGGGGTGCCGTCGGATCTTTGCAAAGTTGACCCTTGTCCTGGGCTAAGATACTGACACAGGTTTTTAATGTGGCCATTATGTGTGGCTTGCCCTCTTCTTGGTCCATGGCCATCATCTTGCCTATCTGTCAAAAGGGTTTGAGGTATGACCCAGCATGCTACCGTCCGATTTCTTTACTGGACTTAGCTGCTAAAATTATGGGCAAGATGGTACTGGATCTCTTAACCCTATGGTAAAACAACGTTAAGATTATGTCAGACCTGCAGTACTGCTTCAGGCAAGGAAGAGATACCCTGGACCAATGCATTAATTTGCATATGATCATGGGAAAATATGCTATAGTCAAAAAGGGCTGCCCCCATATGGCCTTCATGGATCTAACCTCTGCGTTCAATTGTGTTAACATATCCAAGGTTTGGCCCTCCTTATCAGATATGGGCATGGGTGCACATTTGGTGGCCTTATTACACAGCTCTCATTTCAATCTCACAGCCTCAGTGAGATATAATGAGAATGGTACTGTATCGGCCTCCTGGGAGGTTATGAGAGGGGTCAGGCAGGGTTGTATCCTGGCCCCTGTGCTGTTTACCTTCTATATTTAACAAGCTAGGGGATGTACTGTCAGCAGCATGTAAAGAAATCCCTAGGGCTGGTACCAAACTCATTCCTGTCGTGTTGTATGTGGACGATGCAGTGTTACTTGCCCTGGTGGCTGTGGGACTGTAAAGCCTTCTAAACACTTTTACTGATTTTATGGACTCCCTTAACCCCTCAATCAATTTTTCTAAATCACATATTATGACAACAGGCAGCACAAGTTCACTTAGCTGCAAGTTAATCTGTAGGGGGGCAGAACTTACTAAACTTTCTACTGCCCCCTAATTGGGGTGTTGTTTGATGAAAGGGGGTCATGGGTGGCACAAGGAGCACTTATAAAGAATATCTTGACAAGGGAAGCGGGGGCCACCATGGACTTTGCTAAGAAACTAGGGGCCAAACCTATACCTGCCCTACTAAAGGTCTATATAGAAAAATGTATACCTATGGCCACCTATGTATGTATTGTATGTATGTATTTTGTATTTATTGAGCGCATATATCACCCTTAGGTCTCATAGCGCGTTGCCGAAAACAGGAGCTAAAAACAGGGCAGGGCAGAGTGTTAGAATACAGGTTACCAGGCGAAGCTCTACCGGCAGCGAATTCCATAGCTCAGGTGCAGTTCTGGAAAAGGACCGGCCTCTGTTTTTTACAGTGCGGACCTTGGGGATGGTTAAAAGATGTTTACTGGTGGAGCAGAGGGTTCTAACTGGCTGGTGTTTGGTCAGTTTCTTTGATAAATAGGTTGGTCCATTTTTATTTAGTGTTTTGTGTACCAGGCAGCATAGTTTGAAGATAACCTTCTTTCTTATAGGGAGCCAGTGGAGGGTCTTCAGACTGGGAGCCGATGGAGATCGGGGGGGGAGATTTAAGACCAGCCTTGCAGCGGTGTTCTGCAGAACCTGAAGCTTTGTCAGAAGCTTTTCGCTTATGGATGCGAACAGCGCATTACCATAATCCAAGCGATTGATGATTAGTCCCTGCACAAGGGACATCCGAGAGCAGAGGGGAATCCATTTAAAGATTTTCCTGAGGGAACGCATTAAGCCATAGCTGGTGTGTACAACGGAGTTTACGTGGTCGGTCATGGAGAGTTTATTGTCCATTACAACTCCCAGGTTGCGGACTGATGTCTTCGGCAGGGGCACGGCCCTAGCGAGGGCAGCCATCAGTCAGTGGTCCAAATGTATTGCGCATCACCAAAGAGCATTATTTCTGACTTGCTCGCATTGAGCAGTAGATGATTATTAGACATCCAGTCATTGACCGATGACATGCACAATTTGAATCTGCGTTGTGTTTTGGTGGGATCGGGATCGAGAGTGATTAACAATTGCGTGTCGTCAGCGTAGGACACTGTATCAAAGCAGTAGGCTCTGATTATTTTAGCCAAAGTTGACACGTATAGGTTATAAAGTGTGGGGCTTAAAATTGATCCCTGGGGAACTCCCTTGTCTATGGTTTGGCTTTTGGAAAAGAAACCCCCTATTTGTACTTTGGAGGACCGGTTCGTAAGGTAACTCTTAAACCATTGTAGTGTGGGGCCATCGACACCAAACTCCCACAGTCGCTCCAAAAGGATGCCATTAGAGATGGTGTCGAAGGCAGCCGACAAATCAAGTAGAATCAGGATGGCGGATTGTCTTGCATCCAGAGTAAGCCTGATGTTATCGACTATCTCAACCAGGGCCGTTTCGGTGCTATGGTAAGGCCGGAAACCAGACTGAGATGAATCTAACAGATTATTACTTTCTAAATGTTTATACAGTTGGTTGTTGATCGTAGATTCCATTCTTTTGCCAAACAGGGGTAGGAGAGAGATTGGTCTGTAATTAGCGAGTTGTTTGGGGTCAGCTGAGGGCTTTTTCAAGATAGGTCTCACAATAGTTTCCTTCCAGTGTGAGGGTACGGTGGATTGTGATAGTGAAAGATTCAAGATGTTCATCAAATTAGGAACGAGTGCTGGACCAATTTTAGATAGGATCTAATAGGATGCAGGGTCAGTCGGTGAGCCGGATTTCATCCTTTTTAGTATTGCGGAGATGTCTTCCTTTGTTAGTTTACTGAATTCTCTGTGAGAGTTTGTGCTTTGAGGGAGAGTAGCATCAAATCTTTGTTCAGGGGAGGTATTTCTTGATTAAGGGAATAGTTTGTGAATATCATTTATTTTGTTAACAAAGAAGTCTGAGAGGGAATCCACCCACTCCTGAGAGGCAATATGTGACGGTATGCAGGAGTGGGGATGGTAAATTCCTTCACGATCTTATATAGCTCTTTATGGGAGTTGGAAGCTTGGTTGATTCTATCTCCTAAGTAGACTTTTTTGGCCAAGGCTATGTTATCCATATAGCGACTATGTAATATTTTATATTGATGCCTATCAGTTGTGTTTTTTGCAAGTCTCCATTTGCGTTCCGCCTTCCTGATGGCGAGTTTATCGTTTTTTAAGTCCGAGGTGAACCAGGGGGACAGTTTTTCCGGGCATTTAGTTTTTTTCTTGGAAGCAATTATGTCTAAGGATGTGCTAATAGCAGTCTCAAAACTTTTGGCTGCCTGGTTAACATCAGTAATGTCGGAGGGAGAAAGGGGATATGGCTGTGGTGTGTGGGGATACAAAGGTGTAAGTGAACTGCAGGTGGCTGTGAACATATTTTTGCACAGACTTCTCGCTGCTTCCACTTGCACCCCCTCTTTACTGGTGCACAAAGAGCTTGGCCAGTGTTATATCTCTGAACACATCGTAGTTGCACCATTAATGCGTTGGATTACAATTTGGCCAAGCCCCGTTCCTACCTTAAATCAGATTGTTCTAGAGTACTGTATAGTACTTGAGGGGGCTCTGAATATCCCCTGGCTGGGTTAAGTCCTGGAGCAGCTGAGGAGGTTAGACCCCCTGAGTTGTTAACGAATCCAAAGTGGTTACGCGGTAGTGATTTGAGAGACATCAAAAGTATGTTCTTGGCCATAAATCTGGGGGAAAGGGAAGGCAAGGAATTTTCCAAGCCCACATTAAGGCAATATATAATATTGAACGCAAGTCCACTAGGGCAGCCTTATTGGTCTTTTATTAATAAAGCCCATCTCGTTTTCTCCTGACCAGATTTAGATTTAATTTTATTCATTGGCTCTTTGCTGTTCCCAGAGGATTTCAAAGCCAGATGCCTTAAAGCCCTGTCTCTGTGATTACTTTTCAGAGCAATATATTTTACATTTTATCTTTTTCTGTGATTTTTATAGTATTCTACAGAAAAAAATATATTTTTACTTTGATAAGGAACTGTAATTTTTCACAAGTGGGGCCCACCCTGATTTACTTACAAGTGCTGTCTTCCCTCATGGTCTGCTTTGAAGTTGCAAGCTTTCTCTCAGGAACACTAAGACACAGGAAGAAGCTGTTTAAGAAATAGGGAGCTCCTATTTGTCTCGGTGTTATGATGAATTGTGCATGTATTATTCATTGTTGGATGTTTTATAGATAGTTTCTAATGTTATTCTTTCTGTCGCTGCACTTCTATATCCCCACTTTACTTGCCCCATTTTTATAGCATTGATTCTGTGTTTTTGTACTATATTCCTGATGTTATGCTTTACTCATTTTTAATCAAAGGTTTTAATCAAAGGTTTTAGATGGTTTTAATTGGAAATCTAATCTAATTGGAAATGTATATGTATTACTGGTTTGTTTTTAAATAGTTATGTATTGAACTTGATTTTAGGCACAAATGTTTTCAATGTTCTTTTATGGGTTTTGATGGCCGAATAAAGACTTGTTGACTGACTGAGTTGAGCCATCTCCATTTTGCTTTAGTTTCTAGACTCATTCATGGTGATTATAAAGGTTTACCAAGATGATCCTCTTTGATTTGGGGTGTGTGGTTCCTCCTCTGCCAAAATAATCAACATGTGCAGATCCATGGAGACCAAAACTGCATATTTTGTCCATATATAAAAAACAAGCATTTGCAATGCAATACGTCTCACATTGCGACAGTTTAAGCTATTGGCATTGTAAATGCCTAATGCCTTTTATTTAAATGTTTTGAAAAACAACACATATGTAAAAGGCATTGTCATTTGCCAATAGCTCAAACTCTTGGCGATGCGAGACCTATTGCATTTCAAAGAAGTGGTCGCCATTGTCCCATGCTGCTTGGAAAGTGAAACCGCGCATGGTGTGCTGAATGTTGCAGGAAAGCATGTCATGCCTGCTGTAGGAAAAGCTCATTAAAGAAAATAGTGCTTACAGACTAAATAAGACATACCGTGTACCTACTGGAGTAAAATGGCCAGTCCTCGTGGGAGGTTACAAATGAAGACAAGGCGGTACTAAGGAGGGACTAACAAGCCTCTCAACGAATCAGAAGCCAGCATTTACGAAGGACAATGACACAAGCCAATAACAAATATGGGTAGAGAGTGGGTGGGGCGTCAAGTCTGTACTCGAATACATCATGGCTCGCAGCGCATGCACTGCCTAGGCTCAACCTAAAAATGGAGTGCATCTTCTACAAAAATGGTGCAGACCTTTCCCCAAAAGTGTAAATATTACGAACAAGTGTGTAAAACATTCTGAAAAGGTGGATAGAAATGTAAAAAGTGCACTCTACTCTTTGAGAAAAATGCAGTGAAATGTTTGTGAGGATTCATTAGACCTATTCTGTGGGGCCAAATGGTGCACTAGAGGGGACCAACGCCCTCTTAAAAAAATCCATCATGTCTCAGATCCACTCCTGGCAGACACACTCCTGGCAGATCCACTCCTGGCGCCTAGATGGGTACTGACACCCACTGTGGCGGAGAAGGAGGTGGAGCTCGTGGTGGTGGAAATGGTGCCAGATTCGGAATCATTGGAGTTGGCACAAGAGATACCTCCACCAACTCTGAACCTGGGGTATATGGAGCCAAGGATACTTACCTGCAATCTTAGAACAACAATGGTGAAAACGAGGAACACTTCTTCTTGGGAAATCATTTCTTCTCCCTCACCGACTTGGTGGAGGGCAAAGACCTTGAAGAGGACCTGGACTTTGCTCACAACCTCAATCATGACCTAGCTGCTGATAATTCCTATGACATTTTTCGGAGAAAGCAATAAATAACTTTCTTTGTTGAAAGAGGCTGTACGACAATGTGTCATACCTCGAGCTGAGGCACCACAGACAGTCGTTGTGCGGGACTGTGATGAACATTTGATTTGTCCATCACATCGTTGACAAGACATAAAGCTTGAGACCTTTGGTGGTGACATTGTCGCTACTGTACCAAACAAGAACAGTCTTCTGTGAGAAATTCTTTGACAAGGTGAAGAGCGGACAACATCGAAAAGCGCAGAAAAAAAACCTGAACTTACGTCAGGCCACTAATCCGCTGCCATATGGCATCATCACCACTCCACTTCTGATGTCGAAACAGAGTTAACACCACATGCTGGCACCAGAGAGCTAATGCAGATGTTTTCTGGATCAAGTCTTATGCCTTGTATATCAAAAGGTGAGGAATCAGCAAGCAGAAGTTTCCACCTGAATTTGCAGTTCACATAAAATGTAGAAAATATATTCACAGCAGATTGCAGCCAATTAAACTTTGCATTACTAGCTTGTAAGTAACTTGCTAGCAGATTCATGGCACTTTCTACATTGTAATGTACAATGTAATGTATTGATAATGTAATATTAACGTATTTTATTCCCTCTATATAGGAGTGAGACTTCTGGTGAAATAGATTAATGTACTTAGCAAGACAAAAGATAGTGATATTCACAAGTAAACAGAGTGTTCCCCTTTCATTATATGTATGTGTGTTCTGTGGAGAACAATACAGATGCATTTTTTAAACCATGTCCTTTACCTCATAATGTTATACTTTTATATTTCTGTGGTGATATGTATTGTTTCAGCCACACCCGATTCACCCAGCTTGTTTATAAAAAAAAGATTTCATATTTATTGTCAGGTAGATGTATCGCAAGAATTGTATGCTTTGCTAGTCACCCTTATTGAACAGACCGGTGACTGTCATGATTTGCCTCTTGATAGACAGCTATGTACATTGCATTGTAAAACTAGACACAGCATGAGGCAGTTCCCATGGAAGAATTGTAGACTGGGAGACCTAAACATGGGCTGGACTTCTAACTTCCACTCTTTACGCGGAATGGTTTGATCAAGAATGACCGCTTAATGGCTCCGCTCTGCGCTCCCTATGCATTGGTGGCTTACCAACTTCTACCAGCGAATCAATACAGCTTAAACGCTGCCCTGTGAGGTGGAGCAAGATGGGGTTATTAAGGGGGGTATCTGCTGAGCTTCTGCAGAGCGAAGCACTGAATGCCACAATGCGGTTTAGGGGAGTTCGTCTGTACATCTGCATGAAGTCAGGCTAGAGGAGCTATCGTCTGTACACTTTGATCGTGGTTAGCACTTTGACATGTCCATGATTTTAAACATAACACAGAAATAAATATTTAACCTTAAAAAACGTCCATCGTCCATTGCTCTGACTGTACAACATTAGAAGGCCCGGACAACGGGAGGGCGTGTGGGCGTAGGGTTGCGGGGGTGGGTGAGGAGAGGAGAAGACACGGAAAAAGCTGCGTGACGCTACCGGCGCACAAAGGAAATAGTACACGTACCAAGTAACAACCAAGTAAAGGGGCCAGTAACCATGGGAGGATACAAATGACGACATGGCTGTACTAAAGAGGGACGAACAAACCTCATAATGAATCAGAAGAGAACATAAACAAAGGACAAACACAAAAGCCAATGAAAAATAAAGGCGGGGTATTGGGCGCAGCTTCTCTCCGTACTCAACTAACCCAGCTCTTCGCAGAGCAGTGCATGAGCGCTGGCTCACGCTCAACCTAACAAGAGTGGCACTCTGATTGATCCTAGTCTATTTTTAACCAGTTTAGTGTCTTTTGAAAAGTAAGAGTACCCATTCATAGCAAGGGGAGCACAAAGCCAGGTCTCCAGAAATTGTAAATCAAGCTGGCAAATAGAGCAATACATTCAATAAATTCCCTCCTCCTCCAGAAGGTACCACAGGCAATATACATTCCAGTAGGCCATATGCTATCACCTATGTTGAGAAACAAGCTGTGAATCCCATGTTTGACCCAATATTCCTAAAGTTCAGCATTTTCTTGGACCCTTTATGGGGGTAATACATATTTATGGGGGTAATACATATGGCTATTTTCCACTTATAGAGTGAATTGTGAAAGCCTGATTTGTTAGCCGTGATAGTCCAGCCTCATCATAGCCCAGTAAACTATGGGCCTGATTTAGAGTTTGGTGGATGGGTACTCTGTCACAATCATGAAGGATGTCCTCCCTGCCCTAAACCAGACTGTATGTTTTTGATGTGGAGAGTCTGCAAAAGGGGAAAGTCCACTGAGCACTGTTAGGACTCTCATAGTTTGATGGCTTTTCCTTAATTGGAATGTTAAATTTGGTCAGTTTCTGCTTGACCTACACTGCAGATTCTTTTCACACTCCTCCCCTACTAGCAAGACAACAGAGTGATAAGGATCACTCGAAATCCTGACATCCTTCTTCTTTTCTGCTCATCTGTGGTGCCCCTATTTAACAGACAAGGCATGTGTTGCCTAGCCCACACATCACATCAAGATAAACCGAAACATTGTCACTCCTAACTGCATCTGCAAACAATCTTGCTTTCTACCATACTCCTTGAAGCCTAAGCTTTTAACACTCCTTGCAACAAAGTGGTTTGCTCACTCTACTTCAAGGTGGAAATGAGCAGTGTCACAATTAGTACTGTCACCTACACCAAGAGAATTGTGTTTATGTTAGTAGATTTTCTTTTACAATTAATGAATACAAAATTCGGCTTCAGCACCTACATGTTTATGTTTGTCATTGATGTCCATGTCCATAACAGTGGTTTCGGGGAGTTAAATGATGTAGGAAAGTGCCCTTTTTGTATTGTCACCCTCCCTACTTTTTTCCAATGCTGATGGTTATGACTCTGAACGTGCACTGGAGTCTCCTGCCTTTCCCCAGACCCCTGTGCCAGTGCTCTCTCCCTAAAACTGTTATGTGTAAATTGAGACAAGGACTTTACCCTCCTTATAGGACCTCAGTATATAGTATCAGTGGTACCCAGGGCATGTGTGGTAAAGGGGTACCCAGGGCTTACAGCACTGTTTGTGCCACCCTGAACAAACCAAATAAACTATCAACAGCAGGCCTACCATTGCAGACTGCAGGAGCAATACAGACTGTTTGAACTCAACTTTACCCTCACCATGTGTACCATTCACCCCTAAGGAAGGCCTCCCAAAGCCCAGGAGGCAGGGCGCATTATATCAAAGGTGTGGACAGGTAAAGGCAAGCTTATATACCCTATAGTGCCCTTTACCATTAAGGGACACTATAAGTGATGGACTATCAATGGCTAGGATTACATGGGCTGGCACCCAGGTAAACCCGAGGTTAGCAGCTCCTTTATTGTATTGCCTAAATATGTCATGTTTCCTATCAAACAACGTGTCTTCTCTCCCCTGACACAAGTCTCAAGTCGAGGGCGATGTGGTATGCACCCAGGTTGCTACCTTAGACTATGCCCACCTTGGTTGCCTCAGCTTCTCTGTGCTCCGGCTGTCAAGCCCACTCTTCCTGCAGTTGCTGCCACCAATATAGGATTCTGAACTTCTGCCAGGCAGTGTGATCACTCACAAGAGTCAGAACAAAGGCCTGGGTAGGAAGTAGATCACACCTCCTCCCTTCCAGATGGTCTAGTGAAGTGGCATATCAAGGCGGTAAGCTTCAAAAGCTGCACCACCTCCATTATGCATCAGGACTGACTTCCAGAAGAGAAAACAGCCCTCCCCCTGCCCAGGCACATTTGCACCTGGGCAGGTGGGAAATTAGATAGTTAAGGAGGTGTACACCACAGAAGGAAAGCCACACTTCTACGGTGGGCAGCCCGGTCTGTACATCGGAAGAAGGGTTCTGCCATTTTTAGAAGTGGTAGAATAGAGGGTTTTGGGTAGAAAAGGTGACCCACGCCCCTGGATGTAGTCATCTCAGGAGCGGACTAGCTGTTGGGTCTAGCAGCCCATTGGCTACTTGCTCCCACACCCCTAACTCCCCTAAATCTTGGATATAATGGACACCCCTGATGCTAGAACCTCAGTTCTGAACAACCTGGGGAGAGGAGTTGGCCTAACGGCTAGGGCGCTTGACCTCGGACCTGGGAACTGGGTTCGAGTCTCGGTACATCCTGTGATTCTGGGCAAATCACTTAATCTCCCCATGCCTAACAAAAGATGAATGTGACTGGTGCTATGTAAAGCGCTCTGATACCTGATTGGATTTGGGTCAAGTTCGCGCTATATAAAACTCTGCAAAAAAAAAAAAAACCTGCATCAAAGAGGACAGAAGAAGAGAACCATGTCTGCGACAACAGGACTTGCCCAAACCAAAAGAGGGATCTTCTGCACCTATGGCAACACTCCTAGTACTGCCTGATTGAGACTCATCCTAGGCTATCTCTCAGTTTCCCTATACAGTGGGACTGAAAATGGAAGCCTGTAGCACCCTCAGACTCCTCTGGACTAGTGGCATTAGTCCCCTGAAGACTGCAAGTACTACAATGTGCTGGACCTGAAGAATCACTGGTCATTGGCCCCTCACTGTATTATTTTTCATTGACTCTAAAATGTATAACTCCAGTTGCAGGTATGCTATTCCATTCATGTTGGTGTCGAAATTAAGATAAAAATACACACTATATCTATAAATTTGTGTCGGATTTCTTTTGAGTCGTGTGAATTACTTTTTGTCCATATTGGTACTCTGGAAATGCTTAACACATGTTCCTCTAGTAAAGTCTGACTGCTCTTTGCCACACTACCAGAGCTGAGCTTAAAATTTATTAGTGTTTATTCCAGGACCATCTTTGGGTTTTGTGATCGTATTGCATGGTGAAGCCTAATCAGCATCACCACATAATACTCCACCTTCCTACAGATGGGCATAGGCACATATGATAAACCAACCAAGGCACACAATGCTATATCCACTTTCATGAATGTTATGTCACAAAGCACACAGTGCCCAAACAGCTACACACTTTTTTTGCGGCATCTTGGGATGGATCATGGTCGGACTGGGGAACCAAAGGCAGTCCTCGAAAAAATGCTCAAACCAGCTATGCTCCCTTTGTATCTCTTTGTATCCTTGGGCAAACACTCTCTTTCCATCCATCCATTCTCTAACTCTCCTTCTCTCCTCTCTCTTCTTCCTCTCTTCTTCCTCTCTGATCACTTTGTCTCTACGTTCCTTCTTTCTCATGAAGTTTCCTGCACCTGCTGCAATTAACATTGAGAAGATGAGGAAAGTGACGGATCCACCAGGAGCATCACTGGCCTTTCAAAACTAGGCTCCAAGGCTCCAGCCCACTGGGTAAATGCCCAGTGGAATAAAAGGCAGGCCAAGTGTCCAGCCCTGGGCACGATGATAAACTCATATCAATCTCTGCAACATCAGTCACCTCCGAGGGTCTACACAGACAGTGCTTAATTTATAAAACAATGAGTGCAGGTGCTGAAGCTGTGCTCAGAAACCTGCAGCTGGCGCTATTACATATTAGTGCGCAGAATACCAAGGCTGCATAGTCTGGAATCCACCACATGCCTCTCTAAATCAACTACCAGACACTCCCTGCCCCTTTATCTCACTCTTGCATGTTCCTGCTTTCTCCCTTTGTGACAATTTTACATCTTTCTCTTTCTCCTTTGTTTGCGATTTCCTATCTTACCCTTATGAAATGTTGGATGTATGTGCTAGTCCCCAAAATAAATGCCGGTGGGCCCCACCGGCAACCACCAGCTCAATTTAAGCACTGTACACATAGCTCCGGCCTACACAGCCCTCTCTAAAGAGAAACCTCCCAACAGATACCAGACTTCCAGGAACTGGCTTTCATTTTCTCACTCTCTTTCTGCTTACCTGTGATCTGACAAACAGTTCTAAAACAAGCATTGGCATAACCAATAGGTCTTGCCTTTGGGACCTTATAAGTGTTTAGCCATGCAACAGTTGCATAACTAAATACTTATAAGGTCCCAAAAGCGAGACCTATTGGCTATGCAAAGCGGCCCTGCGGCCGCGAAAGTGAAAGTAATCACGGAAAAGCGTGGCGCGCGCGCCCGTGCACATGCACTGTAGCTCTAGGCTGGCCTGGTAGCACTTTTTGGAGCCCTCTCAATAAGTCTCGCCAGACCAGCGCATGCGCTGGGTCAGGCGAGACCTAAACAGTGGCGCTCAGACCAATCCCAATGCTGCATTGCAGCATTGAGATTGGTCAAGGGAGCCTGGCTGGGTGCTTCCTGATCCCGCCTCCTGTTAAGCAGAAGGAAGGAAGGACGCAGAGGCCTAAGGTGAGGCGGCGGCCGGTCGGCGGGCCGTCCAGCCAGCAAGTAAGAGGTTCTTTTTTTTTTTACCCCCCCCAGTCCCCCACCACCACACTAATGACATCTGGAAGCAGCTGCCACTGTCTAAGAATGTATTAAATAGTTAAACCAATAAAACCGAATTGTATTAAAGATTTTAAAAAAATATTTATATGTTTTGCCCAGCACTACAACGTGAATAAACAAGAGTTTAGAAGCACTATTTTCCAGAAAAGTACATTTTCATCACTTAGACAAAAAATAATTGATTTTGTCCCTTTTTGCTTGAAGCCAGGAAATTTCATCCACTGCTACTACTGATGATCAAAAGTGGGGAGCATGGCTTAAAGAAATAAACATGCTCGTTAGTTGATTGTGAATGTTGCCTTTACGTGGGTCCCAGGTAGAGATAAGCATTGTGTTTAATAAAAATTCCTAACACACTCTTCCTGCCTTTACTTCTAGGCGCTATGCTTTACTATTGGTTCCACTTACAGAGATCTTCCGAAAGGGAGATGCAGATGCAGTGAATAAGGGTCTCATAGACAACAGTCACTCTTATTTTTTGTAACTCTGTATTTAATTGAGAGGTGCCATGTTCCATGGTGGCTCTATGGAACAACTGAGTTTGCGGATTAGTGCTATAATGTCGGGATTATTTCTTCTGTGTGATGGTTATGGGTAAGTGTCCTACTTCAAGAATTCCCAATGTGACAGTTTTGGCATTTGGGGCCCACTGGCTCATCAGAACAGCAAGGGCTTGCACTGGGTAACCTGATATTTCTCGGGTCATGGACTGTTTTTTAGACAGAAATGTTTGAAACAGTCAGCACGTTTGCCTCTTTTGGGGGCATATTATCAAGCCAGGCGATAAAATTATCGCTGCTTTAGCGGCAGAAAACTGCCGCTAAAACGGCGATAGTGGGCTTGATAATATGCTCTATGGAATTCCAATTGAAGCCCATGTTAGATGTCCTTCACATTTAACATGGGCTTCAATTGGAATTCCATAGAGCATATTATCAAGCCCATTACCGCCGTTTTAGTGGCAATAATTTTATCGCCTGGCTTGATAATATGCCCCTTGGTTTCTGAGCTGTGGTGTCTAAAATAATACACTGGGGGCATATTGTCGAGAGGCTTGTGTCCCGTTTGCGCCACGCAAAGTGGTATATGCATGACGCAAGCCTCTAAGTAAGATTTATGAAGCCACGCAAAGCTGCATTCGTGGCTTTCAATGGCTTCATAGATGTGCTCTGCGTTGCCTTACTCTGTGCAAGGGAGGTGTTCCATGGGCGTTGCGGTGGGTGTTTCCACGCAACTCCCATGGTTTTTGAAACATTCCCAGATGTACAAGGCGTGGCGCAAGGGCGACTCAAAACCCTTGATAAATATGCCCCTGTGTTTTTGCCTTTTTGCTTCCTCTATTCTTGCCCCCTGCTAACCATCTTGCTGCATTTGGTGTTCCATGCTGCTAATTGTGTTAGAAATCAACTAGCGTCCCTACATAAATCATTTTCCATGGAGGACTGTAATTTCTCTTTGAATCAGTGGTCCCATGAGGCAGATAATGTAACTCCTTTTGTCTTCCAATCTACTCAACACAGATAACCTATTTAAAATGTCAATAGTTCTCAAGGTTAAATCTACAACTAAAATTTCTAGCAAAACCAGATGTGACATTTGCCAGGATTCTAAGGGACAACATGGTTAAAAATAAAACTTCAGATCAAATCTAGTATCCATGCAGCCATTGTTCACGATGATGGCATGTATTCTTGAACAAATTTCTAATCTATGCAATCACGGTCAGTCACCACGGTGTCAATACCCTTACCTGTCCCCAGGTGGAGCTCAGAAAGCGAAAGTTCTCGTTCATCAGCTGGAGCAGAGAAAGAAATTTCTTGTCTTCATAGTCAAACCGAGTTCCAAAGACCACTGAGCAAATGACATTTGATACTGCTTTGCCGAAGACAAATGTTGGATCAAAAGCGCCCTCTGGCGTAGAAAAAATAAAAATAAATAGATTACATTAGACATCACAACGTGTTGGAGTTGTATTTGCTTTAATCAGCTCCCCACAGTGAAGAGAATATAATGACTTGTACGCTCTTATATTATGCACTGCAAAAACCTGATCTTGCCATGGAACTAGAAGTGAAGAGCATGTGCTCAAGAATCCCATTGGGTGAATGGCACCCAATCAGACAGCTCTTTAGAATGGCAGTAACATTATTATAATTGCTTCTTATTGAATCTCAGCTGGGAGTTCTGTAAATTCGGACTGAAAATTACCCAAGTATTTTTCCATTTGGACGTTTAAAGATGGCATTAGATGTGTGAATGGGTGATGGTGTGGATGTTCCTTTAGGTTAATAGGGCAGAACCCCGAGAAATACCTGGAGGTGTTCAGCAATGCAGAAATGTGTGGCCCAGACTCCACGACAACCGCCATGCTTGTGTAATCTGGCCTCCCTGTGTGTTTGACACAGCAGTTACTCAATTCTTATGCAATTGTTGGTCTGACATAAGTATTAAGCCTGCGTCTTTTGAGAGATGTAAATCATTTCTGTTTTCTGGTTCGACTGCTCCTCTGTTGATCATTGGAGGACAGTTATTCTACCGTCCACATGTTGCATACCTTTTGACTCAACACTTTTAAAAATTTTTTATTACAGGCATCCCACGGATTCTTCCAACTAGTTTTTGTCAGAAGAACACGAATATTGCTACTCAGTTTTTTGGCATATCTAGATGTTGAAGAAATGATTCCTAAATTCAGCATAGAAAAATGTTTTGCACAGTTGTGATCACTGTACTCTCCCTAGGCCTGGGCTAAATTTCCGTTCCGCTCGCGGAAATTGCGATAATTTGACATTTTCGCGTTCCGCGGAGAGCGTGAAAATGTCAAAATTTCCACATTCCGCAGCTTAGCGATAATTTGTTTCTCGCTCGCGCTGTAAAATAATACATTCTCGTGCGCGCGCGATCGCCTTACCTGAATCCCTCGCCGGCAAGTTTTCCCGATCCGGTCGCGTTCTCCACGAGATGTTGGATTGTTGGTAGCCATTTGCGCTGTCTCGCGACAGTTCGCGCCCGCAGTAATGTCATTGGTCGCGCGATCACGTCTTTCTTCTCGCGATCATGCACCGCGAGAAGAGTGAAAACAAGATGGCCGCGCCCGCGAGCAACCGCATGGGTAAGTTGGCGAGCCGCGACCACGCAGAAAATACCGCGAAGGGGCGGGAAAAAAACCTCCGCATCTTCGCGATATTGCGGAGATTTTTAACATTTTCTCGATAATTTGCGAAAGTCACTTTCGCAAATTCCGCCCACCCCTAACTCTCCCCATCAATTGCGCCAATGAGGTATACCAACAAAAACCTTAGCAGAAGAAAGGGTTCTGACTTGATAAATGAAGGAATAAATCACATGAATCTTTTGGCATGAATTAATGGAGCCCACAAAAAAGTTTTCTCACTTAGACATAAACTATGAGCTTACGCTTTTTACAAAAATGTGTCAGTAGCGAGACCCCGTTAAGAAGAAACAATGTTCTAATTAATGGCCATAAAACATGTACAGAGGTACGGTCCAAATGAAATATTTTGACATTTCGACCCTTAATGTTTTCAATGCTTAAGATCATCAAAAATTTGAATGAGTTGGGACTCAAGAACTTTGCATTGCTTTTGAATTGGTGGAGATATTGTTTTCCTTATGCAATGTACATGCCCTCTGGGATGTCCACACTATTGAAAGGTGGATCCATGATCAAAAATCTGTTGTTGGGACAGTAGCGTAGTTTTGTTTTATGTATATAGGGTTTGGTTTGTAAAATATATGTCTTTTATATATGCTCAGCAAAAAATGAAAAATGAGATGTGAATTGACACACATATGAAAGGATAATTAAAAGTGTCCTTATCCAAAAATATTGCTTTATTTGTTCCTCCATACCATTTTCTTTACATTAAGATCATCATCAGAGCATGAAAAGTGAACTGAAGCTATTCGGGTAACTCTCCTGACCCACTGCATGACCCTGAAGGCAGACTGGGAATCAAGGGCCAGATGTACTAAAAAGTCATTCCCTAATTGCGAATCCTTGCAATTTACAATTAGGAAATCGTAAAACGACATGTACGAAAGTGTTTTGAATACTTTCTGCGATTCCCAATAGGTCTCAAATGACCTACCTTATGATGAATATTAATGCAATTTGCAGCTCATTAGAAATTCCAAAAATGACAGGCATGGTGGCCTGCTGAGTGAGCAGATCACCATGTCTGTGATTACTTTTGAATAAAGCAATATCTATTTTTTGTAAAGTAGCCCGTTTTCCTGAAAGGAAACGCGATGCATTACAAAAAGAAAAATGAAAAGTTTTCTTTTCATTTTTTAAGATTAGGCATTGGTCATTGAGACCACTGCCTAATCTTTAAAAAAGTCCCTACCTGTTTGCCAATGGGTTACCACCGACTTGAAAGTGGTGGTAACTGCAGATGTTTTGCGACTGGATTACCAGTCGCAAAGCATTCCAACATACCACTGTGTATTGCTATTAGGAAGGGACGCCCTTAATACGACCCTTGCTAATAGTGTCCCGCAAACCCTATTTTGCGAGTCGGTAATAGGTTACTGACTCACAAAATAGGGTTGGTACATGCCAAAAAGCATTTTACTGGTCGCAAATGGCCGGTAAAATGCTTTGTACATCTGGCCCTAAGAGTCTACTCAGAAAGTTGAATAAAGTTCTGTCTTAGTGACCATGAACAATAGCAAAAATGTGTATGCTCTTAATTTGGTAGCAGGAGGTGCAGTCTGAAAAGTGCCACTTCCAGAATGCTTTCTCTCAGTACTGTTAAGAAGGCCTTTTCGGCCTTTCTTCGCTTGCTTTACTGATCCATTCCAATTAGTTTACTTAAGGGTAGAAAATGATTTAGTCACCTAAAATGTGAGTGATTATTCCCTATCTAACATACTCATTAATAAACATATTTCACCAATGACATGTATAGAAAAAAAAGTCATACATGAAGAAGCGAATGAAGAGAATTATAGAATATCTGCACCTGCAATAAGGGGGACAGGATATTACTCACTTTTGTTATAGAGTAACTAGTCCACAAAACGCTATGGGTCATTTATACAAAAGCATTTTTGGGGTTTTAACCGCAAAAATACTTTTTCATTTGTAGAAAACACAATGGAACGGATTACGATGTCGGTAGGAAAGCCTCCAACCGACAGTCGGATTCCCATTGACCGTGTCGGAACCCATCGTAATCGGTTGGTTGAAATAGTTTTCAACCGACCGATTACAATGCTCATGGTCGGAAGGGGACCCGTTCGATCAGTCCAAATCGGTCCTGAACTGCATTCGGAGAATCAGAGTCGGTCGGAGCCGATTTGTACGGCTCTACGGAGAGCGTTGCTGACCGCCCAATTATGATGTCGGATTTTTACAACCTTTCCGGCTTGGTCAGAAACTGACTTCAGGAGCCCCTAGCCCCTTCATCCTGAGGCCTCTGGTTTGGGGTCGAGGGGGTTCCGAAGGGACACCCCTGTTAAACCATGCAGAAGTGTGGCAGGCACCATGGGGTGCCCGCGACAGTGTGTAAGGTTTTCCGTAGACACTCATTTTCCCAATAGGAGCCTGTGTTGTCGGTTGTAACACAGGCTCCTATGAAGTCAATGGGAGTTCTTCCGAACGGTGCTTGGAAGCATCATAATCGGTCGGGAAGAACCACCATCCTCGAGCCGGTTGGAACCGAATCTGACAAGGAGTCGGGCAGTTTAGTTTCAGGCCTACATCGTTATCAGGCCCAAAGTGCGATTCAGTAACATGTTACTGAATCACTATTTGTATATGGTGATTCAGTATTTGGAAGGGGCAAGTTTAGGGTATCCTTACTAAAAACTGGATTACAGTGCTATGTATCAATGTTTTGCAACAGAATTATGGGTGCAAAACATTCCTTTTCTACTGACACCTCAAGGGTGAGGGTAACTATTCGCAAATGGGAATAGGTTCCCTTGGAACCCTTTCCCCTTTGTGAATGTTGAAACAAATATTTTTTAAGAGCAGGCCTACTCTTAAATAAATGAAACTTAAATGTTTTGTTGAATTTTTTGAAAAACATGCTGTTTTCTTTTAAGTAAAACGGGCTACATCTTAAAAAAAAAAAAAGATTGTTTTACTAAAAAGCAATCACAGACATTGACATAATGGTCTGCTGGGTGCAATTCCTAATGGGTCGCAAATTGCAACCTACCTCATTAATATTCATGGGGTAGATCTTTGGTGACCCCATTAGGAGTCTCTATTTGATGTTTGTAAGTTTTCTTACATTAGGAATTGTGATTTCCTAATTGAGATTTGGTAAAAATCGCAGGTACACATGGCCCCTATATTAGGACTTTAAGCACCTCATGTATAAATGGATTTTCAATAAACCAGGAAGTGGGAAAAAATTCAAATAATAAATATTTTGGGAACTGTTGAAAAAAAAAGGGGAAGCAGCGTAAAACACTAGCTTTAGGGTTATGTTTGAATACTTATGTATAAGCGCTGGACCTCTATAAAAAAAACACGCTTTAGTGGTGAAGTTGAAGAAAAGAGGAACTTGCTCTCCCAGCATGTTTGAATTTGAGGGAACCCTTTAGAGAAACTAAAATGCCTGGACTAATGGCACATATAACTTCTTGCCTGCCAAAGGCGATACTTAGGTATTAATGAATCGACATCTAGTTCCCTATTATAACACAAGCGCATACCCACCTTTGTAATGGCTGAATTTTTAAAAGAAAATAATTTTCTATGCATCATGCGCCTGCCTGAATTCCCATGCTCTAAACATGCATGGTCACTACATATCTGCCACCTAGGAAAAAGTATTAATTTAGGGCCAGATGTACAAGCGTTTGCGACTGGAAAAATGCTTTTTTTCTGATGTACAAATGCAAAATGCGATCTGGTAACTTGTTACCAAATCGCAATTTGTATTTGCCATTCGTTATTTAGAAGGGGCGTGTTTTGGGCGCCCCTTCCAGATACCGAATAGGTATTGTATGTATTACCGTTTTGCGACAGAATTCCAGTCGCAAAACAGTTATACTTTATCATCAATTAAAATGTGGAGGGAACCCATTCGCCAATGGGAAGGGCTCCCTTTGGGACCCTTTCCTCTTTGAGGATGTTGAAAAAAAATGTTTTTTAAGAGCTGTGCCTACTCTCAAAAAACGAATCTGAAAAGTGCATGAGGAAGGACTATTTGCGACCTATTAAAAGAGTTTCATACATTAAGAACAGTGATTTGCAGGAAATCACAATTAGGAAATTGCTATCTGCAATCTTTGGACATCTGGCCCTTAGAGTGCCTGGAACAAGTCAGTAGGATTGAGCCAAAACTTGTCAAATGAGCCTCATGAGCCCCAGGGAAAGTGCACAGTCATGAACTGTACTCCCCTCTTTAGAGGCCCAAAGAGAGGTCAGTGATGCACATGTACACTACCCGTCTGTGAAACTCAGTCTGAATTGACAAGTGAGCCAATGTGCTACCTGCATTACAGTATTTGAGAGAGGCTTTGGAGTCCCCTAAGAGTAATGTAACCTTGCACTGCATCAGCCTCAATAGAGGATTGCAGGGTCATTCGAGGTTTTGGGAAGCTGGCTGGACTGTCAGAGCGCTCCTGAAAAATCTGCCAACATCTGATTTTGTTTTCACCTTTGACATGCTCTGCAAGTGTCATTAAATGAAACATTAATTTTGTGGGCAATGCAGCAAGGATGTGTTTTCAGGTGAGTGCTTGCAAAATTGCTGGACTTTGATTTTGTACTTTGCACGGCATTCATCAGAAATGCTCATGAAACCTGAAAATCTATTTTTAAACAGCTGTGGGAGAAAATATGTATTTATTTTATTTCTGGTATTTTATTTATTCCTTTTCTGCATTTATAGAGCGCACATTCATCCCAGAAGGTATAGGATGTGTGTTATATAAATGCTGGGAATAAATAAAAAAATGCTGGAAATAAAATCACCCCAACATTTACATAGTCAACAATTGCTTTTCTTTTCTTTCTCGGAAATATATGGGAACCGGTTTCGAGTCTCGGCAATGACGCTGAACATCCTGTGAAAATCTTGCTTTTTAATGTTTCTATTTAGTTACCACCTTTTATTTGCTAATTTATTTCACTTTTATTAAACAGTTGTTTTTGGCCTTCTGTTAAATAGCGTAATGCAAACATTTGTTATAGATTGGATTATTAGAGCTGTAATATAGAACCTGGCATATTGTAACTTATGTTATATGATTGTCCAATCATTTTAAAATTTTGGACCAATGTTTGGGATAGAGTTTCTCAAATATTTTGTATTAATATTGTTCTTTCTATAAAGTTGTTATAAGTACATTTTCAACTCTAATATTTCCTTTATCATACATGGATATGATGTTATTTAATATTTTAATTTCCTCTGCTATTAAATCTATTACTGTGATTGGAAATCTGCTAACATTTTGTCCACGCATTTCTTGTGGCATTGGATTTTATATATGAGAAATTGAATAGAAATCTCTTTTAACAAAAATGAGAAGTGTTCTTCAATCAAATCTTTAACATGGAAAGCCCTGAATGAATATGTTTCTAATTGCTGAATATATCCAAGTATTTATATTATTGCTAACTTATAGTGCATCAGTACCTCTATATACGTTCTTATAATGTATGTTTATTGTAGATTGCATACTGTTCATATTCACGTTGTCTTTTATGTTTTTATCCGATTTGCATAATTTTTTTCTCACTGCACAACACTTTTTTGCTGATATTTTGTATCGATTTATATGGTCGTGTGCTTTATAAAATTCACTATAATATTTTGAAGAAAAAAATAGCTCTGTATGTTCATGTGTCTGATGTGGAACTGAGTGTGAGTTGGCGTTCTATACATAACAAATGGTATTACTCACCATAAAATGACTATTTTTTTCGCCTCACAAAGATGAAAGTGTGAGCTGGCCCTACCAGACTTTGTAACTGACCTGCGCACGTCTCTGTAACAAGAGTGTATCCCATTACAGTATTTTGCAGGGCAGAAGCTGCATTCATATTTTTTTTTATTTATCTGATAGATTTTATTGATTTTGATTTCCTTTTGTAAAGCTGAAGGCATGGCTGATTTGAGTGACCAAGCCTCATTGCACACCTTTGTGTGTGTATCTTCAATGCACCTTTCACTTAGTGCAGAGTGTGACATGGGGTACCAAGAGAGGAGAAGCCAGCTCTATCATTATTGTAGGTCTACATTTTTCCTGAGGATAGTGAAACTGCAAGTCCCAGTTTGAAAAGTGTTATTTGTTAAGAAAATATAAATAGGACTGACTGACGGATGTCAAGGTCCAAACAATTCTGCTGCTGATACATAATGCATATTTCCTCTTCTTCGCCTTCCCCATCGCAATAGTTACTCCATGAGTGAATGTACCCATTCGAGAAGTGTTATGGGTGGTTCCTTCTACTCATCTATGGAAAGAGAAGACAGCTTTGAAACAGTGGAAGGAGAATGGTGAATGGGTACCTTCACTCATGGATTAAGTACTGGGAAGAATAAAAGAGAATCGGAGTGATGGAGATGACCGGTTAGTAATTTGAGCATTCCCAAATGCTTAGCCAGCCATCTGTCCCATGTTTCATCTGGACAGATTACCTTCTAGAGTTTGTAGGAAGTAGCCAAGTTGCAGATATGTAGTTTAACAAGCATTCACAAAGTCAGTGGGTCTGTCTTTAATGTGCTAATGTATGCATTATATTACTACGGCTTGGGATTCTCCCCTTAAAATCTTTTACTTCTAAGTGGAACCTCAACGAAAATGCCACTAGTATATGTGACCTCTGCAATGGAGGAGTGCAAGACTTGAAGCATGTTCTGTTTGTATGTCCTAATTCAACATTGGTTGATGCCAGAATGCGGTACTTAAAATTAATTCAAACTAGATGCAATAGTACATCAGTACAGAGCTTGACTTCGCTTCTTAACCCCTTCGCCGCGGCACGAATTCCGCCGCGGCGCTGGGGGGGGTCCGGGGTCAGCGCGGCACCGCCATGCTCGTGACGGAACCACTCCGTCATGAGCCACGGGCGCGCTGTGCTCATGACGGAGTGGTTCCGTCACGACTCCGCCCACTTGCATTGTTCGCCCGCACAGGCGGGGAATCAGTGCCGCGTGGGCGGAGCGGTCGCCAACGGCCGCAGCATGACGGAACCACTCCGTCATGAGCACACGGCGCCCGTGGCTCATGACGGAGTGGTTCCGTCATGAGCAGGCAAGGGGTTAAATCACTGCCTAATGAATTTGTGTGTTATAATCTGTTCAAATTTCTAAAAACTTTTTTTAAATTCTATTGAAATAATTATTTTGTTAATATTCAATAACAAATGCATTTTTAAAATTTGTTGTTCTCAGCAGAGAACTAAATCAAATAAACTTAAACTTGAAACTTGCTAATGTATGTAAACAGAGCTCAGGCTAGCACATTAAAGCCAGAAATATTGGCTTTGCCAATGCTTACTTTTTAAATGTTTTCATGATAATAATGTAGTTTGTTAAACCGTATTCCTGTGAAAATTATTGTTCTACAATGTTTCTCTATTACCTTTGATCCGGACCAGAAAAAACTCTGTCAAGGCACCTAAGTCATCCATTTGGTATTGAAACACGAGCAAAAGGGTTGGATGAAAACAAATAAGAAATCGGTTTGCTTCAAAATGGTTTGCGGAATGTGTCAGACTCCAACATCAGAGGGAATTGCCTAGACTTACAGCCTTCTGCGTCTCCTGCACCACCGCCACACAACAGGAGCAAAAAAAAAGAACTACCTATTTCAGATAGAAGACTGTAATTCACTAATCAGCACACTTACAGGAACAGTTCTCATGTATAAAATGGTGGTGGAATTATGGCTAATATTCCACACTTTATTAGCCACAGTACCTTTAGTTTTTCTAAGTTCTTCCGCCAAAAACTGTGCCTCCTCCTGGATCCGCTCTTCGATGCTTCTCTTTCCCATCCCACAATTCCTTAAGGTCATGAGTGAAAATCGCCGCAGTTGCTTCCAGCGCTCTCCATTGCTAATGACAACACCTAGAACAAACACAGGCTTGATTATTCTCCTAATGTTTCTTTAAGAAGCGAACACTATGAAAATGGAGAGTAATGTTTACTGGGTGGTGTTGACGCTACATTGCACTACTTCTGCCTCTTACATAGCATAGACTTTAGCTTTCTTACCTATACATTATTCCTCATTAGCTGCGCATGGAGGACAACATGGACCAGAAAATGGAAGACGTAGAACTCTGAGACTTTCCATTTCATGAATAGAACGTGAGAGATGCAGACACTCTATTTGACATAGAGACAGGTATACATGGAGTAGGAAAGAACTAGGCTACTCAAGATCTCAATTAGGCAAGGCAACTGTTTATCTAACCTCCTCGTTTGCTCCTACCTATTTTGGAACTGAGCCCCATCTTTACTTGGACCCGCCACAAGTAGGTCCCTAGTCTTCCAACTGCAAATTCTCCTTCTGGGCAATGCCTCATTCCCTAAATGCCTCCATTTTAATGCAATCAAGATCTGGCTATTGATGACACCATTTTTGGTACACAAACTCCCCTTGTGTGAACATGGCAGGAAATGCCGAAAGGCCTAACAGCTTAACAAATAAACAAGGAACAGATGAATGATCGAAGCCCCTGTGTCGGTGCCCGTTTCTGATTGGGGAAACTGGAGTTGGAGTTTGTGGGCTCCCCTTAATAATGCAGATTTGGAGGAAACTCACACCCCACACTGAAGTCACATTTTTAGAGTCAGTCATCAGTCTGACTACCATTGTCGCCCATAGTCCAAGATGTTTAGTGCATAACAGAGTTGTCCAGCAGTACAGAAGAGCATCCATGATATTTGGGTCTCTTAGTGATAATGATCAGATTTAGGAGGGTTTTTTAGAACCACAGGGTCTCAGGACTTCCTATCATGAGAGAATCATAAATGAATGGGAAAGCAATTATTGTTAGAGCAAGGCACCCTGCCCTTCCCTCTTGCATCAATGGCTGAATCCAAAAGGGAAAGGTCTGGGTGATAATCTTTTTAAAGCCCCTCCCTCTATGACATTAGAAACTATTGAACTTTGAGAGCCATTACACAATAGACTTGGTTTAGATCTGTGATAGACACCTTCTCCCCATAATGGTGGTGCACGTCACATGGCTTTCTCAACATCAAACTATGGTTATCAAAAGAGCTTTGAAATTGTGTTTAAACAATGGCTTTAATAGGACCTGTTTCATGGCTCTACAAGCTAATTTCACCATCTAAAGTTGTGGAAAGTCAACAATCCACACTTTCGTAATGTTACCAGTTAACTATTCTCAGACCCACCTGAGACAATGAGATACAGCCTTCATTCAATTGTAGTGCAAGGTTAGCTGGATGCTAATCGAAGTTCACATCCCCTGTGTGCTTGGAGAACTAGGAACAATCTCATGAGAGGCAGAGAGACTCTCACACAATTCATGAACTCTCAAAACCTTCCATGGCAAGTCTCTCACTTTAAACAAGTTACAAACATCTTGTATGATACAAGTCAGTCAGTCAAGACAACTTTATTTCGCCAACACAATGATGGCATAAAAAGTATTCTATAAAAACAACAATTTTCATTGATGTTATAATTTTAAATTACATATGATCACACAGATTCATTACAAAAAAGAATTTAGATAAAAAAGATTATTTGTGTTTTAAAATGAGTAATAAATGATGAATATACACAGAGTTAATATATAGTTCAATGAATTAGATTACAATTTAAAAATCAAGTTGGGAATATGATCTTATTTTCCTCAAAGCAGATAAAAAGAAGGCCATTTGTTGAAAGCAGTACACACCAATGGTTTGATTTTGTGTTTTTTGTTAAATCTGACAGTCGGGTTGACAAGCCTGGAGTTACCGCATGTGTAGCCAGGTGCTAGCCTGAGGCAGGAGACATATTAAATAATACTTATAACATATTGTCCTGGAGAGAAGGTGCTTGGACTTGGGCCAAAGAGACTGAATTCCTCAAACGTATTTGTCTTCTTGGGATGTTTTGATCAAGCTCTGTATTCTGGAACTTTTGACAGCTGTCATAGAAGAATTTTTGAGATATACAAAATGACACTAAATCAGGGGTCTCCAACCTTTTCTGCATTAAGAGCTACTTATGTTCAGGGAAAAGCATCCCAAGCTATTAATATTAGTGTTGTAATTACGACCACCCCAGACAATAGAACTATGAGTGACCATCATATTCACGATTACTAGCAGTGATCACCTCATTGCACTAGACAGGGTTTCTAGAAGTTATTTAAAAATGTTTGTCAATTACGCATACCTCTACATGGGAAATACACAACCCATTGCCCCTGACGTTAAGGTTATGGTATTAATAATAAGCCTGTCCAACACCACACGATTTATCAGTCAAATGTCAGTTTTGAATATATCTTGGAAATTGAACCATTTTCCTCCCAAGGTCAGTGTATGAGATCTGAAAATTCACACATTTTCGTGTTCAAAACACACGCTCGACTTTATTATACATAAATTAATTCAGTCAAGCAAAAGATTCTAATTTAGCAGGCTGGGCTGCACACAGGAGAGCTACTTACAGCTAGCTATAGAGCTACCAGTAGGTCACGAGCTTCCTATTGGAGAGGCCTGCTCTAAATGTACTGTCTTCTAGCAACTGCAATGTGGATGGGAGTGGTGAGATTTTTTTTTATGGCAAGGTGCTAAGGAGAGGAGACAAGCTTCAATGATCTGAAGCTACTCAAAGTACCTTACATATTCCTGGTAAAGGGTATTGTGATGGTGTAGGTGAGGCTCAATAAGTGCCAAGTTGGCCTGAAAGATGAGAGTTTAGGTCACACCAGAAACACATACTCAGAATCAGTGTGGGAGGTAAAGCACAGTTTCAATGCATGATACACCTGTGGTATTAGTGAAAGATCAACATCGAGCAGATGTAAAAGGTTTTTGCATTCGTAACACAAATGGTCCAAAGTGCCATGGAGGTGGAACATAGATGTCTCAGCCTCATCTGACTTGGGCTACCGACTAACGACTACACAGACTCTGATCTCTGTGAAGTTGAAATTAAAACTTTTGTAATTCATTCAAGATTGAAAAGATTGCAAGTAGCTTGTTTGTGAAGGATACTAAAACAAAGATGGTGAATGGCCTAGAATATTGAATTACCTGATTATCAACAACATAGCTAGAAATGACAATCTGAATGTTCAGTTGTGGTACGCTGAACACTAGAATCGAACAATGAATGACTGGTGAGATGACTGACAGCTAAAGCATTTTTTAGTTTAAGCACGCTGAGGGCGAATGAAATGGATAAATAGAAACAAATTTGGGACAATTCTCAAAGCTATTGGCACCGGCAAACTGTGCTTACACTTCCCCATATATGGCGACCGCACGCAGCGGGCGCGCCGCTGGCATGTCGAAGGCCCTACTAAGGCCAGCTCATCTGCACCCATCTGTGCCTGGACCGCGCCCAGCGCCAGAACCCCTGGTCCCCGCGCCCGCCATGACGACCGCCGCCGCTACGATGCCAGCACACTCCATGCTCTCAACTCCGAACGGACCCACACCTGCTTCAAAGCCGCCCCGAAACGCACACAGGGTCCCTTCACCTGCTGGAACTGCAGCTACACCAGCCTCAGAGCCGCCGAACCACCCACCAAGAAAGGCTACAATCATCTCCAATGCATCCTACTGAACACCCGCTCCGCACGCAAACATGCCGTCGAGCTCTGGGACCTGCTCAACACTTAATCCCCGGACGTCGCCTTCCTGACAGAGACCTGGATGAACAACTCCTCCGCACTCGACATCGCCATTGCCATCCCAGACGGCTACAAGATCACCCGCAGAGACCGCCCCAACGGAGTCGGAGGAGGAATCGCCATCTTCCACAAGAACAGCATCAGGATCTTGACCAGCACCGACGACACTCTCAGCACCGCCGAACACATGCATTTCCAGATCCACACAGACCCCAACTCCACCCTCAGAGGAACCCTCGTCTACAGACCCCCCGAACCCCAACTCCAGTTCAGCGACTCCATCGCCGACTTCATCAGCACGCACGCCCTGACCTCCAGCGACTACATCCTCCTCGGAGACCTGAACTTTCACCGTGAGAACAACAAGGACAGCAACTCCACCACCCTGATCAACAGCCTCGCCAACTTCGGACTTAAACAACTCGTTACAACGCCAACCCACTCCGCCGGCCACACGATCGACCCCGTCTCCTCAAGCTCCCACTTCTCCTTCAGCCACACCACCGAACTCCACTGGACCGACCACCGCTGCATCCACTTCGACTTCCAGAAACCCACCACACACCACCGCACCCAACAGATCCCCCGCGGCTGCTGGAGCAAAATCACCGAAGTCCAACTACACGCATACCTCGCTCTCAGCCCACCCACCCAACTCTACAACACCGACGACACTGCCCACAACCTCAGACGCTGGATCGACGACTGCACCAACACCCTCGCCCCGCTGAAGAAACCCTCCTACAGAGACACCAGCAAGAGGGCCAGCTGGTTCACTCCAGAACTCCTAGCCTCCAAGTGAGCCTGCTGGAAACTAAAGAAAAAATGGCACAGTGAGCAGACTCCGGACAGCCACGCAGCCCACAAGGACGCCACCCGCAACCACCACCACCTCATCAAGACTGCCAAGAGGACCTCCTTCAAAGACCGCCTCAACAACAACACACACAATAGCAAGGAGCTCTTCAACATTGTGAAGAAACTTTCCAACCCCAGCTCCAACACCAACGACATCCCGCCGTCGCAAGCCCTGTGCAACTCCCTCGCCGCTTTTTTCCACCGCAAGATAGCAGACATCCATGACAGCTTCAACAGCCAGACAGCCCCAAAAAACATCAACACAACAGACTCCCCGCACACTATCGACCACAACCCCCTGCTAGCCTGGGCCATCGTGAACCTTGATGACACCATCAAGACCATGAGCACAATCCACTCCGGCTCCCCTTCAGACCCTTTCCCGCACCACATCTTCAACAAAGCCAGCAGCTCCATCGCACCCCATCTGCGCAACGTCATCAATCTCTTCCTCGAGACCGCGACCTTCCCAGAGAGCTGGAAAGACGCAGAGATCAACGCCCTACTCAAAAAACCCAAGGCGGACCCAAGAGACCTCAAGAACTTCCGGCCCATCTCCCTGCTTCCATTCCCGGCCAAGGTCATCGAGAAGATCATCAACAGACAGCTAACCCGATACCTTGAAGACAACAGAATCCTGGACCCTTCCCAGTCAGGGTTCCGCAGCAACCACAGCACTGAGACTGCCCTCATCACCGCCACCGACGACATCAGGACCCTGCTGGACAACGGTGAGACCGCTGCCCTCATCCTCCGGGACCTCTCCACCGCCTTCGACACCGTCTGCCACCACACACTATGCACACGCCTCCACGCCATAGGGATCCGAGACAAGGCTCTGGAATGGACCACCTCCTCCCTCTCCGGCAGAACCCTGAGCGTCCGCCTCCCCCTTTCCGATCCGAAGCCTCCGAGATCATCTGTGGCGTACCCCAGGGCTCTTCCCTCAGACCAACACTGTTCAACATCTACATGGCCCCGCTCGCACACGTCGCCTGACAGCACGACCTCAACATACTCTCCTACGCCGACGACACCCAACTGATCCTCTCCCTCACCAAGGACCCCATCACCACCAAATACAACCTTCACAAAGAAATGAAGCCCGTCGCCGACTGGATGAAGATCAGCCGACTGAAGCTGAACACGGACAAGACGGAGGTCCTCATCCTCGGCTCTAACCCTTCAGCCTGGGACGACTCCTGGTGGCCGACGGCACTGGGGGCAGCCCCAACACCCACCGACCACACACGCAACCTGGGACTCCTCCTCGACTCAACGCTCTCCATGACCAAGCAAATCAATGCCGTCTCCTCCTGCTTCAACACCCTCCGCATGCTCCGCAAGATCTACAGGTGGATCTCAACAGACACAAGAAGAACAGTCACCCAGGCCCTCGTCAGCAGCAGACTCGACTATGGAAACGCCCTCTACGCGAGAGCCCCGACCAAGCTCATCAAACGTCTGCAACGCATCCAAAATGCCTCTGCACGACTGATCCTCGACGTACCATGCCACAGCCATATCACTCCCCACCTGAGAAACCTGCACTGGCTCCCCGCCATCACGAGGATATCCTTCAAGCTCCTCATCCATGCACACAAGGCACTCCACAAGACCGGTCCAGCCTACCTCAACAGACGACTTTCCTTCTACATCCCCAACCGCCAGCTCCGCTCCGCCGACCTCGCACTCGCCACCATCCCTCGCATCTGGAGAACAACCACCGGCGGAAGATCCTTCTCCCACCTCGGCGCCAAGACCTGGAACACCCTCCCACTGACCCTACGACAGACCCAAGACCTGCTGATCTTCAGGAGGCTACTCAAGACCTGGCTGTTTGACCATTAGCGGCCCCCCGCCCTCCCTCCCAGCGCCTTTAGACCCTCGCGGGTATGTAGTGTGCTATACAAATGATCGATTATTGATTGATTGACACTTGGCCTGGGAGGAATTTCGATTATTCCAGAGAAATCAGAACAGGTTTGGAAATTCTCCGTTACTCTTTGACGCAGAATTACCTATAATGATGCAATTACGTCTGCCATAGTAATTAAAAGTAAGTTTGGGGGAAAATGCTATTGGGAGAGCACATTTAGCATTTGTGAGCAGCTGCTTGTGCTGCTGTTTATGTTCTGTTGTATTTAGAGCTATTTTATTAGTGAAAAATGCCTCCTAATTTTGGAGGCAAGAGTGCATTTTTTGAGCTAAGAAACAAGTGCTAAATGCCAGGATACACTGGGGAAAAATCCTACCCAAGTGCACCTTTAGCAAACACACTTGGCTGCTTTACGATCTTTGATCATGTTCTGTTCCATTTAGTGTTATTTCTCAGCAAAAAATGTATCCTCCCGTCCATTTGGATGCAAGGGGGGATTTTTGCGCAAAGAAAATGGCGCTAAATGCCCTATTAATTACCGGTAATCTTCATTACTCTTGGTCCATTGTCCTCGTCCCATTCCTTAACAAAGTGGAGATGACTATCTCCACAACAGAAAAGAAGAGCAGGAGAATGCTGGGATACCTAAACCCACCCCTCCCACTGGGAGTAAATAGGCTGTACTATCCCAGCATTCAGCCTGAAATACCAAGCCACCAACCGGAAGGCCGGCCGTACGGGAGGGAGGGAGGGGCGTAAAGAATGGGATGAGGACAACGGGACCAGGAGTATGAAGATTACCGGTAAATAATAGGGCATTACTTCCCGGTCCCTCCAGTCCTCGTCCCATTCCTTAACAAAGTGGAGAATACCAAAGCAAACAACCCTGCCTTCCGGACACCCACCAACACCAGGGACACCACACCAAAAGCGGCACCCAACAGAAGCGAAAGGGAGCCAACTAAAGATAAACACAGGCAGGAGCACACAAACAGCAACGCCCCCAACCAAGCTAACGGAGCCGAAATCCCAAAACGAGCAGGGGACGGCCAGGGAAACCCCAACACAAGGAGCCTAATCAAGGAGCCACCACCCAAGGGGCAGACAACCAACACCAGGAACCACCCCACCAGCCACAGAGGAGGAGAACCCAAGAAAGGACCAGGAACAGACCACAAGAACAGCGATGAGGCCACCACAGAAGAAGACCCAGCGCAAGGAGTCAGGGCCACAACAAGAGGGACACAAGAACCCCAGGATAAGCCAGAAGGAGGCCCAGCACCCAAAGCCAAACCCCAAGGGAAACCCCAGAGAGGCCGAAACAACCGGCAGAAGGGGATCCAGAAGAAGCAGAAGTGCCCACACGGCACCACCAAGCAAGGAAGGGTAACCGACCAGGGAGAAACAGCCAAGGGCGAACCCACAGCACCAGGCACCACCAGTCAGCTGACCAACCAGGGACAAACCAGGCCAAACCCAGCTGAACGCCTGAGAGTAGACGAGAACAGGCCTGCGCAGGGCGGCAAGGCCGAAGGCCCTGAAACACCACCCGCCAACAGGAACACAGCAGGAGCAAAGACAGAGAGCAAACCTCCAAGACGAGGGAAGAAATTGGCCCACCGCCGAACGAACCCACATGACCCCACCAAAAGGCATAGGGGAAGGAAGAAGAGACGGAAGAAGGCCCGCCAAAGCAAGAGACCAAGTAACAACACGAACAACACAGGACCAACCCCCACACACCAGGGGAAGCCACCAGCAGAGCTGCAAAGACCAAAGAGGACAGAACCAGAAAAGAATGCAGGCACTGACCCAGAGGGGCAAACAGGAAGAGAGGGGGCTGTAACCACAAGCAATCACCCCCCCACAAAGTTGACAACACCGGCAACATAGAGTCCAGAGGCACAGAAAACCCAGAGCCACGCCAGGCCCCACCAGGACATGGGGCAGGAACAGCCAGAAGCCAACCCCAGCAGAGACACCTGAGAGCCGCAGAAAGGCCGCCACAACCGGAGAAGAACCCGGGGCACAGGGACAGGCCAACAGGCTAGGCTAGAGGCACACATCCCGAAAGCAGGAGACACCGGGACACGAACCCAGCACCCCACCCAACAAAGGCCAGGGAGAGACCAACCAGGGCGCAACCAAGAGAGACATCACCAGAGGGCCAAACACGGAACAGAGGAAGACCAAACCCTAGAACAGGGAAGGAGGAAACCCCCACCAACCAAGAGCTGACCCACCGGCCAGGACGACAAAGGATGACACCAAGGAACCACTCAAGGCGAATCCCAAGAGCAGCCTCAGAAGGGCAAAAACAGGAGAGAAAGACAGGGAGGCCCACAGCCCAACCCTGCAGGCACCCCTACAAACACCCAAGAAGCCAGCAGGCTGAACGGACAGGCCAGTCAGACAGGAGGCCTCCAACAGGGCACCCCCAGGGGCCAGAAGGAGATGCAAAGGGTCAACCGACCCAACCCCAAAACCCCCAACCAAGAATGGGCACAGGGCAAAGCACAGGAGCCAGCCACAGCCAGGCCACACAGAGAGGAGAAGCAGCAGGAAGACAGGGGGAGCCCGGCAACCCACACAAGTCAACCCACACAACTGCCCCAGCGCAACAGCCAGGCGCAAAGGAGGGGCACAGGAAAGGACAGAAGGCCAGCCCAGGACCCAGGAACACCAGGCACAGGACCACCAACCACCAAGAGGCCGAAAGAGCCCCACTGAAACAAGGCGCCAAGGCACCAGAGAAAGAGCGGCCAGGAAAGAACCCAGGCAGCGACCCCGAAGCAATCAAGGGCCCACAGCCAAAGGCAGGACACACCCAAGCAAGAAGGCACCCCGCACAGGCAGACGAGCGGCCAAACACAGGGACAGCAAGCCCAAAATCCAACAGAGGCAAAGCCCAGGCCCCAACAACACACCAGAACACCCCAGAACACCCCAGGCACCACGAAAACCAAGGGAGAGGCGCCCGGAGAACGCACAACCCACCGAGGGGTGCGCGAACAGAAAGGAAAGAAGGGAAGACCAAACACCAGCCAAAACAAGAACCGCAGAGCCAGCAAAAAAAAAAGGACCAGAGACACCACAGGCCCAAAACCAGCCCTTACCGGAGCAAGAAAAGGCCAAGCCCCAACGACAGGCCCCAAGGGAAAAGCCACAGCCCCAGAGCCGAGGCAAAGCCAGCCGGAATCACAAGTCCGACAAGGAGGAGAAAGAAAGCCGCAACGCAGCCCACACACCAGAGGAGGCCGACACCAGACCCAAAACTGGCACCCCACCAACACACCCATCAGCCACGGACAAGACCAGGCACGGTGAGGAGGACAGCCAGACAGGCACGAACCCAGAGAGCAGGGGAACAAGAATGGGCAGGGTGGAAAAGGCCACAGGGCAGACGGAACCATCGGAGAGGGAAGGGCACAGGAGCCGCGCTCCCGAAAAACCAAGGAGCCACCCAAGCAGAAGCCAAGGAAGACCCACAACACCAAGCCACCCAAGGCATCAAAAGGACCGGCAGCCAAGAGGCACATGACTCCAAAAGCGGACCAAGTCAAAAAAGAAACACAAGAGGAGAGAAGGAAACCACAACAGGAAAACCAAACCCCACCAGACAACCAAATGCAATACAACCCAGCGCTAGGCAAAAGGCAAACACCAACGCCAGCCAGAAAGCCCACCAGGGGCACCACCAGCACAGCCCTGGAGCCAACAGCCAACCAAGGCCAAGGGCCCCCAGGGCAGAGGGAGGGCACTTCACCCCCCCCTCCCGGGGCAACAACGGAACCCAAGAAACGGAGGCCTGAAACCCCAAGGGCCTGATGCGGACGCAAGAAGCGACCCAGCCACAGGAAAAGAAAAATACTGCCTGGGACAGGCGCCCCACAACCGCCAACTCAGGCAACAGGCAGAAACACAATACCAAGCAACCGGGAGGCAGGGAACCCCAAAGGACAGGGCCCCAGAACAGCAAGGCAATGGCAACAGGCCACCCACCACCGGGGCAGGGGAACAGCCAACACACCGCCAGCCCGAACAGGCAACCCCAGGGAAGGGAAATCAGAACACCCTCAACCAAGACAGAGAGAGGAACCAACAAAAGTCCCACACACCGAACAACGGGACACACAAAGGCATACAGCCACAGCGATCCCACGGAATGGGCCAAGAAGAAGCAAGGCACCCCTGAGCAGGGGCCAAGCAGACAGCCCAGGAACAAACCAAGGAGCGCACAGCAACCTGAAGCCCAGGCACCCAAACAGGCACGAACCCGGCCCGACGCACTCATGGACCAGGAGCAGACACGACCAGGCGCCAGCAGGGAGGAAAGGCCGCAGGCCAGGAAAACACTGCACAGACGTGCACCCAACCTGAAACCCACCATCCCCGACCCCGCCGAACACAGTAAGGCAGACAAGGGCAGGAACCAACAGGTCGGAAAGGCTGAAGAACTGTACCAAGCACCTGGAACAACCCCAGACAGGACCCTGCCAGGGACCAAGGGTGCGCAAAGGACAAAACCGCTAGGTAGGCAGCCTCAGACAACCAGCACCGTGTCCTGAAACACCCAATCATTCGCAGAGCGGCACAGACTGCCTGCAATAAGCGGTCACTAGCAAGAAATAGCACAGGAAGGGTATGGCAAAGCGCAGATTGACAGACCGGCGTGAAACCCAAAGAGCAGAGGACGCCAAGACCCCAACAGTGAGACTACACCTCAGCGAGCCACCACGGAGCTCCATGCAGGCCAGAAACAAGGGCATCCTGCCACAAACAATGGGGTAATTAAAGGAAGGCCGCAGCACCAGGCATGCCCCAGCAGCCTCACATACAGGTACCAACCAGGCCTGACCCCAATGCTGTCTTTAATGTAAGCTGTGCGTCTTATATATTTCCAGTATATTTTCTATGCACACTTTTACCGGGCCGAGACTCGAACCGACTCAACATCAGAAAACAGAGAACAGCAGGAGCGAACAGGGTGCAAAGGCCGCTGGCCAGTACAGCAGTACACCAGCCCCAGAGACTCAGCATGGAAAAAGAAACTGCTATGCGGTTCTAACCATGGGGGCAGTCAAACACCACCACACAGACACTGACCCCCAACCACCAGCCCAGACGCCATCCACCAACGAGCGCAGAGCAAAGGAGGAAACCAGGCGCAACCGGCACCCTCAGACGGCCATGCAGCGTCCAGGAGGAAAAGGCCGAAATGCAGCCCCATCGGAAACTAGGAACGCAAGGGGCACTTCCAAGACCGGCACAAGGCTTCCCAAGCAGCAGCGCGTCTTCCCGACGGGCCCAGCCACAGGAAGTCGCAGTCTTCAACCTGGAACCGACCAGGAGGTGGGCACCCCAGTCACAAAGGTCCAAAACAACGCGGCTCCCGGCAAGCCCGGCAGGCCAGGAGACCGCAGAACAGGACGTCGAGGACAGCCCAGCAGTCAGATGAGACATCCAAGAAGACTCCAGCAGGTAAGAACCAGCAGATCCACGTCCCATTCTGTCGGAAGACAGAAAAAAAGAACAGGCTGAATGCTGGGATAGTAGAGCTTATATACTCCCAGTTGGAGGGGGTTGGTTTGGGTATCCCAGCATTCTCCTGCTCTTTTTTTCTGTCGTGGAGATGGTCATCTCCACTTTGTTATGGAATGGGATGAGGACTGGAGGGACCGGGAGGTAATGCCGAATTACTCTTCTTGCGTAACTCTACATAATCTTCTGAGTGATTACGCTACATTGAATTACGTGAGTTACACCCACCCCAATTTACACATCCAAATTGCATTATTTTCCGATGCAAAACGTCTTTTTTAAATGCAAATTTGGTTGAGAACTCTAAATGGATTTATTCAGTCAAAGATTTTCAAGTGGTACAATCTACAAGAGGGGAACGGAGAGGGCATGCTTGCCCTATGAGTTATTGAACAAACATCATTTTACACGTTTGTGGATTTTCATGGCTTCATCTCTGACCCTTTCTCACCCTGAAAGAGCTGTCAATTTCCACATGCCATTGGCAGGAGTATATCCCTTTACAGGGAGTGAAACAGAGGGAAAATCCACAAAAAATGGTAAGGCTATAAATTAAGAGTTTCTCCACAGTGAAACATATTTGCTAGTGAAGGTACCACTGTTTTTCTCATGTTTGCATATTTTCACATGAGAAAATGGAATTCGCAAATATTTTCAGGAGTACGCTTGAAGACTTAAAATTTCCAGGCAAACCTGAAGAATCTTACCAAATTCCAAACATTCGTACCTCTTCATTCATGCGAGGACTGAATCTTTAGATGCAGATTTCCAACTTTATGTGTATTGTGCGCATTATGCGAAATTCAATAAGAAGGATTATGGGGAATATATTGAGCGTGGAAGGTAGCTCTCCACCCAACCAGGTCAGCAGAAGCCCTGGCTTCCACTTCCCTGGTGGAAGACAGCATCTATATTTAGGCACACGCGCCTACCTTTGGGTGGGGGGCTCTAAAATGAAAGCCAATCCACCTGAGCAGCACTTACATCACTGCTAAATATGGAAATATGTCCACTATGTTGCATGAATTACATCACATGGCAGTAATATCTCCTATACTTCGTAGGCTTAATCACTATATCTCAAGGTGAGTATAGGCAGGTAGATGTAGATTTAGGAATAGTAATTATAGGCTCACCATCATGATATAATAGTAGGTGACATTGCGATATTGTAGTAGGTTGATATTATCGACCTCAATATAGTGTCATATAGATGAGCAGTGCCATGTTGTTTCTTGCTTGGTGCTCCTTTTTAGGTCTCGCCTGGCGAACGCAGCGCGAAGCGCTGTCGCCAGCGAGATCTATTGTTGCTGACTTGCCTCGGAAGTGGGACAGGAGATGGGCACGCGCATGGTCTCGGCGGATTTGAGTTGGTGTACGCGCCTACAGCCACGCGGCGTGCACATCTCCTGTCTCCCTTCCCTCAGCAAGCCAGTATGCAGTTTCACTTTCGTCCTCATTGTAGAAGTTGTTGCATCTCAGCTCATCCCCTGTCTGTCTGTCTGGGTCCCTCTCTCTTCAGTATGTCTCCTCCCTTTATATCAGTGTGTCCTTCTCTCTCCTCCTGCCCGCTCGTTCCCGGTCCTCTCTCTTCACCTGCCTCCCCAGTCCTGCCTCTCTCAAACCTCTCCTCGGTGTCTTAGCCTCTGTCTTCGGCGCTCCTGCTTCAGGGCCGGTCCGTTTTCATGTTCTCTGTAACTTTCCTTTCTCCGTCTGTGCGCCCCCGACACCCGGCCCCGACTCTCTCTTGCCCACCCGTGTGCTCTGGGTCTCCTCCGCCCCCTCACGGACCGCTCGGTGCGCAGCTTCTGCTGTCTTCTTACCTTCACTCCCCGGCCCAACAACAGCTACTATTGGCCCGCTCTCTCCGGTGTCTTCTGCCCGCTTCCCATCACACGCATTCTCTCTCTTTCTCTCCAAACTCCCGTCTCCCCCTCATTTCCCCGCCCGTCCCCATCCCCCCGGCCGCGGGCGCAGCTCACCTGTCTCGGCGGCTCGCGCTCGGCCCCACGCGCAGGGCTCTGGCTATTGGCTCCCTCCTCGCCTGGCCCATGCCGCCCGCGGGATACCGGGCATTGGGGGGTCCGCTCTCGACGGCCTGTGCGGTGGGCGCTGCAGGCAGGTGCCTCGCCCCCGTGGCTCGAGACTGGTGGGTTCTGAAGTGACAGCGCTCGCCATCTTATCTGCCGATGCGTGCTCCCATTGCGCTCGCCTGGACACCCGACAGGAGATGTGCACTTTCCCCCCGGACAGTCCATGTGCACGCTCACGCCGTCTGTTCTCTGCCAATGCGCGCTCACACCACGCTCGCCTATACAGCCCAACGTCACACGGACACGCTCGCACCACTTGCGGGACGCAGCATTTGGTTTGCTTTAACATAAAAGCCGTCCCGAAGCTGCTCTGGCCTAACCACATCCCTTAATTTAGGCCAATAAACCACTGTTGTTCACGGTACTGTTGAATCACGGCCTTACTTCCAATTTACCGATTTTCTTCATTTAAATTATCAATTTTGACCTGTAGGGCAACACGGTCACTTTCGGTGTATTTTATTAAAATCAGGACCAATCTGCGAGACGATTCCAGAATACAATCTGTCCACTCGGCCTCATGAGGTAACTGGCGCCACTCGAGTCCTCTGACCCGGAATTTTCTGTCACTACAATCGTAAGACTTTTACGCTGTCTGGGGGCTTCCACAGCTACTCCTTGTGGGAGGTACTGGTAATCTCCGGTGCAAACCAGAACAAGCATTTGCAATGCAATAGGTCTCGCATTTACGGGAGTTTGAGCTATTGGCATTGTAATTGACAATGCGTTTTATTTATGTTTTGCAAACAAAAACATAAATAAGAGGCATTGTCATTTACAGTGCCAATAGCTCAAACTTGCGTAATTGCGAGACCTATTGCATTGCAAATGCTTGTTTCTACAGAATCTATGGAAATAAACCCACTAAGTCGGGGGGTATTTGTAAAATACAAGAAAATAAGACTTCCTGATGCTCAGACACTTTTTTTCCTGTTATAGCTGCCATTGTTTTTTTTTCTGTCCATGTGTGTCATGCCTCACAGTGACAGTCACTCCAGCAATATAGCAGAGAGAACGTCAGGTTCATCACTGGCCATCAGGTAAAGGGTTTCCTCAGCGGATCCAATGGAGGCTCTGCAAGTTAGACACTCATTAGTTGTACCATGCAGTCAGTCCTCAGACCAGCCATTCACAACGTTTCACAAGGAGTCGCAGGCCGAGTCCTCCATCATTAATACCAAAGAGTGGGTGGATTGAGACATTTTGTGGGGTGAAAGGTGTGAGCATCCCTCAAAGTGCCAAGGGAGAGATCGGTTGCATCCTCCCTTCAACGAGCATCACTCACCCTATGTTTTCTATAGTGAGAATCTGCACATTCAGGACAGAGACAAAAAAGTGACAATCATGCCCCGGCTCAGGTGAGAGATTAGCTCGCCGCGAGCCATAATGTGTGATGGGGCCTGCCATACAGATCCCACCTCCTTCTATCACTGGCTGACGCTTCCAGGGGTGAGTCAATGAGACGAGGCGACAGAACCTGGGAGAGATAGTGCGCAGGACAACCATTGCTTTCAGCCCTCATACAGCTGATATTCTTTGGCCTTTCCTCTCCTTTAGCTTTGCCATGCCTGGTCCTCTACTAGCTTTTCTCATGAAAATGTATTAAGGCATAGGAAAGCTACAATTGCTCAGTAGGCTCCCTCGAAATGGCCCCTTGGTAAAGTGATCAGGACAATCAGAATACTTTATCTCTCTTTGCCACCTCAGTTCAGACACAGCTATATGCAAATCAGTCTTGACCCTGTGCAGCATGGGAACAATCCAGCCCAAACTGCTAAGCCATGTCTTACCTGAACCGGAAACAAGCATCCTGGGACAGGTGTCGGGCTAACAGCCCTCATCAATATGTCAACCTGGCACCATACTCCTCAGAAGCCAGGAAACTCCTCTGTGAAGTGCCTCAAGATTCATTGGTCAGCTCTACCCTCTTCAGAGCATATGTGGTCTCTCTGGCCAAAGTCATCTGTGCACACCACAAAAACATCCTCTCCTACACCGATGACACACTTTCAGATAAGACCCCCAAAACAAGAAACACGTTTACCAGCTGCACAACTGAACTAACTGGATGAAAGCCAACAGTCTCAAGCCCACACAGACAAGAAGAAATAACAATCTTCATCAAGAACATCCCTCTATGGGGTTCAAGCTGGTGGCCAGCCAAACTCGGACCCACGCATAGCACCCATGCCAGCAACCTACGAATCATCATCATCAGCAAACTGAATATGACCATATAAATTAACCCTGTCACTGCATCTTGCTTCCTCACACTGAAGACGCTGAGGAAGAGTTTCAAAAGGCTCTCAAGCAACACTAGAAAAATCATCCCACCCTAGTTACCAGCAAGTTGGACTACAGGAACATCCTCCATGCCGGGATCCCCAAGCAACTCACCAGAAGACTCCAAACCATTCAGAAGTCAGCAGGCAGACTCATCCTCAACCTCCAACACAGAACCTATGTCACACAATACCTCAGGGAGATCCACTGACACCTGATACAGAAATGTATCGATTTTGACATCCACTCACACAATTTGAAGGTACTACAGAACTTAGGCCCCACCTATCTGAACAGTTGCACCTCCTATCAGTAAGCACTGAGACACCTTCACTCCCCAGCACTCCTACTCGCACACATCCCATCTATACAGAGAACCAGAACAGGAGGACAGGCATTGTCTTATATCCCTTCTAAAGAGTGGAACAACCTCCCACTCTATCTCAGAGCCTCCTCTCTCTTTTTGAATTCTGTAAGAAGCAGAAAACGTAGATTTTCAATTAACCAAGCTACCATAGGCATCTGCTCAGTACCAGGATACCTTTGCAAGCAAAAGTGCCCTTAACAAATACACATATAATAACATAACTTGTACCCATGACAATGAAGTGGACTGCAAGGACAAGTTGACTAACCTCCTGTTAAGCTACAAGGTCTCAACAAGCTGCTAGAAACCCCTCCTTATGAAGAGCCCAGCTGACCACTTCCAACTAGACCAGTCCTATAGTGAGTCTTGATCCCCAAGTGCTGTTCCTGAGGTCCTTGTGTCAAAGTGTTTTCCCACTTACGTTCCGAGAAACCAGAGACTTACAAACTGATTGGCTCCAATGACCATCGGAGGACTTATATAAACCTGCCAAAAGTCAATCAGGTGAAGATGCATTGCTGCTGGGCTAAAGATTCAGGTTGCTTCTGCTCCAAGCTTTTCCGCAGCAGCAAGTCTGATTCAGCTGGTCATCGCGGAGAGGCTATCTGGCCTCATGGAGCCCTGTTTGGCATTGCCCCGCTGGAGAAATTAGAGCTCCAAAAAAGTGACTAAGGGGCTGATTTATATCTTGGCGGTGTATATACTCCATCCCAATGGCATTGGAGTATCTATACCGTCAAGATATTGGTCTGCCTGCCCAATTTAAACGCGGGCAGACGATAAGATTAATCATGTTGGAGACTACTCTTTCTCCTCCGTAATTAACCCCTCTAACAGCCCTGTAGCATAAGGGTCATTGAAGACAAACCTGTAATTCTGCCTAAGTGATTTAGATGAATCACTGACAGAATATCGACGACCAGAATATCGACAACAAAAATATCAGACCCGAAATATCGATGTCCAGAATATCGAAGTCCTATCTACATAATAGTAAGTACAAAATTAGCCGGAAAAAATATCGTTGTAAAAAATATCGTTGTTTAAATAATAATAATAAAGTAAATAATACATATAATTAAAAAAACATAGGGGCCCATTAGGATATAGGGCGGATTGCCACCGCCCGCATGGCGGAGGTAATCCGCCCTACATCCTTCCTCGCCTGCCACCCATTTACCCCTGCCATATTAGTATGGCGGGGGTACCGCGGCGAACGGGAAGACCATCCGCCGCGCTTCCGCCCAGTCAAAAAGGGTTTAATTTGGTGGCAGTGTCTGCTAGACACTGCCATCTTTATTAGCATGGGGCAGAAACATGCCTTTCCATGGCGGCGTTGCCGCCACGGAAAGGCATGCGGAATCCTCTTCCAGGGGCCTGTTGCGGGCCCCCAGGGTATTGGGGTGGTGGGGGGTGCACATGGGGGGGTACCTATGGTACCCCCCTGCATTGTCATGGACATGGTGGCAGGCACCTCACGGTGCATGTCACCTTGTGCATGACAATGCACGCAGTGCATTCCCAGCATTGTGGCGGGCGGTTCTGTGAGCACCGCCCACCACAATGCTGGGAATGGAGGATGCCACCGCCACGGTGGCGGTGGCATCCTAATCGCCTTTGCAGGAACGCCGCATCACTGGCAGCTGGTCCCAGCACCACTAGGGTGGCGGGGGGACGGAAGTTCGCCCGCCATCCTAATGGGCCCCATAGTTAGAATTATTAGAAAAGTTCAAATTTATAAATAATAAATATAATTTTAACAAAAATTAAACATACATATATATATAAAATAAAAGATATAAATGTAATTTATAATATTAATCAATTATAAAATATCAGAACAAGATAAAACATTATAAATACATATATATATATATATATATATATATATATATATATATATATATATATATATATATATATATATATATATATATATATACATATATATATATATATATTATCTACTGGCGGTCGCCAGTAGATAGTCATAGTTAGGACCGTGTTTCCATAGGAAATCTGCAACATTCTATTTGGAATAACTTTGGCGCCGGTTGACGAATCCTCGCGAAATTTTTAAAATAGGTGGGGCGCTCCACTCCGCTCCTACCCTGAAGGTCTCAGGGGGATTCGTCAAGCGGGGGCTGAGAAAAAAGGGGGGTCCCAAAACGCGTTTTCCCCATGCAATTTTCCATAGGGACCTTTAGTCCAAGGTACAGCCCGAACGGCTGAACAGAATTACTTGAAATTTGGCAGAGAGGTAGTCCCCAGGTCAGGGATGTGCCTTTTGCAGGTCTGGTGTCAATCTGTTCAGTAGTTCCTGAGAAAATCAAAAGTAAAATCATATACATATGTGGGCGGAGCCTAACCACACATCTCATCCTGAGATCTGATTGGCTGTCAGCACTTCATCCAAGAAATGTTGGCAGCCATCTTGGGACCAATATACATGATAGCACCTCATTAAAAAGCAGTGCAGTTAATAGAAGGTTTTAAGACTTTAGTTACATTATAAATCATTTGTTGATGGTACCATACTCATTTTAGGAATTGTGGTATGTTCTAAGGTGATTTCACCATGTGAAAAAGCCTTCTGCTGGGATATCATGATTGAGAGAAAAATATTTTCTCATGCTTTTCCCACAGAGGTTTGGAAGGTGATCTATAAGCTAAACTGGGAGCTTATTTTCTGTAAATTCACATTATCTTTCTCAGTCATGTGAGAATGAAGTCTGACATTCTCAGTAAAACATGTACATCCAACAAGGGCAGAGACTGTCAGTTGATTCCTTTGTGTTCTACTGCAGCTTCCCAGAGTGTTCCAAAGAACAACTAGAGCGCTAACAGTCCTACTTATGATAAACGTATGGCACACCTGAAGCCATCTTGCTTGGATTAAAGTGGTAACTCTTAAAACATTTAATTTAAAAAGGAACACAATGAGGGGGTTCATTTTTCCATAAAAAGTATGATTAGGGCTGCAGAAAGAAAAATTAGGGCACATTTTGAGTGACTTCTCAAATCCTCTTCTATTTCATTAAAAAATTCTGACATGCAGACTGAAACATGCACTTTCAATACCAGCAGCAGTTTTCCCTGGTGAGCAGTAGCTTTACTACAGTGATCTAATGAACAAAAAGAGTGCTAACATTCTGAATTTATGGCAAATGTGTGACACATCTGAATGCCTTCTTGATGGAATCAAAGTAAAAAACTGAAAGTATTTCCTACTGAGGAGACTGCAGTGAATGAGGAAATTAGGAAACTTCATAACAAATAAGTCTCCCAAGATGGCCACCAGAGACAAAAGAGCCCAAATATAGCCCAAATATCACCCAGATGTAGCCCAAGTATAGCCCAATGACAGAATGTCCCAGAGTGTTCTTAAAAACAACTAGAGCGCTTACTGTCTTCATTATGACAAACGTATGGCACACCTGAAGCCATCTTGATTGGAATAAACTGGTAACACTTAAAAAATTTAATTTAAAAAGGAACACAATGAGGGGGTTCATTTTGCCATAGAAATTATGATTAATGCTGAAGAAAGAAAATGAGGGCACATTTTGAGTGACTTCTCAAATCCTCTTCTATTTCATTAAAAAATTCTGACATGCAGACTGAAACATGCACTTTTAATACCAGGAGCAGACTTCCATGGTGAACAGTAGTTTTACTACAGTGATCTAATGAGCAACTAGAGTGCTAACATTCAGAATTTATGGCAAATGTGTGACATATCTGAATACCTTCATGATGGAATCAAAGTAAAAAACTGAAAGCATTTCCTACTGAGGAGACTGCAGTACATGAGGAAATTAGGAAACTTCATAACAAATAAATCTCCCAAGATGGCCACCGGAGACAAAAGAGCCCAAATGTAGCCCAAAATCACCCAGATGTAGCCCAAATATAGCCCAATGATAGAAGTGTGCAAAACACTCTCATATATGTAATTTCTAAAGGAAACGCTCTAGGTATTACAGTTTTGATTACATCAAGATGACATCAGGCGTTCCACACTTTTGTAATAAATATAGAATGTTTGCAATCTAGTTGTTCATTAGAATACTGTTGAGAGGCAGAGGCCAGGGGCACGGACTCTGAAAATTGAAGGCAGATAGGAGGGTGCAAAGGCAACAATTTAACCACACTGAGCAGGCAGGAAGGGCCGTGGCAGCACAACAGACTATGGAGGGCAGTGGAAAGGGGGGCAGGGGCAACAAACCAATAATACAGGACTTGCAAGAGAGGCTGTGGCAATGTAATAGACCATTGTGGGCAGAAGGAAGAGGCAATGGTAGTACAACCATACATGCCAACAGACCCGATTCAGCCAGGAAACGTCCAATGTTTTTAAGCTCAAATGGGCTTTATTTGATCTGTCTCCTGTCTACAATCTCCTCTTTTTCAATGTAACTCAAAGGGGAAAATCAATACCCCAGTTTTTTTTCAAAATCTCCCTCTTACCAAGTTCAAAATGTTCGCAAGTATGGTACATTGGATCATGGAAGGAAATGGGGTAGGGACATGGACTTGGATAACAGAGGACAGGAGGGACATGGAGAGGTGCACCAAACTGACCCTGCAGGGCAGGCATCAGGGTTTGCAGCAGCACAATACACCACACAGGGCATGCGGGACAGGAGTGCAGCACAACAATCCATAGAAAGCAAGAGGGAGGGGACAGGACCATGCACATGGACAACAGAGAACAGAGGGGCAAGAGGCAATGGTAGCTAGCTGACCATAATGGACAGACAGGAGAGAAAGCTGCAGCATAACAGACCATAAAGGGCAGGAGGGACGGATCAGGGGCATTACAATGTAACAGACAAGCCAGGAGGGAGGGAGTAGGGGTCTGCACATGTAAACAGAGGGGTGGGGGCAAGGGGGCAGGGCAGGAGCAGCAAGATAGCCATGGAGGTCAGGCAGGATGGGCACTAGAAGCAAGACACACCATGAAGAGCAACAGTGAGACTATGATGGCATACACACAGACCTTGGAGGGAAGGTGGAAGGGGTTCAGGGGCAGCTAACTGAACACACAGGGAAGGTGGGAGGGGCCATGGCAGCACAGAAGACCATGCATGGCAAGTGGGAGGGTTAGTGGCAGCACAATGGCTATGATGGGCAAGAAGGAGGGTGCAGGGGCATGCACAAAGGACGATGGAGGATAGAAGGGAGGGTCAGGACCTGTGCACAGACAAGAAAGTTCAGGGGAAGGGGCCTCACAACAGACCGCACGGGGCAGGCAGGAGGAGCAGTTGCAGCACAACAGACCAGGGAGGGCAGATGGGTGTGGCAGTACAATGGACCATGTAGGACAGGAGGAAGAGGATAGGGGCATGGCATGTGGACAGGCAGGGTGGAGGTGGCAGGGACAGGGTACAGTCATCTGACAATGCTAGGCAGGTGGGAGGGGAGTGGCAGCTCAACAGAACACTCAGAGTAGATAGTAGTGGCAGGTCCATGGAGCATGGTGGGCAAAAAGGATGGAGCAGGGGCATGCACAAAGACATCGGAGGGCAGGGGGAAGGAGAATAGGGGCAGCAAGCTAAGCACAGAGTTTAAGCAGGAGGTCAATGATGGGGCATAGAATTGGGCAATGGAGGGCAGGAGGAGTGGACTGGTACATCATACTAAATTGAGGGCAGTGGTAGCACATCAGACCATGCATGGCAGGAGGGAGGAGGCTAGTCCATGGATTCACACAACAGAGGATAGGGAGGAGGGGGATGGGGCAGCAAGCTAACTGTTCAGAGAAGGCGGGTATTAGGAACTTTATTGTTTTTAAGACGTGTGTCTGTGCGAACTTATTATTATTATTATTGAATCTTGTATAGCGCGTGGTTACCCTTGGGCATCCTTAAAATATGAACAAGTATGCAGCATAATCTCACTTTTATTCAGGAAGAAGAGGACGTTTGTGACTGTGACTCCGGGCTCACTTGGCAGAAACACCCCCTGACCCTCCACCCTCTATCGCAAAATGTAATGCCCGTGAAAAGGGTAGGTGAACACAGTGTTATATAGAACATAGTCCTGAGAGCACGATTGAAAATGAAAACTAGATATAGTGTATGGTATAAACTATGCACCAAAAAGTGTGATATAAGATGAACCTGGCGTGAAATATAATATGCATTACATTGTGCGCAATGACAGATTCATTGGAGAGCGCGAGATAGCACAGGCACTAGCGCGTGCTATGCGATATGCGCCTTGGAGTGTAATATGCACAGGGCAGTGTTGTGTAACCTAACTAGTCTCTAAAGTTGTAATATAAAATATGTGCTGGGGAGTGTAACGTTGCATATGCACTGTGACAAAGATATGGATCCCAGATTGTAATATGTATGGCATAGCACTGTGCGTTATAACATAGGCATCGAGGAAGGCACGTTAGATGGGGCAATATAACCCGTGCGAAGACAAGTGTGGCATGACATGTTCACGGGGTGGTGTTACAGTGCACATGGGCTAGAGAGTGTCATAGCATATGCACTAGCTAGTGGAATACAACACAGAGGTGTGTGGCACTCAGCAGGCAATGGTGGGTGTAACACAGCATTGGGCTCTGCCAGGAGCGCGCTGTGACTCTCAAGTGATGTTCGTCCCCTTTCCAGAGAGTAAAATAAAAAGTATTACACATCCGGCAGTGGATGTGTGTTTTATTAACCGTGAGGGGGGTTTCTTGCATAGTTTTGGTCGAATTTTTGTCTAATCCCCTTTGAATGGCTTGGTGTGCATGTGTATTAAATGTGCCCGTCAATAGCTACCCATGTTTGTATAAATAAACAACAAGGGTGTCTACCGGGATTAGGCACGGTGGGGCACCAGACATGTCAGAGCTTCACTAGTGGTGTAAATACATTCCACGTGGATTCATTTTATGCATAGTCACCTTTTAATGAATATCACGCAAATCGTCATGGTGATAGGTACGAACGGTTTGTCCAGCATGTCCTCGGTGTGTCTATAAATATATATTTTTTAAAAATAATAAAAAACAGTGGCCGGCCCTGGGGAATGGGGTCAAAAAAATATAATTAGGAGACAGGCCCTGGGGGATGGGGTCATCAGGGCCAATAAATTAGAATAAGAAGGGGAACCACACAGCCCCCCTTCTTAAAAAATTAAAATAAATAAAAGACTGGCATCGTGCCGGAGGCCACGCCCCCTCCATGCAGCACTCTGCAAACGCGCCCCCTGGCGAGTTGTAAGTTGGGGAATTAATTCCTCTTCAATACTGAGGGTCCCTGAGGGCCAACTAGCCCAACAGGCATCTCCAGTATGCGCCAGGGAGCTGCGCTGCAGACAGGTGTTCTGAGGCCAAGCCCCTTTTTACACCTCTCTGCAACGCAGCTCTGTGGCGCTTACTGGAGGTACCTAGTGGTCTAGTTTGACCCTAGGGACCCTTAGGATTCAAGGGGACTTAATCTCTCAACTTAGAACAGCCACAGGGCGCATTTACACAGTGGTGAAGGGAGGGGACGGGGCCTGAGGTGACGTGTGCAAACACGCACTATGGCACGTTTTAAATTGGGGATATAATTTTCCTTCAATACTGAGGGCCCCTGGGGGCTAACTAGCCCACCAAGTGCTTCCAGTAAGTGCCACTGAGCTGCATTGCAGAGAGGTGGTCCAGGCCGTGCCACTTTTTACACCTCTCTGCAACGCAGCTCTGTGGCACTTACTGGAGGTACCTAGTGGGCTAGTTGGACCCTAGGGACCCTCAGGATTCAAAATAACTTAATCTCCCAACTAAAAACGGACACAGGGCGTGTTTACACAGTGGTGAAGGGAGGGGACGGGGCCTGAGTTATAGTGTGCAAAAACGCCCTGTGGCCTGTTTTAAGAGGTAGTTTTAATCCCCCTGCCCTATTATATACTAGGGGCTTACAGAGGAGGTCATGCTAATCACAGGGGGACCCCAACGCATATTGTTCCCTAGTGTATGTAGGTGTTTTCACTGTATTCTAAGTGTCTTTTAACATAGCACTGGCTCTAGGACTGGTTAGTCAGACTCAGTTACCACCAGTATCCGTCTGAAAAAGTTGAGGGTACAGGATGATTTTGCAACAAGGCTTCTTTCTGCTCTTCTTTTTGTTCTTTCTGTACGTTATCCTTCTTCCTGCACTTTTCTTCGTCTTTGAGGACCTCTGTTGCTTCTTTCTGCACTTCTTTTTTTTCTTTCTGTGCATTTTTTATTCTTTCTTCACATGTCCTATCTCTGTAGGCATAGTTAGAAATTAGCATTTAAAATACCTTTGAAATTCACAGAAAAAAACATAGGTTTCAGGCACGTTATAGTTAGGAATTAGCATTTAAAAACATCAGAAATTCACTGAAAAAACCATAGGTTTCAGGGGTGTTATAGTTAGCTGGACTTTTCACTTGTACAAAACCATTGAAATTCCCCTGTTATAGTTAGTTCAGCTAACTATAACTCGCGCGCCCGCAATGCACTGCTGATGACGTCACATATTACATCACTCATGACATGGTCAGTGACATCACTCTTGACATCACTGATGACATCTCAAATGACATCACTGATGACATCACTGATGACATCATCCTTGTGATAGAGTGGCAGACCTCCTCTCACCCTAATATAACCTTTGATACACACAATCAAAAATAGAGACTAAACTTTTCAAAACAATGGACATACCAATACCAGTTACAACAACCTCTTCAGTAATTCTAAGATCCACATACACATCCACTCATTCACCAACAGTCCTATATAGTCACTCATACATGTACTCACTCATTATATGTACTCATACACCTATTCATCCTGTTACACAATGCCACTCATCCATAGAGTTACTCACACACATAGTCACTCATGCTAATAAAGAATCCAACATACATTTACTTGCATATACAGTTATACACACACCACCACACTTACTTCTACGGAAACTTACACATGCTTAGTCTTTTAAACAATCACTTATAGAAACACATACTTATTCATACAGGAACTCTTTCAATCTCTCACTCTCACATATACTCACTTATATACACCAATAGTCACATATACTAGTTTAAAACATATGTAGTTACTCATAAAGACACTATTGAGACAGTCATTCACTCACTAACACACCCATACACACACTCATCCACCCATACAGTCCTGCACACATGCTGTCTTCAACACATACAAAGAGTGAGTCACTCATTCATGCACCTATGCACTACGTAATACCCCCCACCGAACCATGCAGACACTCAGACTGATACTCAAAAAACCAACTAATAACCTACATAGACACCCATGTAGCTACTCACCAACCCATGCAGCCACTTATACACAAAGTGAGAGACTGATACAGATATTTACATATTTAAACATTACTCACTAAGCCATGTATTCACTATGATACACTTAATCAGTCAGTTACACAATCAATTTTTCAAAAACAAATCATCCATTTAGACACTTATATACCCATTTATTCTTCCATCGACCTTGAGATATACATATATAAAACATATTTAATTTTCAGAAAAACACACATTCACTGGATGATGTCATCAGTGATGTCATCAGTGATGTCATGAGTGATGTCACTGACCATGTCATGAGTGATGTAATATGTGACGTCATCAGCAGTGCATTGCGGGCGCGCGAGTTATAGTTAGCTGAACTAACTATAACGGGGGAATTTCAATGGTTTTGTACAAGTGAAAAGTCCAGCTAACTATAACACCCCTGAAACCTATGGTTTTTTCAGTTAATTTCTGAGGTTTTTTAAATGCTAATTCCTAAGTATAACGTGCCTGAAACCTATGGTTTTTTCTGTGAATATATATATATATATATATATATATATATATATATATATACATATATATATATATATATACCAGTAAAATAACAATAAAATTAAATTATGTATATAATAATTTAAAGAATAACAATATTTTTTATTATTTTACAATTACATTTCACACTACATTAACAGCAACAATAAACAAAAAGTTGGATAGCGGAGATGATAAAATTACTATTCCCACTCCAGAAAGTGAAACAGTAGGGAAAGTGTTGGATAGCGTAGGGGAATAATTTACTATTCCCACTCCAGCAAATAAAACTGTAGGGAAAGTGTTGGATAGCGTATAAGAATAATTTACTATTCTCACTTCTTGGAGTGCAACATTAAAGAAAGTGATGGATAGCGTGGGTGTAAAAATTACTATTACCACTCCATAGAGTGCAACAGTAGGGAAAGTGTTGGATTGCGTAAGGGTAAAAGTTACTATTCCCACTCCAGAGAGTGCAACAGTAGGAAAAATGTTGGATAGCGTAGGGATAAAAATTACTATTCCCACTCCAGGGAGTGCAACAGTAGGGACAATGTTGGCTAGCATAGGGGTAAAAATTACTATTCCCACTCCAGGAAGTGTAACAGTAGGGAAAATGTTGGCAAGCGCAGGGGTAAAAATCACTATTCCCACTCCAGGGAGTGCAACAGTAGGGAAAGTGTTGGGTAGCGGAGGGAAATAATTTACTATTCCCACTCCAGGGAGAGCAACAGTAAGGAAAGTGTTGGATAGCGGAGGGGAATAATTTACTATTCCCACTCCAGCAAGTAAAACAGTAGGGAAAGTGTTGGATAGCGTAGGGGAATAATTTACTATTCCCACTTCAGGGAGTGCAACATTAAAGAAAGTGTTGGATAGCGTATGTGTGCAAATTACTGGTTCCACTCCATAGAGTGCAACAGTAGGGAAAGTGTTGGATAGTGTAGGGGTATAAATTACTATTCCCACTCCAGGGAGTGCAACAGTAGGAAAGTGTTGGATAGCGGAGTGTATGAAATTACTATTCCCACTCCAGCGAGTGCAACGGTAGGGAAAGTGTTGGATAGTGGAGGGGAATAATTAACTATTCCCACTTCACGGCGTGCAACAGTAAGGAAAGTGTTGGATAGCGTAGGTGTAAAATTTACTATCACACTCCAGCAACTGCAACAGTAGGGAAAGTGTTGGATAGCGGAGGGGGTAACAATTACTATTTCCACTCCAGCAAGTGCAACAGTAGGGAAAATGTTGGCTAGCGGAGGGGAATAATTAACTATTCCCACTCAAACAAAATATTTAAAATTAATTAACAAAATATTAAGTAATAATAAAAAATGTAGTTCTCACCATATTCCCATATAAATGACACTACCAATATTGTAAAATATAACACTATTAACATAATTAATTGATAATTAATTAATTGATAAAAATTAACAGGCATTTTTTTAAAAACGATAACAAATACATTAATCCACACTATTAACACTATAAAATAAAGTGAATAAATAAATAAATAATTAAATAAACAATTTTTAAAAATATATACAAATTAAATTACTTCCCACCCTATTCCCCTATAAACCCACAACCTGCTGGTAAAAAAATATATATATTTACTAATTAATTACAAATAATGAACTACAAATTAATAACTAATGAAAAATTAATGAATTACCACAATTAACAATATAAAATATTAATAAATAAATATTAATCAAAATATTATTCATTGATTATAATTAAATTACTTCCCACCCTATTCCCCTATAAACCCACAACCCGCTCCTAAAAAAAAATAACACAACTAAATTAACGAATTAATTATTCAATTAATAAAATGTAATAACCAATTATTATTTAATTAATAAAAATTTAATTTTAAATACTAATCAATAAAAATAATCTATTACTTTATTAAAATGAAATTACCTCCCACCCTATTCCCCTATAAACCCATAACTCGCTACCGAACTAAAATACGCTAAATTTATTTCACATAAAATAAATAACAAAGAAATAAATAAAATAAATAAATAAAAAACAGACATACCAGAGCCTGGTGAGTACACAAACAACATACCCAATATTGTGTGGCAAGGGGACAGTGAAACTATGCTCCACAAGCAAAGCCACAGTAACAAATAGATAATCATCCCAAGATGTGTATGCTAGTCAGACAAACACAATACCTGCCATCTCATAGTGACTTGGAAATGTGTCATGACATGTACAAACCTACAAAAAAATAGAGCAAGGCAGAGACACAAAGCTAAATAAACACTGCCAGACAGTTTGCCACCACAAACACACTACCTCACAGTGCAACTGACTGACAGGAAGGAATAGTGGGGATGCAGGTGAAGTGAGTGTATTCAAAAGCATGATGGGCGTTGTAGTCACAGATAATGCCCCTCCTCCTGATTGGCCCATCAAGACCTCTCTGAACCATGCCCACATCACAGGGAGTGGAAAATGACTGACTAAATGGCTGACACTGGGTCTTGCTGTGGGGAGCACAAGGCCCTGGTAGCAAATCAGAAAGACAACTTGCACGCCCTCCAATGGAAGCACGTTTCATGGTGGGATGTCTGGCCAGGTGGGAAGGAGGACTGACAGCTCTGACCATACTTACCAGCATGTGGAGACACACACACCCCCTCAACACAAACTCCACACAACTCACGGGTAGAATGCATTGACCCACAACTCAGTGAAATATCAGCAAAAGATACCCCGTACTGGGTGCTGCTGTGTGAAGCATAGGGGCTCTCTTTGGACTTGTAGCCAAACAAACACCAGGATTTCACAGTCAGCCATCTTGCCATTGCTGTCACACTCCCTCACAGGGAAGCAAAGTCAAAAGGAAGGAAGTATGGGCATGCTGGGAAGGGGGGTGTAGCCTAGATTATGATGGGAGTTGCAGTCACAGACAATCCACACCCACCTACATGGCCCAGCAAGCTCACACTGAACCATGCTCGCCTCACAGGGAGTGGGAATAGACTGACAAGATGTCTGACACTGGACTCTATTCTGGGGAGCACAAGGCCCTGCTGGGAACTGGGCAACAACAAACACCAGGACTTCACAGTCAGCCATCTTGCCATTGCTGTCACACCCCCTCAAAGGAAAGCAGAGTCAAGAGGGAGAAAGTATGGGCATGCTGGGAAGGGTGTGTAGCCAAGACCATGATGGGAGTTGCAGTCACAGACAATCCACACCCACCCACATGGCCCAGCAAGCTCACACTGAACCATGCTTGGCTCACGTGGAGTGGGAAGGGACTGACAAGATGTCTGACACTGGGCTCTGTTGTGGGGAGCACAAGGCCCTGCTGGGAACTGGGCAAAAACAAACACCAGGACTTCACGGTCATCCATCTTGCCATTGATGTCACACCCCCTCACAGGGAAGCAGAGTCAAGAACGAGGAAGTATGGGCATGCTGGGAAGGGGGTTGTAGCCAAGAGCATGATGGGAGTTGCACTCACAGACAATCCACACCCACCCACATGGCCCAGCAAGCTCACACTGTACCATGCTCACCCCACAGGGAGTGGAAATGGACTGTCAAGATGTCTGACATTGGACCTGAGAAATGATGTGGCTGACAATCACACATATGCACTGACCAAACAAAACTTGGTCGCACACTCAGCCATTGCAACCATATGTTCTAAATCATTGTCTGGGTATGCAGTGTCCAGGGGTGCCCCCTGGCTGTGCAGGTCAGGTGTGTCTTGCAGATGACCAATGTGGAGAGCCATATATATGGTACATTGTACAAAACATACAGGAATTCACATATACATCATTGACAGGGGACATCTTACAGTGAATGGAATGGACACACCAATATTGCCGACACCATAGAATGGTCACATTCACACTCGGTGCTGTTGTGAGCTGAATTCCACCCCTACATCAGGCTGAAACATAGGCATCCTTCACACAACACACCCACTCACTGACATAGACACTGTAGACACAAGGTCAAACATGGACAGCATTGTAGGAGACATGCTACTCACAGCAGCCAAACTGCAACACACACACACCAATGGCCCTCACTGTCATGAACATTGAAAAGCCAGAGTGCTACCTTGCCCAATCCATGTCAACATGTGGAACATTGACAAGTCAAATCACATATGCACGTGCAAAACTTAGCACCAGAATCATTAACGATGGTGACATCATCACTTGTATGAAATGAGATGGGAACTAGGAAAACTGGAAGAAAACACTTCCTCCAAAGAGATCACAGGCATACCGGACTGTGACCATGTCGTACCAATACACTAATGTGGCAGGCAAAGACTAGCAAACTCTGCTACCACACATGCCCCAATAGTACAACATATCCCCAGTGGAATAGCACGTATGTCCTTGTTAAAGCTCACATGGGTACAGGGATGACACACCTGTGTCAGAAACGTGATGGCCCTTGAGTAGCAATGGTCATGTACAGACAAATCTATCCATGAGCTGGGCATGCACACACTTCGACATGCACATTGAAATGTTTCTTCATGGCTGGGCAATGTGCAACAACAATATCAAACTCTGTCTGTGACAAGCCGCAAAAAAGCAGTGTACATGCAGGCATCCGTTCGTACAGTAGAATATGTCATGTTTGTGAACCATTGATGCCTATAGAAACATAACTTGCATTGTGTGTCTCTTCCAAACACAGGTGGTGCTGGGGACCCAGCACCAAATGAAGAGAATTCCCAGTCCCAGACTCTGGTGGACACTGAGCTCTCTGGTTTGACTCTGTCTCTGTCCTCTTCGGATGACGACGACCAACCTTGCCCCTCCGGTGTGAGTCATCATGCAGCACCAGCAGCATCAACATCTGCATCCCCTGTACCCACGCCTCCAGCATCTGGAAATCGACAGGGCACCCCCGCCAACACGGACAGACCAAGGCCACGGAACACCCACAGCACAGGGACACAGGACCCCCACATCTGTTGCAACACCATCTGCCAGCACCACAGGGAGGGAGGAGGACTCTGGCGGAGAGTCCCCTGCACCTCAGAGGCCTGCACCTGAGGATCTCCCCCAAGAAGAAGAGGGGTTGCCCGAAGAAGGACATGTGAGAAGCAGATGTCCCAGCACATCCCCAGGGCCTCTAAACCTGTTCTGGACAATGTTCTTTGTGCGCAACCCGTTTACCTTGTTCAATCGCACACAACTCGACCACACAACATGGAGGGTTCATGTTGGTCCAATGTAGCAGATGACTGTGGTCTTTACTCTGGACATTTCATCTACCAGTACTTCCAACTCAAAGGTGAACTTTGGATTCCAAACCCAATGTACAGCACCCACCATCCTGTGCAATTTCCTCACACATGTTCAAAAATAAACTCACCAGTACATCATACTTGCCTCTGTTATGATTCCAACTTGTAATGTGTCATGGAGATGTCGATCTGCTACACAACACAGTGCATGCCAAATACTGCAACAATGTGACCAACGTTATGTGGTAAATAATTTAATTACCGGTACTTAATTTGATGCGGAAAATCTATAACAATAGCTCAGTAAAATAAGAGGCAGAATCCGTGGTATTTAGAGGTTCGGAACGGGCTTTATTCCTATACAAAGGAATATAATTCGAATTATGGGCCTTCTATTCCATCACCACGAGAGTTCAGGAAGGAAGGAGCAATACATTATTGACAGGTAATCATTTTTATAGAAAAGGCATTACAGTGAAACAGATGCAGGAGGCGTCACAGTTGATATCAGAGATAAAAGCATACATACGTAACTAAAGTGGGTGTTACTAGGCGTAACTAAAGAACGTCATTAGATATGATGTCATAAATGGGTGGTTCCATGAAAGAATTTCGCAATGTCAGCAAAAATACTTGGCAGAGATGCGCGCGTAGCAGCATGACGTGTGATTGACGTGTAACTAGAGGGTGAAAGGGACTTGACATTTAGCTCTACATGTGGAGACAAAAGTCTGGGGTTATGTCAACCTAATCCCAAATCATATCTAATATCCTATGTTTAAAGAACTGTGTTATCCAAAAAGAGAGGTCTCTTAGGATAGAATCTTATTCTATACTGACTATACTGACTGTTAGTGCGTGTACAAACGTCTAAGTGTCTACACTAGATGCGAGGGGGTAGGAATATTCCATGGTAACAGGGCTATGAATTACTTGCATGAGGGCAGCGAGGCCTGGTCCTTTGCACGGTAGCTGGAGGAATGTTTACCTAAACTACTAGACAGGAATGCATCGGATGAGGAGCGAAGCAGAGCAGATAATCTTGAAGGTGAAATACAGTTTTTGGCAGGCAGACAGGCCGAGTCAGGCACCGTTAGCCGCGCAGGGAGTAAGACAAAGTTCATGGTCACAGATGCAGGCTCAGACTGGAGCTTTCAGAGGCAGAAGGCAGAAAAAGGCTTAATGGCAGAATCAGGGCCTACTCGCCTGGACTGTAAAATGGGATAAATGAACCATATAAAGCCGGTGGCCTTTCATACTTAGGAATAGAATATCCGGCCCATTCATGGCGGATCTGAAAGAGGACATGTTGACGGTGGACGCACATGTGTTTGCGTCTTCATAACTGGAACTGGAGGGAACATACATGTACTTGTGATTTATACATGAAACCGTTGGGGTCCAAGATAGGGGACATGACCGACCATAAAAATCCATATTTCCACATTCCCTCCTTGTCCCCTACTTGCCCTTAGGAGATATCAATCTTCATCAATCCATCGATCTGTTCATATAACATCATTTGTTCTTCTTTCTTCTTCCGGGATCTTGAACGAAAACTTGGATGTGGGATACACGAGGTGGCACATAGACCACAAATCGCTGGCCCACATTGTAGACATAAGCAGCAACTGAATAGTATGAGAAAGCCAATACCTAGGAAGGAGAGCATTCTCCATCCCCAGGCTGACAACACGCCCCAGAACCAACTGGACCAAGTCCAGGTGCCTGGACTCTGGTGTATCTGGCTTACAATCTTATGAAGGCGGGTTATGGCTTTATATACTGACGGTGAATTTTCTGGTATGAAAATGCAACAACTTGATCCGATGACCCTACAAGCTCCGCCCCTATCGGCCAGGATGACGTCAAGGACAAGACGATTTTGAAGCACAACAATCCGCATAGCAGACTGCTCTTCTGTTAAATTGCCTAAGGCGGAAATAGTTTCGTTCACTACTGCTTCAAGGGTTCTGGTTAATCTACGTATCAACTTACTATTAGTGACTGTACCTATATAGGGAAAGAAACCTTTATTGAAATCTGTGTATTTTTCCCATGCTGTTTCAGTGTAATCGACTATTGGGAGATCTCTCTGCTGTCTATTGTGTACTAAATGAGTATTTCTATGATAATCAGGAGGAGCTAGGAAAACAGGTGGTAGAAGGAATGCTATGTAACAGGTACCATCCCAATCTAAAGGTAGGCGTATATATGCGGTCTGTCCACATATAAAGTAGGAATGACGAGAAGCTCTAAATGTAGACTTGCCTTGATCACTGAATTTTATCACAGTGGTGCATTTACTATGGCCCATGTGTATGGAGCCATTCTTTCTTATGCATAGTTCCCCTTTAACTGGGGATACGGACATGGCGGACAAGATTGGTGTAGCTTCAGATTCAACGTTCAGGATCATGAGGTTAAGTGTAAAATTACCTAATCCATATACCTCATTTTCTAGATCAGTTCCTGTTCTTTTGGGAAGTCCCTCCTTGTTAGGGTAGCAGACTTTAAGCAAAACTAAGTTCAGGTTTCCCCATACCCAGTTGTCTTGATAAACTGCTGAGTTTGTATCTAAGGAATTAATTAAACTAAACCATGCTCCACAGGAGCCATTGTGTGTGAATGGATATGGAAAGAGAGGCAGAATTCCCTTATAGTTCTGATAGGGAGGGAGTCGGCCACATATCCAACAATTTGTAGCATTGCTAGTCTGATGGGAATGATGTAACATACTAATAAAAGTGTTGTTGCGCAGCGCAAATCTATATGACAACTCATGCGGGGGTAATTCACTAAAGGAATGTTCAGCAGTAACATTATAAACATGTTTAAAAATAGGATAATACGTGTGCAACAATATACTTGCAGTGATTATTAAAAGACAGAAGAAAAACAAAATTAATAACGTCACTGTGCAATGACTACGCAGTGATTTACAGTACGCATGTTTTTTCAATTGCATTTGATTATTTCTTTCTCTATTCTGGTCCAGAGGATACATGTCAGAGACAAATTCAACCGATTCACCTTGGAGAGGACTTAAACAATCAAATTGTCTGACTTATTGGACCTCAATTTTAGTCTATATAGTTCTGAGTTCGTTTGCTCAACCAAAGGGAGCTTTGAATCTGTCTTTGAGGAAATACAGGGTTTAGTCTCTATATCGGATGGTAGTCCATGAAATTTCTTGATATGACTTGAATGTATCCAACCTTTGCGACCTTCGATCTTCACGGCTGTCCTCGTGGTGAGCAGTACGAGTTGAGGCGATTTCCACCTCGGATCCAGCTGAGTCTTCCGGTCAAAATTCCGCACTAACACCAAGTCCCCGGGAACTACGTCGTGGGGTTTCACCTCGGTGTTGTCGGGAAAGGCTGCAGCTACCTGTGAACGACAAGATTGTAGTGCAGACATCAAGGAAGCCAGGTAATCTGTCAGCATATTACAGTCAACGTCAGTGATTTTACGAGGTATAGGCATCCCCCACATATTTGGTGGTCTACCGAAGATCACCTCATAAGGGGATAGCCCTGTTCGAGAATGTGCTACCATTCTCATGTAAAAGAGTGCAACTGGTAAGGCTACTACCCAGTCGACACCTTTCTCTCTACATATTTTGGACAATCTAATTTTCAGAGTTTGATTATGTCGTTCCACGAGACCTGCTGCCTCGGGGTGTCGGACACAGTGAAATCTCCATTGATAACCTAACAAAAGTGAAACGTGTTTCATTAGTTCGGATGAGAACGGCTGGCCGTTATCTGAGTAGACAGCACGTGGTAAACCGTATCGTGGGAAGAATTCTCGAACCAACTGTTTGGCAGTAGTCGGGGCAGTGTAATCTGAAACCGGGTATGCCTCTGTCCAACGGGAAAGAGCACAAACAACTACAAGAACATATTTGAATCCTCGACATCGTTCCATCTGGATATAATCCATCTGGAGGACTTCAAAAGGGTGATCAGGAGGCTGAAATCCACCCTGTTCTACGGGAATGCTTTTACCTGGGTTAGACTGACAACAGATCATACAGGTACGAACTTTTTGTTTAGCTGCTGCTCGTAAATGTTTGTTGAACCAAATGTGTTGAATGCTGTCTAGCATAGCTTTTTCTCCTAGGTGGGCTGGACTATGTATTGTATTAATGATAACTTGGACCATTGAGTCGGGAAGAAACCATATAGATTTTTCCTTCGTCATCCATCCCTGATCGGTTTGGATCCCTCCTAATTCAGTCCATTTCTTTATTTCTTCTGGTGTAGCATGTGTCTGTATGTCAATTACGTCAAGAGCGGGATCCTTAACCATCATGCAGTGTGTTGGTGTAGGAACTATTGTCTTTGTCATGTCAGATGTGTGAGTTTGAGCAGTCTGTTTAGCTGTTCTGTTAGCTAGATCATTGCCTTGGGAAATGATATCAGTAACTTTCGTATGAGCTTTACATTTCATAATTGATATTGCAGTGGGTAGATGTATTGCATCTAATAAGGCATGAATGAGGGGTCCGTGCTGAATGTTGGCACCGTGAGAAGTTAAATAACCTCTCTCTCGCCACAGCACGCCGAAGTCATGTACAACTCCGAATGCATAACGTGAATCAGTGTATATGTTGACTTTCTTATTTGTGGCTTGAATACAGGCTTGTGTCAGAGCGATGAGCTCTGCTGCTTGAGCTGACAAGGTATCGATACAATTTGTTTCAATAATTTCAGTGTCTGTTGTGACTGCATACGCGGCCACTAGCTCTCCTGTACTTGTTCTCATACATGAACCATCTACATACAACGTCAGGTCTGGATCTGTCACTGGGACGTCTGTCAAGTCTTGTCTGGGTTTCGTCGTAATAGTAATAACTTCAATACAATCATGTGCTAGTGGGTCTGTTCCGTTTACTGGCAAAAGTGTGGCAGGATTCAATGTACTACAACGTCTGATTTCTATGTGTGGCTGAAACAATGTCAGTTCGTAACCGGTGAGTCTCGCTATAGTCAAGTGTTGTGTTTGCGTGCGGTTCAAGAGAACCTCTACTGCGTGTGGTACTTGTACTGTTAATTGATGTCCTAACACTATGGCATCGCTTTGTCTGATTGCTAAAGCTGTCGCTGCCACTGATTTCAGGCACGCAGGCAGAGCCTGAGCTACGGGATCTAATGTACTAGAAAAATAAGCACATGGTTTGTGTGATCCTGCTTGTTCCTGTGTGAGTACTGACAAGGCAGTACCTTCGCGTTCTGTAACAAAGAGTGTAAACTGTTTACTGTAACATGGTGTTGCTAGGACAGGTGCTTGACATAAAGCTTTCTTTAAACTTTCAAAGGCGTGTGTATGTTCTTGAGTCCAAGGGAGGACAGTCGATGTGGCTGCCTCCTGTGTTGTCAACTGAATGAGTGGTTTTGCTAGAAATGCATACTGAGGGATCCACTGCCTACAATATGAAGTGAGGCCTATAAAAGCCCGCACCTCCTTTTGTGTCTTGGGTACTGACATGTTATCAATTAACTGTATACGGTCGGGTGTAAGCTGCCTTCCCTCCTTGGACAGCGAGTGCCCAAGGTAAACAACTCGCTGGACACAGAATTGCAGCTTAGTAGGGGACACCTTGTGCCCCTTTTCGGCCAAAAATTGTAAAACCGTCAGTGAAGCTTTTTCACATTCAGGTTCGCTTCTAGCGGTGATCAGCAGATCATCGACATATTGAAGCAGGGCAGTGTTGACTGGCATGTGGATACTGTCAAGTTCTCGTTTCAGTGCTTGGCTATAGATGCTGGGGCTTTCTGTGAATCCTTGAGGTGCGCTTGTGAATTTAAAGCTTCGTCCATTTAAACTAAATCCGAACAAGTATTGGCTTTCCGGATCTATTGGGACGCTGAAAAAGGCATTCTTGAGATCAATTACAGTAAAGAATGTTGCTTCGGAATCAATGGCTGTCAGTAATGAAGAACTGTCTGGAACTACGGGGTATTGTGGTACAATACATTTATTTAATTCGCGCAGATCAATAACCAATCGATATACTGGCGGGGCTTTTGGATCAGTTCGTTTAAGAATCGGAATTATCGGGGAATTACATACATTGGAGCCGGTTTCCACAACCACTCCTTGGGTAATAAGCTCGTCAATGATTTGCAGTAAAGCCAATACAGCATCTGGTGGTAACTTGTATTGTCGCATTCGTGGTAGTACCACTCCTGTCTTTAGTGTGACTCGATATGGTGTAATGTTCATGCAACCAACATCTGTAGGGCCTTGTGCCCATAAATGTGTGGGTAAAGTCTGCAATCGGTGATCCATATCTCGGGACACGTAGTGCCCTTTGAAATCACGTAAAAACAATCTTACTCCTTCCGGAGAACAACATATTATAGCTCCTAGAGCTTTCAATGTTTTTATACCTAACAGGTTTTCTGGACATGATTTAGTAAGCAATAAATCTGTAGTTCGTGTCAAGGGACCAATCGTAAGTGGAAGAGGCTGTGACACTTCGTTAATGATAGGTTTTCCTGAAAAACCAAGGGAAATATTCTGTGAGCCTGAGAGGGGTGCCCCTGGAACTTCACTACGTTTTATGGTTGTTCGGCTTGCCCCTGTATCAAGTAAAAATTTTCTATCTTGGCCTAATAGTTCACTGTGTACATAAGGTCCTTCTTGATCTATAGGGACCTCGATAAGGGGTAAGCCAACTTCCCTCTCTAGGCTGTTTCATGAGTATCGTTGATAATCAGGATAGTCATACTGTGCAGTCTGGTACATCTGTCGTGTCGTTGTTGGTGTAGCAGCAATAGGCTGCGGTGGTGGAGCTGGCATAGACTGTTGCGGAGCTGGCATGGCCTGTGCATGCTGCGGAGCTCCTGGTTGGTTCTGATCCTGTCTAAGTGGCCGTGGTCTTTCTTTTGTATCACCTATGGCGATATTATGTTTTAAAACTGGACAATCGTGTACATAATGACCTGGCTGTTTACAATAGTTGCATGTCCCCTTTACAGAACCTGCTGAAACACTGGACTGTGTCATGCCCTTTTTATGACCGTCAGCTGGAACTGTCTGGGAAACTAGCATTTTCATTTTCGTGTCTTTCATGCGTCTTTGTTCATGTTCTTGTTCCTCTCTAATTCTATTGTGATGGTACTGTAGCATTTGTAACATTTGTGACGGAGTGTTACCTTGCCAGGTACTCTCGAATTTCAATACTCTATTCTTAACTTGGGGCAGGGCATTTTCAACTAATTTTGTCACAAACAGATGTGGATACGATTCGCTACTTGCTTTTATTCCACTATTTATACCAAAACATTTTTCGAATCGGGCATAAAAATCACTAGTGTCTTCATCTTGCTTTTGTTTACAGGCTGAGATTGCACCCCAGTCTTCCTTTTTCGTAGTTAATAAACGTGGCAGTACCTGTACTAGTAAACCTGGTAGTATTTTGGTCTTGTCCCCAAGCCCTAAACCTGGACCTCGAGCTGTTTCTTCGTTTTCTAATGCTGTCCAATCTATCTTTTGGTCTCCCACCTCCCAATCTTTTTCTTTCAGTTTTTCATAAATGCCCGCAGGCATTAATACCTTTAATATTTTCATAATGTCGGGATAGGTATACTCTCCCATGAGCAACATGTCTTTAATTTCACGGTGGAAACCCGCTGGGTCTTTGTCATGACTGGGTACCACTTTCTTCATTTCTAATAGTTCCATTTTAGATATGGGTGTGTATACGAACACACGTTTAAACTGATTGTCATCACCTTTTATCGGGTGGACTTCGCGTAAGGGATTCTGTCTATCCATATAATACGTCGTTCTTTCCTTGATGGGCAGTGAGACATGTTCGGGGCATACAAAAAGAATATACTGCTTTCTGGATTCTAGTATTTCTCTAATTAACTCAGTACCTGAACCTCTCCATTTATTCGTGAGTAATTCAGTCAATATATCAGGTAAGGGACCAGGATCGGAGTGTTGGCTTTTATATAATGTAAGGAGTTGTTGAATCATGTAGATACCAGCTAAACGCTGTTCATCTGGGTTGAGGTTCAAAAACGTGTGTGCTAGTGTATCATCACTATATTTTCCGGGACTGTCAACCCAGTGAACGGCTGACCTGGCTAATTCTTGTTCGTCCATAGAATCGAGTATATGATAACCCCTTCGTTCTCGGAGTAATTTGTCAGCGGCTTGGAACGAATGTTCGGGGGACCTTATATTTATTATAGGTGTTTGGAAATTTCTGTTATTATCTGGACGTATCGGACGTATCGGATCAGTAAAGCATCTAGTATTATTGCAAGATCTTCCTCTACCTACATAGGCCATTGTTTCTAACTGTCCTGTGGGCAGTTCTAATTCTTCCTCCTCTTCGGTTTGTTCAGGCTGGTCTACTGCTAATCTTTCTTCGTGCATTCGTTCTACTTCTTTGCGGATTTTTTGGCACATAGCTATTATACTTAATCGTTTATCATGTCTCCCTTCTGATATATTCCGACTCCATGTGGTAAGAATTTGCATTTCTTCCGGATTTACCCCTGGTCGGTCTTGATTTCTGACCACACAATTTATGAGGAAACGTAACAGTTCTCCCTGTATTTCCACTTTCTGGTACTCCATGGCTCTATTAATACTTTCAGAATCTCGCCCTGACTGGACAAAATGATATATATTTTCTAAATGTGCAGTCATTCCTGGTAGCCTCCCTAAATATATTGCAGCTCGTCGGATACGTAATGAGGCCAGCAGCATTTCATCCTTTTTGCCGGGCACAGGGTCATATCTACAATCTATTAGATGTTCCTTAAGCGTGTCTGGAGTTACTAGTTTGGGCGTACGTTGGTGAGCTAATTCTTGAAAGGAAAGTTTATTTACTCTGGGTGGCGTGGAAAAAATGTTTGTTGTACCTCCTGTAGCACCGCCTGGGGTGCTGGGTGTGAAAGGATTCGTTGAACGTGATATAGCAACCATAGGTGTGGGTACAGCTGTAGAAACAGATGTGCTTGCCGGAACTTGGGTCGGAATTTGTTGTTGCGGAGGTACAGACGGAGGGTCTTGGCGTTGAACCCCCTCGGCAGGCGGTCTATGTGGTGCAGTATTAGCATACTCGGGAGCTGCGTCGTCTAAATAAGAGGAAAGGAAAACATCTTCTGCGGTTCTGGGATGCCCTTTGGGATGTGCTTTTATCGGAAACAATGGGGGTGGCAAGTCTTTGGGTATCTCCAGAGTAGCCTTAGGTAACCCTTCGGCCAGAAGAGGATACATACCATTCATAAGGGCATTTCTTTGTCTGTCTACTTGTTCTGCTTTTGCTCGGGTACCTTCTTCAATTAATAGATTCTCTCGGACTTTATCTGAATTCTCCTTACTCTTCTCTTCCTGTCTACGTGCTTTTTCTGTACGTCTATACGATTCTTTACGCCATAATTCAATGGCATCTTTCTGTGATTGTCTAGCTTTCTTTTTCCATAATTCTTCCTCTACTTTCATGATGCAATCTGCATCCCAGGTCCCAGCTGCGGGCCACCTCTGACTTTCTGGTAATTCCTTGGTGTAGTCTACCCATAAATCAAGAAATAATATGGCGTCTAGGCCATGTTTATGATACATGAAGTACCCTGGAGTGTCCCTAGGAGGAATGGGAACGGCTTCTTCGAGTACCCCTTTTCTAGTTTTTATCTGTCTTAATTTTGAAAAGAGCGGCATATTGAAAACTGATCTGATACCTGATTCTGAACACGTTTAATACAACAAAACACAATAATGAACAGTCATTCACACCACAATATGCAGAACGTATTTAAAACATTTAACATTTAATGAACAACAATGATGGCCATTCAGGGAACTAGTCACTAAGTATGATACTCGACACTAACTAGGTAATTCTGAATTATATACTAGACATACTAGATATACTGCTAAACAGTACAGATAAACTGCTGAAACAGTGCAGACCGGATTTGTGTACCCAAACCCGTCTTGACCGGCACAACCTATGTGCACGTCAGAACGCCTCCCCGACAATGGTACTCACCGGGTAGCTCGGAACGGAAGGCCTCGGAACTGAACTGAACTGGACTCGGACCAGACTGGACTCGACTCGAAACTGCGGAACTTCGGAACCTGGTGGGCCTCTGTATACCTCGGATCTTGCTCTCTCAGCTAGGCTCTGGTCGGGATACTTCGCACTTCTCACCGCCTCGTCTGGGTGTTGATCGCAGCCTCAGTTACCCCCGCTCGGCAGGAGGGAGATACAGGAAATCCTGTGGGTACGCGTTGTTGTCCGTCCAGCTGTGGCAGGAGACCGGGCCTGCAACGCACCTCCGGCGCGTGAGATGAGAAAGTGTCACTGTTCGGGCGCCATATATGTGGTAAATAATTTAATTACCGGTACTTAATTTGATGCGGAAAATCTATAACAATAGCTCAGTAAAATAAGAGGCAGAATCCGTGGTATTTAGAGGTTCGGAACGGGCTTTATTCCTATACAAAGGAACATAATTCGAATTATGGGCCTTCTATTCCATCACCACGAGAGTTCAGGAAGGAAGGAGCAATACATTATTGACAGGTAATCATTTTTATAGAAAAGGCATTACAGTGAAACAGATGCAGGAGGCGTCACAGTTGATATCAGAGATAAAAGCATACATACGTAACTAAAGTGGGTGTAACTAGGCGTAACTAAAGAACGTCATTAGATATGATGTCATAAATGGGTGGTTCCATGAAAGAATTTCGCAATGTCAGCAAAAATACTTGGCAGAGATGCGCGCGTAGCAGCATGACGTGTGATTGACGTGTAACTAGAGGGTGAAAGGGACTTGACATTTAGCTCTACATGTGGAGACAAAAGTCTGGGGTTATGTCAACCTAATCCCAAATCATATCTAATATCCTATGTTTAAAGAACTGTGTTATCCAAAAAGAGAGGTCTCTTAGGATAGAATCTTATTCTATACTGACTATACTGACTGTTAGTGCGTGTACAAGCGTCTAAGTGTCTACACTAGATGCGAGGGGGTAGGAATATTCCATGGTAACAGGGCTATGAATTACTTGCATGAGGGCAGCGAGGCCTGGTCCTTTGCACGGTAGCTGGAGGAATGTTTACCTAAACTACTAGACAGGAATGCATCGGATGAGGAGCGAAGCAGAGCAGATAATCTTGAAGGTGAAATACAGTTTTTGGCAGGCAGACAGGCCGAGTCAGGCACCGTTAGCCGCGCAGGGAGTAAGACAAAGTTCATGGTCACAGATGCAGGCTCAGACTGGAGCTTTCAGAGGCAGAAGGCAGAAAAAGGCTTAATGGCAGAATCAGGGCCTACTCGCCTGGACTGTAAAATGGGATAAATGAACCATATAAAGCCGGTGGCCTTTCATACTTAGGAATAGAATATCCGGCCCATTCATGGCGGATCTGAAAGAGGACATGTTGACGGTGGACGCACATGTGTTTGCGTCTTCATAACTGGAACTGGAGGGAACATACATGTACTTGTGATTTATACATGAAACCGTTGGGGTCCAAGATAGGGGACATGACCGACCATAAAAATCCATATTTCCATAGTTAGGTGAGTCATGGTGATGTGACACATGTGAGGGAGACACACCACTATGGCAACACAACATATATTCACCATGGCCATGTTACTCATCCCACACAATGATGTTGACCTGAAACACATAGGTATGCACAAACACAACACCTATCCACAGTCATTGGTAACAAGTCCATAGGTGAGGTAATCAAATGTCACTCAGATGTGGGAAGACAGACAACACCCCTAACAAACAATAGCACAGGTTCATTACACATCAGCAACATGTTTATTCCAAAATAGTTGCAAGGCAATTGTACGTTACGGTGGACACACGGTCACAGAGTGTCTGAGAATTGTAGTCCAGGGGTGTGTGGCACATCACTTGATGTCAATTGACTACTCCCACACTGGTGTCGGATTCTGGGTGTTGGGGGTCAGTGTTGACCAAACAACAGGCAAATTACCCTGTGAAGGACAGACACAAGACACAGCCAAAAGCACAGCAGAACAGGCGAGAAATGCAATACACATGCACAAAACATGTCACAAGAAACCTACACAGAAACAAGTTAGCAGTACTACCCTATTGTGGAGTACACACCACCTGAATGGACACATCACTGCACGCATCCAGTCAAGTGGCATACAGACACACTCAGACAGCAACAGAGCAGCCACAACACATTCCAGGCTAACTCCATACATTGACATAACAACCCTGGAAACTCACATTCAGGTGAAGAAGTTGTTGATGAGCTGTGAGCGGACATCACCCTCATCCTCATCATCACTGGCATCGTGGCCCAGGCCGGGATCCTCCACAGGTGGCAGAGGTTGGTCATCGTCATCCTGGATGAGAGGCACCTTCTTCCGCACTGCCATGTTGTGTAGCATGCAGCATACAAGGATAATTTTGCACACCTTCGCAGGCTCATATGGGAGGGTCCCTCCGGTCTTGTGCAGGCAGCGAAAGCGGCTTTTCAGGAGGCCGAATGTCTGCTCAATCACCCTCCTGCTCCGACCATGTGCCTCATTGTAGCGCATCTCGGCTGGTGTCACAGGGTTCCTGAGGGGTGTCAGCAAGCACGGCATGTTGGGGTATCCGGAGTCACCTACACACAAAAAAATGAACAAGTAGCTGAGTTTTGTAGGAGTGTGGAATACAACATTGCCAAACACACACAATGATAAACAGTCAGTACACACCGACAAGCCAGGCATGCTGATCTGGCATCTGTGACATCAGCGTTGCAATGCGACTACTCCTCATTATGTAGGCATTGTGCACAGAACCAGGGAACCGTGCACACACATGTGTGATACACATGTCTGCAAGACATACCACCAGAGCATTGATCGAGTGGAAATGTTTCCTGTTCCGGTATGCCTGCTCATGTGGCTGTGGTGGTATCAGGGCCACATGTGTACCATCAATAGATCCGATGACGTTCGGCATTCTCGCCAGTGTATAAAAGGCATCCTTTATTTCAGGGAGCTCAGCTGGGCTAGGGAACTTGATGTACAGGTCAAGGAAATGCAACATCCCCTCCAAGACATCACGTAGCACACAGCTAAACATAGTTTGCGACATCCCACCTGCTGTAGCCACAGTGTACTGGAAGGTACCAGTAGCAAAGAAGTTCAGGGCTGCCATCACCTTCACCTTTGGGGTCAGTGCTGTAGGGTATGTCCGGCCAGGTAGCAGATGTGGCGCCAACTGCTCCGCCAACTCCTCAATCAGTGGCCTGGTGAAGCGGTACCGTCGGATGCAGTCGCGTTCCTGCATGGTTTGAAGGTCTGGGAGCAGTCGATGGACAGCTGATGCACTGCAGAACAGAGATGAACAAAGGAAGAATGTCGGTTCATCCACCCATGTGGCCATGACCAGGCTCAATATCACATGATACATCATGACATTACACAATGTACTGAAGTGTGTGCTGTTGGGCATGGACACATATGTCACCTACATGACCATCACCTCACACCTCAATTCCACATGTCCACATAAGTCCCATGTAGTGCAATGGCCAATCATTGGGCTGTGTGACCCGACCTATGTACTGCTTTGACGTTACAAACACACACCACAGTGACAAGTGAGGCCCGATGTCTCCCAGGCATCACAGATCTTTGCCATGCAGATACCCAGGGTCCCTGTATTGCCACGTCGACACTGGCATGGACATGGCGTATCACGTACACACCACAAGGCAAGTGTGAGTCCCACAGGTAGTGGCCACTGTTGTCCCTGCAGGCCCTACATGTACGTCTCTTAGACACACACACACCATCAAGGTTGCTGCATATACCACATGGATATGGAGATTGTCTCCCATTGGGCACATTTGATCATCCACATCTGAGACACAACATGCACACAGACTGTGGGTACACATCTGAATTGTGGCTACAGGTCTCACTGTGACGTACATGCCATCAACCCCAGGACTCATGGTGTATGTGACATGTCCTAAACATATCCAACCTGCAACTGTGTCCATGACTCATGCCCATTACTGTACATTTGCACATCACAGTGGTAATGTGCACAACACACAAAGGATTCTGCCCCCATGAACATGTGCACAGCCTGGGAGTGGCTGAACAAAAGTGCCACACAACAAACCAAATGTTGCCCCCCCCCCCAGGGAATGCAGCCTTACATGCCATGGGACACTGTGTGGCCAATGCTGTAGTGTGGTAGGTGTGCACATGTGTCCCTGGCAAGTAATTGTGTGTTGAATCCGTCAAATAGTCACACCAATGAGGTCCGACGCGGGTGATGATGCGTACGCACTGCACGGTTCATGACCGAGCCGTGCGTACGCTTTGTCATTGTCTGCAATGAGGTTCGACACGGGTGACAATGCGTATGCACTGCACGGTTCATGATCGAGCCGTGCGTACGCTTTGCCATTGACTGCAATGAGATCCGACGCGGGTGACAATGTGTACGCACTGCACGGTTCATGACTGAGCCGTGCGTACGCTTTGCCATTGACTGCAATGAGGTCCAACGCGGGTGACTATCATGCATGCGCGTCGGGCAGGCATGGTCCGAGACAGGCGTAAACCTTGGCCATTGAATCGTATGGAGACGGGTGCATGTGTATTTTCAAAATATGCGTTGTACAGTCAATTGACCGAGCCGGGCGCACCCATTGGCTCTGGACTGTCATGGAGACGGATGCGGATTCAAAAATTGTACGAGTTGTGTGCTGGAAATTCAGTTGAATGTCTACAACAACGTTGCAATTCCTAGGGTTTCATGAAGGTGAAGATTTGAAAGATGAGGAAGACGTGTACGAGTCATACATTTCCATGGATTGGCCAGATTCATAGAATGCAACCATGTTGGACCTATCACTGGGGACACATGGAACAGAGTCTGCCTCTGCAGCACAGATATAAGGCTGGCTGGCCCCCAGGGAGCTCACTTGCCTGCACTACATGCTACTGGACCACATCCCTGCTACCACTGCTGCTGTCTCTGCATCCTCTGGCTCCTGCTATGGCACGTACTCTGGAGAGAGCCCCAGCCTTCACTGAGGAGGAGAACCAGGCCCTGCTAGACGGGCTCCTTCCACAGTACAGCAAGCTGTATGGGAAACCAGGGGAGCAGGTGAGTGTGCAGTCCACTGCCTTCCTAATCATGCATGTTGTCTGACTAGCAGTACTAGCAGTGTGTACACCAGTGGCAAGCATTCTCACTGAGTACTTTCATCCCCCAAAGTGTGTAAGTACATGTAATGAACAGGTGTTCTGCTGCTAAAGTGCATTTGTGCAAGCTTAAACTTCCCAGGCATTGTTAACATGTCAGACATGCAGGTTTATTTGTCCTTTCCCATGGTTGCACTACCTGTGTAACTCATTTTCCTTTGTGATGATGACATGTATATCCAAATGTGTGCAGCACAAATATGGGGCATGTGTGTTAATGTACTTTTAACTTTGCCATCCTCACAGGTTGATGCCCACCAGAAGCAGGAGATATGGCTGACCATCGCCCGGGCTGTTCATTCGGTGGGGGTCTACAAGCGCAGGATCCGCAACTGCCAGAAGAGGTGGCAGGACCTTCGGGGATGGACCCGGAGGATCACAAGAGTCCAGCTGAAGCTGTCACCTCCTCGCAGGAGGGGCGGACACCGGACCCTGACCCCCCACATGCTCCGGATCCTGGGGGTGGTCTTCCCGGACCTGGATAGGCAGCTGAAGGCCAGACAGCAGCAAGGAGGGGGTAAGTCCATGCCTAATCTGTGTACTATGTCTGACATGCTAATTGCAGTCTTTTGGCCTGGTCACACTTCCACATTACGTAGGTCTTGTAGTCCAATACTCAGGTCCCTCAATTGTGTGATACACCCTCCTCATCTGTTCCACAGGTGTGGCCCCTACAGTCTGTTGCTTGTGTCACTAGGGCACTGTGTCCCTGCAGTCATCTATGCTTCAGCTTCCGGACAGCATCTGTTACCGTGACTCTGTTGTGTGTTTCATGGGTGGGTCAATTGTTTGCCCAATGACTGGGATCTGACATGTGATCTGTGTGTGCCCTTGATATGTGTTACAATTGCTGGTCTGACTCGCCACATGTGGCTTGGGTATTTCAAACAAATCCATGCAGCAGGGGACTCCAATTTGTGGGCCTCAGGAGTATGTATATAAAGTACGTCACACTTGCTTAGCCACATGACTACTGTCCAGGGCCAAACAATGTTTCACGTAGACCTGGCCAGTCATGCCTCCTCAAGAGCATTTGGAAACACTCTGTAATCCCACTCCTGTGTATCAACTTACTTAGTGACATGTACCTTCAGGTATCTGCCTCTGTGTCATTATGGTGTGGCTTCCTATTATGTACAACTGGGCTGTCCATGATTTTGAGGGTCAGCAGGACATCTGAGATGTGACTGTGAGAGACAAGACCTGTGCGACATATAAGTGTGTGATCATCTGACAGCGCACAATGGTGTATGCAACTGGTTACTTCAGGCAGCTGGGTTACATGCACGGCAGACAGTGATGTGCTAATGTACAGGGAGTTGTGATTGCAGAGAGACTCATATGTCTGATTTGCATGATGTGGGGTCTTCTGGGTCCTGGATATGTTGTTTGCAGGGGATGGGCAAGTGCACTTGTCATCTGCAGAGTTAGCTTTACCCCTGAGCTAGGATTGTGACACAGTGCATACTCGTGTTGTCTGGATGCCCTGCCCCTGTGACAGGAGACAGTGTTGACTAACTTTCAAGGCATGCCAGTGCCATGACATTTAACTTGCTATGAGTGATCCTGCATTGTGTTCAAGTGTGCACCATGCACCCCATTGTGTCATTGACTATCAGGACATGAGAACATCATAGTGTGTGTTGCTGGCATGCATCACAAGCATGTGAAATGAGTCTCTGCCCATCCCTTCATCCGGACACCTGTACTGAGTCAGTGGCAAGAGATGTACTGTGTGTATAGTGACATACTCAGCATCCGGGATTTCGGGAGTCCACAGTAGGTGCCAGGCGATGGTAGCTCTTCAACCAAAATTGACGTGAAGAGCGCCCCCCTCCCGCTCCCTGAACAGCGCACTCACTCAGCCATAGTGTTTTGCGCTGCAGTGTCCGCAATTGTGCCGACACTGGGTCCACACACCTTAGCGAGTGTGTAGGTAATCAACCTTTTTATTTTTTTCACTTACCACGTGGCATTTCGCACTTTGCCACTCACTTACTGCACTGGTCCTGACGAAAGCTCCACATTTTTACATGAGAGCTGAAACATGTAGACCTACAACACAGACAACTAGTAGATAATTATTTCTTTCGTAGTTGCATCACATACCCTGCTTTTTAGTCTATATCCTGAGCCGCCAGTAATAAATTTCCTAAGGCAAGGATTCTCAGAGATATAATTTTAACTATCACTTCATCACACTCTTGCACCACACCAGCTCCACTGTAGCCAGGCGTCGCAGCACAACCGGGGGGCATTCGGCCACCCGGTTGGGACCCCGATGATGAAGCATGACACCAACCAGGTTGGTGTGTGAGGGGTCTTTTAACCTACCTAGTGGGTTCCCAAACACTGTCTCATAGTGATCGTACCACACTACATTGGATCCGTCCACCATTGATAAGACTTATTTACATTCAGGGGATACGGACGTACCTCTCCCCTTTTCCCTAGCTCTCTCATTGTTTTCCACATAGTGACATACTCATACATGCTCACTTGCATGTCCAACTAATGTGTGGGTTCGGCATGTCGGGACATTGGGGTATTAGCATCCAGCATGCAACAGACATATGGGTGCAAGTCAAGGAGGGATTTGTTTGTCATGGTTGATGTTGAGAATGACAATTGGCTTATTCTAAACAGTGTTGGCACTTTGAGCAGTGTTTAGCTGATGATGCCAGGGCTTGCCCTGTGATGTGATGTACTCACTGTGGTGTGTGCAGTCAGTGCAGGTGACTGATGTTGTTCTCTTTCTTCCTATTCCTATCCAGATACATCCACGGCCACAGGAGGGGACAGCTCCATGGACCAGGAGGAGCCACAGAGCCTGATAGGGACAGAAGGAGAGGAGTCGGGGGGACCCAGTTGCACGGAAGGCGAGTGGAGCCACACCGAGGAGTCGTCAGCACCATCCACCCCAGCTGAGGGCCACAGCAGCTCTGAGGATGACTCCCTTGTGGAGGCGGGTGTCAGCAGCCACCAAACCCCAGCTAGTGAGGCTGTCTCCGCCACCGCCCCCCACCACCATCACCACCCTCCCATCGGCTTCCATCCCAGAGGTCCGTGGAGGCTCCAGTGTTCGGGAGCATGTCTCCTTGCCCCTGTGTCCCCTGCTGCCCTGAGTGAGGAGTCTGTGGACTTACTTAGACAGATCCATGTAGGGCAGACATCGATGCTGAGTGTCCTCCATGCACACACCAGGCTGTTGACGCAACTGGTGTCATTCATGGAGGGCATTTCATCGGGCATGTCTGCCCTACAGAGGACCAATCAGTCTGTGGCCTCCTCCCTGACGGCAGCAGTGTTCCTCCTCCAACAGTCCCGCACCCCTCCTACCCCTGCACCACCCATGATTCCTAGCAGCCTACCTGTCCCAAGCACCACACACCTGCACATTCTCACAAAGCCACAGGCACAGGCAGCACACAAACACCCAAACCAAGGGCTAGACGTGCACACAAGCAAGCGCAGGGGACTGATACCACACTCACAGGGGATGGTTTGCAGAAACACACACAGTCATCCACAACCACTCCGCAGTCCTCCGAAACCTCTCCCTCCCAGCCCCCTTCCCTTGCCTCACCTGCAACCCCATCTCACAGAAGCTCTTCCTCTGTGACCTTGGCCTTTTCCCCACCAACCCAGCAGATCCAGATTACAAGGGGAAGAGGAAGTCCCTACACACAGAGGGGAGTGCCCCTCACACCCGGACACCCTCCCCCAGGCGCAGTCAGACCAAGGCCCCCAACCGCAAGTCCCCCCGGAGCCGGAAGAGCAAGACCCCACCTCTGCCACGCAGCTCCAAGGCGAAGTCTCCGTCCTCCATCCCCCAGGCCACCACTCCAGAGGTTTCCCCGCCACACCCTGCCCTGGGTTCCCCCACCCACAGATACACCATCCCCAAAATGCTGAGGCCCTCCCCCCCACCACTTGCTCCTCCACACCCAGTCAGACGGTTAGTGCCACTGATGTGGGGACCGTGTCCCCCCCCTGTCCTGCCGACCTCACCTGCACCCCATTCCGCTCACATGGATTTAGGCCACGCCCATCTGACTTGGGCACTGCAGTGGGGACCCAATACACTCCATCTGACCTGCCCACTGAAGTTGTGCCGGCACCCACCCCATCTGACTTGTGCCCCACAGTTGTGACTGCACCCACCACTTCAGTCAGCTCCACTGCAGTTGCAAGTGACTCTCCTGCATCCACCACCCCTTCGCTGCCTCCTTCTGCTGCACCCTGATCCTGTCCCTGCGGTGCCTGGCCTGCCCCCATGTATGGCCCTCCGAGGGGATGTCCCCTGTCATTACCAGTGCAGGCAAGCAACATGTGACAGTTGTCACTCAAGTTCACTCCGTGTCATTTGATAATGGACTGGCCATTGGCCTTTTGTTTGAACGGACGTTTAAATTTTCATATGCTGAATAAAGCTTTTTTCTTTATCCTTGTGAACTTGATTTGGCTGTACATTAGGTTGATGATGTTTAGCATGTCCTTGCACCTGAAATGCTTGGTTTCCAATGTTGAATACTGAGGTGTTGATGTGAGGTACTCCATGTGGTCCATGAGATATGTATCCTATTCTGGTCGGTATCCATGTCATCCTTTGCAGCTAACTGGGCGTGTCATGATCAACAATTTGTGGACATCTCTGTGAACATTTCATTTGCATGGTCACATCTGTGGCTTGCACCCATGCACATATGATGTGCTTACCATAGTCCAATTTGTCTATTTCCCTGACTTTGTGCGCATCACCACTGGACCTACAGGTGTGGGCATCATTGGTATAGGAGCAACTGGGTCCTCTGTGCAACTTACTGTACATATGTGTTGAGTATGTGCAGATGAGTTAGGGGAGACTCACGTACATAGGCTGTTGTGACCAGAGCCTTCATTGTGTGGTAACTGATGGCTGACTGACCAAGTGTTCTGCTGACATGACTGAGACGTGCTGTGACTATGTTTGGCACAGCTGGGCTTCCACAGGAGTTGGGTCCCCTCAAGCAAGTGTGTTGTTCCATGACATAGCCTGGGCCCATGGTGTGTTTCGTGTGAGCATGTGGGTGTATTGACATCCCTTTTCATACACAGGCAGTGTTCCCTTGATATATGCCTGTTTATGCTTGCTGAGTGGTACTGTGTTCATCCCACAACTTTGCCATGGGCTACCAGATGTGTGAGTGCATGACACACTACTGTTAATTGGTGTTTCATCATTGGGATCTGTCAGTTCTGAGTTGTGATGATGTTGTCAGACGCAGATGGGACACAGTCAGGGGTCCCCAAGGCACTTGTTAGTTCGCAATATCATGTAGTTGTCCCTAGGTGATACCTTTCAGTGATTGAGACATGTGTATGTGTGTGTGACTGCTCCCACTTGTCCGGTTCAGGGCTGCAATGTTTGCAGGTGTCAGCATGTGTGCCTTGTGGTTCTCCTTGGCTTCTGCATTGTCCTGGGACTGTGGGAGTTATTCGGAAGGTTACGTGAGCGTTGCCATCATGGCCAGGTACCGCATACTGTGCAGTATGGCTGTCATTCACCAGGGTTGTAAACTGTTCTTGTGTGATGAGTCTGTGCACCTTAGTTCCTTCCAACATTCCTGTGTTTGTCATGGGTGCATGTGCAATGTCACCTGTCCATGTGGGCTTCACAGATGCACATTGGAGCAGTTCAGGGTGTGTGGTGTTGAGGGTGGACTGATGTAAATGTTTGCATGGATGGGCCCCTAGCTCCCTTTTGTCCCTGGATGACGGGCAATGCTGAGTGATTTGTTTTTGTGTAGATGTGATGTACGTTTGTGGCACAGGACACATGTCTGGTTTTCACAGTTTGTAAGACATCTACCTTTGTCATCACAGTGGAGGTGTCATGCATGTTTGAGTCACCCCAATGTCTGGTCCCTGAGGGTAGTGCTGTTGTGTGTCAGTCTCTTGCTGTGTTAGTTTGTGTTCATTCCAGCTTGTGTCCCATGTGTCTTTTGCGCTCCCTCTCATCTCACAATGCCTGATTGCCCACTAAGAGGGTCCCAATGATGGGTTACTTTTGTATGGCACTGTGTCCACATCTGTGTCACTGTGGTTCAGCCCCCCTCATGTGTTGTGTAGTTGCCTGGGGATACTGAGACACACACACACACACACACATGTTGTGTCAGATGTGCAGTGTGAGGTTGACTGTTTGTGTTTGTGCATCTGCATCAGTGCATTGGTATTGCTGTTGTGGACCATTGTCTGGATGCTGTTTCTGTGTTTTGCCCTGCTGTCCCTGTGAGTCATATCACATCATGCTGCACATTCATCCTGGTTGTTAGGTGCCATTGCTGGCATGGAATGGGAGTTCGTGACCTGACACCTACAGTCTACACAGGTTGTTTTGATTAGTGTGTCTATTTTCGAGATGTGTGTATGCTTTGTGATGGTCACTTCTGCTCTTGTGTCATTGTACACTGTATGAATTGTCAGCCCCCATGTGTGGTGCTTGTCTGCACATGGCCGAGAGTATGTTTTGTTTTCACAGCACTGTTAGCCTCACAACATCTCTGTGGGTATGGGACACAACCACTAGTTTGCCCCAAAAGTGTTTGATGTGTTGGGACCGGGAATCATACATGCTGTTTGGCATTTGCAGCTTTGACCATGATGACACTTACCTTTTGGTCACTGTGATGAGGGGGGGTTTAGACCACATCACCACAATGCTCGACATTTGCTGCAGTTTGGAACGTCACACTTAACTTTTGTTCTACACAGTGAGGGGGTGTTATTTTTACATTGACACAGTGCTAGTGATGCTTGCCTTGTGTAGGCCACACTCAGTTTTTGGTCACACATGTGCTGGTAGTTACATTGTATGTTCGAAGTCATAATCACTGTTGTGGGCATTTGTCACAGACTACACACTGTTGTCATGATGTTAGGGTGGATGTATTTTGCTGACATACCTAATGTTAGAGTATGATGGATGTGTGGTAAATCACCCATCCTATGGGTGGGGATGGCAGGGGTGATGTGCAACATAAGCCCTATGAGTGGGGGTGGTAGGGGCAATGGGCAACAGGTCCCCTATGGGTCGGGATGGCAGGGGTGATGGGCAACAGGTCCCCTATGAGTGGGGGTGGCAGAGGTGATGGGCAACAGGTCCCCTATGAGTGGGGGTGGCAGGGGTGATGGGCAACATGAGCCCTATGAGTGGGGGTGGCAGGGGTGATGGCCAACATAAGCCCTATGAGTGGGGGTGGCAGGGGTGATGGGCGAAAGGTCCCCTATGAGTGGGGGTGCCAGGGGTGATGGGCAACAGGTCCCCTATGGGTGGGGGTGGCAGGGGTGATGGGCAACAGGTCCCCTATGAGTGGGGGTGCCAGGGGTGATGTGCAACATAAGCCCTATGAGTGGGGGTGGCAGGGGTGATGTGCAACATAAGCCCTATGAGTGGGGGTGGCAGGGGTGATGGGCAACAGGTCCCCTATGAGTGGTGGTGGCAGGAGTGATGTGCAAAATAAGCCCTATGAGTGGGGGTGGCAGGGGTGATGGGCAACAGGTCCCCTATGGATGGGGGTGGCAGGGGTGATGGGCAACAGGTTCCCTATGAGTGGGGGTGGCAGGGGTGATGGGCAACAGGACCCCTATGAGTGGGGGATGGTAGGGGTGATGGGCAACAGGTCCCCTATGAGTGGGGGTGGCAGGGGTGATGTGCAACATAAGCCCTATGAGTGGGGGTGGCAGGGGTGATGGGTAACAGGTCCGAGTGGGGGTGGCAGGGGTGATGGGCAACAGGACCCCTATGAGTGGGGGTGGTAGGGTGATGGGCAACAGGTCCCCTATGAGTGGGGGTGGCAGGGGTGATGTGCAACATAAGCAATATGAGTGGGGGTGGCAGGGGTGATGGGCAACAGGTCCCCTATGGGTTGGGGTGGCAGGGTTGATGGGCAACAGGTCCCCTATGAGTGGGGGTGCCAAGGGTGATGTGCAACATGAGCCCCATGAGTGTGGGTGGCAGGGGTGATGTGCAACATAAGCCTTATGAGTGGGGGTGGCAGGGGTGATGGGCAACAGGACCCTATGAGTGGGGGTGGCAGGGGTGATGGGCAACCGGTCCCCTATGAGTGGGGGTGCCAGAGGTGATGGGCAATGTAAGCCCTATGAGTGGGGGTGGCAGGGGTGATGGGCAACATGAGCCCTATGAGTGGGGGTGGCATTAGTGATGGTCAACATGAGCCCTATGGGTGGGGGTGGTAGTGGTGCTGGCCATACAACCCCTATGGTGGCCTGTTGTTAGTGGCCAGGATATGGATCCCCTGTGTGTGTGTGCCATTTTGCGGGTACGTGTCGTTTGTTTGTGTGGTAGGTGTCTGACTTACCGTCTGCGCCGTCCGCGTCTGTTCCTGATCTTGTCATGGATGTAGAGTACTGGTATGACCTGCGTGATGGGATTAATGCTGTGTTCGTCTCGTACACGCTGCTTGTTGCTCCGTCTCGTACCCATTGCAAGCTGGTCTGTCTAGTAGCCGTGGATTGAGTTGTGGCGTGATTCGTAGCTGATATGCTTCTTTTCCGGATGCTGTGACATGCCATATGTGGAGATCCGTCCGGCGTGTAGGAAGTACGTCTCGTACTTGTCAGGGTGGAAACTGCTATGAATACTGCTTCCGGGCGACTCGGTTTGGTGTTGGGAGTTACGGCTCGGACGGAGAATGGAGCTTGAATCACAGCCTACGTGTCGGTCGGGTTTTTGGCAGCTATGCGCATCGTACTTCATCTACAGGATGGACCGGCTACGGGTACGTGTCGGTCGCAAGGTAAGGCTACGAACAGCTCTCAGAGCGCTGTCCGACCTGGATCGGAATCGACCCCATAGTAGTAGAGGCTGTCCCCGTAAGTTCTATAAGATATGGGGTTGTGGAGAAATTATTATGGGCTGGGGTCCCTGAAGGGAGGCATTGTTATAACATCGGACCAGACTCCCAGTCAGAGGTAATTGCTACAAGGCTGTTTCACATTGTTTCCCATGCACTATCTTCCATGTACGGTGTACCTGTGTGTCCTAAGAAGCATGTTAAGCATTCTTTTGTAACATTGAATACTATTGACAGCTGTAGATGGACAATAATGCCTGAGGTACGTGACTGTAATAGCTTTATTGGGTTATGTATTTACATGAAAATTGAAAAATAAATACATATTTTTTTTTAAAAAACAATCAACGGTTTTGCCGTTAGCTTACCTGACATCTATCCAGCCTCGTTGACCCCTCTCAGCCACAGCTAGCTGCCTTGCCCACTAAGGAATTTTGACTTCCATTTAAGAGGCTAAGTCAGAAGGTAAAACTTCCAAGTGGGTCAAAACTGGTCCCTGTATATGACATGCTCTCCATCCAATTTGGAATTAAATGGTTCCTAAGTATTGATGAAGTGCAACCAGATAAACTCAGTTGGTGCTTAACTCATTTTGCCACAATTTTTATTTTAAACTTTATAAATCCATATTTTAATTTCCCCATATTGGATTTTAGGTAGGTTTTGGTGTTGTTTTGTTCACATTGGATTGGGCTTTTTAATTTTGTTCTGTTTTCAACTTTGCAACTGTTTTGGTACTTCTAAATACTTCTCACATTTTCTAAGTTAAGCCTGTCTGCTCTGTGCCAAAGCAACCAGGGATGGGGCTTCGGTCTAAATTAATTAAACCTTTACTCGACCCAACACGAGTAGTGGCCTTATTACTTAAGGTGGATTGCCATCCATCCCCAACTAGTAATCCACTTTCTCAAAGGCTGCTAGTGTCAGAGCCCAGACTTGAGGTCCTTTTTCCAACTTAATTTGTTTAACTCCCCATGTGGAGATTATCTACCTGAATCTTATTTGAGTTATGTTTTATTAAATGCTTACTAAACTTCTCGTAATTGAAAAACTTATCTCCTTCAAGAGAAAGAGTAGTTTGACCAATTTTAGCAATACATTCAGTATGTAATTTGAGACGGGAGTGGTGTGACCAATAACTTCTAAATTTACTTTTAGCAATTAAGAATTGTCCATCAACATATAACCAGCAATGGGCGGAATGAGTAACCTCAGGCAATGGAGCACCAATCAATTTAACATCACTTTAATCATCAAAACCAGCAAAATTATTTGAGTCCAAGAAAAATAGACCACATGATATAGATATATATTTGAAAACGTAATTATTATATTAAATGCGGAAGAAATGTCACCTTTAACTTCAAAATTCACAATTATGAATCCTAACTGAGTTAAATCAGCTACTGAATGTGTTCCCAATTTGGTGATTCTTATGTTGTGTAACCAAGCTATCTGAAGTAAGCCCTTGGTGACAATAAAACATAAATAAATAATGAAATGACTAGATAAATACATATTACAGAAATCGAGAAATCAGTGTGGGTTTCAAATACTTTTTTACAGCTTCATCGTTAGATGTGATGCACTATCCCACAGATTCTGTTTGATGAGTAAAAAAAGTGTCAATTATTTACCATATCCTTTGCTGATTAAATAGAAAAGTGGAAAGTGTCCACGTCCACTAAAGTCATCCGCCTGGTCCACCAGAGCTTCCTTCACCGTGTCATAACCACAAAGCACAAGCAGTGGTCGAGAACCAATATGGATCGTAAAGACTGTGCCATACTTTTCACTGAGCTATGGAAAAAAAGAGATTTTATTAAGGCTGAATAAATAAATAATGTCAAATACCAGTTACCATCATTATTTTTTGGCAGATCGCAAGCATGCCAGGCAAGAGGTTCATAAAGTTATTTCTAGGCAATTTTGTTTGATGCTTGGTAGTTGCTCTAGTGATATAAAAAGTCTATAATATTACAAGGTACATTGTTATGGTTATTTGAAACTGACAATAAAATACTTGGTCATTTTTAGAAGGCACACATCAGCACTGATTTTGTGTATCCTTCAGGTTTAAAGTTATTTCCTTTCTTTTTGTAGTTTTTTTAATTAAAGTGAAGCATTCAGTTAGTGAATTATTTAAAGATAAGGCAATGTGCTCCTGAGTCTCATATATCAGAGGTCAATTTACATTGCTGTGGAATTGGAGTATTTGGAGTGAGAATGAGAAAAGGAGGGTCTCTTTCTGATGTAGAGATTCTAGAAAACGTTTGCACTTGTATATGGCCCTTTGCACCCCCTTCCATTATGTGAGTGAGACTCATATGATATTGGGGTTTGGAAACGACCAGGTTCATATTTAGTGCTTAAAGTTAACTGACTGTAATACACAAAGGGGCATATTTACGAGACCCTTGTGTCGCTGTTGCATTACTTTTTGTAAAGCAACAGCAGTGCAAGGGAGGTATTCCATGGGCATTGCAGTGGGTGTTCCCATACAGCATCCATGGATTTTGATGCATCCCCAGATTTAAAAGACTATGTAAACCTAGGAATGTGCCAAAACCTTACACCTGATACTGGCACTACAAAATACGAATCGCAAATTCCCCACACTTATCGTGTGTGATTCATTTTCCTGTATCCAGTCTTACAAAGAATACTTTCACTATTGGGACCGACATGGGTTTCGAGATTCGAAGGGCTGTACAATAAAGCACAAGATGCTTTGGGAACAAGTATCGAGTCTGAAAGAAGGCCTGTCACAGGCTCATGTTAGCCAAACATTAAGTCATCAACGTGTTGGCGTGCACGTTGAAGGGAATTCAATGGCGGAAGAAGCTGCCAAGGCAACACTTCAAACTGCTGCCATTGCTGCAATCACTTGTTCTAGTACAAGGTCAGATGGAACAACTATGATAGCTGTCAATGCCAAGAGCAACAGCTCAGCACTACCAAAAGATTTTCCACTCAAGTACTCCTCCAAGTTAGATGTACAAAGCATTCCGTATGCTCAGATTCCAGGAGTGGGGGATAGAGTAATACCAAACACTGATCGCAGATTGGGATTGATACTAGCTGCACATTAGGGTCAGGGTTTAGCACATGCAGGGATTACTGCTACAGTTTAATTACTGAAGCAGCACTACTGGTGGCCAGGTCTCACTAAACTGACCAAGGACTTTGTCCTCAAATGAAACGTCTGCCAGCAGATGAAAGGCTCCACCATGGCACGTACACCACAAGCACCTTTATTGATCTCAGACAAACCTCTTGCATGTGTCTATTTGGATCACTGTGTCCCCTTTCACTCTCTCTGATGGGGCTTACAAAAACATCTTGGTGGCAGTAGATTCATGCTCTAGATTCCTATTGGTTTGGCCCTAGCACTCGGCTGAAGCCCGAACTGTTATAAAGGATTTGCAAATCTTTATCGGAACATATGCAATTTGTATACTACATTCCGGCCAGGGTCTGGCGTTTAGCTCTCAGCCTTACAAAAAATCCATGGGAAGAATAGGTGTGTCCTTGCAGTGCTCTTCCCCCTCCCATCCCGAGGAAAATACGGTCGTTGTGAGGAAGAACCTGGACTTAAAGCACTCCTTAACAGCTAGGGTACAAGGCTTGGGTGGCAGTTGGGTCAATCATCTATAAGGGATCTAGAGGGCCTTTAATAACATGGCAAGAAAATCCCTGGGGGGTCGTACACCCTATGAGCTCCTGTTTGGGATGAGAATGTGGGTACCAGACCTTGATAGTGTCAGTGCAATGGCAGCTGAAACTCCATTTGACATCAATGATCATTTGGATGTTTTACAGGACCTGCGAGAATACAGAGCTTTACAGAGTAACGTCCAAAGGAAACACACCGCCACTGTGGAAGGGAAAGTAGTATGGGCAAAACCTGCCTGGGTCATGAAGATTGGGGACATGGTCAGAGAAAAAATAGTGGACAAGAAAGAATTTGGGCCATCTTACACAGTGCCTGCACCTGTTCTGGCTGTTGAAGGTACCAGAACTGTACTTCTTCCGTGACTGCCGGTTGATATGACAAAAGTACTATTATACTCCTGCCAGTACAATACTTTGGTATTCTCTATATTTTAAGGAAACACGATAGGCGACTGACAAATTTTAGAAAGACGGTAGCTCTCGTAGCCCAAGATTCATAATACCAGAAGCCATGAAACAGTATAGAAAATGGAAGACATTCTTCAAGGCAGGAAAATGAGTACTTTTTCCAAATGCTTGATACATTAATCTTTACTAAAAATATGTGATGTCATGTCTTTTCTTTTCAGTAAAATTATTATTTACCACCTGCCATTTTAAATTTTGAATCGAACCGAAAAAGGGTACATTGTCCCCTAGAGGCAGACGATATCAGGAGAACTAGTTTCCCTGAAGCAAAAGGAAAAACGAAGAGCTCATCCATATACAGAATAACTTCATTTGGGAGGTAAGACATTGAGCAACTCCCCCCCATAAAAAAAGGTCAAAAACGAATCTTTTTAAATTCATGCCATTTAGTATAAACCTTTTCTTTTGTATCACAGTAACCACGCAACAGTGATTTTAATCAAGATGCAAAGTGACATTTGTGAGCAATAGACATGCCACAAGCACAATTATTGCCAAATCGAGATACACTACACCAGGAGTGGTGAGTGTTAAAACTCTCTTTTTGCCCTACCCTTCCCCCTTTCTTTTCCCTTCTCCCCATCCTTCTTCTTAAAAAATGCAAGAATGTGGATGTAAATATGGCTATAATGAAGCATGTAAATTGATAGAATGTTATGGGTCACCAATTGTGGGGACTTTTTTCAAAACCACCAAGGTTAGATATTAAGCGCAAATGGATTTTTGGGTTGCATACATGAATATGCTCAGAGATTTGCCTCTCCTTTTTTTTGTAAATAAATGTGGTAATGTATTTGAGAATAGGGAGGGGAGGGGCAGTGGATTAACAGTCTAGAAACTAAAATCCCTCTCCTATATGTTTCTTTCCCTATATAGATTACCATTGTTAAATAATCGAAAGAGAAACAGTTCCCTTAAAATGGTGTCCTGATGAAGGTGTTTTTTAAATAAAGCGATGTACCACCAAAATGCGTCAAGGCCAACTAAGTTTGAGTTCAACCACAAGAAATTCTGGGAAGGAATAAATTGTAAAACCTACCAGTATACAAACTTGATGCTTAGTGTTAGTCAATTTACGCAACAGTTAGCACACAACTGTGTAGAAAGGGTCTCCTATTTTTATTGTTTTTTTATTTTGATGTATATGATTGTGAGCAATTTTCGCCGGATTTTAACATGATTGTACATTGTATTTGATGAAAGACTGCATGCTGCATATACATTTTGGTGCCGATCACGATCCTGTAAAAACCGGGTACGAACCGTCGGACGGAGCATATTCTCCGTCCGACGCGTACCCGGTCGTCAAAATATACAAACATGGAATTACGATTCGCACGGAAACCCCATTTCCGTACGAATCGTACAAAACCCCGACCGACGAAAGTAAACGTACAAATGCGATCCGGGAAAGCGCCGACGTGACGTCGGGATGCACGCAGCCTGCCATTCACGAACCAGGAATCACGATTCGCACCTACGTCATCCCGCACGGTGAATATTTTCCGGCTGCCAAAAACTGCCGGGAAATCAGGACGACGCGAACAAGGAGTACCTGTACGTGATGGACAGACATGGACCCGAACCTACGTGTCATCCCGGCCCTCATAGCAGTCGACCTCCTCTACAGGTTCGGACGCAGACGCCGCAGAAGGTCAGAACAACAAAGGGAGGGGGGAAAGGGGGGGGTGGCAGGACCAGAGGCAGGCCACAAATCCCCCACCAAAGTCACACAGCACACATGCCCTGGACATACCTGACCCTCAGGCCCTGGTCACTACATGGGGGTGGGCGCGTGTCCAGCAAAGCCAGCGTCCGCCACAACGGAAGTGCTTGACGACGCGAACCGACAACACAACAATACAGGTACGTCCCGTACCCACGCCTTAAGAGCGTGGGTACGAGTCGTACCCCGCCCACACCTACGTCATTCCAACAATGGCGGGACGGCTGTACCCACGTGGCAAAGGCCTGGATACGGCCCGCACAAGCATTCCACAGCGTGGGTACGGATATGTACGGACTGTACCCCCACCCCCGTATGCATGGAGCATACCCCCAACCCCAACAGTGTAAGTACGACCCGTACCCTCACCCGCGTACGTATGGAGCGTACCCCCACCCCAACAGTGTAAGTACGACCAGTACCCTTACCCGCGTACGTATGGAGCGTACCCCCCACCCCAACAGTGTAAGTACGACCCGTACCCTCACCCGCGTACGTATGGAGCATACCCCCCACCCCAACAGTGTAAGTACGACCCGTACCCTCACCCGCGTACGTATGGAGCATACCCCCCCACCCCAACAGTGGAGGTACAACCCGTACCCTCACCCGCGTACGTATGGAGCGTACCCCCCACCCCAACAGTGTAAGTATGACCCGTACCCTCACCCGCGTACGTATGGAGCATACCCCCACCCCAACAGTGAATGTACGACCCGTACCCTCACCCGCGTACGTATGGAGCGTACCCCCACCCCAACAGTGTATGTACGACCCATACCCTCACCCGCGTATGTATGGAGCGTACCCCCAACCCAACAGTGAATGTACGACCCGTACCCTCACCCGCGTACGTATGGAGCGTACCCCCACCCCAACCGTGTATGTACGACCCGTACCCTCACCCGCATATGTATGGAGCGTACCCCCACCCCAACAGTGTAAGTACGACCCGTACCCTCACCCGCGTACGTATGGAGCGTACCCCCCACCCCAACAGTGTAAGTACGACCCGTACCCTCACCCGCGTACATATGGAGCGTACCCCCACCCCAACCGTGTATGTACGCCCCGTACCCTCACCCGCATATGTATGGAGCGTACCCCACCCCAACAGTGTAAGTACGACCTGTACCCTCACCCGCGTACGTATGGAGCGTACCCCCCACCCCAACAGTGTAAGTACGACCCGTACCCTCACCCGCGTACGTATGGAGCATACCCCCACCCCAACAGTGTAAGTATGACCCGTACCCTCACCCGCGTACGTATGGAGCGTACCCCCCACCCCAACAGTGTAAGTACGACCCGTACCCTCACCCGCATACGTATGGAGCGTACCCCCCACCCCAACAGTGTAAGTACGAACCGTACCCTCACCCGCGTACGTATGGAGCGTACCCCCACCCCAACAGTGTAAGTATGACCCGTACCCTCACCCGCATACGTATGGAGCGTACCCCCCACCCCAACAGTGTAAGTACGACCCGTACCCTCACCCACGTACGTATGGAGCGTACCCCCACCCCAACAGTGTAAGTACGACCTGTACCCTCACCCGAGTACGTATGGAGCGTACCCCCCACCCCAACAGTGTAAGTACGACCCGTACCCTCACCCGCGTACATATGGAGCGTACCCCCCACCCCAACAGTGTAAGTACGACCCGTACCCTCACCCGCGGACGTATGGAGCGTACCCCCACCCCAACAGTGTAAGTACGACCCATACCCTCACCCGCGTACGTATGGAGCGTACCCCCCACCCCAACAGTGTAAGTACGACCCGTACCCTCACCCGCGGACGTATGGAGCGTACCCCCATGCCAACAGTGTACGTACGGACCGTAACCCCACCCGCGTATGCATGGAGCGTACCCCCCACCACAACAGTGTAAGTACGACCCGTACCCTCACCCGCGTATGCATAGAGCGAACCCACACACGTGTATGTTCTAAGCGTACATATCCTGAAATAGGAGGGGTGTGTGCAGAGTCCTCCCAGCAGTGCCCAGATGCAGGAGGGGTGGGTGCCTAACACTCCCAGCAGTGCCCAGACACAGGAGGGGTGTGTGCAGAGTCCTCCCAGCAGTGCCCAGACGCAGGAGGGGTGGGTGCCTAACACTCCCATCAGTGCCCAGACACAGGAGGGGTGGGTGCCTAACACTCACAGCAGTGCCCAGAGACAGGAGGGGTGGGTGCAGAGTCCTCCCAGCAGTGCCCAGAGACAGGAGGGGTGTGTGCAGAGTCCTACCAGCAGTACCCAGAGACAGGAGGGGTGGGTGCAGAGACCTCCCAGCAGTGCCCAGACACAGGAGGGGTGTGTGCAGAGTCCTCCCAGCAGTGCCCAGATGCAGGAGGGGTGGGTGCCTAACACTCACAGCAGTGCCCAGAGACAGGAGGGGTGGGTGCCTAACACTCACAGCAGTGCCCAGACACAGGAGGGGTGTGTGCAGAGTCCTCCCAGCAGTGCCCAGATGCAGGAGGGGTGGGTGCAGAGTCCTCCCAGCAGTGCCCAGATGCAGGAGGGGTGGGTGCAGAGTCCTCCCAGCAGTGCCCAGAGACAGGAGGGGTGGGTGCCTAACACTCACAGCAGTGCCCAGAGACAGGAGGGGTGGGTGCCTGACACTCACAGCAGTGCCCAGACACAGGAGGGGTAGGTGCAGAGTCCTCCCAGCAGTGCCCAGACGCAGGAGGGGTGGGTGCCTAACACTCCCAGCAGTGCCCAGACACAGGAGGGGTGGGTGCCTAACACTCACAGCAGTGCCCAGAGACAGGAGGGGTGGGTGCAGAGTCCTCCCAGCAGTGCCCAGATACAGGAGGGGTGTGTGCAGAGTCCTACCAGCAGTGCCCAGAGACAGGAGGGGTGGGTGCAGAGTCCTCCCAGCAGTGCCCAGACACAGGAGGGGTGTGTGCAGAGTCCTCCCAGCAGTGCCCAGATGCAGGAGGGGTGGGTGCCTAACACTCACAGCAGTGCCCAGAGACAGGAGGGGTGGGTGCCTAACACTCACAGCAGTGCCCAGACACAGGAGGGGTGTGTGCAGAGTCCTCCCAGCAGTGCCCAGATGCAGGAGGGGTGGGTGCCTAACACTCCCAGCAGTGCCCAGACACAGGAGGGGAGTGTGCAGAGTCCTCCCAGCAGTGCCCAGATTCAGGAGGGGTGGGTGCAGAGTCCTCCCAGCAGTGCCCAGATGCAGGAGGGGTGGGTGCAGAGTCCTCCCAGCAGTGCCCAGATGCAGGAGGGGTGGGTGCCTAACACTCCCAGCAGTGCCCAGACACAGGAGGGGTGGGTGCCTAACACTCCCAGCAGTGCCCAGCCACAGGAGGGGTGGGTGCCTAACACTCACAGCAGTGCCCCTGCAAAGAAAAGGGTGGAGTACCCACAGATCCAATGCCCACAAATGTCAGTCAGGTGCACAAAGATCCTGCAGTACATGTACCACATGTGTGCGAAGCTGGAAGTATACATATGCATAGCGCCTACAAGAATACATGTACACATGAAGTCATGGCAACAGTCTACATACACAAGTACAGTGACCACCAAGGACGCCACGAATGATGCAGTTGGAGACATCGCTCAGCATGCATGGGCCAAGTCTAACGAGTCCGTCACACACCCAGCTAATGTAGACACAGCTCAGCCCCACATATTGGAAATACCCTGCAGGGAAGAAGTCAGGTTACACAGAGGAAGGAACACACCTTGGGACGATGTCACCATGCAGTAACTGCTTACATGAACAAAGTTATGTAGCCAACAGCTTGTGATGGCACACAGATACCAGGATCCACCCTATGACCAGCAAAAGATGACAATTCCCACACACCCAACACATAATCACCACCCAAAATAATGGGGCAGGTCGACCAACAGCAATACCAGACAGACAGTAGTGTACAAAGGAAAAATAAATTGCTTTAATCAGCATCCGAAACATATGTTTTTCACTTCAAAGTTCAAAAAGTACTATGTCCATAGGGCTAACCAAAGTTCCAATCGAGGTGGGGGACACAGTGGGATGCGTGTCCCCTAGCTTGCCTGCACAGTCAGACTCCATCGTCTTCCAGAGCGGGGAGGGCATCATGTGGGGGGGAAGGACCAGGCACCGCAGGGACATGAGGGCGAAGGGTAGGCGTCGTGGGTGCAGGGATGGAGGACTCCACCACAGGGGGTGGGTCTGGGCCAAAGGCGGAGGCCAGGATGGCGCTGCACACCTTTGCAAGGTCCTCCAGCGTCTCCCCTGCACCCGAAGGAACCACAGGCCCCAAGGAGGGGGGGGGCGGATGGATGGGTCGCAGCGCCACAGGGGGAGGGTGTGGACAGGGGGGGGAATCAACCACCCTGACCGGGGACTCCCTTGACCGCTTGCGGGGTGGTGTCACAGTGGGGCTCAGGGACAGAGCGGCCATGAAGGAGTCCTTGCTGGATATGTGGCCAGGAGAGCTGAGGGGAGGGGATTTGGAGGGAGTGGATTGGGTGGAATGCGGACTCCCACTCTGGCTGCATGACTTACGTTTGCCCCCCGAACCAGTGGGTGTGCCTACTTCACCCTGTGTGTGCGTGCCAGGAGGTGTGCGCTTGTCCTTCCCTGCTGGTGTGGTGCCTGTGTCTGTTGTGGTGGGTGCATGCTGACGTCTGGGTGTACGTGGGACAGGCATGGGAGTGGGAAGTGTGGATGGGGCAGGGGTAGTGGGTGGGACGTAGCGCTGCAGGAGACCCACTGCTGCAGTCAGTGTCGAGTCTATGGACCTCAGCAACTGGCGTTGGTCAGCCTGCGATGAAAAAATGCCCTCCAAGTATGCCTCCATGTTGTGAAGCACTTGGCTGTGGCCATGGAGGACATTAAGGATCGCAGCCTGACCAATCTGCAACTGCCGCTGGATGTCCACAGACTCGGCATTGGCGGCAGCAGTGGAGACAGGGGCAGGGGGTGCGGTGCCTGGCAGGAAGGAGACATGTGGTGACCGGGCACGCTGGGAAGGGACACGAGCAAGTGGGAGGCGGCTGATGGCAATGGAGGGGGCGGGGTGCGATGTTGTGCCGCTGTCAGCTGCTGGTGCAGCCTCCGCCCACTCGGAGAGATCATCCTCGGACCAGTCAGCTTCATATTCAGTCGTGCCAGTGGACAGGTCCTCGGCCTCACTCTCCTCCGCCTCCGTACCACTCAATGTGCCGGCCACGATGTCAACGCTGGCACTGGTGCTCGGTCCCTCCGCTCCGTCTGTGCTCATGTCTCCCTCCGTGTCCCCCGACGATGCTGTGGGCAAGGTGAAGAGACAGCAATTAATCACACACCTGTATACATATGTCACATGAGTCCAATCTACATAGGTTACTGTTAGAAGGTGACCTCAGAGGGGCCCGGAAGGGCCCTGACTGCCCTTAGACCCACCCTCGAGGTATCGTAGCCGGGCACTGGCGGAGACTCCTCAGGGGAGGAACCTCGTATCTAGGATCGTACACTCGGCACCACACGACAGAGAGACAGTACACGAGAAGTTCTTAAGAGCAAATCTTTATCAGATCGGAGTTGTGGGATCTTTATGATCAGCAAGGCAAAACATATACAAGTAGAGCGCGGGCTCACAAAGTCTTGGAGGGGGGTTAGGAGGTAGCGGGACAGTCTTTGGGGATAAGAATCAAATGCAGGAGTGTACCCGGCGCACAGCTCACAATCCTCGAGCTGGGGGATGCGCTTGTCGTCGTGGGGTCCGGCGGGACCAAGAGAGTCTGTGGGAGCCACGAGTCACTCGGCAGGCTCGAGTATAAGTTCGGAGGTCTTACGATCTTCGGGGAGCCGCGAGTCACTCAGCAGGGCTCAAGCACAAGGTCGGAGGTCTTACGATCTTCAGGGAGCCGCGAGTCACTCAGCAGGGCTCAAGCACAAGTTCGGAGGTCTTACGATCTTCAGGGAGCCGCGAGTCACTCAGCAGGGCTCAAGCACAAGTTTGGAGGTCTTACGATCTTCAGGGGAGCCGCGAGTCACTCAGCAGGGCTCAGGTGTTCCAAGGCGAATCTGCCGGACAGTCCCAGAGCACCCCTTGTTATAGGGCGACTCCTCTTTGATGTCCGGAGTCTGTGTAGGCAGGGGTCTTGTCACCTGGGGGTCGCTTGTTGGGGGTTTCCTGCCATTGTCCTTTGATCCTTTCAGGGCCGGGTCGGGAGGAGCCCCAGACACCCAGCAGGCGTGGAGCCAGCCCTCGGGGAGGCCGGCGGGTCGATCGAAACCCACCTTCCCAGGGAAGCGCAGAGGTGTGATGGAAACTGCTCCTCCCTTTCTCATCCCAAGGGGAGCGCGATGTCCTCCAGCCGGAGTGGCGCCTCTAGGCCAGGGTCGCGCTGGGGCCGGGCGGCCATCTTGGTGCATGAAGTGGGCACGCTGGCCCGGGGTGGCCGAAGGAGGAAGGCCACGGACGGGGGAAGTCCGGGTCGGGTGTGTGTGTTCTGGTGGGAAGGATCGGCTAGGCCGTGGGCTCGGGGCTGGTGTGAGGTGCAGGGGTCAGGTCTGACTAGGTTACGAGGGCCGGGTCTAACACGCGTCCCCCCCAGCTGAAAGCCGGAGAGAACTACCCATCTTCTTGGGGGTTCTCTTCGCTGAGGCGGACGAATCGGGAGAGGCCATCGGCGTTGGCGTGGTCCGTACCAGGGCGATGTTCCACGGTGAAATCCATCCCCTGGAGGGAGATTGACCACCGCAGAAGCTTGGGGTTTTCTCCTCGCATCTGCATGAGCCATCGCAAGGGGCGATGATCGGTTTGGACCCTGAAATGGGTGCCAAACAGGTAAGGGCGTAATTTCTTGAGGGCCCAGACTACGGCGAATGCCTCGTGCTCGATGGTACTCCATCTCTGCTCCCGGGGCAACAGCCTTCGGCTGAGGAAGGCCACGGGCTGGTCTAGACCCTGGTCATTTACCTGGGAGAGGACTGCCCCGATGCCATGCTCAGAGGCATCAGTTTGTACCACAAACTCTTTGGAGTAGTCGGGGGCCTGGAGGACGGGGGCCGTACACATGGCCGTTTTCAGGGCATTGAACGCCTCTTGGCAGGCAGGGGACCACTGTACCTTCTTGGGCTGTTTCTTGGACGTAAGTCCCGTGAGGGGACCGACCAGGCTGCCGTAATTCCGGATGAATCTCCGGTAGTAGCCCGTGAGGCCCAGAAAGGCTCGGACCTCTGTTTGGGTAGTGGGGGGTTCCCAGGCTAGGATGGCGTCGATTTTGGGCTGTAGAGGGGCGACCTGCCCGCTTCCGACCTGGTGCCCCAGGTAGGTTACCGAACCTTGCCCAATCTGGCATTTGCTGGCTTTCACGGTGAGGCCCGCCTGGCGTAGGGCGGTTAGCACCCTCCGGAGGTGCTGGAGGTGCTCACTCCATTCGGAACTAAAAACTGCAATATCGTTGAGATATGCAGCGCTGAATTTTTCCAGCCCGGCCAGGACTCTATTTACCAGTCGCTGGAAGGTGGCCGGGGCATTTTTCATCCCGAAAGGCATCACGCGAAAGCGATAGTGCCCATCCGGGGTGGAGAAGGCGGTCCGCTCCTTGGCTCCCTCTGTGAGCGCAATTTGCCAGTAGCCGCAGGTGAGATCGGAGGTGCTGAGGAACCGAGCAGCCCCGAGCCGGTCAATGAGCTCGTCGGCTCGGGGAATGGGGTGGGCATCGGCTCGGGTGACTTCATTGAGTCCCCGGTAGTCCACACAGAAGCGGAGTTCTGGGGCGACCCCGGGGGCAGCTGCTTTTGGGACCAGGACTACTGGGCTGGCCCAGGGGCTGTCTGAGGGTTCGATCACGCCTAGGGTCAACATTTTTGAGACTTCGGCTTGGATACAGGACCGGACCCGATCAGGGACTCAGTAGGCTCGGTGTCTTACTGGCAGGCTGTCCCCGGTATCCACATCATGGACACACCAGTCGGTGACCTTGGGGACCAAGGAGAAAAGGTCCGGAAACTGCCCTAGGAGCTGGCGGCAATCCTCACGTTGCTGGGGAGTGAGAGACGGGGAGAGGTTCACTCCCTCTACGGAGCCGTCCTTCTCCTTGGTGCACAGAAGATCAGGGAGAGGATCTGACTCTTCTTCGGACCCGTCGTCAGTGGCCAGTAGGAGGCTCAGCTCCGTCCGCACAAAGTGGGGCTTGAGGCGGTTCACGTGGAGGACCCGGAGGGGGTCCCGGGGTGACTGGACGTCTACCAAGTACGTGACCGGGCTCTTCCGCTCAACTACTTTGAAGGGCCCGGTCCATTTATCCTGGAGAGCGCAGGGTTTCACGGGGGCCATGACCCACACCAGCTGGCCCGGCTGAAACTCGAATAGCGCGGCGTTCTGGTCGTACCAGCGCTTCATCTCCTCCTGACTCGCCTCCAGGTTGGCCTCTGCCATCTCTCGGAACCTCCTAGTCTGATTTCGGAGGGTCAGGACGTAACGGAACACGTCTCGGGGGGCCTCGGGACGCCGCCTCCCACTCTTCCTTGACCAGGCTGAGGGGCCCCCTGACGGGGTGCCCGTAGAGTAACTCAAATGGGCTGAAACTCAAGGATTTCTGGGGAACCTCTCGGTATGCGAATAGGAGGCAGGGGAGCAGGAGGTCCCACTTATGCCGGAGGGGCTCTTCCAGGCCCGCGATCATCCCCTTCATAGTCCGGTTAAACCGCTCTACTAGGCCGTTTCCTTGGGGGTGGTACGGGGTGGTGAACTTGTAGGACACCCCGCACTGTTGCCATAAGGACCTCATGTATTGGGAGATAAAGTTGGTACCGCGATCGCTCATGACCTCGCGGGGAAAACCCATGCGGGAGAAGATTCCCATCAGTGCCCTGCCCACCACGGGGGCCGTGACGGTACGCAGGGGGATGGCCTCAGGGTAACGGGTGGCATGGTCCACCAGGACGAGGATGAACCGGTGCCCCTGGGAAGTTGGGGGGTCCAGAGGTCCTACAATGTCGATCCCGACCCGCTCAAAAGGGGTACTGACGACAGGGAAGGGTTGGAGGGGAGCCTTGCGCTTCCCTCCACTCTTCCCACTGGCCTGGCACGTGGGACAGGACTTGCAGTGGGCTTCCACATCCGCTTTCATTCTGGGCCAGTAGAAGTGAGTCACGAAGCGACTGTATGTTTTGTCCTGACCCAAGTGGCCTGCGAGGGGAATGTCGTGGGCCAAGCCCAGGAGGAGGGTTCGGAAGTGTAGGGGTACCACCAGCACCCGGCCGGACCCTAGCTCCACCGACTTCTGTTCGCTGTACAAAAGGTCATTCTCCCAGTATACCCGGTGCGTCCCCGTCTGGTCGCCTGCGGCCTGGGCCTCTGCCTGCTGCCGGGGCCCGAGCACGGAGGGACAGGTAGCCTGCTCTCAGCAGAACTCCTCTCGGGAGGGGCCCCCCTCGTGGCGCCACTGGGCTAATTCGGGCAGATCGCCTAACTCGGTGTCTGGGGTGGAGTCGGAAGGCGGGGGTTCGTCACTGGCGATCGACTCTTCTGGTGGGGGGATGTGGGGACCCTCGGCCGGGACCATCCCATCTTCAGGGGCCGGGGCGTCGTCGACGTCCCCCAGGGGGGTCAGTCGAGCCGCCATGGATCGAGTGGTGGCGCACACCCACTCAGGGAGGCCCAGCATCCCTAGGTGGGTCTTGCGCTCAACTTGTCCCCAGGGGGAACTTTCCAGGTCGTTCCCCAGGAGACAGTCGACGGGCTGGGAGGTTCTCACTGCGACCTTCAGTTTGCCGACCACCCCTCCCCACTCAAAGGGCACCAGGGCTACCTTACATAGGCTTTCTGTGTTGTCGGCTGAAATGACAGGGCAAAATACGTTGGGGAGGACCTGGTCTTCGTGGACTAAGTGGCTGAGGACCCCGGTGATGCTGGCCCCTGTGTCACGGAGGGCTTCTACTTGGTGGCCATTGATCGTTACGAACTGCCCATATTTCTTTGTGTTAGAGGGCAGGAGGCTCCCAGGGACCATCTCTCTATCTCCTAAGGATACTAGGGCCATAGCGGCGGGTTCCCACTCCTCGGCCTCCTCAACCTCCTCCCCCAGGGCTACATTGGCTATCTGTCTAGCGGGGGGTGCTGCCTGGGTGGTGCGTGGGGCCATGGGGCATTCAGGGTCGTTGGCCTAATGCCCGGGCTTCTGGCAACGAAAACAAGTGATGGTTACCCAGTGCCCCCGTCTCAGGGGGGGGCCGGATACAGCTGGTGGGGGTGCCGGGAAAGGTGGAGATTGGGACTTCGGGGGACTAGCCTGGGACTCTCTCTGCCCTCCCTGGTTTCCCCCCCCTCTCTGGCGGGGTGGTCCCTGACTGGCTCGGGGGTACTCTCCTACAGGGCCCCCGGAGACCCGGGTGTTGGTCCAGCGATCCGCCTCGACAGCCAGCTTACTCGGGTCCGTGAGCTTGCTGTCGAGCAGATGCTGACGTAGTTCCACAAAGCAGTTGGCAGCCAGGTGCTCCCACAACATAAGGTCGGTTAGTTCTTCCAGGGTGGTTACCTTGCTGCCCTTGACCCACCCATCGAAGGCGCGGCTGAAGAAATTCACATATTCCACCCAGGTGGTACCTGGGATCTTCCTGCAGTCCCGGAACCGCTGGTGGTACATCTCCGGGGTGAGGCCGTACCTTGTGAGGAGGGCCGCTTTCATGTGTTCATAGGAGGTCTGCATGGAGGTGGGTAGGTCGAGCAGGGTGTCTCTCCCTTCGCTCAGGAATCGTCCCCATAACCCAGCCCCCCAATCCTTCTGTGGGACCCGATGGGAGGTCATGGCGACCTCGTAGGCCCGGAACCACTGCTGAATGTCATCATTCTTGTAATATTCTTTGACCACATCCTTGGGGATGTGGACCTTCTGCTCCGTCGGGGCGGCCGCCTCCCGGTTCCCCGGGGGCCGCGCTTCTTCGCTTCTTGCTTTCAGTTCTATTTACTTCAAGCTGCGTTCATGTTCCAGTTGAAGTCTCCTTCCCTCGTGTTCTCGTTGGAGTTTCTTCTCTTCTAGTTCTCCTTGTACTCGCAACTGTTCTACTGCTAGCTTTTTCTCTGCTAATTTCAACTTGCCCTCAATTTTGAGTTTGGCTAATTCGAGTTCGTGATGGCGACTTTTTTCTCTGTCTGCGAGTTCCTCCGGGGATAGGCCCCCGTCTGGTACGAAGCCTCGCACCTGGTTGCTGCTGCGTTCTCCTTGGGACGGTCCAGCTTCGTCGTGGGGCTCCCCCGCTCCTTCTGGGCGGGAGGCTCCAGAATCCACCCAAGCTTTCAGTGCCTTTTGCATATCTTCTTTGGTGTTGAGACCAGTGGTAGCGATTCTGAGTTCCTTGCAGAATTGCTTTAGTTCTTTGTGAGTGTACTCTTCCAGCTGTTCCACCTGGAACACGGTACTGGCGTTGTCTTCTATGAGAACCGCGGCGTTTCCTTCTGCCTTCTTTGTCGGTAGTGCGTCAGCCGTTCACGGTACGATCTCTAGATTATGGGCCCGAATCCCGTCGCTTGCCACCAATGTTAGAAGGCGACCTCAGAGGGGCCCGGAAGGGCCCTGACTGCCCTGAGACCCACCCTCGAGGTATCGTAGCCGGGCACTGGCGGGAGACTCCTCAGGGGAGGAACCTCGTATCTAGGATCGTACACTCGGCAGCACACGACAGAGAGACAGTACACGAGAAGTTCTTAAGAGCAAATCTTTATCAGATCGGAGTTGTGGGATCTTTATGATCAGCAAGGCAAAACATATACAAGTAGAGCCCGGGATCACAAAGTCTTGGAGGGGGGTTAGGAGGTAGCGGGACAGTCTTTGGGGATAAGAATCAAATGCAGGAGCGTACCCGGCGCACAGCTCACAATCCTCGAGCTGGGGGATGCGCTTGTCGTCGTGGGGTCCGGCGGGACCAAGAGAGTCTGTGGGAGCCGCGAGTCACTCGGCAGGCTCGAGTATAAGTTCGGAGGTCTTACGATCTTCGGGGAGCCGCGAATCACTCAGCAGGGCTCAAGCACAAGGTCTGAGGTCTTACGATCTTCAGGGAGCCGCGAGTCACTCAGCAGGGATCAAGCACAAGTTCGGAGGTCTTACGATCGTCAGGGAGCCGCGAGTCACTCAGCAGGGCTCAAGCACAAGTTCGGAGGTCTTACGATCTTCAGGGGAGCTGCGAGTCACTCAGCAGGGCTCAGGTGTTCCAAGGCGAATCTGCCGGACAGTCCCAGAGCACCCCTTGTTATAGGGCGACTCCTCTTTGATATCCGGAGTCTGTGTAGGCAGGGGTCTTGTCACCTGGGGGTCGCTTGTTGGGGGTTTCCTGCCATTGTCCTTTGATCCTTTCAGGGCCGGGTCGGGAGGAGCCCCAGACACCCAGCAGGCGTGGAGCCAGCCCTCGGGGAGGCCGGCAGGTCGATCGAAATCCACCTTCCCAGGGAAGCACAGAGGTGTGATGGAAAATGCTCCTCCCTTTCTCATCCCAAGGGGAGCGCGATGTCCTCCAGCCGGAGTGGCGCCTCTAGGCCAGGGTCGCGCTGGGGCTGGGTGGCCATCTTGGTGCATGAAGTGGGCACGCTGGCCCGGGGTGGCCGAAGGAGGAAGGCCACGGACGGGGGAAGTCCGGGTCGGGTGTGTGTGTTTTGGTGGGAAGGATCGGCTAGGCCGTGGGCTCGGGGCTGGTGTGAGGTGCAGGGGTCAGGTCTGAATAGGTTACGAGGGCCGGGTCTAACAGTTACAGTGCATAGCCTGCAAAGAAAGATCAGTAACATCTACAAAACAAGGTACAGATGTAGGGCATGCAACACACAGTTGGTAGACCCACCATGCCACTGAAAAACCATGGAGAGCATGACACAATTGCAAATGACATGAAATGGAGTTTGACATAGGAGCCAGGCCCTGGGGACAATCCAGCACTGCATCTGCACCAAACAGCGTTTCCAAAAATAGGGATGAGCAGGGACCATATCCATGAACTTGAGGCGCATGCTGCATAGGCAATACTGAAAACATGCCCAACATGACTGTCTCACTGCACCTTGAGTGTATGTCCAGACAAACATCACACACTGGCCAGACCTAGCAAAGATATTTCAGGTTTTGACATGTAGGCTTTGCCCGCACAAACCACCCCCTACATGAGACAATTTGTTGAGACACAGGAAGCACTTACATCTCTTAGTCTGGGTGAAATACACAGGGGCTGCATAAATGCAAGATTGGACGCCAAATTCCCAAGGTGCGCCTGTCCAAAGAATCATGTACAAATGGCCATCTTCAGATGATTGTAACAAGACACACAGGCACTGGCCACTGTGACTATGAACAAGGGAAATCAGGTCAGGCTGTACAGTGGACACTTGTACTACATTTCACGTCAATATACATGGTGCCAGGGGACAATGGCACAGAGCACAACCTATGCTGTAGACACTGAGAGTGTCCACGTTTTGTGATGACACACATGACACCTAGGAAAATATGCCCCAGGGGACAGTAGTGGCCACACAACTCCATGGTCCTGAATGGGAATGACTGCAACACACGCCACCATCCCTGCACTATGCGTATCGCACACTCATGCACATCATGTCACAGGCCACAACATAGGACATGCGCGCTGTAAGGCATGACACTTGAGAGACTAACTCCCATGTCTGGACTCGGCATCAGTGCCAACTGACATGGAACCCACATGTACTTAACTGGACAGGGCACAGGCAAAGTCCCAAAACCTGTTACACACCACCCCCACACATGATGCTACAGGCATAGTTCACGTGGAGAAAGTGCCAGCCTAGATAACCTTGTGAAGGAGTGACTACACACAGACCAGGGAACACATTGCAAGGAGGGGAAGGGAGGCAGGAGAGCACAGCTATACTGTGGGTAACTGGATCTGCACAGCACCTTTAAACCCTGGCAGTGAATCCATGCAACTGTGCACTTACAAATGCTGGTGACACACAACAAACACACATGTACTTACCCCCTTCCTGCTGCTGCTTCTCCTGTAAGCGCCTCTCCAAGTCTGGAAATACCACCGCCAGCACACGCTTGTGGATGTGGGTCAGACGGCGGCGCCCCCGGTTCTTATGGGTCTCAGGTGAGTCCCCCAGCAGGACCCGTGCGATCCTCCGCGTCCAGCACCGGATATCCTGCCAGCGTTTCCTCACCTGGGACAGGCGCCGCTTCCGACCATCCGTACTCCTCATGGCACTGACGGCGGTCAGCCATATCTGCTTCTTGGCAGAGGCGCCCACCTGTGAGGATGAACAAGTGAGACTACATCAATACACCAGCCACATGTCACAGAGAGACATATTAGAACAAATGTGCTGTGTACAACAAGGCATAGTATGCATCCAACGCATTGCACCTTTGTCATAGGGACATGATCCTCTGGGGAAGGGCTAAAGCAGTACGTGCCATTGAAAGTACACAGGTGGAATGAGGGCAACGACACAATCAATGATCCAGGCTCACACTGTGCATCACAAGGTACACCAGGATAATGTGCAGCACCTCTAAGCAGTCACAAGCCACAGGCCACTGACGCTACCGCAGCAGAGTACACAGACACACACAGGCACAGGACATTCACCTGCCATTGGCAAATGCTGCGACAAACCTCACTCTGCACATGTGCCACTAGACGGGGGGGTCTCACAGGTGTGGGGCTGGCTCTGCACATCAGACACACAGCACTGCTCCCTGCTCATATCACATGGGCAGGGTATATCCATCCCTCATGCAGCCCGGGTGCCACACCCCACATATGCACCCACCCACATGACAGGGGACTTACACACACACCGATGTCCAGGGTACGAACACATCATGTGGACACTCTCAGCACAGGTACACAGAACTAACTCACATCTGTGGGTACAGTCACCTGTCACACTGGGCTGACCACATAATCAAATGAGGACTGTAGAGGCTACATTCCCAGGAGGGTAAGACAGGCAGAATGTGGCATGCACCATGCAGTGATTGTCACAGTAAACACAATGCAAGTGAGGACGGCAGACATGCACCACAGCATGCTCTGGCTGGGAGACATCAGGCATTCCCCCCCCGGGACCCCCCATACAGTACATAGCATGTGTGCCACACCTGGACACAATGCCAGAAGTCACAGTCACAAAAAAGGGACACAGTCTGTGCCAGTGGACTCTGCACTCACCTGATACCCTGGTCGCCCATACAGCAGGGGGTACTGTGGGAGGATCACGTCCAGCAAAGCCAGGTTCTCCTCCAGGGTGAAAGGCTGTGACCTCTCCACAGACCTTGACATGGTTCCAGGGAATCAGTAGCAGCAGCTGGGTCATGGAATACAAAGATGTGCAGGCAAGTGCTCCCTCATGGGACCTGGCTGCCTTATATCTGCCTTGCTGGCCTGTTTCATGCACAGGAGTACAGAGTGATTGGTCACTCACATTTGCATCCTATGTTTCCTCCAATCCCTTCAAACCTAGCACAGTCAGTGGGTTCTTATTGTTTTTTTTCTTCAGCATGATGTCAACTCCACAAACACATTGCAACAAAGTAGATTCATTCCAACTCACTTCTGCTGTGCACCTTCCGGAACAAATTCAAACTTTAAACTTGGTCTCCATGACAACCAGCATGCATGTAGGCCTTTATCCTTGTCCCTCATGTGTCCCCTATGTAATTTGGAGCTTCACACACAGGTACAGTGCGTTCCGGGGCCCTAGGGCACCCCAAATGCATATCAACGGCCCGTACAGGTGCGTGTATGGTCCGTACCACTATGGGTGTTCTCGCGTATTTGTAGTCATGGTGGCACGGACCGTACACACGCCTGTACGCTCACTATCACCATGAGTACGCATACGCGAGAACACCCATAGTGATAGTGATCGTACGCACGCGTGTACGGCCCGTCTCACTATGGGTGTTCTCGCGTATGCGTACTCATAGTGATAGTGAGCGTACAGGCGTGTGTACGGTCCGTGCCACCATGAGTACGCATACGCAAGAACACCCATAGTGGTACGGACCGTACACACGCCTGTACGCTCACTATCACTATGAGTCCGCATACTGAGAACACCCATAGTGATAGTGAGCGTACGCACGCGTGTACGGCCCGTCTCACTATGGGTGTTCTCGCGTATGCATACTCATAGTGATAGTGAGCGTACAGGCGTGTGTACGGTCCGTACCACTATGGGTGTTCTCGCGTATGCGTACTCATAGTGATAGTGAGCGTACAGGCGTGTGTACGGTCCGTACCACTATGGGTGTTCTCGCGTATGCGTAATCATAGTGGTATGGACCGTACACACGCCTGTACGCTCACTATCACTATGAGTACGCATACGCGAGAACACCCATAGTGATAGTGAGCGTACGCATGTGTGTACGGCCCGTCTCACTATGGGTGTTCTCGCGTATGCGTACTCATAGTGATAGTGAGCATACAGGCGTGTGTACGGTCCGTACCACTATGGGTGTTCTCGCGTATGTGTACCCATAGTGGTACGGACCGTACACACGCCTGTACGCTCACTATCACTATGGGTACACATACGGCAGCACTCCCATAGTGAAAGGGAACGTACACAGGCCCTCTTTGCGAAAGTACGGTGCTTTTCACACATCACAGTGGTGACAGGCAGCACACAGGAAGGAATAGGGCTGACATACTTGTCCATGGATGGACATCAAGGCATTGTCTGGGCAGTACTACATGTGTGGGGCACAGGTGTGAAAGGCTGTGATGTGGCACATTACTCCTGAGTCGAGAAGGCACCAGATGTATGATGAGATGTGTACACATGTAATGTGTGACGGTGCAATGTGTGCCTGGCATGCCCTTGACTCCTTTGACATGTGTGCATGTCGTACTGCACACTTGGGATGAGCGTCACTGGCATGGCACGGTCAACAACACACGCAAGTGTCCCCTGAGGCCGGTACAGGGGTTACCACACCAGACATGTCACTACCCACGGTGCACGATGTGACTATGTCATGTATGTGTGGGGGGTTCCCATTAGGTTGATGTTGGAGCTCCCTCAAAAGCATCAGCTGTTGCAGCAACCAACATGTGTCTGTGTGTAGATTGACATGGCACACTGTTCCGCACACCATGCCACATGTGGTATCGGATGTGAGGTGCGTATGTATGCATGGGACACAGAGTAGCGTAACAAGGACATGTCTGCATCCTCTCTATGAATGTGTGGTGAGTCATGACATGTACACCTTCATGGCAAGGTGTGTGGGCTGTCCTAGTGTACTGTCATGTGACCTGTGGCTCTAGTGTTCCGCTACCAGTCTCTGCAATCGACATCCTACTTCTGCTGATGTGTGGATGTATGTCATTCCTGTGTTGCGTCTGGCTGGTCACTTACACTGGGACACAGCTAATCCCATGCCATGGCATGTGGAGGTTCACAATCTCCGTGTGTAGCTGGGTCTTGGTAGGAGTGTCACCTGGCAGCCATACGTGTCCAGGGCATGTGGCACATACCTGACTCCGTATGTAGCATATGTGTATTGACAGATTAACATGTGCTCAGTACAAATCAATAGTTGTTGTGGTGCACTCACTCTTCCTTCTCACTTCCAAATTACTGCAGAGCGCCGCCTCTTCCCCGACCAATTCCGGACTTGGCTGCCATGCGGGAGAATGACTGTATCCGGTGCTACCGCTTCCCCCAACGGTTGATTCTGGAGTTGACGGCGAGACTGGCACCACACCTGCAACCGCTGCACAGGTATCCTACGGCACTGACACCCAAGCTGAAGGTAATGGCAGCCCTACATTTTCTTGCCACGGGTACCTTTCAAAATACCATAGCTCATGTTGGTGGCATGTCCCAGAGCATGTTCTGCCGTGTGCTGCATGATTTCTTAGAGGCCATGTTGCTTCACCTGGATGACTTCATCCATTTCCCAACCCCTGAAATGTTGACTGGGGTCAAGCGTGGATTCTATGCCCTGGGAGGGATGCCCCATGTCATTGAGTCCATAGATGGGACACATGTGGCTTTGGTACCACCACAGGCACAGGAGGTAGCGTACAGGAATCGCAAGCACTACCACTCCATCAATGCCCTTGTGGTGTGTCTGTCCAACATGGTGATTTCACATGTCTGTGCTCGTTTTCCAGGATCAGCACACGATGCCTACATCATTAGGCGTAGCAGGATACCTGAAATGATGACGCAGCTGCGCAACGAACGAGCATGTGTTGTTGGTGGGTACAGTCTGTCGGTCCTGTATTTTGCGTAGACTTCCTGCACGACCGCTTCTCCTGTCCTACTTATGTCCATGTGCTTTCCATGTAGGGGACGCTGGCTATCCCAACATGCCATGGCTGATCACACCTCTCCGCAACCCCATCATGCCGGCCCAGCTCCGCTACAACACCGCCCATGGCCGGACAAGGCGAGTGATCGAGAGGACATTTGGCCTCCTGAAGAGTCGATTCCGGTGCCTCCACAAGACCGGCGGCGCGCTCCCATATGCCCCGGCGAAGGTCTGCAAAATCTTCATGGTCTGCTGCATGCTGCACAACATGGCAGTTGAGAAAGCTGTGCCACTCATCCTGGATCAAGATGATCAGGACCATCCACCCGTGGAGGACGAAGGGCTTGGCAATGGGGCTAGTGATGTGGAGGACGTGGTTCCGCAAGAGGACATCCGGAGTCGGCTCATACGGGACTTCTTTGCTTAGTGGTGAGTACCAGTGTCTGTGTGTGCACGCATTGGTCCCCGTGTGGCATGTGTTGCGATGTGTGTGTCCATCTGCATGTATGCCACGTGAGTCAGAGGTGTGTGTGGATGTGTCACTGGAGTGATGGTGGCAGTGATGTGTATTTACCCTATTCATAATTGTGACCTGGCATGGTGTCATCCTTACATGTGTCGAGTACATGCACATGCAAGTGGCTGTGCTTTTTGTGGCTGACTTCTTGTGTGTCTCTCATCCCCAGGTACTTGCGCATGCCGTCTGCTGGTTGCATTGTTGTGGCACTGCTATTCCTCATGGACACGTCATCGTGTGCTGACTCAGGGTAAGGGATGCTTCAGGGGTGTATTGGGTGTGGCAGTTGTTCACGATGTATGCACACTGCCCCTGTCGATGTTTGGTTCCTCTGCAGACATGTCGCATCACCATGGTACACATTACATGCAGCTGGGTACACCTGAATAGATGGTCAGACTTGTTGACAGTCATCAGTGATGGGATTGTGGAATGTGATGATGGCATCAATGTGTGTTACACTGCCCTCGGACACATACGGTTTGCCTTGGCTTGACATGGTGTGGGACTACCACATCAGCGGATCAATGGTGTATGGCAGTCTCTCCATGAGCAGCAGGGGTGTTTAGCTGTTAGCCAACACTTGTGTGCCAGTTCCCTGGCTATCACGCATTTGGGCTGCAGAAGGGGGGTGCCAGTGTTGGACCCACATGTTACTTCACATGACCCGTTCATGTGTACTCCGAGTTGCCTCAGCAATCCCGAATACATGACTAATAAAGGTGTCCCTATGCCTCCAAGGTGCCTCTTCTCAGTCAATGCTGGTGTGTTGCCACGGTGCATCCGGCATGTCTGGCATGGTTTTCCGTGATAGTGGCTATGTGTCTATGTGTAGAGTAGCAAGAAGCAAGCTGTTTGTGTGGCATTAGTCTCTGTATTGTGCATGATGTCCATGACTGTGTGGGTATTGTGACAAGTGCCATCCCCATGCATCCAACGTTGGCCAGGCCACCATTCACTGCATCCACCTGACTCAAGCTTGCAGGACATGGTTCTGCCACCTGTCCACACATACCTGGGTGCCCCCCAGGACACTCCAAATGATCCCTGACCTCTGCGCATGGCTGTCGCTGTACTCAATCTGTCTGTCGGCACGGTTGTGCGGCCACCCCCTCAGCTGGTTGGGCCCATCACGGGTGTGTATGGTGCTCCATGTCTGTCTTGCCTACTACAATGTGACCCATGTGTGTCCTGTGCCAGACTCAGGCCCCAGGGTGTGGATGGTTGAAGTCAAATGAGAACTCAGGCATAGTTAGACTTTACAAGACACATGTAAGGTAATAATGCAAAATGTAGGCATCTTCTCTTTATGGTGTGACTTTTTATTTGGGTTGGGGTGGGGGGGGGGGTTTGACATGAGGGGCTTTCCGGGTGTGTGGAATCCAAAGTTCACTAGGGGAGATAGTGTCCTTGCCATTTGAAATCCTCAGAGTCCATGCCACAGTCAACATTGGTCAGACAGTGACCAGCAAGTCCATGTGGCAGAGAATGTCTTTTGCTGCTGTGCTGCTGTTGCTCCAGTGGGCCAGGTGCCAGGACAGGTGTCCTGGGGGATGGTGCTGTTGCGCCGACCCTCACGGTCTTTTCCGTGGACGACCCGCCCTCCTGCGGGGACCCTCAGAAGCAGGCCGTGACGATGTTTGGGATGCTCCGTCGGATGTCTCCTCCTCCTCCTCCTCCCTCCCTGTGGGTGGTGATGTTCTACGCCTGCTGGCACAGGGAGGGTTGCCCATGTTGTCGGCCATCCGACGGAGTGTACTGTGAATTCCCGTGAACACCGTCACAAGCTCAGCCTGTCTGTCCTCCATCCTCCGTTGGTGTTGCAGTAGACAGGCATGTTGCTCCGCATGTTGCTGGGCCTGCTGGGTCTTGATCCCCTCGAGGATGGACACAACCTGGGCCATGCCCGTGGTGTCCTGCCGGTATGTGTCCAGGATGTTTCGGACATGGGAATATACCGGTTCCCCAGCCAACTGGTCAGGCTGGCGCCTCCGCCGTCCTCCACTCCCACCACCCCTGCCCACTTGCACCTGGCCTGCCCTTGTGGGCACATCGGGTCTCTGGGACCCCTGAGGGGTGGCATTTGCGTTGTCGCCTGCCTCCTCCTGGGTGCCCGGGACACCGTGTCCCTCCTGGCCAGCCTGGCTGCATTGTGGTGGTGGGGCAGGGATCCTGGGTGTCTCCTGGGATGTGGCAGGAGTGGGGGTGGTGGTTGGCCCAGTTGTAACTGATGCAGGTGCTGCAGGTCGTTGGACACCAGAGGGGCCAGGTTGGTCGGGGTCGGGTTCGTCCACAGAGTGGTGAGAGTCGTCGCTGCCGGTGGCTCCGTCATCACGCCGAGCCAGGTCCTGTGAGTCTTCCCCCCCAGTGTTGGGGGGTGATCCACGACGTTGACCTGTGTGTGAGAGAGACAATGTTAATTTTGTTCCATGCAACATCCATGTTTCATTGTTTTCAAAGTTGGCACGTTTCCTCTGGGAATTTGGATATGTCTTGCATTCCACTGACAGTGCACTTGTGCATGGGTATGTCCCTTGGCCACGGCTTTTGAGACTTTACCTATGTGTGGCACAGTCTTACTTGCTGCGTCAATTGTGACAGCAGTCAGCAGTGGAGTGGGCAGGTGTGGCGAGCCATGCATTGGCGCCTTCCGTGTAGCACTGTACGTGTGCACATGGAGTGGTTCCACACACTTAGATAATGCAGGTAGCTGTCGTTGTGCTCGTGCACAGGTTGTGACATGGCCCTGTGTTTTGCCATGGAGAAGAGGGGGGGTTCTGGCACTGGCCACCCTTGTCTACATGCACGCAGTCCACCTGCTGAGGAGCAGACATCCCCACACCCCACAAGGCTGATTTGCTCTCCCTGTGTGTCCCTTTCTCGCTCCCTCTCTGTCCCCCTCTCCCTCCCTCTGTGTGTCAGCCTCCTCCCTCTGTCCGACTCCCTGTGTCTCCCTCCCTCTCTGTCCCCCTCTCCCTCCCTCCGTGTGTCAGCCTCCTCCCTCTGTCCGACTCCCTGTGTCTCCCTCCCTCTCTGTCCCCCTCTCCCTCCCTCTGTGTGTCTGCCTCCTCCCTCTGTCTGTCTCCCGGTGTCTCCCTCCCTCTCTGTCCCCCTCTCCCTCCCAATGTGTGTCAGCCTCCTCCCTCTGTCCGTCTCCCTGTGTCTCCCTCCCTCTCTGTCCCCCTCTCCCTCCCTCTGTGTGTCAGCCTCCTCCCTCTGTCCGTCTCCCTGTGTCTCCCTCCCTCTCTGTCCCCCTCGCCCTCCCTCTGTGTGTCAGCCTCCTCCCTCTGTCCGTCTCCCTGTGTCTCCCTCCCTCTCTGTTCCCCTCTCCCTCCCTCTGTGTGTCAGCCTCCTCCCTCTGTCCGTCTCCCTGTGTCTCCCTCCCTCTCTGTCCCCCTCTCCCTCCCTCTGTGTGTCACCCTCTGTCACCTCAGCCCAGCTTCCTGGGCACACACTGTTAGCAGATCTTTGAATGGCCCTTGGATTGTTGATGTGAGTTTGTTTCTGATCTCCAGGAACCCATTGGGTGTAGTGTGTGTGTCTGCACTGCTGCTGTGGTGGTGTGTGCTGCCACTCTTTCACAGTGTTGGCTGTTCATTAGCTGCTGTCATGTGCAAGAACGTGCCGTCACCCCCATGTGTTGATGCAAGGCGTCCGCCATTTGCTGGCGAGTCTTTCCTGTGTGGGGTCACACTGTTTGTCTGGCTGTGACCTAGGCCATATGGGCAGAGGGCATTGTTGTCTGCTTCTGAGTTGCACTATGTGATTTTTGGGGCCCACACTCCCGCCATCCGGGTTACCGTGTCTTGTGTTGGTGTTTTCTGTGGCCTGTGACTTGACATTGTCCAGCTGGGTGCATGGGGCATGGTGGCGCTAGTGGCATGTGCGTGTTCATGGAGTGTGGTTGAGTCATGCGATAGCTTGGGGTGGTTGCGTGCCTGTTTGTGAGTTTGGTTGTGGATGACGTTCCCCCATGTGAGGTGGGTTGTTTGTGTACTCACCCGGGTCTCGGAGTCCTTCTAATCCGTCGACTGCCACCACCTGTAGTATGGCCATCACCCTCTCCTCCCAGGGATGGTATTCTACGCGTCTGCGGGGCGGCCCTCCTCCAGTGACGTTGGCCTGGTTGTGTTCGTCCGTCATTTTGGCTCGGACCCTCCTCCGCAGATCGTACCACCTGGCTTGGCTTTCATGCCTGGTCCTTCTGGTGTCCGCAACAGCATTCACAGCATTGACGATGGTCTGCCACATGGATGTTTTTTCTGAAATGGTGGTCTGTCTGACCAATGTTCCAAAGAGGTGTGGCTCAACTCTGAGTATTTCATAGACAAGGACCTCCAACTCTCGGCTAGTGAACTCTGCATTCTTGTTAGTGGGCATGGTGAGGGGTGTGGGTGTGAATGGTGGGGGGTGTGTGTGGATCGTTGTGGGTGTGTGGGTGTGGTTGTGCAGGTGTGTGTGTGAATGTGATGTGGGGGTGTTTGTGAAGGTGTGTGTGTGAAGGTGTGCAAGTGTAAGGTGTGGTAAAGGTTCTAGTATGGTGCTGTAGGTTGTCTGTGGGGTCTGGCAGCAGTGAGTCTGTTGCAAAGGCTCATGGTTTGTGTGTGTGGGCCCTTTTTATTGGTCCATTGGTGGGTGTGGCTGTGTTTGAACTTTGGGTGGGTGTGTTATAAGGAGTGGTTGTGTTTTGGTCCTCTGTTTTGGATTTTGGCAGTTGCAGGTCAGTGATTGTGTTGTTTTTGAGCTTGTTGGACATGTTTAGTGGCTTTGTGCCATTCGAATGGTGTATTTTTGTGTTGTTTTGCTTTGTCCTGGTTGTGTACGTGCGTTTTTAGCGTGTGTACGGTGTGTACTTCGGGCATTTTGTTGTACAGTGCTGTCCTTGTGTCTGGCTTGGTACGACTCGTACATGCGCGATGTTGTGTGAAGGTGCTGGTGTTGGGACCTGGGGTACGCTCCATACGGCCGCGGATGAGGGTACGGGTTGTACATACACGGGTCGGGGTACGACTCGAACGTACACGGGTGTACATGCATGGGTGGGGGTACGACTCGTACACGGGTGTACATACACGGGTGGGGGTACGACTCGGACACGGGTGTACATACACGGGGGTACGACACGTACACGGGTGTACATACATGGGGGTACGACACGTACACGGGTGTACATACATGGGTGGGGGTACGACTCGAACGTACACGGGTGTACATACACGGGGGGTATGACACGTACACGGGTGTACATACACGGGTGGCGGTACGACTCGAACGTACACGGGTGTACATACACGGGGGTACGACACGTACACAGGTGTACATACACGGGGGGTACGACACAAATGTACACGGGTGTACATACACGGGTGGGGGTACGACTCGAACGTACACGGGTGTACATGCACGGGGGTACGACTCGTACACGGGTGTACATACACAGGGGGTATGACTCGTACACGGGTGTACATACACGGGGGTACGACACGTACACGGGTGTACATACACGGGGGTACGACTCGAACGTACATGGGTGTACATACACGGGGGGTACGACACGTACACGGGTGTACATACACAGGGGTACGAAACGTACACGGGTGTACATACACGGGTGGGGGTACGACTCGAACGTACACGGGTGTACATACACGGGGGTACGACACGTACACGGGTGTACATACACGGGGGTACGACACGTACACGGGTGTACATACACGGGGGTACGACTCGAACGTACATGGGTGTACATACATGGGGGTACGACACATACACGGGTGTACATACACAGGGGTACAAAACGTACACGGGTGTACATACACGGGGGGGTACGACACGAACGTACACGGGTGTACATACACGGGTGGGGGTACGACTCGAACGTATACGGGTGTACATGCACAGGGGGTACGACTCGTACACGGGTGTACATACACGGGGGTGCGACACGTACACGGGTGTACATGCACGGGTGGGGGTACGACTCGTACACGGGTGTACATACACGGGTGGGGGTACGACTCGAACGTACACGGGTATACATACACGGGGGGGTACGACACGTACACGGGTGTACATACACGGGGGGTTACGACTCGAACGTACGGGGGCTGGGGGGGTGTTGGGCACGTATGTGGACACTTGTCTCCATGGTTGCTATGGGAGTTCGGTGCGGACGGTGTTTTTTCCATACGGTTGTAACATCGGACGCACGGGATGGATCGTGATTCCGCGGTCGGACTTCACTTTTCACATTTGTACGGTAAATCGTCCGGGGACGTGTCGGACACATTTTCCGACCCGAGGACGTGTGGGGAATGATTCCCAATGCGATTCGTATGGTCTTTTTCCCATGCGAATCGTAATTAGCAGTTTGTACGGCACTTGTACGATTCGTTCGGTAAAAAGACCCGATACGAGTCGTACGGGCCATTTTTTTACCGGATCGTAATCGCACCATAATATTTTGTGTTCACACGTTTAAAATTTCTACTTTAAAAAAAAAAGAAGCAACTCTGTTTGAGAAATAAGATGTTTAATTAAATGAAATAAATAATCTTTGCGCGCTACATCTCTAGTTTGGTTGTATATTAACAAGTGGGACGTATTATGGGGTATTGAGCATTGCAAAATATAATCTGTGTGATTGGTAGATGAGTGAATTGGATAGGCCTGTACAAAATTATTATCAAGGGGAAATTATAATTTCCCTACAAAAGGTTTATCTCCATCAATCCGATCAAACCACACTATGTGGGTGATTCTCAACAGTAGGCTTCTGGGTGGCCACTGCACTCTTCTCGCTATCATACCGGAAATTCAGATGGAAGCTTTAATAACGACTGAAGTCTCCACTTTCCAAAGAGAGGCTGTCAACAAAAATGAGATGATGCTTCTCCCCATTGGAAAAAACTACAACTGTACAGTCAACAAGTGCAGAAATTTCAATTTGAAAAATTGACAACATCCATGTCAACATGCCACAGATTGAGTCATCTCCCAGTTCTAAAAAACCTGCATAGCTGCCAAAAAATAGACCAGACGGCGTCTGGCTACTTCATGCATTATGATGCCTTTTCATCAGATCCAAGTGAACCTGAACTGCCAACACCGTCACTCCCTTTCAAGCTACGAGTTTATTCTCTCTATCTTTGGCTGAAAAATACATACCTTGTTGCTCCCTGGATATATTCCAGGGTTACAATTGGATTACTTTTCCTGGTACTCTGGATTGGCTTGGTGACTTTCTTTTTTCTACTTCTGAATGGGCATTATTTCCCAGAACGCTCTGCAGTCTAACATGTGAACTTGGTACTAAAACCACATGTATCATCGCACTGTGAACTGAGGGACCTGTCCCTGGTGAACATTACAGCAGTTCCAGTTCCTGATGGAATTGTTTGGGACGGGCTGTTGTATGAAGTGTATGGTCCTACTGACTTCCTGTTTTGGTTTAGCTAAGGCAAAAGATTTGACCATACCTTGCATTCCCACATTTGCACGTTTTGAACATTGGCAACAATACACAAAGTATAGTGAGGATACTTTAGATGCCATGCTCCCCAATGGATCATACAACACATCAGACTCCAATCAGCAGGGTTGGTTGTTTGGCCTCCATACACAGATAAATGTCAGTCTAGATTCCTGGGTAACACGGGACGGTTTAAGATCAACAGCCTGACCTACGCTATGAATAAACAGAACATGCAGGGGTGGTGACATCATATAGTGTTGCGAAGTTATGCATAGATTGGCTAAAGACCTCAACACTTTCCCAGGTGAAACAATACTTGTCCCTTCTTTCTGATGACCTGGATCTCGGGGACTTTTTGTTGGGTCCCAGAAACCCACATCAAAAGCGCTTCTTGTTGAGCTATGGAAGATTTCTCTGCAGGAAGCTGAAGAGAGATTGCACAAGATCGACAGGTTAAAAATGGAAAAGGCTTTGGCTGTGGTTGACAACAGTATGACCACTTTATCATCCAGAATTTATTCACTGGGCAACATTGTGTCTTCTGCATCCGAAATAATTCGGCAGGACATGACTATTTTACAACATGGACAGTCACAATACAATTCAATCGTAATATTGAGCTGGACATTACACACACTACGTTCTGGGCACCTGCAGTGGCGTTACATCAACACTACCAGTCTGTTTTCTGAATATGTTCTGATGGAAAGAAAGATAACAATTGCACGCAGAGATGCAAAATACACCATGTTGCACATTGAAAAATTAGACCAATTACCTTTTACCATGGCAGAGACACCATCCACAAACTGGACTATCCATGTTTATATCACCCTATCGGTCACGACTTTCCAATGGCAATATTGTCTCCAATATCAACATGAAGGCAGATACGATGCAATAGGGGAAGGGTTATGTGCATGAGTATTGGGAGTTATCTTTCAGGTTTAAATGCCGGAAAGAGGACAAATAGGTTTTTCTGAGTGGTTCCGACTATAAGGAAGCCTTAATCGGGTCCTTAGTTTGCGAAGACATTTCTCTTCACTGGGCATGCAATGCTTCTGCTGCGAACTAGTCCTATTGTCTGAAGGGTTCCCCAGCTGCCGTGATACATCCAGTTTTCAAACTGCTTTCAAATGGGAGCTACTTGATGCTAAATGATCAAGGTTGCTGTGGAATGGAACCGGGCATCGCTCATCTGGTGATGGTTAATTCCTAAGTCACAAGTACTGTTTCCACTTACCCGCAAAAATAGGGAAGCAACACTGTGGCCTTCAATAAATGTTTCCGACATACGCTTTGATTCCCTTAGCAGACTGAAAGTCATGCTTTTTCAACAGGATGTGGCCTTAACTTCGTCTGAAAGATGTTTGATCTCCAGGTTGCTAGGTCCTCGTCAGAGATACAGACACTACTTTCTAAATGTATCAGCTCTGGACTGGTTAGCACCTTTCAGACAAACTTAAGAGTTATTCCATCATTCATACACTCCATGCTGGGAAGAATTTTTGGAGGGCTTCCGCCTGTCCTGCTACTTTTGGCAGGAAACCTGATTTTAATTTTTCTGCTCTGCAATTAACGTCCCAGTTTGATTCAGTATGGAGACAGCACTGCTTATGCTACGATACCGTGAGCATATGGTTCACATGTTTGGTACACTTTGACTTCGAGAACTGGATGAGCATTGCTTTTTGTCCTTCAGGCCTGTTTGGCTTAACTGCATACAACCTGTATTCTACTGCCTGCTTTGCTGCCACAAATGCGTATTAGACATATACCTAGGATCACAACTGGTTGTTTGTTTGGCATTGATGTACTGCTGGACCCGTTAACGACCCATGGGTATTGTTGTCCCGAGTGTCTTCCATTGCTGATGTACGCCTTTCTTAAGCCACCCTGGGATGCTTCGGCTCCTAGTGACTTGGACAACGGCTCTACGATACGCATACAGGATGCAGTCTTTACCTTAGCGGCTGCTGTGGGAATTGGATGGAATGACCTTTGATCCATAACTCTGCTTAGAGGTATGCCTCTGGGATCGTCGTCTGAGGTTATAGACAGCAACAATGTTGTGTGTGCCTCTTGGATCACATTAAATAATTGGCCTTGTTCAGGGTGGGAACAATTTGGCTTGTTTTTATAAACAAAATTAGTCCAAAGAAGTTTTGTTTTATTTTTATTTTTCTAGGCACCATGGTTTTCAGAGTGCTTAGTATTTCAAACAGTATTATGACTTTAAGGCTTTTATGAATATTTTGAAGGGAAGCTTGCTTTTAGATGATGTTAAGAGTAGTTTTTACTTTTTATTCAATTTTATCATATGCTGATATACTGGCTTTTTAGATAGCTTTTATATAGAAACCCTTAGGATGAGGAGTGGGTGTTATATTCCCGGGTTAGGCCCATGTAGCGAAGCAGCTTATTCTTTACATTGTCCTAGAAAATAACATTTCCGCTGTGAACTTTAGCACACATTTGCATGCTCAACAAAGTTGGATAAGTTTCTCTGAAACTAATTGGTTTACACATACAGCTTTGCCCAACATTATTTAGATGCCTTGAACATCATGTACTAGGCCTCTCTACGCATTAGGTACAAAAGTCATCCTATCTTCATCTACAGGGTGACAGCGCTATTTACATATCCATAACGTCACTAATCTAGAGCGCACATCGCGAAGGCTGCTTTTTATTATAAACAATAGGCATCCAGATAGATTGGTAGAGGAGGCCCTTCTACTGACACTGAAGCTGTCTGCATGCTTAGAAATCACCACGCACCAGTCTGACCTTCTGTGAGGGATGTCCAACTCGAGACCAAGACGGGGTCCTTCACTCTCTCCTATCAGGTAATGGGGTTGGATCGTCCCTTGGGGGGATTCTTGGCTCTACACCCATGCACACTCTAGGTACACTTAGTGTAGGGTTCGCGTGGTAGGAGTACATTAGATTACCATTTTGCATATATGTCCCCATATATTCAGCACCATGGTAGAAATGTATCTACTGTTTACTCTTTTTGGTGCTTGTAATCTCCTTTATTTGCTTCTGTCTCCTATTCATTGCAGCACATGTATTTTATAGAAGAATAACATTGGTTCAATAAATATATTGAGAATGTCCCACTGTGTATTCTGTATACTTCTCTGAGAGAAAGTAAGCATGAGTGACTGAGCGAAAGGATCCGTACTGTTTCCACTATTCCTGAGTAATCAGGTTTGTCAAATTCAGTGGTTGCCAGAAACTGTTCACTCCCTGGTAAGTTATTGAGGGCTTACAGTAGCACTGTGAGCTAGCTGGTCCATAGGCCAACATATCCTGTGGGGGTGTCTGTAATCAGTCTCGACCCCAAGTCCTTAGTTTATGTTGTCTAAATAATGCACAGATCCTACGGATTAGTAGGAGCGCCACAACACTATTTGATGGTAGTTTTAATTGTGCAGTTATGGAGAAAATATGAGCAAATTTGTGTGAATGTTAGGTAGTAAATCCAATAAACAAAACATACTGCTGTAAGTGGACAAGCATTGCTTGTTTCCAAGTTGATTAGAGAAACTGCTACCCATGCACTGACTTCTCAGTCCTTTCAGACAACCTGTTTTGTCAGACGTATGTAGACTCATTTACTGAGCCCCACAAGGTCCAGCAAAACAAATGTTGTGAGCTTAGCTTTTCCTTCAACCATCCTCCTCCCAGGTGCATACCAACATAAAATAATATCCTTAGTATCATAAACAGCGCAAAAGAGCAAAAGAGAAAAGCAGAGATTTGTCTAATGTGTAACAATACTCCAAACACATCCTACTGATATCATTTTAGTCACTGATTTAGAATCTAGTATGGGCTTAGGTAACGGAAGTGTCTTGGTTGTTGAAAAGTACTGACACAAATCAAAAAGAATAAAGTTCCAGGTACTGTATTTCATTAGGTTTTTCTCAGTCAATTGTCAAATTAACTTTATTTAATTCAAAGACCATAAAAGTTTGGCAAACAAACATTACAATTTCAAATGTAATTTTTATAAAACCCCATAAATGAAACTATTGAGATATAAAAATAGCATCAATCATAAAATCATAAAATTTCATGGGAATTAGAATTGCGCATTCAAAATTACAACATTCCTATTTATCTGCTATCGCTCATAACGCTTTCTAATAACCATTGCAACTTTGATATCAAATCAAATAAACTTTATTCGGTTTTATACGATAAAACCATGAAAGTTAAAACACACAAAGAGATAAAACCCAGTTACATTAATAAAAAAAATTAAAAATACATGATAAGATAGCAATCCATATGCGGGCCCCCACTATTTGATGTATAGAGCCCAGTGAATAAGAAACACAGGTTAAGATAAAAGACCGCATTCAATATAAATAAAAGACATTACATGCAATTATAAAGTGGAACGTGCCGTGTGGGACAATGCTCCCTTTACGTGTTCGACCTTGAAATGTGAACTAAAACTTCACAATTTATCAAGCACCTAGTTATCCGGGCACTAACTAAGCATCCAAGCAGGCCCTGGTTTTTACAATAGATTTCAAATATCCCACAGTAAAAAATAGACAATCCTCTTTCAACAACTGCAAATAAAAAAGAGCAGGGCGAGCCTGGATGAAATTCAACTTCTCTAAAATGGGAACCAATAAATGCCTTCGGGGGATTTCACAAAGCCTACATATGAACATAAAGTGCAGCAAATCCTGTGGAGACTGACCGTCGCAGCCACAGGGTGCAAGCACTTGTCCTCTACTGCATCCCTTGGGCCTTGCTTACAGAAGGTGAAAAAGATTCATCCGAAACCTTGTTAATAAAAACCTCTCATATATAGATAAGGACCCTAAAAGAGAGGGCTCCGTTAGCTGAGTTATTTTAAGCATTAAAAACTTCCGTACACTTGGTTTCTGCACCTCCTGTTTATCCCTTTCCATTTTCCTAAGGGTTAAAAAAGCTAAACTAATTGATTCCACATCTTTCTTAACAAAGGTTTCAGGTTTAAAAAATAAATCAGCTCGCCCTAACCCTTCCAGACTTCTTCTAATGTAACTTAACCCGGGAATTCCCATTGCCTTGTCAAGAGACATGCACTCCCGCAAAATCAAATGGTTTAGAGTTAACTCCTCGTTCATCCAACACTTCATCCAGAACACAAGAGGGCATAGAGCCAAAGTATCACTTAAAAAGGGTGTTCCCAGCTCCTCATGGGCTGCTAGATTGGATAAACCGCACGGGACACACAACAACCGCTACAGGAATTTATTCTCGATCACCTGAAGGGGGTTCACAGCAATATGGCCCCAAATTTCGCTTCCATAGCTTGCTACAGCCACGCTTTTGGCCTGATAGACTTTTAACATGGCTCCAATAGGTTTCCTCCCTACTTTGGAAGCAAAGTTAAAAATTGCCGCGTTTACCCTGGACAAGTCCCCCTTTTTCTTCACAATAAGTGGCCCCCAATTTAGCTGGTCATCCAAAAGTACCCCAAGATAAGAAAATACATTTGTACGAGGGATCTTTGCTGGGCAATACTAAATTGATAACTTTTTGTAGGTCACTGCCCCACTTGCATTATATAAGATTTTGCGTTATTTACTGCCAAATTACGATCCGTCATAAATTTGGAGAATGCATCTAATTAAGATTGCAGTCCTAATGCGGTCCTAGATAAAAGAACGGCATCATCAGCATAAAGTAAAACAGGGATGCCGCACCTCCCTACACATGGAAAATCTACCCCAGTGGCTCTAAGAACACTGTCCAGATCATTGATATAAAAAATAAATAAAAAAGGGGCCAGAATACAGCCTTGCCGGACTCCCCTGTTAATCTCCAAATCCCTGGTCACCCTAAGATCCTTGGAAAACCTAATATTAGCTGTGGTGGACCTATGTAGGTCCTCTAAAAATGTAACAACACTGTTGTCCACCCCCATTGCCCTTATGGACTGCCACACTTTGACCCTGTTGACACAATCAAACGCGGAAGACAAGTCCATGAAGGTAAGGTAAACAGTACTGGGGCGGGCAACTGTGTATCTACTCAAAAACATAGAAAAGTTAAGGCACTGAGCAACAGTTGACCTCCCCGGACGGAATCCAAACTGGATATCCAACAGAACCTTATGCTCTTCCACCCAAGTAGATACTCTCTCCAAGAGAATACGACCTATAACTTTAACCACAGAGTCAAGAAGGGAGATAGGCCTATAGCAGTGAGTGCTATTTCTATCGCCCTTTTTAAAAACAGGAACTATAGTGGAAGTGGCCGAGGACTGGGGACAGCCGTTCCTTGTGACTGCGTTAAACACAGCCACAAGTACCGGAGCCCAGAAGGAAGGGTCGGACTTGTACAGATCCGGGGGAATGCCATCTGGGCCCGGTGCTATGTTGGTAGAGAGCCCTGCGATGCCTCTCTCCACCTCACCTTGATCAAAGGTTATTACCGGGGCATTTAAATCCCGAACCTCTTGACAGGAACAGAGGTGATCTGTTGGGCTTGCGAACATTGATTAAAAATGTAGAACCCATTCCTCCTCTGTTATATGTAAGTCTAGGCCCCCCCATATGCTGATCAAAAAGAGGGCTGTTAACGATACTCCAGAACCTGGAGCTATTCCTAAGGATACTTGAATCTATCAGCTCCCTCCAAGCCTCCTCTTTCAGAACACCCTTCCGTCTAACCAGGGATAATTTATATTCTTTCCGGAAAATACACACCTGGGTTTGGTTTCTAGGTTTAACAGCCAAGGCTTTCCTTAACTTTTTCGCAGCCCGAGAACAGGACCTGTCAAACCATCTGGGCTTGGGACTGGCTGTCCTGCCTGCAGGGGTGCTTAAAAGTTCCCCGACTTTATGGGCCAAGGATTCAAAGGCACTGATAACCTCGCCCGGAGAGGAGCCTATCGCAGTACACTGTGCTAGCTCCAGGGCACAAGATTCTCTAACTGCCTGATAGAATTTGTCTGGGGCAATCTTGGTCCATTTCAGATGTCGTCTTCCGTCCGAAGGTCTGAGAGTACCCCTCGCTACTGTATCACTACTCCGTGCTGACCATAAGCTTCTCATGGAGATGCAAAGGGGGTTGTGGTCACTATTTGAACTCTCCCCCAATTTTAAAGGAACAAAATATTGATTGTAAAGAAGAGGAAGTTAGAATGAAATCAATGAAGGACACCCTACCCCTCCCTTTGAAAGTAGGGACAGGAAAAATGGTGTGCGGGCAGTTAGGGACATCAGGGTTGTCATGTCAAATTCACTTAACAGACTATTCAACAGTTCTCCCTGTACAAGATATTCGAAGTGGAACCCCTTTATACGCGGACAGCCCATTTCAGAAGTACAAGATACAATTGGGTTGCCACAGGGGTGGATGTTAAAATCACCGAATACCATGAGGTTGGATCACTGACATAATATCGACTACAAAAATATAGACTTACAAAAATATCGATGCCAAAATATAGAATGCCAAAATATCGAAGTCCTATCTCCAAACAGGAAATTACAAAAATATCGAATCCAAAATATCGTTGTAAGTAATATAGTTAGTCAAAATATCGAATTTTTTAAATGTTTTAAAAGTAATGTTAAATAAATGAAATAATACATATAATTAACTGACACATACTTAAAAATACTTAAATAACAGTAAACTTAATGAATAATTAAAGTAAGTAAAAAAAATAATTAATACATATCTTAACGTGATATTAATTAAAAGTATTCAATATTTTCTGTGTAGGATAGCGGGCGCGTAAAATTTACTATTACCACTCCAGTAAGTGCAATAGTAGGGAAAGCGTTGGATAGCGGGAGGGTAAAAATTACTATTCCCACTCCAGAGAATGCAACAGTAGGGAAAGCGTTGGATAGCGGGAGGGTAACATTTACTATTCCCACTCCAGTGAGTGCAACAGTAGGGAAAGCGTTGGATAGCGGGAGGGTAACATTTACTATTCCCACTCCAGTGAGTGCAACAGTAGGGAAAGCGTTGGATAGCGTAGGGGTAAAAATTACTATTCCCACTCCAGAGAGTGCAACAGTAGGGAAAGCGTTGGATAGCGGGAGGGTAACATTTACTATTCCCACTCCAGTGAGTGCAACAGTAGGGAAAGCGTTGGATAGCGGGAGGGTAACATTTACTATTCCCACTCCAGTGAGTGCAACAGTAGGGAAAGCGTTGGATAGCGTAGGGGTAAAAATTACTATTCCCACTCCAGAGAGTGCAACAGTAGGGAAAGCGTTGGATAGCGGGAGGGTAACATTTACTATTCCCACTCCAGTGAGTGCAACAGTAGGGAAAGCGTTGGATAGCGTAGGGGTTAAAATGACTATTCCCACTCCAGAGAGTGCAACAGTAGGGAAAGCGTTGGATAGCGGGAGGGTAAAAATTACTATTCCCACTCCAGAGAGTGCAATAATAGGGAAAACATTGGATAGCGTAGGGGTAAAAATTACTATTCCCACTCCAGAGAGTGCAACAGTAGGGAAAGCGTTGGATAGCGGGAGGGTAACATTTACTATTCCCACTCCAGTGAGTGCAACAGTAGGGAAAGCGTTGGATAGCGTAGGGGTAAAAATTACTATTCACACTCCAGAGAGTGCAACAGTAGGGAAAACGTTGGATAGCGGGAGGGTAACATTTACTATTCCCACTCCAGTGAGTGCAACAGTAGGGAAAGCGTTGGATAGCGTAGGAGTAAAAATTACTATTCCCACTCCAGAGAGTGCAACAGTAGGGAAAGCGTTGGATAGCGGGAGGGTAAAATTACTATTCCCACTCCAGTGAGTGCAACAGTAGGGAAAGCGTTGGATAGCGGGAGGGTAACATTTACTATTCCCACTCCAGTGAGTGCAACAGTAGGGAAAGCGTTGGATAGCGTAGGAGTAAAAATTACTATTCCCACTCCAGAGAGTGCAACAGTAGGGAAAGCGTTGGATAGCGGGAGGGTAAAAATTACTATTCCCACTCCAGTGAGTGCAACAGTAGGGAAAGCGTTGGATAGCGGGAGGGTAAAAATTACTATTCCCACTCCAGTGAGTGCAACAGTAGGGAAAGCGTTGGATAGCGGGAGGGTAAAAATTACTATTCACACTCCAGAGAGTGCAATAATAGGGAAAGCATTGGATAGCGTAGGGGTAAAAATTACTATTCCCACTCAAGTAAGTGCAATAGTAGAGAAAATAATAAATGTATTTTTATTTTTAAATTAATTAATTATTAATACAAAAACAAGTATTACCATTAATTACCAATCACACAAGAATTGATCATTTTTAAATACCAATACATTTTTGTTTAATTAATTAACAATTAATAATTAATTAACAAACAATTGTTTTTCAATAACAAACATTAATAAATGCAAATAATACCAATTAATAATTAATTTATAATATATTAATTAAGGATATACACAAATTATTTAAATATTTTTTTTTCCCCAATTATATTACTTCCCACCATATTCCCGTATAAACACAATACCCGCTACAAATATTAATTGAATACAATTAACATAATTATCAATTTACCTATTAATACTAATTAATTACCAATTAATACTAATTATTTACAAATTAATAATTAATCAACAAACAATTAATTTGCAATACCAATTAATAATTAACTAATAACAATTAAATTACTTCCCACCCTATTCCCCTATAAACCCACAACCCGCTACAGAAGTAAAATGCAAAATTAAATTAAAGATATATTAATTAACAATATACACAAATAAATTACATAATTATTTATTTACAATTATATTACTTGCCACCATATTCCCCTATAAACACACTGCCCGCTACAAATATTAAATGAATACAATTAACATAATTATCAATTAAACAATTAATACAAATTAATTACCAATTAATACTAATTATTTACCAATTAATAATTAATCAACAACCAATTAATTTGCAATACCAATTAATAATTAACTAATAACAATGAAATTACTTCCCACCCTATTCCCCTATAAACCCACAACCCGTTACAGAAATAAAACGCAAAATTAAATTAAAAATATTTAATAATTCCTATAAATTATTATTTAATAATATATAATTAAATTACTTCCCACCCTATTCCCCTATAAACCCACAACCCGCTACAGAAGTAAAACGCAAAATTAAATTAAAAATAATTAATAATTCCTATAAATTATTATTTAATGTACTATAATTAAATTACTTCCCACCCTACTCCCCTATAAACCCACAACCCGCTACGGAATTAAATTACAAAAAAATAAAAAAACATAAAATTCAATAATTTAAAAATATTCTAACATACATTCCAATATTAATACATACTTTTAACACATATACTAACACTTAAAACACTATAAAAAAATCGATATTTTTAACAACTATATTATTGCAATCGATATTTCTTACCTGTTTTTCGATATTCTTCACCACTATATTTTTGCAAGTCGATATTCTGTCCATTCGATATTAAAAACTCGATATTCTTGCTACTCGATATTTTTTTTTCGATATTATGTCTATTTACCCATGAGGTTATGTAAAATAGAATCAAAAGACTGTCTTATAACTGAGCCCAAAGAGGTGATATTACAGGCACCCAGAGGATAAGGCACAGAATTATAAAAATTGATTAGACCCCATCTATTATCTCCCTTTTTTACCATTAGTGCCAGTATTCCCGGGCAAGAAGATGGAACAACCCGGATCTGGCAGTCAATGGCCAGGGGAATATATGTGACTATACCACCCATGGGTCTTCCACTAGTCGTCGGAGTTGCTGGGACATAGAAGGCCTTATAACCCTCCAGGAATAGATCACAGCCAACCAACCATGTCTCTTGCAGGTTGATCACCTGGAATTGCTTCACAAAGTGCAACCATAATGGGTCCTGGAACTTATTAGCCAACCCTGCTATATACCAGGACTAAAATGTGATGGCTGATACCCTTTGGCTCTCCTCGGCTACCTCTAATAAAAGCTCCTTCTGAGCAACAGGCTCAGTGCTATGTGACCTGGTATTATCTAGTCATTCACACTCCTCCAACCCCAATAATGTAGAAAATCTATTATTTAGCTCCAACAAAGGGCGAGCTGCATGCAAGTCAGGTATTATAGGTGGTAAATAAGTCCCCTGGGTAAGCTGCTGTACTGGAGTTGTTCTTAAAACCCGCCCTCCTCTGTGGGCTTCCATGTAAGCCCTAGAGTGCATTTAGTTTGGTAACCCAGATTTATAGAAAAAGCCCAAAGGGAGTACCCTAATGACAGATCCAGGTGTAGGTTGACAAGTATCCCCAAACAATATCCTACCCGCAGTTTGAGGGTTATCAAAACTAACAATTACACAGTCACCCGTGCCTGATTTTCGTGAGTTCCCAATCCAGTTAACCCTATGTGCCATAATGATGTTTTTGGCCACGCGAGCACCCAGGGTGGTGTTATGAGTCAGCCAGTGAGTTATTTTATTTTTAAGCTGCCTAAAATCCTCATTTACCCCTCGGGGAGAGATGGAACACTCCCCAGGACCACTATATAACGAGTGGATTCAGGAGGTAGGTCTATTACTGGGAGATTCTTTTGCACCTCGCTTCTCTCCGACCTCCCATCCTTGGGTCACTGCCTGTCTTCTGCGCCATTCATAGGTATGAAGGTGTTCATTCTTGTGCCTACCGTTAGAGACTTGTCCCCAATTCCTGGGTCAGCGGGCCACGAAGATGGTGAGGTTAGGGGATGATTTAAAGGATGCCACTGATTAGTCTGTGATTCGGGAACCCGTACAGACTTCTGCTCAGGGACTCTGCTGGGGCTCCTGATAAATGCACTGCCTCCACTGGGTTACGTGACACTAAGCTATCCTCAATTTTAGTTAATCTCTCAAGGATAGGACTCCGTTTAAGATCTAAGAGTTTGGACAATACTAGCTGGAATTCTGTTAGCGCCCCAGATAAGTCTAATATGGGGGGGGGCAGGTAAGGGGGCTGAATCAGATGGAAAGATATTGGAGGCCAGATTATATTTCGCTTTCTTCGATTTGCCCCCAATAGCTTGAATTTTCCTTTTGGTGCCTATACCATGTTGTAGGGACCCCTTGGCAACCGGAATTGCCCCTGTACTTAAATGAGCAGGGGAAGGTATCGCCACAATATTACTCATGCAACTGCCCTTTTCCCGGTTCTCAATCAAATCATCACCTTTGTCAAGTATTACAAAAACAGGCTAGAGTGGCAAAGGCCTTGTACTTCTGTTACCAACTGCAGGTGATGAACTAGAAGACCCCCGGCCACCCTGAGAGTTCAAATGGGGCCCAGAACAGTCAGTTGGACCTGTGAGTTCATTTGTACCACCCTCCCGTACCACTTGTAGCACATGAACATCAGTGGACGGCAAGTTAGAGGAAACACTAGGAGATCTCGAGAGGCTCCTATTCACCATCTCGATCTCTTTGTCCAACACAGAAGCGGCCCTAAGCAGGAAAGAATCCATGGTGGAAGTTGAAGAGACCGATGTAGCAGCTCCCACTTTCTTTTTCCCCAAATCGAGCATGGAAGTAGACGTTGTGGCCTTACGCCCAACCATAGCTGCAAGAGTCTACAGTCAATGTCGGCCAAAGTGGGTATATCAATTCAAAGCTCCCGGACCGCCCCACTAGTAAGTCCTCCGGGCCTATAAGTCGGGACTAGCACTAAATCAAAGCAAATGCAAAAATTCAAAAACCTCACAGTTAGCCCAGCCTCTTAACAGACCAACAGACTCGCCATAGTTCATCTCGATAAGTAGATAGACACTTACAGCTCACGCAGTGCACCCATCTAAGGGACTTGAGTCACAGAGGGTGGGCCGAGCCCTGCCTCGTCCAGTCACGGACGGGAACAGACTGGCCCACCCTTGGCCCGCGCGCGTCCCTTAAGGCGGGTGCCGCGATGTCCTTTTGTACGCCTTCGGGCGCACACAGCAGCGTTGGTGCCTCCTGGCGCGTGAAGCAGTGCTTCTTGGGGGTTGGAGTCCCCCCCTGTAAGTGCTGAGGTGGTTTTCGCTGCAAAAATCGGCTCTCGCGAGGCGGGTGCCGCGATGTCCTTTTGTACGCCTCCGGGCGCACACAGCAGTGTCGGTGCCTCCTGGCACATGAAGCAGGGCTTCTTGGGGGTTGGAGTCCCCCCCTGTAAGTGCTGAGGTGGTTCTTGCGGCAAAAATCGGCTCCCCTTTGAGTGAAGCACCCCACTTTGATATATTTAGAGATCGCAATACAGATAACAGAATTTGCCAAAGATTGCAAGTAATTCAAACTTTCGCTGTAAGTACAAGGCTGGATGTCCCTTAGGAGTGGGGCTATAAACTTTCCCCTTGATTTTTTCTGAAGGGGGCAAAATAACGTAAAGTGCAGCGTGCTCTGAGTTGCCATATTATCACATGTAGGAGGTGTAAGTTTGTTGACCCACCCAGATTGTCTTGGAAATGCCATTAAAAAGTGCAGAGTGCTTAAACGAAATCTAGTTGAAAGAAATCGTGTCTGTACATTAGCGGTGAAAGTTAGATAAAATTGCTGCTGGGCAAAAAACGAGCAAGAGGGACCTGTTGCCTCAGATTGTGTGTGGCGCATAATTGCCCAAGAATAATGCACCTCTTTTATAAAGGCCTTAGCGTTTGTGCGAACACTTGCAGGATTATTATAGTAATGTCCCAGGCCTATCTCAAAGAGCCTATCTTTCACAAATCGGAGCCAAGGGATCGATAGTTTACTATCCAAGTTAATACAGTCTTCAATCCCCTCCCTTGAAAACAATAATTCCTCCAACAGCCAGATTTTTGCCCATAGGAGCAAAGGGGCAATGTCAATGCGGTCCACTACATATTCCAGCCCCACCTCTTGGTGACAGAAGAGTGTAGGGGTGCTATTTGGGGTCATCAATAGCCTTTTTATAAACTTGTTTCCATGACTTGTAGGAGGCTACTTTTATGATACCCCCAGACCCCTGCCCCCTAGGAAGCAACAGACAAACATTATGCTATGCATAGAGTAACTAGCTCTGTGACCGGCTTATGATCTAGCTTACAGGCATAGCGGAAAAGCCCTCCACAACCTTGCTTGTCTGCTGAATTCTTGCAATGGCGAGTGGTTCCCACTTCATCTTATTATTAACTATGATCTCCAAATAAGTAACATTATTCAGCTTCTCAATACTCTTGCCTCTTACATCAAAGTTTCTAGTTTTAATCAATTTGGGGCCACACACCATAATATACGATATTGTAAAATTAACTTTTAGATCAAGCGCCGGCATAAAATCCGTAAAAGCATCCAGTGATTTTTATAGGCTGTTTGCTGTCAGATCCATTAGCACCGTGTCATCCGAATACAAAAGTAGCAGGATAGGTTTTCCCCCAATATGGGGGAAATCAATTTCCTTGTCTAATAAAAATGCCTCTAGGCCATTAGTGTAAATTAAGAAAAGAAAAGGAGCTAAAATGCACCCCTGCCGAACACCTTCTGTGGAGACAATGGGCTAGGTATGTTCTCCTTGTGGGCCATATCTTATGGCAACGGTGGTGTTAGCATGGAGCCTTCGCAAAAGGGAGATCAATGCTTCGTCTACGCCCATTTTCCCCATTAGCGCCCACAATTTCTCCCTGTTGATGGTATTGAAAGCACTGGACAAGTCCATGAAGGCCAGGTGAATTGAACCCTCCCTAATACCTTTGCTGTAGCATCGATAAGGAAAATTGGCCTGTAACAGGCAGGGTCATTCCTATTGCCATTTTTAAACCCAGGAACCACAATGGCATAATTCCAGGTTGCTGGGATTCGACCAATCACCACTGCTTTGAAGACATTAGTCAGCAGGGGTGCCCAAAGGTTGGGATTCCTTTTAAACAAAGGGACCCCATCAGTTCCTGGAGCTTTCATGCAAATTCCCTTCACTAAGGCCTCCTCAACCTCGGCCACTGAAAGAGATGCACTGAATTGGGAAGCCAGGGTTAAATCGAGGGGCAGGTCCCCACTGTTCTCCACTGACTGCAAACAGTTAGGGTTAAATATAGCCAAAAAGTGGGATTCCCAGGGGTCCCCCCAAATCAGAGAATCCAGCTGCCTCATCTTATCCATGAATAGAGGGTGGTTAATGATATCCCAAAAGCTTTTACTGTCTTTAAGGGAACTCACTCTCCAAGTCTTCCCAAGCTAATCTCCTCAAACCCTCTTTCCTTTGGCTAATGGTACTTTTATACACGTGTCTAGCACATTTAATTTGGGTTCTATTGCAAGGGCTAGCATGAAGGGAAATTTTAATATTTGTTTGGGCTCTAGAGCATTAGGCACTGAACCACCGTACCTCTTGGGGTTCCTTTCTCCGGATGGGTCGAGTTAGTCTCTAAGCTACAGCTGCACAAATTCTTTCAAAGTCACAAACAATCTCGTCTGGGGGAGAATCTTGTTGGAGGCACCTCATAATCAGGACATAATTTACTTTAACTGTTTTGGCCTCAAATTGGGTAGGATTTATTTTACCCCAATTTAGTCTTACCCCTTTGTTAGGGTTATAATGAATCAAGCGACCATCACCTTTCCCTGCCTGAGCTGTTATGCTAAGAGAAATGGTTAGGGGATTATGATCACTAGCAATGTTGGATACCACCTCAAAGTCACTGACGAGCGACAAAAACGTCTTAGAAATTAACATAAAATCAATAAAACTTTCCCTGCCACCTCCAACATAAGTGGGGCACTGGGTTGAGGGACTACTTATCAGGCTATTGATGAGATCTAGGTCATTCTCAATAACAATGGAGTTTAAAGCCTCGCCCTGCGGTGTGTGGATAAAATGAGACTTAGGCTGACCCTCTGTATCCAGCAACCCACAGGCTCATTTAGCACTATGCACACAAGTGGTACAAATAAAATCTGCCACCCAGAGGACACATAATGGATGGCACTTCCCAGTGACATTATTAACATCCACCTGTAGGGCTTCAATGACATGACAGCTATTTTGGTCAAAAATATTGTAGTACTAGTTTACCAATAGTAGCCTGACCTGCGTCAGGTTAGAAATCATGATTAATTGATACCAGGGTGATGAGCTTATGTTCAATGCTTTTATGGACCCATATTTTACTGAAATTAACATCACCAACTCTCCTTTTGCCCTCCCGACTGGCGAAGGTGTTGCATGGACAGTGAAAGAATGAGAACCGTCCAGCACAATGTCCTCTGTAAGCCACGTTTCCTAGAGGCAAATGATGTCGAAACCCCTAATGTACTCCAACCAGACTTCATTGGACAATTTAGGGCGAATGCCTGCGATATTTCAGGAAATAATTTTAAGTGGTTGAGTAGGTTATCCCTGATGTGTCAAGCCCTCTAGTATAGTATTAGTAGAGGACATAATAACAGGAGCTGTATGGCCAGACCCCTCCCCTCCGGGGTTACCCTTGGCGATTGAATTTGGAGGCTGAAAACGGTTTACAATTTTGTCCTTGCCCTCATTTGTACTAATGGAGTTATACAGATTGGTGCCAGATAAATCTAAAAGCTCTATGTTACCAGGTTCATCTTCATATGAAACTCTTTCTGGATTGATACGTTGCAAACCCCTTCTTCTCTTATCAGCTGGCTGTCCGGATCGTATGGTCAGTCAGTCGATCTCAGTCTCCCCTGAAAGGGCATCAAAGCGGTTGGGGTGGGTAAATAAAAAAGACTGTGAGGGGAGTATGTGTTCTGACCTAGTTGTGAGGGCCACTGTCTCAAGGTAGTCCCCTGGTTGGGGGGATAGAAAAAACCCAATGGGCGGGCCTTTATCAGTTCGCCAGGTGAATCTCTGAGGTGCTTTAAAGCAAAAGGCCCACACCTAGCATCACTAAAGTTCAGCACAACACACTACCCTTGAAAGCTTTAAGCCGTAAAACCCACCCAACTCACCCGCCTGGCATTGATGATCTATTCCAACCAGTTTAAATGAGAGGGAATTTTTCTGGAGCACCAATGAGCTGATTTATTGATGAGGGGGGAACAGCCATTACAACGCGGTTTTTACCACACGCAGCTTTTACATCGCATGCGTTACAACGCATGCGATGTTACAACGCAATGCCATTACAACGCAAGTCTTTACATCGACTTGCGCTAGATGGCGTGCTAACATTACAAATAGTGTAGTTTACTATCACAACACCTTCCCTACTGTTAAGTGGACTGGAGTTGGAATAGTAAATTACACTTTTCTAATGTTAGCACGCTATCTAGCGCAAGTCGATGGAAAGACTTGCGTTGTAATGGCATAGCGTTGTAACATCGCATGCGTTGTAACGCATGCGATGTAACTGCACGCGTTGTAATGACACGTGTTGTAATGTCATACATCCTTGATGAGGCTTTGGCAGCTTTCTTGTTGACCAGTAGGCAATTGTGGAACCCCAGTCAGGATCAAAGTGTAGGTTGTGCAATCAGGGGGTAAATTTAGTATGTTTTTTGACCCCTGCACACTTGGTGAACCTTGTAGTAGGCCATTAATAGTTTTGACTCCATGCGGAGGTCTGCCCCTCCACTACGTCAGGTCTTGTTCTATTTATAACCCCATGTCCCAAATTTTGATTATTCCCATGGGCATGTGTTGGAATCAATTGGTTATTAGTTACATTATTGTGAGGGGGATCTTGAGAGGAGACCCAGGTATTTAGAGTAGATGTTGCTCTTATAGGGGCCACCGCAGTCGGGGGGCGCCAGAAAGAGCAACATCCAGCCCTTTATCTGTGCCACTTCGTTGGGTTGCCCTGTCTGTCTGCTTTTTTGATGATAAATTTTCCCCTAAATCCTGTAGAACTCGGGCAAGTTGCCCTTCTATACAAACCAATCAAAATAGGAAAGGCGCCACGGCCTCCTGTACTAATTTACAAAATTTGTCAATGGAGGTATCAACCCCATCCTGTACAGTACTTCTTCCTCCTCCTACACGAGATTCACATGCATTTCCTATTATTTGAGTTTGTTTAGACCTCTTAACCCTGGGCGAGTGGCTCTTCAGTTTTTAATCGACCCCTGCCAGCTCAGTTTGTTTCCTCTTCCCCCCCCCCCCCATACAATCTGTAGTCAAATCTGCTCTGCAGTTGAGCAGGAGGTAGGCTCAACTTTATACTGTGTGGCACGTTGGTGTCCCTGGGTCAAGATTATAACAGTGATCGAGAGTGGAGCTTGTGGCCTCTGTTCAGTGGCTATTTCAGTCACATCAATCTGAGGGTCCATGTTAACAGAAACTGAAACAATTGTGTCAGAGATTGGAGCTAATGAAAGTCCACGATCAGCAAGTTCGATTTCCTTACTAATGGCCCCTACCGCCTTTTGGAGGAGACAATCCAGGATAGTGTCTGTGGTTTTTAGAGCAAGCGTAGGTTTCCATTTCCCCATGGTACAGTTTGCCTTATGTATGCGCAACTAGGGGAGATTAATAAATTTACCTTTTGCCATCACGTAGCTGCGCAAGGCTGAATCTCGCCACCAAAATCCAGGGATCAAAAGTGAAAATAAGAGAACCAAGAGGATAGGCCCAGCCCATCCTTCTCCGGGTTCTGACGGGCGCAGACAGGCCTGCCCTTAGTCTGGGCTTTCCCCGGGCGCCTCCCGTGCCGCGGTTGTCATGGTGCAGCTAAGAGCGCCTCCTGGTGAGATGACCTAGCGGTGTAGCTGCCGCAGCTAAACAATCCAGCAGAAGAAAAGCTCTTTGTAACAACAAATATCAATGACCACCATATGAGTTTGGGAGAACATTGTACATTTCCAATTCCTGAGATCAAAAAATCATATGTAAGCTTAAAGGTCGTTTTTTACTGACACGATCCCAAGTTCTATGTTTGTACCCTCCTGGTTTGACAGAATCTGCTCATTTTTTGCAAGATTCTCCACTTCCTCACTTGCTCCATTACAGTCTAGTCTTAACTCTTTAATCGATCTACTTTTTCCTTATCCTTTTCCACCCACTCCACTCTACTCTGTCTCTTGCCTCTCACTGCAGGTTTCTTTTTAATCTTAGCATATTTTTCAAATGTCCGGTATTACTTCTAAAGTTATCTAAGGACTTGCCCCACTCATCTAAATCTATTCTTGTGTCAATGTATAGCTCGGAAACAATCTGTGCTCCTCCAAACTCTGACTCTCTCTCCAGGCTCCTCTGCTCTATCGCACTTTATTTCGGTCTTAGCATTCTACTACAGGAACTCTCTTCCACCCTCTGCCTTGACCACTGCAACTCCAAAATCCTTATATTCCCATCGTATTACTAGCGCACCAAAACTTTCCAATCATTTGCAATCTGTCTACTGTTTGTGCAGGGGTTGAAACTACACGTTGTGCAGCTTTCATCTCCCCCCAGTCATTACAGAATGTGATATCGTCTGCATTGCCTGCTACATTTTGGATGGAATTTGGGAGGATAGAAAGCAGCACCATGGCGTCGACCCACTGCCTCTCTCTGCTACTACAGTTTGGCATGTTACAGCTTTTATATGAAAACAAACTATTTCACTGATCGTTTGTTTGCATTTAAAAGCTGTAATATTATCTTGCCAGCAGAAGAGGGATCCACTAGATGTATTGCACATGTGCCAGGTGGGGCCTGTTACAGCCCGGCCTCACACATACATATCTAACATGTTGCACTAGCATCACACAGTGCAGCAGGTCAGATAATTGAGCTTTAGGACTTGTCAATCACACACCCTGTTGCCCAATCAGAAGCTGGAATAGAGAAAAAAGGTTTATCTAGGTACCTTCAACGCTATTACAGCTTCTGAACGAGTGGAAGCTCATAGGTGTGTCTCTGGCTGTTGCAGATAGACAGGGAAGATGGTAATCGTGGGTCGGCCCAAGTAAGTTTTTGTGTTTAAAAGTTTGAGGGTGTGTTTGTCTGTGAGCGGGGGAGTGCATGTGTATGTATGTGTGAATGTCTGTGTGCGTGCATGCAACAGTGCGTGTATGTATGCTGCTGACCGAGGCCCCCGCAGGGGGCCCTAAAGAGGTCGGCGCTATAGTATAGTCTGGGTACCCTACACCCCCGCCCCCTTTGGGGGGGCAGGGACTCTGTTTGGAATCCCTCTTACTTCCTGCCTGGTCATGACGCGAGGGGCGTCACTTCCTGGGCGTCTGGACCTGGGGGAGGGTTTATATCCCTCCTCCACCATGTTGGCGACTGTGAGAAGACTGTTTCGTATTATTCCATTTAGTGAGGATTTCGCTGCTTGGCCAACAAGGTCCTTTGGACATCAGGAGATAGACATGTGGCCCTTATCAATGCCTTATTGATGTATGTGCTATTGTTGTCAAAGGGTAAAAGGTTGTCGGTTTTGGCCGGGGGACCGGCAAGTATGGTTTCATCTTTCTCTACGAACACGGGTGCATTATCGGCCTAGAACCCAAGATACTTCCTGGGGCCCTGCTCACACCTAGGAGGGCCAACATCACACAAAGCACAGGGGGAGAGTGCGTATATGACATCACAGACCTGATCAGTGGTATTATCAGGGTCTTCCTTTGCCCCAATCTAGATAAAAGTTACGTACTGGCTCTGTGTTGACAAAGGATAGTTATGTTGTCTCCGCATGCACCTCTCTCACAGTTCAACGAGGTCAATTTTGTCTCCAAGACGGGGATTGTGCGCCACCATTCCGTTTCTAAAGGGCGACCGCTTTCCGCACCTAGATCATGTGTAGGGACCTGTCTGGCTGTTGCGGAAGTTGATTAGTGGGTTGGTTCATTTGCGGTTGAGCTCGCTATTCATATAAAGGAAGATATTTAAGGAATGTTCAACATGTTAAGGTGACAGTCCCTCCAAGTCAGAATGGAAGCATCCTCAATATGCTACGCAGGGAAGCCAGAATTTTGCTTCAGCTATCTTATACAACTAACAAGCATTGTTTAAGCCAAGGGTACTGGCGTGTAGTAAGGTACTGCGGTTTGTGGTATATATCCGGAGGCAGTGTTAGGAGCTGCAAAATAACAGTCTGCCTTGCCAGCGGTTAACAGCTCAACGGTGGGAAAGTTTAATTTTACACTTATTCAATTCATTTCAACGCAAAGTGAGGCACGGCTAAAAGACTGTGACTGCATTGCGCAATAGGCCACGAGGGCCTTCATGGGGAACACCTGCGGGCACCATATGGAATCAGGCACCATGTACGCTGGGTGGGCAGTCCCCTGCAGCCAAGGGCCGGTATCAGGTAGCTTCAGTAAGATATATTTACCCGCGCGTTAACCAGGGCAGCAGGTGGGTGAAGGTAGTTGTCAGTTAACAAGTGTGCTGTGGCGCGGAAAAGTTTGTGAAACTCTGCGTTAGTGCCAATTGGCGACAAGGTATTTTCGACCTTTTGGCGTCCCAAAATTCAGGAAGGACATGTATTTGCACACAAATTCCCCCCTGGTTCCGCCGAAGGGTAGCCCCCCCCCCCCCAGGGGCTACCCTTCGGCAGGACAGAACCAGATAATAGAAGGGGCATCTTTTGGGATTGGGACTCCTATCACATTGATAGTCGAGCGCTGGAGTAGATGTACCATGGAAGGCAGGGTCACCAATGGGTTTGTCCCCAAGTTATGGGGTCAAAGTGGGTTGGATCAGTAAGTCTTCAGTCCTGTGGTAGCATCTAGCAACCCCTCAATCCATGTAAAGGCAGTTAGGATAGATAAGTATCAGCGGGTGAGTCACACACTGGCCAGCAGCGTCATCGTGCCCCAGGGGCATGCACGCTTTACAAATAGACAGAGCTGCAACCCGTAGGGTGCCAAGTGGCACAACGAGTAAAGATGTTTAAGAGGTGTGTCTCTGGCGTTACAGCTGGGTGGAGCCAGTCGCACCTAGAGGTACGCCCGGGGGATAAGGGTGTGTTCCTTTAGATCCCCATGACCAGGCGGTGTGTGGCATCTCCCACATCTAAGGTTAGGCACTAGATTACAGACAGTGCGCCTTGTATCGTATCAGCAAATTCTCTAAGGTGGTATGCCCAGGGGACTTCCCAGAGGGAGCTTTCTATAAAGAATAGGGGATGCAGGGCAAGCGCTGGGGTGCAGCCGTGCCCAATGTTCATACGCAGTATGGACATCCATGTGCGCATTGAGTTAACGAGTAAAGGGACGGTGCCAAGGTTAAGTATAACCCTTCCCGCCCTAAAAGCGTAGCTGGCTACGGGGGTAGAAACAGTCTCTTAACAAGTGAGTGCTGGCCCAGAGATGGGAGACACGTGTCCAGTCACACACTGTGCCAGATGGGTGGCATCCAGTGTGATCAGCAAATAGGCAGGGCATCGTGAGCTAGGGTGTCTGAAACTGTCCCGCCCCGTGTGGGACGGGGTTGAGTCATGTGACGCAGTGGAACCTTGCGGCGTGAGGTGATTAGTGCTGGGCACAACTTCACAGGCATAGGGCGTTTGTTTCTCCAGACACTAGCTGACCCAAGCTAACGTCTAGGGCTATTGGGAGATAGATGGGGCATCGATATCCAGTAGGGATGCCTTTTCATCTAGATTTGCAGGAGGCTCCAGACAGACGATCTAGCGGGCAAGACTATAGCTATTTTGGTGGGGGGCCATGGCGGCGATGGTGGCCGCCTCCAGAGCTGTGGCGGAGTTACAGGGCGATCTGGAAGCAAATGGGTATAGAAGGGTACCTCTGCGCGGCACCATGGTGGGTGCCAGAGCCAAATAATAGGAGCCTCATGGGAGGTTCCTGGAAAACTGTGTTGGCGCCCCGCTAGTCCTTTGGGCGGTTGTGGGCCTGAACAACCGGGGGGTTTGCTATGCGACGCTCTGCCCTGAAAGGGGCGTGAGTAAGAAGGTACCAACGGTTACGTGATCTGAGAAGAGGATCACTAGCAAGGGGCAGCACATGCGGGGTTCGCCCCGGTGCTGCCTGGCTCTTCAGGTGGGCAGGCGGCCCAGTTGGTTGCCTTCCCTTGGATCGCCCGTCAGATAACCCACCCATTACATAACTGTGTATGTAATAAACCTGCAGCAATTTTACCCAAACAAATATCTGTGTTGTGTGTTTATTCTTGGGAAATGTATACATTGTTGAAGGGGTGTAAAAGGATGCCAATAACGATACTATGCTGCTGACCAAGGCACCCGCAGGTGGCCCTAATGAGGTCGGCGCTATAGCATAGTCTGGGCACCCTAAACCCCCGCCCCCTTTGGGGGGGCAGGGACTCCGTTTGGAGTCCCCCGTACTTCCTGCCTGGTCATGATGCGAGGGGTGTCACTTCCTGGGCGTCTGGACCTGGGGGAGGGTATATATCCCTCCCCCACCATGTTGGCGACCTCTTTGTCGCCATGCACGCCGTCTCCCTCCCTACCGCTTACCCGGCGTGGTGGTGGCAGGAGGGGGGCAGAGAATATTGTAATGTTTTTCATTTTCGTTGCAGGCGGAGTTACAGGGCGATCTGGAAGCAAATGGGTACAGAAGGGTACCTCTGCGCGGCACCATGGTGGGTGCCAGAGCCAAATCATAGGAGCCTCATGGGAGGTTCCTGGAAAACCGTGTCGGCGCCCCGCTAGTCCTTTGGCAGTTGTGGGCCTGAACAACCGGGGGGTTTGCTATGCAACGCTCTGCCCTGAAAGGGACGTGAGTAAGAAGGTACCAACAGTTACGTGATCTGAGAAGAGGATCTCTAGCAAGGGGCAGCACATGCGGGGTTCGCCCCGGTGCTGCCTGGCTCATCAGGCGCGCAGGCGGCCCAGTTGGTTGCCTGCCCTTGGATCACCCGTAAGATAACCCACCCATTACATAACGGTGTATGTAATAAACCTGCAGCAATTTTACCCAAACAAATATCTGTGTTGTGTGTTTATTCTTGGGAAATGTATATATTGTTGGAGGGGTGTAAAAGGATGCCAATGACGATACTATGTCTGCTTCTGAGCGATCTAAAAGTCTGGCTCGGGGGTTGGCAAGCTGGACCCAAGACAGAGTGCTGGATAGTGCTTTTGTGCCTCACCACGTCCATAATCCACCAGACGCCACTGGTAGAAAGGCTGGATTATACATGGGACTTGCACATTTTGGTCCGGTAATCACCAAACCCCGCATGCTGTCCACATTAGAAGCAACCATAACTTTGAATAGATGCTATTATTACATCCAATAAATTCCAAATACCGACGTGTCAGATTTTATTGAGGGTGATATATATCCACTGCTCCTCCGCGGCACTCGTAATCAGGCTCTTAGGTTGAAGTGCTCTTTATGAGTTCATTAAAATCAGGTAAAATTATATCATAATACCGAACACCACAAACAGACCTGCACATCATTCCATTTATGGAAGCCTGACACACAATAACAGATGCACATCATAACACACCACATCACACCCCCTCACATTACACCATAACACACCAAATCATACCATACTACATCATACCATACAACACCATGCTATTCTTCACTACAGAAAAGGATGAGGATGCTTAAGAAGGAAGAAAAAACGAGTTCATCTGCAGAGTACAGAGTTTAGAGGGGACTTGAAAAAGACTTTAAAAAATGTATAATCAGAAGCACTAGGAGATAGATGCTGAAGTAAAAAAATGACTAAATATCTGCTAAAAGATCCTAGTAAAATAATAATGTGCCCTGTTGCACTACTGGTTCATTAACATTAGTGCACCTGTTTCTGTTTTGTGAATTCTTTAACTAGTTAGAAAGAGACAGTTACGTCCAGTGTTTGGAGATTTACAGATCTAGTGAGTTCATAGTTTAATGGTATATGAGAGGACTTGTGAAAATGTGAGATTGTGTTTTAACCTTGGAATATTTGTGGACGTGGTAATGGAAAAAATAGATGACTGACAAAAGAATATTACCTCTTAAAATGTTTTTGATTACATAATCTAGTGGGATATTAATGTTTGTGGGTTGATTGTCAATGGGAAACCCTCTTTGATGGTAAATTCAGATTTTCATTACAATTTTGAAAATGCCACTATTAGACGTTGTCATTTTCCTGATTAGCCCTTGTGTGCCTGTAACCTGTCTGGGTGTAGCTGACAGTTAGACTTTGTGAATTCCTCTCAGACAATCACACAAGTGAGGTATTGGGTGTGCCTAAAAAGGCCATCTGCTGGCAGAATGGGGGAGCTTAGCACAGGCCTACTTACACCTGAATAGCCTGTGCTCTGCCTTCACAAAAAGGGCCTTATGACCCTGTATTGTCACAGCAGCCAGCTTGGAAGCAGAGCAAGGGGAGTCAGGAAATTCCAAGCAGTCCAAAGAACCTTTCCAGCAACTTCTCCCACATTCCAGAAGAAGGGCATCAGAATATAAAAATGGGGCCTTAAGGCCCACTCTTTGGTTCACTACTGGACCTGTGGAAGGACTCTCAGATGATTGCCTGCTGCTGGGAACGGCTGGTCACTCTGCCACACTGCTGCTGTACATGGAAGAACTGCTTTGCTGCCTTGAACACTCAGAGGCCAGCCCTGCTGTTAAGCTGTGCGTCTATACCTGCACCCAGAACTACCAGAAGTGACTACAAGGGCCAGCTGCCTGTCCTCATGTTCAGAGCCACAGGGAAATAACAGGCTCGCACCATCTTGAACCCGCACGTGCACCCAGCCTGAGTGAGTCCTGATCCCCAAGAGGTGTCCCACCAGTCCTGGACCCTTGGTTACACTGCAAAAGGTGCCTAAATGGCCATTTTCCAAAACTGAGGACAGAAGTACTCCGAGAACCAGGAGGAGACAGGTGCCAACCTGCCCGCCTATCCGTCTGAGGTGCATCGCCAGTTGGATTGACTTCGCAGCTTCTCCAGGTATGTTCTTCTCTGCAGCAACAAATCCATTTCGGTAGTCCTCCACCAAAGGGGCATCCGACCTTGTACAACTGTCTTTGGGTACAAACCTCTACTTCGTCCCGGTGGAGTTTTCTGACTTCCATTTCTCCAATTAAGTCAAAACGTAGAAATCTTCACAGCAGTGCCCTCCTCGTTGCTAGAATGAGTGTTTGTTGGCTTTAGGGCTCTGTGCACTTTACTAATTCCAACCAGTGCTAAAGTGCTTGTATGCACACACCTTTAAACACAATAAAATTGACTTGAACTCAATTGTCTTATTTCATATATTTGTACATCCCTAGGAAAGTGGAGCTATATTTATCCAGGGGCTGTAAATTGAATAGTACAAATGGGCTGCAGCACTTAGTGTACCATCCACTTAGTCAATCAATCAATCAATCAAAAATGTATTTATTTGGACCAATGGCCTTTAAACAATGCAGCATTAAAATATGGTAACAAATACATGTATAATAATAATTTCCATCTAGTAAAACCATAAATAAATTGTTCAGATAAAACCTATATTTCAATAAAATCTGTATACAGTTCTTAAAAATACACCACACTTCTACTTGTTTTCAATAAACACTGCGCTAACTGCCCTCATAAATCTACCAATAGCGCATGCTATAGCTAAGAAACGCATCTCAGGTAAAAATTCTGCTGCATGCCCTTGAGTCATAATTCCATATTTCAAGAATATTGGGCGTAGCCATTGTCTCCGCTGTTGTCTGAGTTTTAAGCAATGCAACAGAATATGCAACATATCACATTTAGGTTTGAAACCACAGACACAATTCCCTCCTAAGCCGATCATTTTTGCTTTTTTCATATTACCTATCTTACAGGGTTTGAGACCAATTCTTACTCTCAGCCCTTTGTTTCTTAACAACGGACTTGGTAAAGTGTCCACATATGGGTAGCTCACTTATTTACGCCACACATTTAACTTAAAATAAACAGATTTTTTCTCTTTCAGGTATTGGTGGTCATTTTCATTGGACAATTCTTTGTCTAGCGCCTTTAGCTCACTCTTGGAGACATCAATTTGTAAGGACTGCGGATGCTGCTGAACTTTCATAGCAGTGCAGATGGTGGCCAGGTTAGCCCTAACCCTTTTTGCCCATTTTAATTCACTGCACACAATTTCATTCGTGCACCACTGAGAAATGTTTTGTCCATCTTCCCCATTCAGTTTCCCCCAGAATCTTTGTAGGGCATTTGCGGCCAACATATTCCATGAAATCATGTCAGTTTCCATTCCTATTGCTTGGATCATAGCAGAACTGGGGAGTGACAGTAAATACTTCAGACATTTTCCCTCCTCAGCATCCCACCTGTCTTTTCCACTACTAGGTGGCAACCCAGCTCCATATTAAAGTTGTGGGGGATCATTGCTTCATAGGTTTTTAGCACCGGTCTGCATGACATATCTCCAAAGGACTTATTAAACTTTTTCAGCCCGCACACCAAGGCAATAGCCCTAGTCTTTATGGCCACTAGGTGGATATTCCATTTCAGAGACTGCTCAAACCAAATTTCAAGGTACTTGTATTCAGTAACTACTTCCAGTCTCTCAGATCCTAAGTGCCAGTTAAATTTGCTTTTAGTTTTACCAAAGCAAAGCACTCGAGTTTTGTCCACCATCCACTAAAGTAATCCTTTAAATCATGTTTCAGGTCTACCGTTGCTGCCTTTGTGCAGTTTTAAACTGCCAGTTCCACCTGGCAAAATAAACCTTTACCAGGCCTCAACCTACCATTTTAATGCATGTAAGTTAGCCTTAGGGTTGGCCCTAAGTAGCCTATTTGGCAGGGTGCATTGTGTTTAAGAGGTTGGACATGTACTTTTGAGTTTAACGTGTTCTAGTAGTGAGAAACTCCTACATAGGACTACCTCTTCAATAAGATAACAATGGGTTCCCTTATTATATTTAATAGGTGGTAACTTTCAATTGGGAACATGGACAAATGTCGAGTGTGGTTTGGAATTGTAATTAAAGCCAGCGTTAATTGTAAAGTCTGGTTTTAAGTTACAATTCTGAAGATGCCACATTTAGAAAGTTGCAAAAGAAACAATCGATGGATGGAATGCTGGACAATGCAGACATTCACCCCCAGTCACAAGGATCTGTGTTTAATCCATCATTCTTTTGCTCACCACACCACCCCAGTTTGGACCCAGTCATATGCAAATCAGTCTTGACTCTGTTCCTTGTGGGAACAGTCCAGCCCGAACTGCCAAGCCAGGTCCCCCCTGGACCGGAAACAAGCATCCTGGGACAAAGTTTCAGGGCACCACCCTTCATCAGAATGGCTAGCTTGAGTCCAGTGGTGTAGTGAGCACCGGACCCACGTCTGGGCTTATCCTTTCCACTTAGGGTGACATATGCAAAAGAAACAATTGATGGACGGAATGCTAGACAATGCAGACATTCACCTCCAGACACAAGGATCTGGGTTTAATACACCATTTTTTTGCTCACCACCCCACCCCAGTTTGGACCCAGCCATATGCAAATCAGTCTTGACCCTTTTCCTTATGGGAACAGTCCAGCCCGAACTGCCAAGCCAAGTCCTCCCTGGACCAGAAACAAGCATCCTGGGACCGGTTTCAGGGCATCACCCTCCATCAGCCAGGCTAGCTTGAATCCATTGGTGTAGTGACGACAGAACCCATGTCTGGGCATTTCCTTCCCACTTAGGGCGACATATGCAAAAGAAACAATAGATGGACGGAATGCTGGACAATGCAGAAATTCACCCCCAGTGAAAAGGATCTGGGTTTAATCCATCATTCTTTTGCTCACCACTCCTCCCCAGTTTGGACCCAGCCATATGCAAATCAGTCTTGACCCTGTTCATTGTGGGAGCAGTCCAGCCCGAACTGACAACCAGTTCCTCCCTGGACCAGAAACAAGCATCCTGGGACCGGTTTCAGGGCATCACCCTTCATATGGCTGAATACAAACTGGAATGGCATGGTGAGCAAAAACACAATGGATTTAGGCCCGGATCTCTGTACTTGGGTGAATGTATGACATTGTTCAGCATTCTGTCCATCAATTGTTCTTTTTGCATTTGTCACCCCGAGTGGGAAGGGTATGCCCAGATGTGGGTCCCGTCCTCTCCATGCCACTGGAGTCATGCTATCCTGGATGATGAGGGCTGAAAGCCTGAAACCGGTCCTAGGATTCTTGTTTCCAGCCCAGGCAGGACCTGGCCTGGCAGTTCGGGCTGGACTGTTACCATTCGGTGCTTGGTCCAGACTGATTTGCATATGGCTGGGTCCAAACTGGAATTGCATGGTGAGCAAAAAAATGATGGATTTAGGCCCAGATCTCTGTACTGGGGTGAATGTATGAAATTGTTCTGCATTCTGTCCATCAATTGTTCTTTTTGAATTTGTCACCCTTAGTGGGACTGTGGTAAATATTCTTTTTACCTAAACTGAATTTCATACGGAATCTTTAAAATAAAGTAAAATAGCTCAGAATAACAAGAGGCAGAATCCGTGGTATAAGAGGTTTTCTGAATGGGCTTTATTCCATCCAAAATGGCCGACTCGAGTGGCGGCCTTCAGGTTCCGTCACCACGAGGGTTCAGGAAGTGAAGTACAATACTTTATTGACAAGAAGTAACTTTTATAGGTCTTACATTACAATGAAATGAATGCAAAAGGCGTAACAATTGATAAGAGAAATGACATCGTGGTACGTAATCGAAACTAGGCGTAATAAGGAGCAGAAAGAAACATGATTGGCTCTGATTATCATGCATAGGTGGATCTATAAGATAATACTTAACATAGATGCGCGCGCAACAGCATGACGTGTGATTGACGTGCAACTAGGGGGTGAAGGGGACTTGACATTTAGCTCTACATGTGGAGACGAGAAGTCTGGGGGGTCAAGTCAACCTAATCCCAAATCATATCTAACATCCTATGTTTAGAGAACTGTGTTATCCACAAGGGAAGGGCTCTCGGACAGAATCTATTCTATACTGACTGTGTGTGCGTGCACAAGCGTCTAAGTGTCTATATGAGATGCAAGGGGCAGAAACTTTCCATGGTAACAGGGCTATGAATTACTTGCATGAGGACAGAGAGGCCGGGCCTTTTGCTTGGTAACTGGAAGAATGTTTACTTAAACTACTAGACAGGAATGCATCGGCTGAGGAGCAAAATAGATAATTCGAAGGTGAAATACAGCTTCTTGGCAGGCAGGCGAAAACTGGCCGAGGCAGGCACCGTTAGCTGCACAGGGAGTAGGACAAAGTTCATGGATACAGATGCGAGCTCAAGCTGAAACTGTCAGAGACAGAGAGCAGGGAAAGGCTTTGAGGAAAGAATCGGGCCTACTTGCCTGAACTGTAAAAATGGAGTACCTTAGCCATATAAAGTCGGTGGCTTTTCATACTTAGGAATCGAATATCCAGCCCATTGATGACGGATCTGACAGAGAACATGTTGACGGTGGACGCACATATGTTTGCGTTTTGGAAACTGGAACTGGAGGGAACATACATGTACTTGTGACATGCACATAGAACCGTTGGGGTCCAAGATAGGGGACATAACTGATCAGGAAAATCCACATTTCCACATTCCCTCCTTGTCCCCTACTTGCCCTTCAAGAGATATCAATCTTCATCATTCCATCGATTTGCTCATGGAGCATCATTTCTTCTTCCTTCTTCTTCCGGCATTTTGAACGAGAACCTTGATATGGAATGCATGATGTGGCACACAAACCACAAATCGCTGGTCCACATTGCAGGCATAAACAACAACTGAAGAGCATAAGAAGGCCAATACCTAGGAAGGATAGAACTCTCCATCCCCAGGCTGATATCACACTCCAAAACCACCCGGACCACGTCCAAGTGCCTGGATTTTCGTGTATCTGGCTCACAATCTTATGAAGGCGTGTTATAGCTTTATATACAGATGGCGAATTTTCTGGTATGAATATGCAGCAGCTGGATCCGATGACCCTGCAAGCTCCGCCCCTATCGGCCAGGATGACGTCAAGGACAAGACGATTCTGGAGAACAACAATTCTCATGACTGATTGTTCCTCTGTCAGATTGCCTAGGGCGGCTATAGTCTCGTTTACTACAGCTTCAAGAGTCTTGGTGAGTCTGCGTATCAGCTTACTATTTGATATTGTACCTATATAGGGAAAGATACCTTTATTGAAATCTACATACTTGTCCCATGCCGTCTCAGTATAATCGACAACTGGGAGATCTCTACGCTCTCTTTTGTGTACTAAATGAACATTTCGATAATAATCAGGTGGAGCTAGGAAAACAGGTGGCAGAAGGAATGCTATGTAACAGGTACCATCCCAATCTAGAGGCAGACGCATATATGCCGTCTGACCACATATAAAGTAAGAATGGCGAGAAGCTCTAAATGAAGATTTACCTTGATCACTATATTCTACTGTAGTAACGCATTGGCTATGGCCCATATGTATGGAACCAACTTTTCTTACACATAATTCACCCTTAACTGGAAATACTGACATAGTGGGCAGAATTAGTTCAACTTCGGATTTGACATTCAGAATCATAAGATTAGGTGTAAAATTACCTAATTTATACACTTCATTTTCTAGATCAGTTCCTGTTCTACTGGGGCGACCCTCCTTATTAGGATGACAGGCTTTGAATAAAACTAGATTCAGATTTCCCCATATCCAATGTTGTTGATAAACTGCTGTGTCTGGGTCTATGGAATTTAGTAAACTAAACCATGCTCCACAGGAGCCATTGTGTGTGAACGGATGTGGAAAGAAAGGCAGAACTCCTTTGTTATTCTGATAGGGAGGGAGTCGGCCACACACCCAACAATTGGTGGCATTACTAGTCTGATGGGAATGATGTAACATACTAATGAAAGTGTTATTGCGCAGCGCAAGTCTATAAGATAATTCATGTGGCGGTAGGTCACTAAAAGAATGTTCAGCAGTAATATTATAAACATGTCTAGAAATAGGATGATATATGTGCAAAATCACACTCGTAATGATTATTAAAACACTCAATAAAAACAGAATTAATAATGTCCTCACACAGTAGCTACGCAGTGATTTACAATACGCCTGTCGTTTCAACATTTCTCTGGTATTTTCTCTACTCAGGTCCAAGGGATACATGTCAGAGACAATTCAACCGCTTCACCTTGGAGAGGACTTAAACAATCAAATTGCTCGACTGTTTGGGCCTAAGTTTTAATTTATAGTTCTGAGAGTCATTCCTTTCAACAAAGGGAAGTTTTGAATCAGTCTGTGAGGGAGTGCAGGGCACAGTGTCTATATCCGAGGATAGTCCATGAAATTTCTTAACGTGGCTGGAATGTATCCATCCTTTGCGGCCCTCCACTTTCACGGCTGTTCTTGTGGTCAGCAGGACTAGCTTCGGTGTTTTCCACCTGGGCTCCAATTGGGTTTTCCGATCGAAATTCCTCACAAACACCAGATCCCCCGGAGCAACGTCATGGGGTTTCACCTCAGTGTTGTCAGGAAAAGCTGCAGCTACCTGTGAACGACAAGATTGTAGTGCAGACATCAAGGAAGCCAAGTAATCTGTCAGCATATTACAATTAACATCAGTTATTTTACGTGGTATAGGCGTCCCCCACATATTTGGTGGTCTTCCGAAGATCACCTCATACGGGGATAGCCCTGTTCGAGAGTGTGCTACCATTCTTATGTAAAATAGTGCAACTGGTAATGCTACTATCCAGTCAACACCTTTCTCCTTACATATTTTAGACAATCTGATTTTCAAAATTTGATTATGTCGTTCCACGAGACCTGCTGCCTCGGGGTGTCGGACACAGTGGAATTTCCACTGATATCCCAACAAAAGTGAGACATGTTTCATTAATTCGGATGAGAAAGGCTGGCCGTTATCTGAATATACAACACGTGGTAAACCGTACCGTGGGAAGAATTCTCGAACTAACTGTTTGGCAGTAGTCGGGGCCGTGTAATCTGATACTGGGTACGCCTCAGTCCATCGGGAGAGAGCGCAGACAACTACCAGAACATATTTGAATCCTCGACATCGTTCCATCTGGATATAATCCATTTGGAGCACTTCAAAAGGATGATCAGGAGTCTGGAATCCACCCTGTTCTACGGGAACACTTTTTCCCGGGTTGAACTGACAACATATCATACAGGTACGGACCTTTTGTTTAGCTGCTGCTCGTAAATGTTTATTGAACCAAATGTGTTGAATGCTATCTAGCATAGCTTTCTCTCCTAAATGCGCTGGGCTGTGAATTGTAGCTATAATGGCTTGGACCATAGAGTCAGGAAGAAACCATACAGATTTCTCCTTCGTCATCCATCCCTGATCTGTCTGGATCCCTCCTAGTTCAGTCCATTTCTTTAATTCTTCTGCAGTAGCATGTGTCTGTATGTCAATTACGTCAAGTGCGGGATCCTTAATTGTCATACACTGTGTTGGTGTCTGAACTATTGGCTTTGTCATGTCTAATGTGCGATTCTGAGCAGTCTGTTTAGCTGTTCTGTCAGCTAAATCATTGCCTTGAGAAATGATATCAGTAACCTTCGTGTGTGCTTTACATTTCATAATCGATATGGCAGTTGGTAGATGTATTGCGTCTAACAAGGCATGAATGAGGGTTCCGTGCTGAATGTGGGCACCATGGGAGGTTAAATAACCTCTCTCTCGCCACAGCACGCCGAAGTCGTGTACAACTCCGAATGCATAACGTGAGTCAGTGTATACATTAACTTTCTTATTTGTGGCTTGAATACAGGCTTGTGTTAGAGCAATAAGTTCTGCTGCTTGGGCTGACAAAGTATCTATACAATTTGTCTCAATAACTTCAGTGTCTGTTGTGACTGCATACGCGGCCACTAAGTCTCCTGTACTTGCTCTCATGCACGATCCATCTACATACAACGTCAGGTCTGGATCTAACAATGGAACGTCTGTCAAGTCTTGTCTAGGTTTCGTCTTTATTTCAATAATTTCAACACAATCATGAGCTAGTGGGTCTGTTCCAATTACAGGTAATAGTGTAGCAGGATTCAATGTATTACACCGTCGGATCTCTATGTGTGGCTGAAACAATGTCAGTTCATAACCGGTAAGTCTTGCTATGGTCAAGTGTTGTGTTTGTGTTCGGTTCACAAGAACTTCTACTGCATGTGGTACTTGTACTGTCAATGGATGTCCTAACACTATGGCATCGCTTTGTCTGATTGCTAAAGCTGTTGCTGCCACTGATTTCAGGCACGCGGGCAAAGCCTGAGCTACGGGATCTAATGTACTGGAAAAATAAGCACATGGCTTGCGTGATCCTGCTTGTTCCTGTGTGAGTACTGACAAAGCAGTACCTTCGCGTTCTGTGACAAAGAGTGTAAAATGTTTGCTATAACATGGTGTTGCTAAAACAGGTGCTTGACATAAAGCTTCCTTTAAGCTTTCAAAAGCTTGTGTATGTTCCTGAGTCCAAGGGAGAACAGTCGATGTGGCTGCCTCCTGTGTGGTTAGCTGAATGAGTGGTTTTGCTAGAAATGCGTACTGAGGGATCCACTGCCTACAATATGAAGTGAGGCCTATGAAAGCCCGCACCTCCTTTTGTGTCTGGGGTATTGACATGTTAGCAATTAACTGGATGCGATCTGGTGTAAGCTGCCTTCCCTCCTTGGACAGCGAGTGACCAAGATAAATAACTCGCTGGACACAGAATTGCAGCTTAGAAGGAGACACTTTGTGCCCCTTGTCGGCTAAAAAATGTAAAACTGTCAGAGAAGCCTTTTCACATTCAGGTTCGCTTCTCGCGGTGATCAGCAGATCATCGACATATTGAAGCAGTGCAGTATTGACTGGCATGTGGATACTGTCAAGTTCTCGTTTCAGTGCTTGGCTGTAGATGCTGGGGCTTTCTGTGAATCCTTGGGGAGCGCGTGAGAATTTAAAGCTGCGCCCATTTAAACTGAATCCGAACAAATATTGGCTTTCCGGATCTATTGGGACGCTAAAAAAAGCATTCTTGAGATCAATTACAGTAAAGAATGTTGCTTCGGAATCAATTGCTGTCAATAATGATGATATATCGGGGACCACAGGAAATTGTGGCACAATGCACTTGTTTAGTTCACGCAAATCAATAACCAATCGGTATACTGGCGGAGCAGTAGGGTCAGTTCGTTTAAGAATCGGAATTATCGGCGAATTACATACATTGGAGTCTGTTTCTACAACTACTCCTTGGGCAATTAACTCATCAATGATTTTCAGCAAAGCCACTACAGCATCTTGCGGTAACTTGTATTGTCGCATTCGTGGTAATACCACTCCTGCCTTGAGTGTAACTGGGTATGGTGTAATGTTCATGCAACCAACATCAGTAGGGCCTTGTGCCCATAGATGTGCTGGTAAAGTCTGTAGTCGGGGATCCATGTCTCTAGACACATAGTGACCTTTAAAATCACGTAAAAACAACCTTATTCCTCCCGGAGAACAACATATTATGGCTCCTAGGGCTTTCAGAGTTTTAATTCCTAACAAATTTTCTGGGCATGATTTAGTAAGCAATAAATCTGTAGTTCGTGTCAAAGGTCCTATCGTAAGTGGAAGAGGCTGTGATACTTCGTTAACAATAGGTTTTCCTGAAAAACCAAGGGAAACATTTTGAGAGCCTGAGAGGGGTGCCCCTGGAACTTCACTACGTTTTATAGTTGTTCGACTTGCCCCTGTATCGAGTAAGAATTTTCTATCTTGACCTAATAATTCACTATGTACATAAGGTCCTTCTTGATCTACAGGAATCTCGATAAGCGGTAAGTCAACTTCCCTCTCTAGGCTGGTTCATGCGTAACGCTGATACTCAGGATATTCATACTGTGCAGTCTGATACATTTGTCGTGTGGTGGTTTGTGTGGCAGTAACAGGCAACGGTGGTGCAGCTGGCACAAACTGTATTGGCTGTTGTGCGGCTGGCATGGCCTGGGAATGTGGCATAGCTCCTTGTTCATTCTGATCTTGTCTGAGTGGCCGTGATCTTTCTTGTGTTTTACCTATGGCGATATTGTGTTTTAAAACTGGACAATCGTGTACATAATGACCTGGTTTTTTGCAATAATTGCATGTCCCTTTTACCAGTCCTGCTGAATCGGAATGTGTCATACCCTTTTTATGTCCTTCAGCCGGTACTGTCTGAGACACTAGCATTTTCATTTTTGTATCTTTCATACGTCTTTGTTCGTGTTCTTGTTCATCTCTAATTCTATTGTGATGATACTGTAACATTTGTAGCATTTGTGACGGAGTGTTACTTTGCCAGGTACTCTCGAATTTCAATATTCTATTCTTTACTGGAGGTAATGCATTTTCTACTAATTTTGTTACAAATAAATGTGGATACGACTCACTACTTGTTTTTATACCACTATTTATTCCAAAACATTTTTCAAAACGGGCATAATAGTCACTTGTGTCTTCATCATGCTTTTGTTTACAGGCCGTGATTGCACCCCAATCTTCCTTTTTCGTAGTTAACAAACGTGGCAGTACTTGTACTAGTAAACCTGGTAATGCTTTGACTTTATCCCCGAGCCCTGAACCTGCAGCTCGGGCCTTTTCTTCCGTTTCTAATGCTGTCCAATCTATCTTTTGGTCTCCCACTTCCCACTCTTTTTCTTTCAGTTTTTCATAAATACCAGCAGGTAAGAGCACCTTTAATATCGTCATAATATCAGGATAGGTATACTCTCCCATCAGCAACATGTCCTTAATTTCTCGGTGGAAACCCGCTGGGTCTTTGTCATGACTTGGTACTACTTTCTTCATTTCTAACAATTCAATTTTTGATATGGGTGTGTATACAAATACACGGTGAAACTCATTGTCTTCGCCTTTTATTGGGTGCACTTCTCGTAAGGGATTTTGTCTATCCATATAATACGGCGTTCTTTCTCTGCGGGGCAGCGGGAAAGAATCCGGATTTACAAAAAGGACATACTGTTTACGTGACACTAATATTTCTTTAATTAACTTGTTACTAGAACCTCTCCATCTGTTCGTGAGTAGTTCCGTTAATATATCAGGTAAAGGACCAGGGTCAGCATGTTGGCTCTTATATAGTATAAGGAGTTGCTGAATCATATAGATTCCAGCTAAACGTTGTTCATCTGCACTAAGGTTAAAAAACGTGTGTGCTACGGTCTCATCACCGTATTTTTCAGGACTGTCAATCCAGTGAACGGCTGATCTGGCCAATTCTTGCTCATCCATGGAATCGAGGAGGTGGTAACCCCTTCGTTCTCGTAGTAGTTTATCTGCGGCTTGGAACAGATGTTCAGGAGACTTTAAATTTATTACAGGCGTCGGATACGCTCTGCTATTATTTGGACATACAGAGTGTATGGGATCAGAAAAGCATCTAGTATTATCACAGGATCTTCCTCTGCCTACGTATGCTATGGTTTCTGACTGTCTTGCGGAATTCCCTGATTCGGAGACTTCATCTTGCTCGAACTCGTCTGTTTCCAATCTTTCTTCGTGAATACGTTCTATTTCCCTACGGATTTTTCGGCACATGGCTATTATACAGTTTTTCTTATCGTGTCTCCCTTCTGATATATTCTGGCTCCATTTTGTAAGAATAAGCATTGTATTCGGGTCTACCCCCGGACGGTCTTGATTTCTGATCACGCAGTTTATGAGGAAACGTAACAGTTCCCCCTGTATCTCTACTTTCTGGAATTCCATAGCTCTGTTAATACATTCTGGGTCTCGCCCTGTTTGGACAAAATGATATATGTTATCTAGATGCGTAGTCATTCCTGGTAACCTCGCTAAATACTCTGCGGCTCGTCTGATACGTAATGATGCCAGGACCATTTCGTCCTCTTTACCGACCACCGGGTCATATCTACAATCTATAAGGAGTTCCTTAAGCGTGCGTTCACTTACGAATTTGGGTGTACGTGAATGCGCTGATTCTTGAAAAATAAGTTTATTTATTCTAGGTGGCGTAAAAGTATTGCTTGCACCTCCCGTGGCCCCTTCAGGGGCGTCGGGTGTGAATGGATTTGTCGAACGTGATACAGCAACTATAGGTGTCGATACCACTGTAGAATCGATTGCGGGGATAGATGCGGAAACAGATGTGCTTGCCGGAGCTCGCGTCGGGACTTGCTGTTGCACGGGGACAGATACCTGATCCTGACGTTGAATCCCTCCGCCAGACGGTCTATGTGGTGTGGGGTTAGCATACTCGGGAGCTGCGTCATCTAGATATGAGGAGAGAAAAACATCTTCTGCGGTTCTGGGATGCCCTTTTGGATGTACCTTAATTGGAAATAATGGGGGTGGCAAGTCTTTTGGCATCTCTGGAACAGCCTTAGGTAGTCCTTCGGCTAGGAGGGGATACATACCACTCATAAGAGCGTTTCTTTGTCTATCTACTTGTTCTGATTTTACTCGGATACCTTCCTCAATTAATATATTTTCTTGAACTTCCTTTGAACTCTCTTTACTCCTCTCTTCTTGTCTACGTGCTTTTTCTGTACGTCTATGAGATTCTTTACGCCATAACTCAACAGCGTCTTTCTGTGACTGTCTGACTTTTCTTTTCCATAACTCTTCCTCCACTTTCATGATGCACTCTGCATCCCAGGTTCCCGCTGCGGGCCACCTTTGACTTTCCGGCAATCCCTTGGTATAATCTACCCATAGATCAAGGAACAATATGGCATCTAAGCCATGCTTGTGGTACATAAAATGCCCTGGAGTGTCCCTAGGAGGAATAGGAACTGCTTCTTCAAGCACCCCTTTTCTGGTAGTAATCTGTCTTAACTTCGAGAAGAGCGGCATATTGACAACTGATCTGATACTTACTCTTGAATTCACTTAATACGAAAAACACAATAATGAACAGTGAACAAAGAACAATCATTCATACCACAATATGCAAGACATTTGAACACTTTAAACATTTAAACATTAAACATTTTTTAAAAATGACCGACGATGATGACAGTCTGCATAACTAATCACCAAGCTGAATTCTTGACAATAACTGAATACTTCGGAATACTTGATATACTGCTAAACAGTACATATACACTGCTAAACAGTGCAGACCGGATTTGTGTACCCAAATCCGTCTTGACCGGCACAACCTATGTGCTGTCAACACGCCTCCCCGGCGATGGTACTCACCGAGTAGCTCCTTGAAACGGAAGGCCTCAGAGAATGAACGGGACTCGATGACTGCGGACAGCGGACCCTCTGGACATCGGGATTTCGAAAACCTGGTGGGCCTCTGTATACCTCGGATCTTGCTCTCTCAGCTAGGCTCTGGTCGGGATACTTCGCACTTCTCACCGCCTCGTCTGGGTTGATCGCAGCCTCAGTCGCCCCCGCTTGACCGGAGGGAGCTTACAGGAAATCCTGCTGGTACGCGTTTATGGTCCGTCCAGCTGTGGCAGGAGACCGGGCCTGCAACGCACCGCCGGCGCGTGAGATGAGAAAGTGTCCCTATTCGGGCGCCATTATGTGGTAAATATTCTTTTTACCTAAACTGAATTTCATACGGAATCTTTAAAATAAAGTAAAATAGCTCAGAATAACAAGAGGCAGAATCCGTGGTATAAGAGGTTTTCTGAATGGGCTTTATTCCATCCAAAATGGCCGACTCGAGTGGCGGCCTTCAGGTTCCGTCACCACGAGGGTTCAGGAAGTGAAGTACAATACTTTATTGACAAGAAGTAACTTTTATAGGTCTTACATTACAATGAAATGAATGCAAAAGGCGTAACAATTGATAAGAGAAATGACATCGTGGTACGTAATCGAAACTAGGCGTAATAAGGAGCAGAAAGAAACATGATTGGCTCTGATTATCATGCATAGGTGGATCTATAAGATAATACTTAACATAGATGCGCGCGCAACAGCATGACGTGTGATTGACGTGCAACTAGGGGGTGAAGGGGACTTGACATTTAGCTCTACATGTGGAGACGAGAAGTCTGGGGGGTCAAGTCAACCTAATCCCAAATCATATCTAACATCCTATGTTTAGAGAACTGTGTTATCCACAAGGGAAGGGCTCTCGGACAGAATCTATTCTATACTGACTGTGTGTGCGTGCACAAGCGTCTAAGTGTCTATATGAGATGCAAGGGGCAGAAACTTTCCATGGTAACAGGGCTATGAATTACTTGCATGAGGACAGAGAGGCCGGGCCTTTTGCTTGGTAACTGGAAGAATGTTTACTTAAACTACTAGACAGGAATGCATCGGCTGAGGAGCAAAATAGATAATTCGAAGGTGAAATACAGCTTCTTGGCAGGCAGGCGAAAACTGGCCGAGGCAGGCACCGTTAGCTGCACAGGGAGTAGGACAAAGTTCATGGATACAGATGCGAGCTCAAGCTGAAACTGTCAGTGACAGAGAGCAGGGAAAGGCTTTGAGGAAAGAATCGGGCCTACTTGCCTGAACTGTAAAAATGGAGTACCTTAGCCATATAAAGTCGGTGGCTTTTCATACTTAGGAATCGAATATCCAGCCCATTGATGACGGATCTGACAGAGAACATGTTGACGGTGGACGCACATATGTTTGCGTTTTGGAAACTGGAACTGGAGGGAACATACATGTACTTGTGACATGCACATAGAACCGTTGGGGTCCAAGATAGGGGACATAACTGATCAGGAAAATCCACATTTCCACAGGACGGGTATGCCCAGATGTGGGCCCGTGCTCTCCATGCCACTGGAGTCAAGCTATCCTGGCTAATGAGGGCTGAAAGCCTGAAACCGGTCCTAGGATGTTTGTTTCCAGTCCAGGGGGGACCTGGCCTGGCAGTTCGGGCTGGGCTGTTCCCATTGGATGCAGGGTCAATACTGATTTGCATATGGCTGGGTCCAAACTGCAATGGCATGGTGAGGAAAAAACAATGGATTTAGGCCCAGATCTCTGTACTGGGGTGAATGTATGACATTGTTCTGCCTGCATTCTGTCCGTCAATTGTTCTTTTTGCATTTATCACCCCGAGTGGGACAGGTATGCCCAGACGTGGGTCCCGTGCTCTCCATGCCACTGGAGTCAAGCTATCCTGGCTGATGAGGGCTGAAAGCCTGAAACCGGTCCTAGGATGTTTGTTTCCAGTCCAGGGGGGACCTGGCCTGGCAGTTCGGGTTGGACTGTTCCAATTGGGTGCAGGGTAAAGACTGATTTGCATAAGGCTGGGTCCAAATTGGAATGGCATGGTGAGCAAAAAAACGATGGATTTAGGCCCAGATCTCTGTATTGGGGTCAATGTATGACATTGTTCTGCATTCTGTCCATCAATTGTTCTTTTTACGTTTAGAAAGTTGATATTTTCTTGTTGTAATCAATTGGTGCCTACAGCCTATTCCTGGGTCACTTGACAGGTGTAGTTGGTCTTTGTGAATTGCTCCCAGATAGTGAGACAAAATTAAGATAGGTGTTGGCAGGATAAGACACTCTGGGGCATATTTACAAGCCCCTATTGCCACAATTGTGATGGCGATAGGAGCTACGCCTCATTAACAAAGCAGCGTTAAGCCACTTAATGTGGCTTAACGCTGCCTTGTAAAAAAGGCCCCCTTTTAAGCTGCACTTAGAGTGAAAGGGGCGGGCAATGGGTGTTGTGGTGGGCGTTCCGCCTCAACACCCATTGATTTTGACTCTGCCTCCCATTAACAAGAGCAGAGTAAATAGGAGGCAGCACCAAGATTAAAATCGGGGAAAACCTGGTGTTAAACAGGCGAAACAATGAGAAATACTTTATTTCTCCTCATTTTTGCTGTTTCCATGTGTGCTACCTTTGACAGCACACATAGAAACAGCAAACCGGAAATGATTGTTTATGTGCAGGAAGGTCCTCCTTCATTTAAAAAAAAAAAATGCAAGTATACAACTTCTGAGAATCTGGGTGCTGGGACCAGTGAGATGCATTTAGGATGGGCCTTGGCCTAGCATGTCACAAGAAGGAGGTTGGATGCAGCTTCCCCAGACAGTGTAGTTGTATTTCCTGCATTCCTGTGGCAGGAGGATGGAGGCACAGGAACTGAAGTTAGGGAGGATGGAAATGTAGTTAGCTTTATAAAATCAATGAGGTCCTTATTAGCAAATGTTGCACAGCTGTCTCACCTGACCCCAATTCCTGGGGTGTTTTCAGGCGGGTAGGGTGCTCAACGCACTGGTGGCAGGAGAAGAGCAGGGACTGCCCTCCTCACCAGCACTTACCTTCAACAGCTTGCCCGCCGGTCTAATCCCCTGTATCTTTGCCCGGTTCCTCTGGGAGAAAATTGTTAGGAGGCTCCTTTGGTGCCTCCATTCTGCAAACAATTTTTTCCCCAGAATCCTCTAGTGAGGGTTCATGGGATAATACCTTCCCAATTCAAGATGGCGGCTGCCCATTGACTTCCATTAGACCTTACGCTGTCCATCATGGCGTCATCCTTTCCTGGTATAATTTCCTGGCCTTTGGGATATAAAGGGCCTGAGAATTCTTTCCCTTTGCGTCGCAACACTTTGTCAGTGCTGTTGATAGCATCTTCTTTCCCAACTTGTTCCTGGTTCCTGTTTGACTGTTTTTTCTCCTTCACTTTTCTGCATATTCCTTCAGCTCGCCCCTGGGTGTTCTGCCTGTTTCCTGGATTCCCTCTACCCACTCCTGGATTCCTCTGCCATCTTGGAAGTTTTTTACCCATTGGGCATTTTCCTCTGTCAGGGGCATCTTTTGTAATGCCCTATCTGCTTTGGTGCTGCCCAATGTTGATGGCATCATGGCTTCTAGAAGGGTAGCTGTTAAACCTCTGGCAGACCAAGACCATCAAGACTTGGATCTCCGCTCCAGCCGCTACCAAGGGTCTTCTGTTGGGTGTCAGTCCTTGGCTTGCAACTGCAAAGGGCTGCTCATCAGTTATTTCTGTGTACGAAAAAGTGATGGATGGAATGCTTGAATTGATCGCAGCCACTGGTAATTACTTGTCCCGCATCGCAATCCATTATTATTCTGCACACCATGCCCCCTCAGATTGGACCCAGCTTTGTGCAAACCAGTCTCAACCCTGCTCCAGTCTGAACAGTCAAGCCAGAACTGCCAGGATAGACTCTCCCTGAACTGGAACACAAGCAACCAGGACTGGTTTAACCCTAAATATGGGTTGCTTGTGTTCTGGTTCAGGGGGGACCTGGCTTAGCAGTTCCGGCTAGACTGTTCCTATTGGAGCACGGTCAAGACTGATTTGCATATAGCTGGGTCCAAAGTGAGTCCAAAGAAGTGGCATGGTGTGCAGAATAATGATGGATTGGGATGCGGCTCAAGTGATTGCCAGTGGCTGAGATTAATTCAAGCATTGTCTCCATTGCCTTTTTGTACACTTATTGTGTCACCCTAAGTGGGACGGGTATGCCCAGACGTGGGTCCAGTGCACACTGTGTCACTGCAACCAAGCTATATCTGGCCAATGAGTCCATAACTAGGATGAAACTGGTCCTTGGATGCTTGTGTTCTGGTTCAGAGGGGACCTGCATTGGCAGTTCAAGATGGATTGCTCATATTGGAGTGGGGTCAGGACTGATTGCAATACCTGGGCCCAAACTGAAATGGCATGGTGGGCAGAATAATGATGGGTTGTAATGTGGCAAGATCAATTACGAGTGGCTGAGATTATTATAAGCATTCCATGCATCACTGTTTTCTATACTGATTAGTTATTTTTGCGTACCGCCATTCGGTAGGAGGTAGGGGTTAAGGCTGGGTGAACAGATTCTGTTGATAAAGGTGAAGAATTTTCCCAAGAAGGCCTTCCCTTGTTCATGTCCCTGATTACTGCTTCAGAAAGGCTGATGACAACCAGTTACAGAGATCTCATATTTCAGTGGGCCCTTGTTTTGGATACTACTGCTTGGAGCCAGTTCCAATGCTGCCTGCGACAAGAGCCATCATCTTGCACAAAGTCTGTATCTGAGCTATAGCAATTAAAAGACATTTTTAAGAGCCCCCTTCTCCAATTTATTTCTGAAGCTGTACACAACGTATACACATTTCATTGCTGGCAAATGAGTCTAAAAGAGGGACTGTAAAATGATTGCTCCAAAGGACACAGGAATGGAGGAAACACAAAAATTCTGTTAATTGAAAGTGCCATATTTACCACAATATTTGTAATACAGTAAATGAATAAAATATCGCTCTCTGTCTCTTTTCTTCTGCACCTTTGATGCATATATGTCTTTCGCTGATTAATTGGAAATATTTCTTACATAATGCAATGACAATGGTCAATTAGTTATAGTCCCATTTCATTGCTAATAAAAAAAGAGTATGAGTTGACCATATGGTGAGGAATAGATACCACTAGTAGAACCTTCACCCCCTAGCTGTCCTCAACGAATTATTCACTGTCCTCAGAGAAAGAAGCAGCAGTGGTCAACTCTGGTGTGCAGCTTGAATGTTCTGAACCATCTTCCTTTAAGAATAACCTTTTATTCCCTTGAGAATTCCTGCCTGAGAGAGAGTAAAGGCAGTGATGATATCTGGCATGTGGCTTGAATGTTCTCGAATTTGCCAGTTCTATCGAGGGTGTCCGAAAGCTACTCATTCCCTATTGATGGAGTTCTGGCTAGAGAGAACAGCACTAATATCGCCATGATTTTGCTTGGGTGATCGGCCATAAGAGTTGTTCCTAACCCACCCACTTTAAAATCTGACTTCTCTTCTGCTGTTCTGCCATCATTGGCAAATGGGCCTATTGCATGCCCAGTTATTATTGAAGGAAATTCTCTAACTGCTCCCACACAGATGATAAACTTAGCTCAGATTAAAGGACGTTGGTGTGTACCCACAAGTTTGACTCCATCTATCTTACAATTTACCGTCACACTCCATGCACAAGTGCACCTTCAAGATTGTTGTCAAGAGATTGCAGCAAACCCCTGATACTCCCACATGATGCTTAATATTTTTCATATAGGTCAGACTACGACCCCACAACCTACCAACCAAGTGCAAAGACCAAAAAGATGGTATATCTCTCAAAATCCATCTATGTCTCTCTTTACACTCTCTACTAGATATCATGCTTGAGCACAACCACAATTATGCTATGAAATTATTTGAACACATTCCTGGCCACAGCACATGATGCACAATGTTTAACATATAGGCTAGACAATATCAACAGGCACATTAAACAGGGGTGAATATTCGTTGATGACCCGGAAGTGTTTTGGGGATTTTATCGGGGACATGAAACACTATACAAGTCTTTCAATACAAAACAGTACAATCCTACAAAGGTACTTTTTTCTTTTGTTGTCCAACCTTTCCTGAATTGTGAAGCCAGAAATCACTTGTAAGACCACTATAAATGTGTTAAGGTGTTTATGTTGATTACAGGTTAGACAACCCTCTCCATCTGGTCTCGCTGTCTCGAAGACTGGTGGCAGTATAAAAAGCAGGGGATACATGGGTTTTATTAGAGTAATGGGATACTCAGTCCAACAAAGGGAATGCATTGGAAGATTTTGCCTCATCCACAAACTACAACTGGTTTCTGAGAGGTGGGCTTAGGAAGCAGTATGTGCAGGCTAGTATGCCTACTAAAAGAGTCGGCTGAATGTGGACTACAAACTTGTGCAGCACGCACCGTGGCTTAAATGTAACCCATCATTCACCCAGTGTTAGCAACCCACACTTACTTAGCTTCCATACGTGATGAAGGCACGAGGCTCGAGTCTGGGGCACTGAATAGTCAATCTCCTCACAGTGATACAAGCTAAATGATGTCTTGTGCCCAGCCAATATTAATATGCTTCTACTAAGACCTATCACCATGTAGCCTGGCTTGCTAGGGCAGTAGTCAGTCTTACTCACAATGGGTACAATTTTGGTGTCCACAGTCATCAGAGCTCTGCAGAACAGAAAAGCAAAAGGATGAAGCAGTTCCAGGGGACACACATGATTGTTCAGTTCACTTGATGTAAATATAGGGGTAGCTAGACTAAATTAGAGCGTAGAATGTTATGGCATTTTCGAGCCATACAGAGGACTTTTCTCCCATTGATTTAAACATTTCTGATCCAAGGAGTGCAATCAAATAATGTATGAAATAATCACACTCCTTTAATCCTGCAAAGTAGCATTATGATTAGTCTGACAACATTTTAGATTTTCTATAAACTTCCCCAATGCATTCTTTGTTAATCCCACAAGTACCACAATACAGTAAAGATGGAAGCACTGTTTCATTGTTGGCCTTATTTATATGCAGAAAATATGAGTTGCCTAGACTCAACCACAACCCTCGTAGGTTTTTATTCTCGTTTACCCTGTAGGCTGACTACTGGCTGCACAAAATCAATGCTATTTGTTAAAAACTATAAAGTATTTTAACACGATGATAATCAATAAACACAAGTTTAGAACATTAACTTCTGTAATGTGATTGCAACGAAAACTCTCAATGATACTGAGTTGGTTACTTGCATAAGGGACCCTTAAACTGGTGCTAGTTTAAAATTATCAACCTAGATCGTATTTGACTGGGGTTATCCAATGGTAGTATGACACTGGGATACAACTTTTCTAGTTATGGCTTTTGCTTTTACAAACCAATTATTTTCAGGTGTTTTATTCTGAATATTTGAACTGAACCAGAATTCCGATGCCCAGAATACACAGATGCGTTGTATGAAAACACAGGACAGAAAAAGAGGTGTTCCAAGAACATGGAGCCTTTTCAAAATTCTCTATATGGCTACAGTGCATTCTTATGACTTTGTGAGTAAGAACGAGTACATAGCTGTAGAACAGTACAGAGCATCACCTATTCTTGTAAAGAACCTACTCATTTTTATCATTAGCAACCTCTTTAGATTAAGTTAAAAGAGTGAGAGCATTTGTTTAGTAAATGATAGATCCAAAATGGGCTTCCAAAGTCACTGTATCTTGTCCCTTGGTATAAAGAGTTACCACCATTTGGAAGATGTAAGTTTACCAGAGCTTCTTTAGGGAAAAACTCACCAAGTCTGTGAACAACATTTACTCTGAAAAGAACAGTCAGTATCAAGCTTCCATACCTTCAAAATTGACTTGACCATGTTTTTGCTATCCAATTGGAGAATGTTCCCAAGAAATGGAAGAGGAATGGGTCCAGGTGGCAGTTTGCTTCTTTGGCATGTGGATTTCCAGACTGTGATGAAAACCAGGCAGGTCAGGGTGAGAACCAATGAAAGGAAGATTCCACCCCCGAGATCCATAGCTGAGAAATACGTGTCAATGATACCAGACCAGTACTGTGTGCTCCAAAAAACAAGATCTGTGTCTTGTGTTTTCAGTTTTATGGAGGGATGCTTAAACGTTAACAATGAGCTGTTTGTCCAGTCTTGCAAATAAATGAATGTTTAACTTTGAGAGGCAGTAGGTCAGCTGGCAAATTACACAGCACAGTAACACTAACATTTCTTTCCAAAAAAACAGCTTGCATGAAGGCTTTGGCTCTCCTTGTAATACACTGAAGGAGAATATTGATACAGAGATATGTTTTAAAAACATTTTAGGGCAAAAAGCACTAAGAAAAAGTAAGGTGCCACTCAGAAGCTACTGTTTGCGGTTGACCAGGACTTAGGCAAGAATTCAGGCCGACTGCAATGGAGCAGAGGTCAGGTATATCAAGCGGGTCGTCCCGGTCAAAGTTTTTAGTTCCTGATTTAGTGTTTGCTTATGAAAGTTGAATCCTTCAGTGGGGCAAGATTGAAGGCTATATACGATGACATCCCACTTAAGCCATTCTTTTTGGTGGGAAAAACTCAAAGCAGGAACATTCAAATTCACTCCTAGCAAAGTCCTTATGGAGATTTTTTGTGCCTTTGCCAGTTCAGGACTAAGGGCCTGATCTAAATCTTGTTTGCATGGATACTGCGTTGCAACAGGCATGGACTATCCATACCACCAAGATTGTGGTCCACACGCCCAATTTAAAAGCGGACAGCCCTTTGGTTTAATCACGGTGGGGACTACTCCATCCCTGCCGAGATTAAATCCCTTTAATGGCGCGGTGGAGTAAGAGCCGTCAGAGGTTAACTTCTAATTCTGCTCATCAAATTTACATGGGCAGAAATAGAAGTCAATTTTTACTGCTCGTCATTGCCAGGAAAACCATTGCAGCAAGGGTCAGTGAACACTACAAAATGCTCCACTCACCATGGGAGAGGACTTCTACGGCGAGGGGAAAATTTTCTTCTTATTTTTTATTTTTTAAATTAAAAAAGAAAACAATTTGCTAAACAGACCCATCATGCTTGACAGAGCTGTGGGCGGAGTTTGCGGAGTTGCGCTATGCAAAACTCCGCAAAGTGGAAAAAAAACTCTGCCACGCTACGAGGAGCTCTGCAAGCAGCTGAGTGCAATAGAAAAATGCCATTCGCTGTGATTTTCAGTGCCAGATGCTTGTCCGCACTGTGCAATCATCGCGAATGGCACCATGCACAGCGCAAGCGGGCGCTGCTTTCCTTTCTGTTGCTCGAGTAGATATTTACTCGAGCTGCAGCTTTCTCACTGCGAACAGGCAGTTTCTCAACGCAAGCAGTCGTGGGCATACGTGACCACTCACAATGAGAAACCTGACCTCCCGCTTTGTGAAATCTTGACGGGAGGTTTATTTTCCACGCTTGCGCTTGCCAACTTGATGTTGAGGATCCAGGATGAGGAAAAATGTCACGGGAGGTGGATTTTCCTTGTATCCGCTCACCAACTTGACATTGACAAACGCGAGCGAGGAACAATGCGGAGTGCGGAAAACTCCGCAAACTTCACAAGTGGTGCGGAGTTCACCGGCCAGGCTTACAAATTGCAAAAAAACATTGCCAAGAACCATCATGATGGCAGTTCCTGGCAATACTTAAAGAAAGGACTGCCAGCTTGTCAGACATTTCATAATTTGGTGGGTGGAGGTGCAGTCAAGGTGGCGGAGTAAATTATCCCATCACCCTGAGAGTCTGCCAAAATATAAACCTGCTCCTTAATGTCTTTTTTGGAGCTCAAAAATCTCCAGCGAGGCAAACCTGGAAGCTGAAGCCAGGCACTTCTCACCGAAGCAAGATACCTAAGCCATGAGGGTCCGCTGAAGCCTTCTTTCAGGTGGTACCACTCTGAGCAACACTAACCTCATTTTCTTGTCTGCCAAGGTTCCACCTTGGGTGGTTAGTCATGATCTTCAGGAGTTTGAAAATTCGAAGTCCTAACTTTCTCTTCTTTTTGAAGCATTTTGTCTAAGTCACTTCTAAGGCTCCCAGAACCTGGGTACAAAAGAAAATAGTTATGGCCATTCAGGTCACCACACAGGTCACAGACAGGAGTTTCAGTTATTTTCTGTTCATCCACAAGTCCAGATGTGTTCTGATGAGCTGAGGGAGATATGCCCATTTTTAGTAATCACTAGCATTTGGTAAGGGAAACTCTTGCACACTACGTAAAATGTGGCCACAAAGTTTTCAGGGGCAACCTTTCCCGCTTTTGCAGAACATCATGTTTGCCTTACTGCAAAGTATCCCTCAGTACACTATTCTTAGTGAAATCCTACGTGACAGAAACCTCCTGCCTTTGGAGGAAACTAGTGTGTGCTGAGATCAAAAGGCCTCTCTTTCCTAGACCTCACTTTACACTGAGCTATGATTGTGCAGGGCTCACACTGGTTCCTTTCAATTCAATGGAGTTCCTGAACCCTACCCTGCTGCCCTTCCTGAGCTAAGCATGAGTTGCATGCTTCACACCCACATCACCTACCGATACCATTATATCTGTTCTGGGACCAGTTTTCACACATCATCAAGAGGAAAGCAGTGACAGGGGGCAGCAACAGGCAGGCTAATACTAATTAGCCATTGAAACTTTACAAAAGCAAACTAAATGTTACTATTTCTGTGTATTTCTGTATATTTTATTTATTTTAAAGTTAGAGAATGATCAATTCACCTTTAGCTTTACTTTTCGGTACACAGTAAAGCCCTATACAGTGAAAATAGCTCTTGGAAGTTAGTCACTATGGGAACATGGTAAACTTAATTTCGTACATGTTAGACTTTTAAGTGCATAGCACTCAACATTATGGGCTATGAGGCCTACTTAGGGATTACCTACTTAATATTTAAAAGTAGGTTACTTACTATTGAAAGTGATATTGTGACAGGTTGGCATACAGGTTTAAAAGCTGCAGCAGTCAGGCTATTCATATAGGCCTGAAGTCATATTTTTGCTTGTCAGGCTAATGGATGGTATAATGTGTTCTGGAGTCCACAGGTGACATTTAAGTTCCGTGAAATTTGTGTACTTCTTGCACAATATTACTTGGCCTTGCTGGGATGTTCAATATGCCAATTAGGAGTTAGCCAATGATATTATGTTTTAGGGGTCAGCACACACACACTGAGGACTGGTCAGTAGTGCTCCTGTGTACAGAGTTAAAAGAAAAACACAGCTATACCAGTCAGCAGAAAAAGTGGGTGACCAAGTAAAAAAGAATAGTTTTTCTCATACTGTGCATAAAAGATCCTACACTGTGCACCTAACTGTCTTGATTTGTGGCTATGCCACCAGCATAATATAAAGGTGTGAGCAGAGTAGACAAGATCATTGTGCCAATTCAAGTAGTGGGTGAGAATTGTGTGGGAGTTCCATTATATCTAGACACACTGTGAGCATTACAGTGCTGATTTAAATACATTTTTGTATTTACGAATTTCGAAAATTAGTGTGCCTCAGCCTGATGGTTGGATCTTAATGGATATTGTGTAAGTAAAGAGAGACTACTTAGGGGCTAATTACAATGTTGGGCAGACTTGTGTCCGTCCGACACCGTATCGGTCCGAAACCTTCCAACCTTAGGCCCACAGCACAAGCTTCCATTGAAAAATGGATGTTTGCGAACATCCCTGCACTCTGTGGCAGGCACCATGCGGCGCGTGCCACACGGTGCATTGATGTGTAGGGGGCAGCACCGGTACCCATAGCGGAGGGCCAGGGGAGTCATTTTCCGACAGCCTTACCATGTTGGAAATTCCAACATGAAAAGGCTGTCAGAAAATGACATCATGATCCCGATGGCGGAGCTGCCATCATTAAGGGATCATGAGCATTTCTGCTGCTCCAACGGGTTCACGGAGTCCATCAGAACAGCAGCGGATGGTCCCTCCTCCTGATGCCTCCGCCCATCGCATCATAATGAGGAGAGCGGACCGCAGGGGCAGACGTTGGTGGGACCGTCATCATATTTAGGCCTGTAGTCTCTTGGCTTATTTAGGATAGAGATCCCAAAATGGAAAGAATGTGGTTTGTGTGCTGAAGAGTTCACTGAAGAGAAGAAATAGCAGTGTAAGAAAGCTGAGGACTTTTTTAGAAACAAGTGCAAATGCACTCCTGCGATTCCGATCCGGTAAAACCCGGGTACAAATGGTCGTACGGAGCGTTTTTTCCGTCCGACTCGCACCCGGGAAAAACACCTTACAAACTCGCAAGTACGATTCGCACAGAAATACCATTTCCGTACGAGTCGTAAAAAACACCGACCGGCAAAAAAATACATCCAAATCTGATTCTGGACGGCGCATACGCGATGTCCGGACGGAGTCAGGCAGCGTTTTACGGACCAGCAAGTACGATTCATGCCGACGTTACTCCGCACGTAGCATTTTTTACGGGAGCCAAAAAATGCTGGGAAATTGGGGACGCCGCGAACAAGGAGCACCGGTACGCGACGGACAGCGATGGACCCCAACCTACGCGTCATCCCAGCCCTCATAGCCTACGACCTCGTGTTCAGAAACCGCCGCAGAAGGTCAGAACAACCCCCAGGGGCTAAGGGGGGGGTGCAAGGGGCAGAAAACATAACCCACACCCCACAAAATAATAATACATCCTGCACATTAATTACCTCCATGGTCTGGTCACTTCGGGGGGCGTGTCCACCAATCCTACGTCCTGCCACAACGGAAGTGGACGTGGACGCGTACCCGTCACCACCACAATGGTGGTACGGGACGTACCCACGCCCCCCAGAGCGTGGGTACGGCCCATACCACCATTGTAGTGGTGATTTAGGGGTACGCGTGTACGGACCGTACCCACGCTCTGGGAGCGTGATTACGGTCCATACACGCATACCCCTACGTCACCACTACAATGGTGGTACGGACCGTACCCACGCTCTGGGGGCGTGGGTACGGTCCGTACACGCGTACCCCTACATCACCACTACAATGGTGGTACGGACTGTACCCATGCCCCCCAGAGCGTGGGTACGGGCCGTACCACCATTGTAGTGGTGATGTAGGGGTACGCGTGTACGGACTGTACCCATGCCCCCAGATCGTGTGTACGGTCCGTACACGCGTACCCTACATCACCACTACAATGGTGGTACGGACCGTACCCACGCCCCCAGATTATGGGTACGGTCCGTACACGCGTACCCCTACATCACCACTACAATGGTGGTACGGACCGTACCCACGCCCCCAGAGCGTGGGTACGGTCAGTACACGCGTACCCCTACATCACCACTACAATGGTGGTACGGACCGTACCCATGCCCCCCAGAGTGTGGGTACAGGCCGTACCACGTGTACCCCTACAGCCCCATTACATGATGGATACAAGGCGTACACATGCCACGGATGTAGGTGTACAGCTTGGTGTAGCACATCAGCTGTAAATTGGGGGTGGTATATGCCCAGGACAGCAGTGTACCACATCAAGGGCGCAAGTGGGTGGGTGGGTGGGTGCAGAGGACTCCCAGCAGTGCCCAGACATATGAGGGGTGGGTGCCTATCACTCCCAGCAGTGCCCAGACATATGAGGGGTGGGTGCAGAGGACTCCCAGCAGTGCCCAGACATATGAGGGGTGGGTGCAGAGGACTCCCAGCAGTGCCCAGACATATGAGGGGTGGGTGCCTATCACTCCCAGCAGTGCCCAGACATATGAGGGGTGGGTGCAGAGGACTCCCAGCGGTGCCCAGATATATGAGGGGTGGGTGCCTATCACTCCAGCAGTGCCCAGACATATGAAGGGTGGGTGCAGAGGACTCCCAGCAGTGCCCAGACATATGAGGGGTGGGTGCCTATCACTCCCAGCAGTGGCCAGACATATGAGGGGTGGGTGCAGAGGACTCCCAGCAGTGCCCAGAAATATGAGGGGTGGGTGCAGAGGACTCCCAGCAGTGCCCAGACATATGAGAGGTGGGTGCACAGGACACCGAGCAGTGCCCAGACATATGAAGGGTGTGTGCCTATCACTCCCAGAAGTGCCCAGACATATGAGGGGTGGGTGCAGAGGACTCCCAGCGGTGCCCAGATATATGAGGGGTGGGTGCCTATCACTCCAGCAGTGCCCAGACATATGAAGGGTGGGTGCAGAGGACTCCCAGCAGTGCCCAGACATATGAGGGGTGGGTGCCTATCACTCCCAGCAGTGGCCAGACATATGAGGGGTGGGTGCAGAGGACTCCCAGCGGTGCCCAGATATATGAGGGGTGGGTGCCTATCACTCCAGCAGTGCCCAGACATATGAAGGGTGGGTGCAGAGGACTCCCAGCAGTGTCCAGACATATGAGGGGTGGGTGCCTATCACTCCCAGCAGTGGCCAGACATATGAGGGGTGGGTGCAGAGGACTCCCAGCAGTGCCCAGAAATATGAGGGGTGGGTGCAGAGGACTCCCAGCAGTGCCCAGACATATGAGAGGTGGGTGCACAGGACACCGAGCAGTGCCCAGACATATGAAGGGTGTGTGCCTATCACTCCCAGAAGTGCCCAGACATATGAGGGGTGGGTGCCTATCACTCCCAGCAGTGCCCAGACATATGAGGGGTGGGTGCAGAGGACTCCCAGCAGTGCCCAGATATATGAGGGGTGGGTGCAGAGGACTCCCAGCAGTGCCCAGACATATGAGGGGTGGGTGCAGAGGACACCCAGCAGTGCCCAGACATATGAGGGGCGTGTGCCTATCACTCCCAGCAGTGCCCAGACATATGATGGGTGGGTGCCTATCCCTCCCAGCAGTGCCCAGACATATGAGGGGTGGGTGCCTATCACTCCCAGCAGTGGCCAGACATATGAGAGGTGGGTGCCTATCACTCCCAGCAGTGCCCAGACATATGAGAGGTGGGTGCCTATCACTCCAAGCAGTGCCCAGACATATGAGGAGTGGGTGCAGAGGACTCCAAGCAGTGCCCAGACATATGAGGGGTGGGTGCCTATCACTCCCAGCAGTGCCCAGACATATGAGGGGTGGGTGCAGAGGACTCCCAGCAGTGCCCATACATATGAGGGGTGGGTGCCTATCACTCCCAGCAGTGGCCAGACATATGAGGGGTGGGTGCAGAGGACTCCCAGCAGTGCCCAGATATATGAGGGGTGGGTGCAGAGGACTCCCATCAGTGCCCAGACATATGAGGGGTGGGTGCACAGGACACCCAGCAGTGCCCAGACATATGAGGGGTGTGTGCCTATCACTCCCAGCAGTGCCCAGACATATGAGGGGTGGGTGCCTATCACTCCCAGCAGTGCCCAGACATATGAGGGGTGGGTGCAGAGGACTCCCAGCAGTTCCCAGACATAGTGGTGATTTAGGGGTACGCGTGTACGGACCGTACCCACGCTCTGGGAGCGTGATTACGGTCCGTACACGCGTACCCCTACGTCTCCACTACAATGGTGGTACGGACCGTACCCACGCTCTGGGGGCGTGGGTACGGTCCGTACACGCGTACCCCTACATCACCACTACAATGGTGGTACGGACAGTACCCATGCCCCCCAGAGCGTGGGTACGGGCCGTACCACCATTGTAGTGGTGATGTAGGGGTACGCGTGTACGGACTGTACCCACGCCCCCAGAGCGTGTGTACGGTCCGTACACGCGTACCCTACATCACCACTACAATGGTGGTACGGACCGTACCCACGCCCCCAGAGCATGGGTACGGTCCGTACACGCGTACCCCTACATCACCACTACAATGGTGGTACGGACCGTACCCATGCCCCCCAGAGTGTGGGTACAGGCCGTACCACGTGTACCCCTACAGCCCCATTACATGATGGATACAAGGCGTACACATGCCACGGATGTAGGTGTACGGCTTGGTGTAGCACATCAGCTGTAAATTGGGGGTGGTATATGCCCAGGACAGCAGTGTACCACATCAAGGGCGCAAGTGGGTGGGTGGGTGGGTGCAGAGGACTCCCAGCAGTGCCCAGACATATGAGGGGTGGGTGCCTATCACTCCCAGCAGTGCCCAGACATATGAGGGGTGGGTGCAGAGGACTCCCAGCAGTGCCCAGACATATGAGGGGTGGGTGCAGAGGACTCCCAGCAGTGCCCAGACATATGAGGGGTGGGTGCCTATCACTCCCAGCAGTGCCCAGACATATGAGGGGTGGGTGCAGAGGACTCCCAGCAGTGCCCAGATATATGAGGGGTGGGTGCCTATCACTCCAGCAGTGCCCAGACATATGAGGGGTGGGTGCAGAGGACTCCCAGCAGTGCCCAGACATATGAGGGGTGGGTGCCTATCACTCCCAGCAGTGGCCAGACATATGAGGGGTGGGTGCAGTGGACTCCCAGCAGTGCCCAGAAATATGAGGGGTGGGTGCAGAGGACTCCGAGCAGTGCCCAGACATATGAGGGGTGGCTGCACAGGACACCGAGCAGTGCCCAGACATATGAAGGGTGTGTGCCTATCACTCCCAGCAGTGCCCAGACATATGAGGGGTGGGTGCCTATCACTCCCAGCAGTGCCCAGACATATGAGGGGTGGGTGCAGAGGACTCCCAGCAGTGCCCAGATATATGAGGGGTGGGTGCAGAGGACTCCCAGCAGAGCCCAGACATATGAGGGGTGGGTGCAGAGGACACCCAGCAGTGCCCAGACATATGAGGGGCGTGTGCCTATCACTCCCAGCAGTGCCCAGACATATGATGGGTGGGTGCCTATCACTCCCAGCAGTGCCCAGACATATGAGGGGTGGGTGCCTATCACTCCCAGCAGTGGCCAGACATATGAGGGGTGGGTGCCTATCACTCCCAGCAGTGCCCAGACATATGAGGGGTGGGTGCAGAGGACTCCCAGCAGTGCCCAGACATATGAGGGGTGGGTGCCTATCACTCCCAGCAGTGGCCAGACATATGAGAGGTGGGTGCCTATCACTCCCAGCAGTGCCCAGACATATGAGGGGTGGGTGCAGAGGACTCCAAGCAGTGCCCAGACATATGAGGGGTGGGTGCCTATCACTCTCAGCAGTGCCCAGACATATGAGGGGTGGGTGCAGAGGACTCCCAGCAGTGCCCAGACATATGAGGGGTGGGTGCCTATCACTCCCAGCAGTGGCCAGATATATGAGGGTTGGGTGCAGAGGACTCCCAGCAGTGCCCAGATATATGAGGGGTGGGTGCAGAGGACTCCCATCAGTACCCAGACATATGAGGGGTGGGTGCAGAGGACACCCAGCAGTGCCCAGACATATGAGGGGTGTGTGCCTATCACTCCCAGCAGTGCCCAGACATATGAGGGGTGGGTGCCTATCACTCCCAGCAGTGCCCAGACATATGAGGGGTGGGTGCAGAGGACTCCCAGCAGTTCCCAGACATATGAGGGGTGGGTGCAGAGGACTCCCAGCAGTTCCCAGACATATGAGGGGTGGGTGCCTATCACTCTCCCAGCAGTGCCCAGACATATGAGGGGTGGGTGCAGAGGACTCCCAGAAGTGCCCAGACATATGAGGGGTGGGTGCCTATCACTCCCAGCAGTGCCCAGACATATGAGGGGTGGGTGCAGAGGACTCCCAGCAGTGGACAGAGACATGGGGGGGTGTACATCATTATCAGATGGTCACAGCTCCATGGGTGAATGTACGTATCCCTAACTTAGGACAATGATGATAGTGCCATAACAACACATCACTGACAGCAGTGTCCCACTCCCAGGAGGATGGATGTCTTTCCCCCACTGCATGACACAGCACATGTGGGTGTGAGGACAAATAACACATGCATACCCACCCCTGGCAGATGCAGCACAATACACACACTGAGATCATGCCACAAGACTTTATAGTCATGTCACTGCCTAATAAACTAAGAGAGACAAAGAGAACACACACTGTCACGCACATCCCAGGACTGATAGGAATGTTCAGGTGCTGGGCTAGCCACCAAGATATTGTCTGTCATGGAAGGAATAGGGTGGAGTTCCCACAGATACAATGCCCACAATTGTGAGTCAGGTGTTCAAATACCCAGCAGAACAGCTACCATATGTGTACTAGGCTGGGATTACACACATGCATTGTGCGGAAAAGGGACAATTTATCCATGAAGGCATGGAAAAATACGCTATACACAAGTACAGTGAGTACCAAGGATGGCACAGACGATGCAGCCGGACACATTGCTGACCAGGCATGGCCAGAGTTGAAGGGATCCATCACCAACAAAGGACATGTAGACACAGGGCAACACAACAATTGTGCAACTCTCTGCAGGGGAGATGTCAGGTGCCACAGAGGAAGGAACACTCCTTGGGACAATGTCTCCAAACACAAAGAGCATACATGACAAAGAATCTTTACAGAGACCTTGTGATGGCACGCAGATACCAGGTTCCACCCCATGAGCAGCACACTACAACATTGCCCTGAAACATAACACATGCCCACAACCCCAACTCCTGTAGCATCAGCATCAACATCAATACCTGAAATGCAAGACTTTTCAAACGAAAAAGAAAATGCTTTATTCAGCATGAAAATAATAATGTGTAAACAAGACTATTCACAAAGGCCAATGGCCAGTCCATATCATCAGTCCTTGGGGGGGGACACATGGCCATGCGTCTCCCCTAGCTTGCCTGCACATCACAAGACTGTGTCGTCGACTGGGGGGGGGGGCATCATGTGGGGAAGGACCAGGCACCGCAGGGACAGGAGGGGGAAGGGTAGGTGTGGTGGGTGTAGGGACGGACGACTCCACCACAGGGGGTGCGGCAGCGCCAAAGGTGGAGGTGAGCTCGGCGCTGCACACTTCTGCCAGTTCTTCAAGCGTCTCCCCTGCACCCGGAGAAACAACAGGCCCCAAGGAGGGGGGGGGGGCGGAGGGATGGGTTGCAGCGCTACTGGGGGAGGTGGTGGACGGGCTGGGGGACTTAACTCCCCTACCCGTGGAGTGCCTTGACCGTTTGCGTCCTGATGAACTAGTGGGGCTGAGGCCTAGCCCAGCAAAGTAGGCCTCCTCTGAATCTGGGGCAGGGGAGCCAAGGGGAGTGACATCGGAGGGACTGGGGAGTGAGTCATGTGGACGAGGACTGTGGCTGCGTGCCTGCCTGTGTGCCCCAGACCCAGTGGGTGTGCCTGCTTTCCCCTGAGTGTGCGTGTCAGGAGGTGTGCGCTTGCCCTTACGTGGTGGTGTGCTGCTTCTGTCTGGTGGGGTGCATGTGTGTGGATGTCTTGGTGTGCTTGTGACAGGCATGGGTGTTGGACTTGTGGATGGGGCAGGGGTAGGGGGAGACGCAGCGCTGCAGGTGACTCGCTACTGCCGTCAGTGACGAGTCCAGGGACCTCAGCAACATCCGTTGGTCAGACATCGCTGATGACATGCCCTCCATTTACGACATCATCTGGGTCAGCAGTCTGGTGTGGCCATGGAGGACAGCCAGGATCGATGTCTGCCCAACGGGGAACAACCTTTACAACGCAACTTTTACAACGCACTACCATTACAACAAAACTGTTACAACGCGAGTGCATTGACAACGCAGGACATTACAACGCAAGTCTTTACATCGACTTGCACTAGATGGCGTGCTAACATTAAAAATAGGGTAGTTTACTATCCCAACACCTTCCCTACTGTTACGTGGACTGGAGTTGGAATAGTAAATTACACTTTTTTAATGTTAGCACGCCATCTAGTGCAAGTCGATGTAAAGACTTGCGTTGTAATGTCCTGCGTTGTCAATGCACTTGCGTTGTAAAACTTTCGTTGTAACAGCATGCGTTGTAACAGCATGCGTTGTAACGTCATACATCCCTGCCCAACTTGCAACTGCCGCTGAATGTCCACAGACTCGGCAGTGAGGGCAGCAGGGGGGACAGGGGCAGGGGGTGCGGTGCCTGGCACGAAGGAGACACGGTGTGGCCTAGCACGGACAGAAGGGACCCGAGCAAGTGGGAGGGCGGTGATGGGAATGGAGGGGGCGGCGAGAGATGTACTGCTGCTTTCAGCTGTGGGAGCAGCCTCCGCCCCCTCTGGGAGCTCAGCCTCAGACCCGTCTGCCTCGTAGTCTGTGTTGGTACTGGGCAGGTCCTCTGCCTCACTCCCCTCACCCTCCGTGCCACTAGATTCCACCGACTCCTCAGCAGTGGTGGCACCACTGCTCAATCCCTCCTCCACGTCCGTGCCGGTGTCTCCCTCGGTGTCCTCCGATGATGCTGTGGGCAAGGTGAAAAGACAGGAAAAAATCAGTCACCTGTATACATCTGACACATGAGTCCAAACAAAATAGGCAACAGTGCATATCAGGAAAGGCATCATGAGTAACATCTAGGATACTCCCCACATATGTAAGCCCTGCACTCCCCAGTTGGTTGACCCACCATGCCACTTGGAAACAATGGAAATTAGGACACAACAGCAAATAACTTGAAATCACAAGATCATGAGAAGCTAGTGTCTGGGATCAGTTGAGCACAGCAAGACTATGAAGGCATGCCACCTCTTGTTCACTGTGAAACAAACAGTATTGTCGCACCCAAGGCCAAATACCACATGCCAATGCAGAAGGTGTCCCCACACTCAGAGACCTGTGAGTACTTTTGACACCCCAAAGAAATACATTGTGACTCCTGGAGAATTGCGATTCTCCTATTAACATGACCAGAGAATCTGGATTTCATTAAAGACACGGAGGCTATCATTATGCATTAATCCTTTTAATGCGTCACACAGACAGCCGCACTACATCATAAACAAGAAAAGTTCTAGAATGTAGAGAGTAGAGTACAAGTGGCATGAGGCACAAACAGACTGCCTCTTTTAAATGCAAACAAGTAGATAAAGTCCAGAGATGAGATCCAGGATGAACCAGGAGATGAAGGCAACAAGAGGTCCGGAGCGAAGAAGGCTGGAGAATGGAGATTATCCAGAATTATCTAAAAAAGAGAATAAATGTCAAAATACCAAATAGAAATCAAACGAAAAAAGCAAGGCATCAACATATCAAAATGCAGATTATAAACATACAAAACGTCAATGAAAAACCTTAAAGGGTGTGGCTAAGGGCGGGATAATGATAGCCTCCGTGTCTTTAATGAAATCCAGATTCTCTGGTCATGTTAATAGGAGAATCGCAATTTCATTACAAGACCGGAGGCTACATTATGCATGTTGGTAGCCACGAAGTACCACATCAGACATATGTTCCACAGGCTTACAGTAATGATGAGCAAAGGTTGAAGCATTAGACCAATCAGCAGCCTTAAGAATATCATCCAATTTGCCGCCAGACCAGAAGGATTTGCTTGCCATAGCGCCTCTGAGAGAATGAGCTTGGAATTTAGAGAGATCAATACCGGCCAGATTCATAACAGACTTGATCCATCTAGCTATGGAGGAGGAAGAAATTGGTCTAAAGGGTTTGACAAAAGATAATAGTAGTTGTTTAGCATCTAAAGGACTAAGATCTTCCATTCTCAAGTCATATTCTCTCATGCAGTCTATGATGCACAATTTCTTGCAAAGGTCGAAACGAGGATAATAAATCGAATCAGACATAGTCTTAGTCCTTCTGAACAAGTCAAATTTAACTCCAAACATATCATAGGATCTATAAGAAATATCAAGGCATCTTACATCTGAGACCCTACGACAGGAGATTAAACAAAGAAGAGTAGCGAGCTTAAGTGATAAGTACTTCCTGTTAAGATGGGCGTTATCTGGCCAAGAGGAGAAAAGATCCAGGATAGCTTTCACATCCCACATGCACTGGTACCTAGGTTTAGGAGGTCTTTTGAGTCTAATACTTTTCATAATTTTACAAACAATATTGTTCTTACCTACCGTCTTACCGTTGACAAGGGAATGACCAGCAGAGATGGCTGATCTATAGCAGTTAATTGACCTATAGGCTAAACCTCTATCAAATTGTTCGACAAGGAAATTAACTACGTTGACGATAGGAGCCTCCAAGGGATCCAAATTCCTTTCCATGCACCAACAAACCCATTTCTTCCAGACGTTGTTATATCTGTAGTGTGTTCCAGGTGCCCAAGATTCTCCGAGGAGAGAGAAAGCTGATGTCGAAAGGCCAGACAGCTCGTTTGATTGCCTGACACTTTCCAAGCAAGAAGGTTCAAATTCCCCGAAAGGATTAGGTGGTGATCTTCTCCGTCCGCGTTGGTGAGAAGACCCTTGCCCGCAGGAATGAGGAAGGGAATGTCGCAAGAAAGTTCGAGGGTGGTCGGGAACCATGCCTGAGACGGCCAGAATGGAGTTATCAGAATCAGGGAACACTGTTCCGATCTGACTTTCTGAAGGACTCTCTGAATCATGGCAAAGGGAGGAAAAGCGTAACCCTGAAGGTCCGACCAACATTGAAGAAAAGCGTTTACTGCCAGAGCACCCGGGTCTGGCATCCAGCTGAAATATTTCGGGAGTTGGAACGACAGTCTGCTGGCAAACAAGTCCACATCTATTGGACCCCAAAAGAGGGAGAATGTATTGAATATGTTCGCATTGAGTTTCCAGTCGGTTCTGTCTGAGAGGAATCTTGAGTTCCAGTCTGCTGAGATATTCGACTTCCCAGGGAGATATTCTGCCTTCAGAGAAATCTTGTGTTCTAAGCAGAACATCCAGAGTTTTTTGGCTAAAGCTGACAAGTCCGCTGATTTCGTACCGCCGAGGCGATTGATATAAGATACTGCGGAAACGTTGTCCATTTTGAGGAGAACGGACCTGCCCTGGAGAGACTGTTTGAAGCTCATTAGGGCGTATAAACCGGCGGTAAGCTCCAGGAAATTTATGTGGTAGGAAGACTCCGCAAGCGACCATGCGCCACCAGTGTCCTGGTCGAGGAGACGAGCGCCCCAACCGTGAAGGCTGGCGTCTGATTCCAGGATGAATTCCGGAGCAGAGCCAAAAATCGCTCTCCCGTTCCAGGCGTCGAGATTCTCTAGCCACCATGAAAGTTCTGATCTGCCTTCTACGTCTAAGGTCACAAAGTCCTCGTACCAGAGACCAGAATTGAGAGCTTTCCTTTTTAGTCTCTGAAGAGCACGGTAGTTCAGAGGGACCGGGAAGATAGCTTGAATGCTGGAAGAGAGGAGGCCAATAAGGCGGGCTAATTCTCTTAAGGTTAAGGAGTCTTTCTTTAAGACATACCTGATTTCCTTCCTGATTTTTGCGATCTTTTTGGTAGGGAGAAGGAGGAGACAACGGGAGGTATCCACCGTGAATCCGAGAAACTCTAGAGATTTCGAGGGAATGAGGATAGACTTCTCTCTGTTTAGAATAAAGACGAGGCTCTCGATAAGATGTATGGAGACATTTAGGTCTCTCTGAATTTGGGAAAAGGATTGGGACATTATGAGGATGTCGTCTAGGTAAATAATAAGACGAATACCCCTCTCTCTGAGGAAAGAAACGATAGTCCTCATAATTTTGGTAAAGCACCAGGGAGCGGAGGAAAGTCCGAAGGGAAGAGCTTGGAATTGATAAAGAAGACCTTTCCAGCTGAATTGTAGAAAACACTGGTGTTCCGGCGCCATAGGAATGGTAAAGTAGGCATCCTTGAGATCTAGTTTCACTAACCAATCCCCTTCTAAAAGAAGATCCCTTAGGAGATGAATACCCTCCATTTTGAAATGTCTGTAAATTAAGTATTTGTTCACCTCCCGAAGGTTTATTACTGGTCTCCAACCCTTGTCCTTCTTTTGAACTAAGAAAAGGGTACTGATAAACGTTTTTAGGGACCAGGGCACCTCTATAATAGCTCCTTTCGTGAGCATAGAAGAGATTTCCTCTTCGACAATTTTTTCGTGATCGAGTGAAAGAGTTAGGGGTTTGGGGGAACGAGATTGGAAAGGAGTCTCTAAAAAGTCTATTTTGAAACCCTGGACGGTTTCGAGAACCCAGGGGTCTTGAGTTAGTGAAGCCCAAACGTGGTAGAAAAGCTTCAGTCTGCCCCCGACTTGGGAAGAAGAGGAAAGAGGAAGAGGAAGACTTACTTGGGAGGTTGGAGGAGTTTGGATTTCCTCGGGACCTGAAGCCTCTGTTGCGTGGTCCTCTTGCTCGATGAGGGAAGAATTGCTGATTTGAGGGGTAGAAGCCTCTACCTGAACCTCTGTAGGACGAGAAGGGCCGCTGGTTACCTCGGCCGGAAGAACGGCCCCTTCTTCCAGCCTGTCCAAAAAGGCCTGTGTTAAAAACACATCTCATATTCGATTGAGCCCTATCAAGGGCGGTAAAGGTAGCAACATATTTTCCAATTGATTTGATGACGTCCTCGCCAAAGAGAAGACCTTTAGGGTTGTCTGACGGTTCCTTAACAGCCAAGTCACTAAGCTTGGGGTTGATCTTGGAGAGGATGGTCCTCCTTCTTTCGGTGTTTAAGCTCGAATTGGCATTCCCGAGAAAGACAATTGCTCTTTGACACCACCCACGGATGAGATTGATGTCAAGAGGGGTTCTGGAAATGTGAGACTCCTCAGCCAGGTCAAGGATTCTGGTGAGGGGGCCTCGGACATCCAAAAGACGGTCCTGGCAACCCTTAAGAGCTCTCTCCAGACCTCTTCTAGGGTCTTTGCCTAGCTTAAATAGGAATTTAATCAAGTCCGGATCAAGGTTGGGGGTTTGGGAGACCTTCTCGTGAATAGTAGGTCTCGGGCACTCTGATCTGAGAGTATTCCTGGTCTCTCTTTCCAGTGAATTCCTTATCCATCTTTTAATAAACTTTGAAACATGTTCTTGAGGGAACCATTTAGAACTGTTAGGGTGGGAAAGAGTTAAGGGAGAGAACATTTCTTCTCCCAGAGGATTCAGAATAATATTGTCGGAAGAGGAGGGAGATTCTCCTTCAACAGGAAGGTTAAAGTCTAAGTCTTGGTTCGGGTCATCTAAATCCAAGACAAATTCGTCAAGGGGATTATCAAAGTGTTCTTCCTCTGAATCAGAGTCTGTATCTGCGACATCCTTAGAAGCATAGCGGCTTGAACCGCGAAGGCTATTAGTCAAAGTTGTGCCGCTATGGACACCGGTCAGGTTCGTGCCGCGAAGGGCAGCGTTCTCATTTGAGGCGCGAGGGCCTCCCAACTTGAATGAGGTGCTAGGACCTCCCATGTCCACTGAGGTGCCACGACCTCCCATAGGACCTTCCATGTCAACAGAGGTGCCACGACCTCCCATAGCAAAGGAATGTTTGCAGTTCTTGGTTTTTCTACTCTTTTTACCCTCGGTAACAAACTCGATGGAACGACCATCTGGATCGGAGGGAAAGGGTCTTTTGGCAGACATCACCTCTTTAAGAGTTGAAAGCATGCAGGCACGCATTTCTTTTTGCAGGAATTCTTTAAAGTCGCCACTATTATGGAGGGGAGAACTGGCTGTGGCATCGTCAGAGTCAAGGTCTGACATTGTGTGGGGGGGAATAAAAGGTAACTCCAATTGAGTAAAATGTATTTTAACAAGGTAATCAGTAAAGGTCAGAATTATTAGATTTTTTTTTTTTTTATTTATTTTTTAGTTAATTATTTTGAGACTCCCCTTTTTTTTTTTTTTTTTTTAAATAATTATTTAGGGTGGCAAGGATATATCTAAATAAATAATAATTTAGGGTGATATCTAAATAAGTATAATCTGGGATTAATGGGGGAAAATCAGAGTAAAAAACGGTCCTCGAGTAAAGTTTTCTAAATTGACGAAGGATTCGTTAGAAAAAGGCATTCGCCGGCAGCAGCTGACCCGAGTGGAGTAACTGACGCGCTCCCTCGAGGTCAGCTGTTGCCAAGGAAGCGTCAAGTTAGAGGAAGGAGCCCTGGGGGGTGGCATCGCAGCGTGCACCGTTGCCAGGGTGCATTTCTTAAAGTTAGTAACGCGCTCGCACGGACCGGGCGAGCGCGAGGAAACGATGCAAGGGGCGAGGTAGCGGATTATAAAGGGTAAGAATTGAAAAAGTAGTTATATTGATCGGCGAGTTAAACATTGGTAAAGGGATAGGATAGGTGAAGAAAAAACGGAGACTTGCGCGCGAGTGTTAATTAGATCGGCAACCTTAATAGGAAGCGGGTGTAAGGAGTGAGGAGGGGGGGGAGAAGGCCCATGGGTATGGAGTACGAGGAGGTCGATATTAATTAAATTGTAACAAGCATAGGTTATGGCAGTAAAAAAAGTATAAGTAAGAGAGGAGAGCAGAAAAGGGACAAATCATAGAAAACGAGCTTACTCCTACTCAGGATAAACGTTCAGAAATACCATCTCAGGATAAACATTGAGAAAAAAAGCATTTTAAGGCAAAATCACAACCCTTTACACAATGGACATGTCTAGCATGTGTGAATGTGGCACTCTGTGAACACAACACACATGTGTCTGTATAGCAGAAGTCACACAAGGAGGTGCACACCAAACTACATATACACAGTCATTGTCTGAGCTGCCAGACTCATTCAAAGCAGCCACTGTTAGGCAGAAATGGCGTATCAGTAAGTACATATACATGGCACCAGGGTGGTCTGGATGACTTGACACTCGTAAGTTGGTATCAGCAACAGCCAAGGACTAACCCAAATGCTAGCACACTGTGGGAACATGTATATGTATGAACTCCAAACAAGTTTTGTTCAAACTGTGCCTTACTTTAAAATGTGCCAGCGTGTCCCTGGAAAGTGTAAAGGTTGTGTCTTGTGCACTTCCTTGGGAGACATCTGTCATGCAGGCACATCATTGTCCTTCACAACCAAACAACAAGGTCAAGCATATGAAACATTGAGACATGTTGACAGGTGTAGTGAGTGACAATGGACATTTTCTTTGAGTAACAACTTGAATAATGTCATTTGTCACATGGCTATCAGTCACCTGATCACACAGTTGGCTACACATATGACCTACTGACTGTCATCTGGAGTGGCACACATGTCCACACCCAGGACAATGCATAAGCTAATGGGCCTGCAATTGTTTAGCAAAAAACAAAAAAGCCTAGCTGTACTGTGGGTTCCCCCTCATGGCAAGCCAGAATGTACACACAGATGTCAGCACACAAAGTCACAACTGTGTAGCATCTGAACCACACACAGGTGCCAAAAATGTACAAGCAGGATACATGATTGTCAAAAACTGACACAGGCAATGAAGCACGAACATTAAGCACTGGCCAACATCACGGGGGCACTGCACGATGACTTTCTGTACTGCAAATCATCACACACAAGTCAGAACTGGCAATGAAACATCAGGGTTGAACATGTACGCCTCTCCCGCACACACCCACCCATACCTGAGTCAATGTGACTGATACCGATCAAGAAGTGAAACCTCTTATTCAGGGTTACAATAACTGTGCTTGAAAACTTGCTTCATTAACACGACATCACCTTGTAGGGCTGCCAAAACATATTGGTCACAAACAAACATCAACAGATTGTTATGAATAGCCACACAGGCACTGCCCAGTGTGAGTATGCACAAGCAAACTGGTGTATCCCTGTCCAGTGGACAAATGTATCACACATGTGAAAACTACTACCTAGGCCAGGGAACAATGCCACAGAGGCAGAGCCATGATGAACCCACAGTGAATGTGCACAGTGTTGGATGACCCGCATGAGTAGGAGGGCAGGCTGTGTCAGGGGACTGTAGTGTGCACACTGATCCATGGTCCTGGAATGAGCTGACTGTTACAGGAGCATCCGTCCCGGCACTATGCATATATCCCACTCATGCACATCATGTCTGAGGCCACAACATTGGTAATGCAGACCACCCCCACACATGATGCTGAAAGCAGTGTGCACCTTGATAAACTGGCAGCCTAGATGACCATGTGCAATAGTGATTACACACAGACCAGGTAACACATGTCAAGGAGGGGAAGAGAGGAAGAACAGCACAGGTTGACTTTGGGGTACAGGATATGCACTGCACATATATAGCATGGCAGTGTATCCAGGCGACTGAGCAGCTCCAAAAGCTGGCGACACACAACAAACACACATGTACCTACCCCCTTCCTGCTGCTGTAACTCCTGTATCCGCCTATCCAGGTCAGGGAAGACAACCGCCAGGACACGCCGAATCTGGTGGGTCAGGCGCCGGCGCCCGCCATGCTTGCAAGGAGCCTCCTCCTTCAGCATGACCCAGGCGATCCTCCGGGTCCAGCACCGTATGTCCTGCCATCTCTTCCCCACTTGTGGCAGGCGCCGACTGCGACCCTCCACCGATTGCACGGCCTTGACGGCATCCTTCCAGATCTTCCCCTTGTGGTAGGGGGATACCTGTGTGGAAGACAAAGTGGGACAACATCACTACACCTGCACCATGTCACAGAGACACACATTTGAACATCTTAGATTTGTTGAACAGGGCATAGTATGCTGGCAAGTAATAGCACCTTAGTCATAGGGACTTTTTTCACTGGGGACGCACCAATGCACTACATGGCATAGTAAGTACACAGGTGGCATGAGGGGTGCGAAACAATCCCTGATCATGGCACACACTGTGCATCCCAAGCAACCCAAGGCTGATGGACAGCACCGCAAAGCAGTCACATGCCCCAGGCCACTGACGAAACCTCAGCAGAGTACACAGACACACACAGGCACACATAAATCACCTGCCATTGGCAACAGCGGATGCAAACCTCACTCTGCACATGTGACACTTGCCAGGGGGGGGTCACAGGTGTGGGGTTAGCTCAGCAAGTCAGACACACAGCACGGCTTACTTCACACATCAGATGGATCGAGCAGTTGCCTCCTCCATGCAGCTGTGGTGCAACACTCCACATAGACACTCACCCACATGACAAGAAACATTCACACACATCAATGTCCAGGGGGCATACACATCATTTAGACACTCTCACCACTCTCACCACAGCTCCACTCAACTCTCACACACATCTGTGGGTGCAGTCACCTGTCGCACCGGGGTGACCACTAAATACCCGCAGGACAATAGAACAAGAATGCCCAAGAGGATTAGGCTGGCGGAATGTGCCATGAGCTATGCAGTGAATGTCACAGTAAGCACAATGCAAGTGAGGAGTGCACACATGAACTACATCAAGCCCTGCATGAGAGACATAAGCCATCCCCCCCCCCCCGGGACCCACTCTACCCAACATTGCATGTCTGTCACACCTGGCCACAACGACAGAAGTGACAGACACAATAAAGGTGCACAGGCAAAGGTAGTGGAGTCAGCACTCACCTGCTCCCTGGTCGACCATACAGCATGGGGTACCGTGGGAGGATCACATCCAGCAGGGCCTGGTTCTCCTCCTGGGTGAAAGGCTGGGCCATCTCCACAATCCTTGACATGGTGCCAGAGGGAGACAATACAGAAGCAGTGGTATCGACTGACATGTTGTGCAGGCAAGTGCCCTCTCATGGGTTCTGCCTGCCTTATATCTGCCTTGCTGGCCTATTTCATGTACAGGAGTACAGAGTGATTGGTCAGACTCATTTGCATCCTATGTTTCCTCCAATCCCTTTAAACATACACCAGTGACAGCCTTTGCATCTTTCGATTTTGCAGCATCATGTCAAGTCAACAACCCCTTTGCAACAATGTTAAATATGGCCAACTGCTTTTTCCAGACCACATGATGTAAAATTTTGAACTTGAAACTTGGTATCCATGACAACCAGCATGCATTTAGGCCCTAATACTTGTCCCTCATATGTCCCCATTGTAATTCTTAAATCCCCACACAGGTACAGCGCATTTCACACGTACCCCTAGGGCACCATCACTACAGTGATACGGCACGTACTCACGCGTGTACGGGCCCCACATGCGTGAGTACGTGCCTATCACTATAGTTGGGGGTACCATAGGTCCGAGTGATACGGCACATACACACGCGTGTACAGGCCGTACATGCATGAGTACGTGCCTATCACTATAGTTGGGGGTACCGTAGGGCCTAGTGATACGGCACATACTCAAGCGTGTACGGGCCGTACATGCGTGAGTACGTGCCTATCACTATAGTTGGGGGTACCGTAGGGCCTAGTGATACGGCACGTACTCACGCGTGTACGGTCCGTACATGTGTGAGTACATGCCTATCACTATAGTCGTGTTACTGTAGGTCCGAGTGATAAGGCACATACTCACGCGTGTACGGCCCATACACGCGTGAGTACGTGCCTATCACTGTAGTTGGGGGTACCGTAGGTCCGAGTGATACGGCACGTACTCACGCGTGTACGGTCCGTAAACGCGTGAGTACATGCCTATCACTCGGACCTACAGTAACACAACTATAGTGTTAGGCATGTACTCACGCGTGTACGGCAGGTACTCACGCGTGAGTACAGGCCCTACACATGCCCTCAGACCGTGTGTACTGCGTTTCACTGCTTACACTGGTGATAGGAGGCACACACGAAAGGAATGGAGGTGTCAGACTCACACAAGGCTGTACATCAAGTCATTGTCAGTGCAGTCCTTCATGTGCAGTGCCTAGGTGTGTCAGGCAGTGATGTGGCACATGTCTCCTCATGTTGTGGCACAATAGATGTGTGATGAGCTGTTTACACATGTCATGTGTGATGGGGCACTACGTGGCACACTTCCCCTTCACACTTTGCACATGTGTGCATGTACGACACACGTGTCAAGCACTGCATCACTGGTATGGCACAGTCAGCAACACCCGCAACTGTCCCCTGATGCCAGGTACATGGATAATTACACCTGACATGTGACTCCCAGTGTGCCACGATGTGACTATGTCATGTGTGTGTCATGTGTTCCCATGAGCTTTCCGTTGGTGTTCCGTCAACTCCATCTGCTGTTGCAGCATCCAACATGTGTCTGTGTGCATATGTGCATGACACACATATACGCACACCATGCCACATGTGGACTCACACGTTACATGTGTCATGATGGTTTGAAGATGACTTCCTGACATGAGGCAATATCTGCGTTCTCTCAATGTCTGTGTCGGGGAACAACCTTTACAACGCAACTTTTACAACGCACTACCATTACAACGAAACTGTTACAACGCGAGTGCATTGACAACGCAGGACATTACAACGCAAGTCATTACATCGACTTGCACTAGATGGCGTGCTAACATTAAAAATAGTGTAGTTTACTATCCCAACACCTTCCCTACTGTTACGTGGACTGGAGTTGGAATAGTAAATTACACTTTTTTAATGTTAGCACGCCATCTAGTGCAAGTCGATGTAAAGACTTGCGTTGTAATGTCCTGCGTTGTCAATGCACTCGCGTTGTAAAACTTTCGTTGTAACAGCATGCGTTGTAACAGCATGCGTTGTAACGTCATACATCCTGTCTGTGTCATCAGTTTTTGACATGGACCCCTTAATGGAAATGTGTGTTATCTGTCCATTTCCAGATGACCTGTGCGTATAGACCACCCGCCAGCTGTCTGTATGAGATGACATCCTTCAAATGCTGATATGTGGATGTCTGTCACTCATGTAATGTGTCTGGCTTGTCACTTACACTTGCCCACAGCTATTGTAATGGCATGTCACGTCAACATTGCCATGCAACTATTGTGGCTGGCTCTTCGTAGGAGTATCACCTGGCTGGCCCTCGTGTCCTGGATGTATTGCACAGCACAGACTCTGTATTAAGCAGATGTGTATTAGCTGTTGAACATGTGCTCACCTCAGTGACATTGGTGTGGTAATGTACTCACTCTTCGTTATTCCTTCCAAATCTCTGCAGGGCACCGCCTCTCCCCAGACAAATGCCAGACCTGGATGCCATGCATGAACATGACTGCATACACAGATACCGCTTCTCGCAAGAGTTGATAGAGGACTTGACCCGCCGGCTTGCACCACACCTCCAACCATAACACAGGTATCCTACAGCTCTGACCCCCAAGGTGAAGGTGATGGCAGCCCTACATTTGTTTGCCACCGGCACGTTTCAATTGACCATAGCTGATGTCGGTGGCATGTCCCAGACAATGTTCAGCCGTGTCCTGCATGATGTTATAGAAGCCATGTTGGTGCACCTGGATGAATTCATCCATTTTCCCACTCGTGAGCAGTTGACAGGTGTCAAGGGTGAGTTCTATGCCCTGGGAGGGATGCCTCATGTAATTGGGGCCATTGATGGGACACATGTGGCTTTGGTGCCACCACAGGCACAGGAGGTAGCCTATAGAAACAGAAAACATTACCACTCCATTAATGCCCTTGTGGTGTGTCTTGCTAACATGCTGATTTCCCATGTCTGTGCACGTTTTCCAGGGTCCGCACATGATGCATACATCATGAGGCGTAGCAGGGTGCCAGAAATGATGCTGCAGCTGCACGCGGAACGAGCATGTCTTGTTGGTGGGTATACTCTATTAGTCCTGTGTTCAGCGCTATCTTTGTATCTTACGGCATCTCCTGACCCACTTCTTCACATGATGTTTCCATGTAGGGGACTCTGGCTATCCCAACATGCCATGGCTGATGACGCCTCTCCGCAACCTCCAGAACAGCCGCAGAACACCGGTACAACGACACCCATGGGCAGACGAGGCGCGTGATTGAGAGGACGTTTGGACTCCTGAAGAGCAGATTCCGGTGCCTCCACAAGACCGGTGGCGCCCTCCCATATGCCCCGGTGAAGGTCTGCAAAATCTTAATTGTATGCTGCACAACATGGCAGTTGAGGATGAGGATGAGGATGAGGACTTCCGGAGTCAGCTTATCCGCAACTTCTTCTCATGATGGTGAGTCCCTGTGTCTGAGTGTGCACGCTTTGAGCCTTGTGTGGCATGTGTTGCAATGTGTGTCGAGCTGACTGTGTGTAAGTGACTTGGAGGTGTGTTCTTATGTGTCATTCAAGTGATGATGTCATTCCACACATATCAGCTGGGACACTAAATTTATTAAGGGCATGGTGAAAACATCATTCCTGTAGAGTACATGTACATGTCTGAGGATTACTTCGCTGACTTGTTGTGTGTCTGGCCTCCACAGGTTCTTGCGGCTGTCATCTGCTCATGTCATCATTGCCCTCCTGCTATTCCTCATGAGTATTGCAACGTGTGCTGGATCAGAGTTACATGCACAGACATGGTGAAAAGTAATTTGGGGTAAGGAGTGCAGCAAGGCATTTTGTGGGTGGTACGTGTTTGTGATATGTGGGGACTGCTCCTGTGCATGTTGTGTTACCATGCATACATGTTGACTCACCATGGGCCACATGACGTGTTGCATGGCTCCCATGAATTGATGGTCACTCTTCATGATAGTCATCTGTAATAGTTTGTGGATTCTGATGAAAGCATCAATATGTGTATAACGTCCCTCAGGAACATACAGGATGCTAATGGTGGACATAGTGTGGGACATCTCCATATGAGGCTCAATGGGGAATTGTAGACTCTCTGTGTGCAGCAAGGGGTGTTAGGCTCAACCCCTTCACTTGTGTGCCAGCTCAGTAGGATTGACACATCTGTGTGTTGAAGGGGGTGCCCAGTGTAGGTCACACATGGTCAGCCAAATGACCTGTGAGTCTGTTCCAATTGATGCATTTCCCCTAGTGTGAGTAATAAAGGTGTTCGTCACACTCCAAGGTGCCTCATCTCTGTCAATGCAGGTCTCTTGCCACTTTGCATGCGGCATATCTGGTATAGTTATGGAAGATTATGAATAGGAGTCCATGTGTAGTTTAGCAACATGCATGCAGTTGCTCATGGGTTAGGCTCCCTATTGGGCATGAAGTACATGGTTGTGTATGTTTTTTGGCATGTTGGTCCACACAATGGGCCATCAACAGCTGCTGAGGGTGTGTCTCCTGTGCGCAGGTCAGCCTTCAGTTACCTGATCCGGTGTCATGCTTCTTTGGTGATTGTGCATGCATTGTCTCTGGGTGTGCCATGTGACACTGGACACTCCTTACTTTACACACGCACCTGTTGCAGTTGTCCTTCTGACATCCTAGTCTATGTGTGCAAATTCTGTCATTTTGCAAGGAGATGCCGCCTGCTGCTGCAGCCCCTGCAGCAAGGGCCCACAGAGTATCCAGATTTGGCAACACACATGCCTCCAAGATGCTCCTCACTTCCTCCCTCCACCCATTCATTTGGCTGTCCTCAGCTTGTCTATGCCACTGTTGCCGCCACGCGGTGCCAAAGGCTGGACCATCAGCACATGCAAGGTGCACATTGCACCACCATCCTTTCCTTGCATAACCCACATCACACTACAGTCTGATGTATCAGCCACACTCCGAGCTATGTCCATCCGCACATCTAACGCCTGCTGTCAGACATACCCTGGGCACACACACAACACCTTTGCATGCTGAGTGTGCAACTCCAACTTCCTACACTGCGCTGCCCCGCCTTCCAGGCCCTGTCACACCAACCAGGTCACGTCCCTAATACTCCACACAGGCTCTGTAGCCTAGCAAGGGCATGGGAGTGGGACTCAAGGCTTTAGCATGTAGTATGGTGTCATCATCTGGGACATGGCACAGGTATCATCTCTCATCATGTTAATCTACAGAGTGTCCAGGACCCCCCTCTCCACCATCACATGCGCACAGCACCTCATCATCAGCTCGTATGCCATTGACAGCCAGGTGCTCCTCACCCTCAACAAAGACACAGACATTGGCAGTTCCATCATTAAAGTATGCATGAGATCCATTGATGAATGGCTGAACACGAGCCACCTGAGGCTGGACTTGTACAGGACTGAGGTGATCATCTGAGGATTGTCCCCTTCCAGCTGGGTCAAGTGCCTGTGTCCCACCCGCAAGAGCCCTGCACAAGCACCCAGTGGCCACACACACAAGATGGTGTGCATCATGTTTGGCTCGCTCACATATGCCATGCTAGTCATCACCATTTGTACCTCATGCTGCAACGACCTCTACATTATGCACATGATCCACAGATAGATCCACTCCATGTAAAGACAGACCATCCCCCAGGTCCATGACAACATCCGTGTCAAATACTGCCCTGCCCTCTACGTAGCAAGTACATCCAAACTCCCAGGAAACTTGTCCACTTTCAGGGTGCATCTGCACACCTCAGATTCAACACCCTGTGCCCCAGCCACCTCACCGTACACCATAGATAGCTGCAATGGATCACTCTCTGCTGCAGGATGACCTCCACACTCCCCACCCGCACTCAGGAGGCAGTCCACAACCCCGACCCCAAACCAACCTTGTACGTCTTTCATCCTAGATCCTGTTTGGCCATCTCCGTGCATCCAACCTTGCCCTGGCCACCGTTCTTCACATCCACCGTACTCCAGCATGCAGGACATTGTTCTCCCACCTGGCCACACATACCTGGGACTCCCTCCCCGGGAACTTCCACATGAGCCATGTCCTCTACGCCTTGATGATAATCTCCCAAATAGGTCTGTCCGCACAGTTTAGCAAGCCCCCCCTCAGCAGCCGGAGGCCATCACAGGTGAGTGTTGTGCTCCATGCCTACATTGAATGATACCTTGTGACCCATGTGTGTCCTGTACCAGATTCTGATCCCAGGGTATAGATGGCAGGAGTTAGTTCAACACTCAGGCATAGTTTGACATTTCCACACACATATGTCGTTGAATAATGCAAAATGACAGTAACGTCTCATGTCCAAAGTGATATATTTATTTGCAGTGGGGTAAGTGGTTCGATAGATGCAATTAGGTTCTCTACCGGGGGAATAGAATCCAAAGTTCACAGGGGGAGATGGTATCCTTGGCATTGGAAGTCATCAGAGTCCAGGGCACAGTGTTGGTCATCATTGGTCAGACTGTGACCAGCAAGTCCATGTGGCAGAGAATGTCATTGGATGAGGTGCTGCTGTTGCGCCAGAGGGCCAGGTGCCAGGCCAGGTGACCTGGGAGATGTGGATGGTCCGCTGACTCTCACGGTCTTTTCCGTGGACGACCCACCTTCCTCCGGGGACCCTCAGATGCAGGCCTTGACGATGCTGGGGACGCTCCGTCAGACGACTCCTCCTCCTCCTCCTCCCTCCCTGTGTCTGGTGCTGGTCTACGCCTGGTGGCACAGGGAAGGTTGCCGATGCTTTGGGCGATCTGACGGAGTGATTGGCTCACGTCCCTGTGCACCGCCAGTCTTGCCTCCATCCGTCCTTGTGACTGGCATGATGCTTGACCTGCAGGTTCTTAATCTCATCGAGGGTCCCCTGCATCTCGGAGAGTCTGGACACGACCTGGTTGATGCCTCTGGTGTCACGCCGGTATGAGTCCAGGATGTTGCATATGTGTGACATACCGGTGTCCTGAGCTGGCTGGCCAGGTTCGCGCCTCCGCCTGCCTCCACTCCCACCACCCCTGCCCACTTGAGCCTGGCCTGCCCTTGTGGGCACATCGGGTCTACGGGACCCCTGAGGGATGGCATTTGCAGGGTTGCCTGCCTCCTCCTGGGTGCCCGGAGAACCTTGTCCCTCCTGGTCAGACTGGCTCTGTTGTTCAGTGCAAGCAGGGCTCCTGGGTGTGTCCTGGGATGTGGCAGGAATGGGGGTGGTGGTTGGCACAGATGTACCTGACGCAGGTGCTGCCGGGGCTTGGGCACCAGAGGGTCCAGGTTGGTCGGGGTCATCCACGGAGTGGTGAGAGTCGTCACTGCTGGTGGGATCGCATACAGCAGGGCCAAGTGTCAGCTACCTTGTCAATACTTTGCCAGTCCCTGTGCATTGTGCATGGGTATGTACCTATGCCATATGGGCTGAGGGCATTGGTGTCTGCGTCTCATTTTCACAATGTGTTGTGTGGGGCCCACCCTCCCAGCCTCCCGGACATCCAGTCTTGTGTTTGTGGTTGTTGTAGCCTTGGGCTTGGCCTTGCCTTGATTTGTGAAGGGTGCATGGAGACGTTAGTGGCATGAGCGTGGTTTTTTAGTGTGGTTGTGTACGGTGAGTGCTTGGGGGAAGTTGCGTGCATTTGGTGTTTATGTGGTGTGGACCCCATTGCCCCATGTTACGTAAGTTGTTTGTGTACTCACCAGGCTCTGCGACTCCTTCCACTCCGTGTACTCCCACCGGCGGTAGCAGGGCCATCACCTTCTCCTCCCAGGGATGGTAGTGTACGGGTCTGTGGGGCGGCCCACCTCCAGTGATGTTACTCTGGGCATACTCTTCACTCATTTTCCTCTTGACCGCCCTGCGCAGATCGTACCACCTGGCTTGGCATTCATGCCTGGTCCTTCGGATGGGCGCAACAGCATTCACCTTATCTACAATCCTCTTCCACATGGCAGATTTTTCAGCTATGCTGGTCTGTCTGACCAATGTTCCAAACAGCTGTGGCTCGACTCTGATGACTTCGTTGACAAGGAGGTCCAGCTCCGCCGTTGTGAACTTTGGATTCTTGTCTGTGGGAATGGTGTGGGGTGTTGGTGTGGGTGTGGATGGTTGTGGGTGTGTGGTTGTGAATGTGACGGTGTGTGTGTGAATGTGAAGAGGGGGATGTTTGTGGAGGAGGTTGTGTGAAGGTGTGTGAGTGAAGGTGTAGTGGAGGAATGAGTGATGTGGAGTTGTTTCTCAGTGGAGTTGTTTCTCAGTGGGGTCTGGCAGCAGTGGGTCTGTTGCAAAGGCTCATGGGTTGTGTGTGTGGGCCCTTTTTATTGGTCCATTTTTGGGTGTGGCTGTGTTCGAATTTTGGTGGGTGTGTTATAAGAGGTGGTTGTGATTTGGGGCCTCTGTTTGCCTGTTTGGATGTGCCAGGTCAGTCATTGAGATGTATTTTGTCATGTAGACGTGTTTTGTGGTGTTGTGCGAGTCAAATGGACCCTCCTTGTGCTGTTTTACAGTGTTCTGGTTCTGTAAGAGTCTTTTTCGCGTAGGTACGATCCGTACATATGCGATGCTGGGTGAGGGTGCTGGGTTACGGTGTTGGAGTGCGGTGCGTACATGCGGTGGGGGTACGGTTCGTACACAGGCGGCCCTGGGGTACGGCACATACATGCGGAGGTACGGCGCATACATGGGGGGGTAAGGCGCGTACATGGGGGGAGGGCGCGTACATGGGGGGAGGGCGTGTACATGCGGTGGGGGTACGGTGCGTACAGGTGCGGCCCTGGGGTATGGCGCACACATGCGGAGGTACGGCGCGTATATGGGGGGGTAAGGTGTGTACATGCGGTGGGGGTTCACTTCTGCGTTTTTTAAATTGTGCCAGCACTCTCTTGGCAAGGGATTGTTTCTGAAGTCTGAACTCCAAGCACATCTGAGCTGTAGAGGTGTATTTGGGAAGACCGAAGATCATTCTGTAGGATCCAACCATGATCCTGTCCAAAGTTGATATGTCCATTCTGCGTAATGGCTCACCCCCATATGTTATTGTTGGGGTCAATTTCACTTGTATTACCTGAAGCAGCTGTGTTAGGGTGTGTCCAGCCACTTTCTTCTTTAGGTTTTTTAGGGCCAGTGCTAGGGCATTCCCCTTCTGTTTCAAGACCTCTTTCTGTAGTTTAAAGGAGCCCACTTGCTGTCTCGTGATTGGCTAGCCTATTCCATCTCATGTGACATAATTGTAGGTTTATTCTTCAATCCTAAGAGCATCCTTCAGTTAAGGATATAAAGGTTCAAAGAAATTCACTGTGACGACTCCCATGTTTGGCCCTGACTGAGCCTAAAATAAGTATGAGTAAACAACCTTATGCCCCATACACTCTTGAAACCCAATAATGTTATTCTTTCTTTCTTTTTTTTTTTTTTTTTTTTTTTTTTTTAAAACCTTTATTTGTGCATAGTAAAAGAACAAATACGGGCCTACAACCATCAGGCCGGCCACAATACGGTTGAGCACAGAGACAAACAATACATCCCCTGTGCGTCAAGGTCAAGATTAGCAACGATTCAGGATTCATACACTGGAGGGATCCTTGACACCGGGGGAAGGAGAAGTGAAGGTTAATTTTAAGGTTTTCAAAAAAAAAATTTTTATCGAGAAAAAAGTCAGTAAAGGATAGAAACAAGGAGATTCGAGTCCGCAAGTCGGCTTCATACACTGGAGAGCAGCAGCATCATTAAAACAGCCATAGAAAATCTCATACAGTAAGGCGATGCAGTTAGATAACAGGATCATCACAGTAGTAAATACGCACCCCCTAAAAGCCGCCCCCACTCAATCCACCCCACACCCGGACCCCGAATCGAAACAAGTATAGCGCAGAGACATGAAAGAAAGAGGCCAATAGAACTAAAAAGAAACAGTAAATTACCCCCCCACCCTACACCAATGCGGAGGCTATGGCCTACCCCCCCCCCAGCATAGTGCCTGTCGCCCAATGAACCCGAAATATAGACGAGAGAGAAAGTAGGAATAGAGTAAAGAAACTAAGAGAAGAAAGAAGAAAGGAGGTGGGGAGGAGCCCACGTATCCTCGGAGCGCCCGACACCACCGGCCAACCAATCCTCCACACACTGAAACCCCACTACACCCAAAGGCGGTCGTGTGAAGATAGCATGTAACACCAAGGAAAAGAAGGCAGACAGATCGCGACGAGTGCGCACAACATATGTAGACAATTCCAGTCCCAGTCCAGCCCGGCCGTGAAGCCATGATGATAGAAAGTAATCTAGCCCTGGCCCGATCGCGGGCGTACGATTAGACCCGCCTCCTCGTGAATGCCCCGCATCCCGAACAGACAAAGACAATATGGCCACTTGGGAGAAGATGGAGAAGTAGAGTCACAAAATGGCCGCCGATCATCTATTGAGGTCCCCTTGCACACCATATAAAATCCAGACCTGGCTTGTAAAGTACATGAGTTCCACATAAAAGGAGCCGTAGGCCACCGTGAACGGTTCCTCGAGGTCGCCAGGTGTAGTTCAGCTGGAAACTCCTGCGGGCACGGTGAGGCAGGCAACAACAAAGCAGGCAGCAATGACCGGGGAAACAAAGTATCTGCCATTGAGCAGGAGAGCGATTGATCCTGAGCGCCGGGAAAGCCAAATGAAGACACCAGTGTAGCACCGTTATACCCAGTCGTTGCTTCCCCGCAGGAGGACCACAGCACTGGCAGACTCACGTCTTGTTGATCACAAACGGGGCGCTCACGGCCCGCAGCAGACAGTGTAGAGTCGAACCACTCACTCAGCGTTTGCAAGCCGACACACAATTGCAGATGAAAGTCCCGCAGGGCAGCCAGAACGGAGCCGTATGTCAGCGGAAGCTGCGTCCCCACAACGGCAGCAATCCGGGACGGCACTGGGGAGCTGGAGTCTGGTAGAGGGAGGGCGAAGCGGGCAGCGGGCGAGACCGGAGCATCACCCCCCAGCAGCGAGCAGGCAATCAGCGCCATGTTTTACCGTTGAACGGTACCGTGGCCAGGGGGGGGATCGTGACAAGGAGGCAATTCCCAACAGGTCTGCGCCGCAACAGGTGAAAGCCAGCAGTCGCTTCCCCTCCCTCGGGCTCTCTTTGCAGCCGACTAGACCATAGAAGAAGGGGGTCTGCAGCCTTCCACAGCGTGGTCCACAGAGCGGGGTAGGAGACCCGCCACACCGGGGCCTACCCTCTAGCTCCAGCCCGTCAGGTGCAGGGTACAGGAGGTGTCCGGGCGTCTCTCTCCCGGCTCTTCTGGCGACCGTACGTGGCGTGAGGCGGGATCGGGACCTCGGGCTCAGATTTGCACCAGCGGGTCCGGTGACTGCGACGCTTCCAGGGGGCCGGCCGAGGCCACAGTAGAGCAAGGGTCCAGGGCGGAGAACAAAGGCACCAAGAACTCCGGCATCCGGGCGGGCTAAGACTTCGGGAAAGCGGCGGCGCAGTCAGCGCGTCGTCGCACGCGTTGCACCTCGAAAATCGGCAAGGATAGGAATCAGGATGATAGTCCGAGGCCAAGGGCCGACGGAGCCGGGCGCTCAAGCGACTGCTCCGGTCGCCATCTTGGCTCCTCCCTATTCTTTCTTTCTTAAATTAGAATGACACAACTCTGTTCCTGAAATGTGTGCCCTTAGATTTCCAGTGCTTAACTTTGCTAACTAATCATCTCCCATTATATACATCTCCTCTCTTTACTCTAGTCTCTATTCATCATAAACCTCAAGTGGGCATTTCTGTCCTAAGCACTAGTATCAATAGTTTGGTCCTCAGTGAACCATATATATTGTTTTGAATATAGTTGTCTACTTGTACACATGAAATTAATCTTCTTGGGTAAGACCTAAGCATTTCCAGGTGGACAACATACGTTGTTTTTTATACATATGTATATTTGCTGAAATCTGTATCTCACTGAAGAGCACCTGCTCCCCTCCTTGACCTCTCATATTTAATTTGGCTTCATATTTTTGCAATTCTTGAAACCTGCACCTCAGAAAGCATTCCTGTGCTCATAGGTTGACTCCCATTGACTTTGATATAGTGCCTGGCATCTTCTCAGGCCCTCTCCTTCTCTGGATAGAACCTTGGCTGATCCAAGGAGGACTCCATAGGCTGTTTAGACAGTTTTCTGTATTTCATGAAACCATCACCTCCCTGGGAAGTACTAATTCTACTCCTGAAGGAATTCTACTTTTAAAAAATATAATAAGTTACTTGTTTTTGGGAGGTGCGCATTGGACAGCAATTTCACCACAATGGAACTATTCAAATGCGGCAATGTTATCCCAGTGTTTCTGACAATGGGAGCTACCTGCCACTTTGCGATTACAGTGATGTGGGAAAAGTGTGGATCCCAAATTTTTATTTGGACATTTCCCCTGCTTAAATCAGGCACAATGTCCAGGTGACAAAATACCACCAGATCGGAATAATATGCATAAATCGGCACAGAAATAATGACTATATTGTGTTTTTCCCCATTTCTCAGGGGCAAATATAATTTTCCAGTGCTCCAGCAATCCAGAAATACAGATACCTTTGATATCAGTAGTTCCCATGCAGGAATGCCTATATGGTATTTCAGAATTATGAACCCTTATGTGTGAACCCATAGGCTATCTGGGATCATTATTTAATACATTTTGGAGTTCCCTCCCACCTATTCCTAATTGGAAACACATTTATGAAACCAATGCACTGAAATCTAATAACCCTCCCCATACCGCAGGCTCAGATTTATTGTAATTCATACCAAGGCCAGTCTTGTGTAAACCCACAGACTGTAACATGGGAGCTATGCCTTCTTGCAATACCTTAATGCCTGGTGCATGTGAATTAATGGAAAAAGGGAAACTTTGAAATCATGTTGGAAGAAACCAAATCATGTGTTGGAAAGTCGATAATTAGTAGTGATAAGTAGTGAATACTAGTTATAAGGCCACAAACACAATAAAAGGGTCAGTCAAGGTCTCAATACATTGTTCCCTTGCTCAACCCTTGATAGCTGGCAATGAGCAGGAAGGCGTAACTTAGGAGACAGGTGTGTGAACCATTTAACAACATCAATACATTAAATAAGTAAGACACAACCACAATAAGAATCCAACTCCAAATTACTAAACTAGATTATATTTTTATGAACAAATAGACACCAAAACAACAGAAATCCAAGGTAGAGAACCGGAGGTATGAATTTTTAAAGAACAAACACTTTCTAGTTTGTGCCACGTTGGGGCATATGGTTGTGCTTTACCGAGACTAAGTCAAAGTTTGAGGCCAACCGCGATGGAGCCCTGATCGGATACACTGAGCAGGAGGACCAGGTCAAAATGTTACCAAAGCACTTAGAAACTTTTCTGGAGGATTTTCTCTTTGCGTCGAGCAGTTCCATCAAGCAGGCCAATTTCGATGCAACATCGTCGGCTTGCTTTTCTGCGAGGCTCCAATCAAATCCTGGAAGTGTGGAGCTCCAAAGCTTTCAGCGGGACAAACCTGAAATCCAGGCCGGGTCGCCATTAAAGGTAGCCAGCTTGACTCTCAGCGTCAAGTTGGTCACTTTTCCATTGGAACATTTTCCAAAAGTTGCTTCAACCTTCTCCAAACTTCTGGAACTTCTTCCTGAAGTTCCTCCTTCACTGATGACTACCCCTCCTGTTACGTCCAGTAAGTCCCATACAGTGGGTTTGCTGAGAGGTTTACGGTGGCCACAACCCCTTTCTACACCACTCTACAAACGCGCCTCCTAGCACACTACTAGTTGGGGGACGAAGTTCCCTTGCCGCTTGAGGGTCCTTGGGGACCAACTACCCCTCCTGCTACCTCCAGTAAAACCCACACAGCTGGATTGTTAACAGGTCATCGGAGGCCATGTCCCCTTTCTCCTCCACTCTGCAAACGTGCCTTCTGGTGCACTACTATTGAACTACTAGTGGGGAAAAGAAGTACACTTTAGTCCTCTGGCCCTGAGGAATAAAGTGGAATTTATTTCCCAACCAGTAGCACATCAGGAGGCGTGTTTGCAAAGTGGTGGAGAAAGGGTGCATGGCCTCCAAGTCCTCTCAGCAATCCCACTGTCTGGGACATACTGGCGGTAACAGAAGGGGTTCCTGGACCCCAAGGACCCTCAGGATCGTAGCAGACTTAATCCCCCAACCACCACTGCGGCAGGAGGCCCGTTTCCTGTTTGCAGAGTAGTGGAGAAAGTGGATGGGCTTCCCACAACTTGCAGTCACATTTTTTTTATGGGAGGAGGGCTGTGTGGCCCCCCTGTCCTGGGCTGATTTAGGCCCCGGGGACCCGATTCCCCAGGGCCAGGCCTTTTTTAAATGGTACAGGGTGGCCATATGGCCTCCCTCCCGGGGCTATTTCGGCCACGGGGACTCCATCCCCTGGGGCCTGCCCCTTCTTTCTTTATTTTTTTTTAAAAAACTTAATGGATGGGGGATGCATGCCCCCCCTCCTGGGCCGATTTCAGCCCCGGAGACCCCCATCCCCCTGGGCGCAGCTTGTAGCGTGGGTGTTCCGGTCCCACGCAGGGCACCCACTTTTTAAAGGTTGGGCCCTGCGGGGGGAGCCTCAGGGCCCCCAGTCCCTGCAGCTTCCCGCCTCCTGTCGGAGCCAGCATTGCTTTTACACATAGGGAGCTAATAACATGCAGCTCCCTGTGTGCAAAAGCAATTCTGCCCCACTCCTAGTAAGAGAGAGCATTTCTGCTCTCTATTACTAGAAGCGGAGGAGTGTTTGCTATGGCTTGGTGGGCACCCCGGGACATTGTAGAAGCCGGCCCTTTGGGGTCCAAGGGCCATCAGGGCTCCAGGAGGAGGCTGCGCGCTCCCCCTTCTTTTACTTAAAAAGGCCACCCCGGGAGGTGATGATCCCCGGGGCAGTGAAGGCCCAGAAGGAGGGGCGTGCCGCCTCCCTCCCATTTTGGTATTTTTGCCCCAGGGAGGTGGTTCTCCCAGGAGCCCTGAGGGGTCCCTGAGGCCCCCCAAATACAAATATTTAAGGCCCGGGAGGTGGTGGTCCTTGGGACATGGGGAGTCTGTGAAGCCCCCCAAATTAATTTTAAATGGCCCTGGTAATGTGGTGGTCCCTGGGCCCGGGTAAGTCTGTGATGCCCCCTCCTATATGTTACAACTTGATCCCGGGGAGGGGCAGGTACCCGGGCTCATGCAGTCCCCTGTAGTGAAATAAACCACAGGGAGGTTGTGGTCCCTGGGGTACATAAATACCCTAGGTGGAGGCCCATGACCCCCCTTTAATTATAAATTGGCCCACCCGGGGGCCTCCTCATTAAGACGTTCGGGAAACTGCACATCTTTCTTTTTTTTTTGTTAATTTTAACTGGTATCGCGAATCCAGTGCACATTTGTGGCAAAATTGACAAAAAGAAATGCGTATAATGCCTGGTGGAGTCCCTCAGGGGTCCCACCAGCATTCCTAGGGATTCAGGGTATTCCTACACTGCCCCCTTTCTTTTTGTAAAACGTTTTATCTGGGACTTGGCTTCAAGCCGAGTTCAAAGATGCCTGCCAACACTTCCTGATTTGAAGTGTTGACAGCCAATCAGAACTCAGCACGAGACTGGGAGGGGTCGCGGATCCTCCTTGTCCCTATATATACTACTGGAATTTTCTTTATATAGCCCAAAACTACTGAATGGATTTGCACCAGATAACAAAAAGTCACATCCCTGAACCAACATCTACCTGCCGCAGCAGTATCTAAGGGTCCTACGGGAATTAACACGGGGAAAACAAGCTTTTAAGCACCCCTGGTTCTCGGACCCTGCTTGACGGATCACCCTGAAACTTTGCAGACAGCAGCTGAACTGAGCGTTGTATCTGTTTTTGAAATATTTGTGAAGATTCGTCAAACGGCAGCAAAGTTATTGGCAAAACAAAAAACGCTCTTCCTATGGTAACTACATCCTAACTATAACTACCTCCTGGCGACCACCAGTAGGTAATACATATTACCTACTGGCGGTTGCCAGTAGTTAGTTAGGGTTAGGACCTAGTTTCCATAGGAAAAGGTTTATTCGGTTTGCTTATAACTTTGGCATCATTTGACGAATCTTCACAAAATTTTCTAAACAATGTGCCCTTCTGAGTCTTGTGCATAGAAAGTTTTGGGATTATTCATGAAGCGGGTGCAAACAAAGTGTGTATCCAATGTTAATTCTAATCCAGATTTTAGACAAACCTACAGCCCGTACCACTGAACCATATTACATTAAACTTGGCAGAAAGCTAGATCTTGGTCCAGAAAGATCTCTTTTGGGGATTTGGTGCAACTCATTTCAGTAGTTTTTCAAATATTAAAAGAAAAAGAAATATAGATATCTAGGGTCACGGAGCCTCCGTGGTACTGACAGAACCCATGCTAAGATTTGATTGGCTGCCTACATTTTAATCAGAAGTGTTGGCAGTCAATTTGGGTTTCGGACTCAGTCAAGGCACAAAAAAAAGTTTAAAAAAAAGAGAAGGAGTGAGGGTAGGAATACCTTGACCCCTAGGCCTGTGAGTGGGGTCCCTACCAGGGCTAACAAATTTAAAAAATGTAAAATGTTGCCAAGAAAATCACGGCAGATCTGTGGATCACAGCAAAAAAAATGTTTTAAACAATTGCTGTCTTCCATGCTTGTTTAAACATGAACCCCCTGAGTGGGCCAGGTCCCATGGGAAAATACTAATAATTAAGTTAGGGAGAGGGTGCATGAGGCCCCCTCCCAAGGCTGTGTAACACCCCAGGGACGACCACCTCCCCAGTGGATAGACCAATATAAATAGGGGGACCGCACAGACCTCCCTCCTAAGCCCATTATGCCCCCAGGGACCACCACCTCCCCTAGGCCAATTTTGAATGGGGAGGGGGGCTCATTGGCCCCCCTGCCGGGATGTTTTTTACCCTGGGGACCACCACCTCCCCGGGGCAGGCGCTTCAAAAACAAAAGAGGGATGCTGCACGGCCCCCACTCCTGGAGGTATTATGGCCCTGTCAACCTCTACCCCCCAGGGCCAGCTCCCTATATCATAAGGTGGCCACCTTGTTTGTTTGTAGTTGTTTGCTTTCGCATGGCGGGAGCTTAAAGAGCTCCCGCCGAGTGAGAGCAAACAGTAAAGGTCTTATTACGAGTCTGGTGGTCTGCGGACCACCAGACTTGCGGTACGCAGCGGTAGGAGTTTTCTGACCACCCTATTACGATCAGGGCGGTTGGGCCACCCTGGGACTGCCGCAATGCCAGGGATCAGAGATCCCTGGCAGTTTAGCAGCTGTCTTGAGGTCACAATATGCTTGGCAGGGCTGCTGCAGCCCCACCAAGCATATTATGAGTTTCCTCACCACTACAATCTTCATGGTGGTGCAACCGCATTAAAAGTGTGTCGTGAGGAAACAAAGAGGGCCCTACAGGGCACCCTTGTGCCTCTGTACCATGGAGTGCATGCAGGGGGAGACATGTGCCGCCCTGTCTGCATGCATCGCCAGTTCCTGCAGGGCCTAGATTCGACAGTCCATGCCCTCCAGGAATTGCCTTTGATACTCCCATTGCCGTGCCTTTTTCCAAAGCACCCCCGTGGGATAACCAAAGAACTGTCTGCCAGAGACTTTAAAGTCGTATTCTGGTGTGCATTTGTTTATAGCTTTGGCAGTCTCTGAGCAGGGCTGCGGCGTGGCAGCCCTCCCCCGAGATGGCCCAAGTCTTAATAAGGCCCTTAGTCTGAAACCTACTCCCACCTGCTGGGAGCAGACTTTTCATCTATTTTCCTGTCTGCTGTTGGCTCCCGCTGGAGGTGAGGAGCCCTCACAGACCATGGGGGCAATGAGTCTCCCCCCTCGGTCCCAAACAGTTCATACTGTGTGCCCTGGGTAGGGCCAGGACACCCAGCAACAAATGGCCAGGCCCAGAGAAATGGGGCCCCAGGGGCCAAAATCAGCCAGGGGGTAGCGTGTGGCCCCACTCCCCTTACCTCTAGTGGGCCAGGCCCTGGGGGATGCAGTCCCCAGGGACAAAATCATCATGGGGAGGGGGAGCTGCGTGGTCCCCCTCCCCTTCAACTAATTGGCCGGGCCCCGGGGGATGGGGTTCCTGGGGTCCAAATCAATCCTGAAAAGGCGTCATGTAGCCCCCCTGCCCTTTCAACAAAGTTTGATGCCTGTGGGGCACGAGGCCTGGGTGAATGCTGGGCCCTGCAGTCAAAAGCCACCACACATTGCTGAAGGCCCTCAACATTCACTGCTACTTACCCAATATATTACATCAGTAGAGACATCTTGTATGACACCATTCGTAATATAATTGCAACATTTGCAATAAAATTAGTGATGAGAAAACTGTGCATGGCAGGGGCCCAAGTTAAAGTCACTTTAGGACATGAGTTATAGTTTCATGGGATAAGTATATCTATAACGGTTGAATTTCTATGGTTTTGTGCTTGTAAAATCTGAACCTATCTATAATGTCCCTCTAACCTTTGGTTTTCTTTAGAGAATTTCTACGTTTTTTAAAAAATTCTGTTTACTAACTATAACGTCCCTTAAACCTTTGGCTTTTGCAGTGAATTTCCATATATAAATAGATATATGGATAGATATATAGACTGCCACTGGGTAGTTTTAGTTACGACCATGTTTCCATAGGAAAAGCATGCTTTTCTTATAACCTTGATGCAGTTTCACGAATCTTCCCAAACTTTCCAAAAAGCAATGTTCTTCCAGCTCAGCTTGATCCATCAAGCAAGGGCCTAGAAAAAGGGGAGTCCCAAAATACATTTTCCCCATTCATTTTTCCATAGAAAAATTGGACACAGCTACAGCCAAAACGGCTAAACAGAATAACATCAAATTTGGCAGAAAGCTAGATCTTGGTCCAGAAAGCGTGCTTTTTGTGATTTATTGTAATTTTGTTCAATAGATGTTGAGAAAGTAAGGCTCAAAAACTTTGCATACAACATACTAAAGAGACACTATATTAAGATTTGATTGGCTGCCACAACATTAAAAAAGATGGGAAGGCAGCCGTTATAGGAATTGGGACTCTGACCCCAGACCTCAAAAAAAGGTATAAGAAATGTATGAGGGGGCAGGGTAGGGATACCCTGCCTCCCTTAGCCTGGGGGAGGCACTCAGAATGTTACCACAAAATATAATTAACGCACTCACCATGCGCTGTTTATGACTTCACATATTACATCCATCATGACATTTTCTATGACATCATTGATAACATCAGTGCAACATCTGAAATTACATCATTGATAACAACACTGTGCATAAAGGGGGTGCTAGTTATAGTTACTTTAGGGCATGAGTTATAGTTACTTGGGATATCTATAACTGGTGGCTTTGTTAATTTAAAACAGTATTTTGTAATTGACATTTTTACCCAAATAACGTCCCTTTCACCTTTGTTTTTTTAGTGATATATCTATATTTGAGATTTGGTTTTAGAAATTAGTGTTTAACGACGAGCTTGGAGTGAGCTTGAAGTGTTAAAAAATAGGTATATCTCGAAGGTTGATACCGAGGAAGTCCTACAGAACTGTATTTCTTTTAAAGGGATCTTCTAAGTGACCCCTTGGGCCTTTTCGGTACTGTGCAGGTACTGCGGGATTCGATTGGCAGGCTTCAGCAAAGAAAAACAGTTGGCACAAGCAATTACAGCTCTCGTGGACTCAGAGGCTAATGTAATGTGGTATAAATATACACATATGGCATTTAATGTCCATCCTGTTGGTGCGTTTTCAACACCAATTACTCTGGCCTAAGAACAATTAATTTGGCCAATTAGGGTAATCCAATGCACAGTAAATGTATTATGGGGAATATAGTGATGATAGACTGCTGTTTAGCACTGGTGTAGCACACAGGATCCAGCAAAACTAATCATGAAAAACATGGGTGGAAAACAACAAAGACATATATATCTACATGCTTTCATCCTATTTGAAACCATTCAATCGAGTATATTTGATCTAGATTATGTGGTGCCCACATCTGATTGTATGTGTCTCTAACATTTATCAAATTAAAGCCTTGAAGAAGTAAAGATGAAGGGCTCCACTTGAAAATCTAGGGTCAATCCATTTCTCAGAGGCTTATGTCTCTCTTGATTCTATAACAAATTTGGTTCCAGCAGATCAGCAATTGTATTTTGTAATGTTTTCCTTCCCATTTGAGTGCATACTCATCTTATGGTGACTCTTGCTCTCTTTTGAGGAACTCAGTTACAAACAAAGCTGAAACTTTCAGTAACGGAGGTATTCTGTGCCCAATGCATACGTTCTCAAAAAAGCTGCACATTAACAGGCCCACTCCCCATAATACTTGGACTTAGATTCCATTTGTAATAACAAGCCGAAACTGTATTAAATAATTTAATGTGTGTATTTCTGTAATACCACCTAAAACCCATCTCTAGAGCTTTGAGTGTAAACAAGTGGCTAGGATTCTAGATCACTTTATGGTGATAGAGAATTCACTAATCAGACAGTAGCCTTCAAAACCATTCCAGGTTTGATATTCAAGCCCCTATCATACCTTAAATGGTTAGGCTGGGTCTATATCAATGCTTGAGATGCTACAGAATATACCTTTAAATATTATGGTATGTTGATTAAGATTTCATACCCAGTAGACAGCTACCAATAAATAGATGCAATAAACCGATTTCGTAAGTTCCACCTACATACCTGACACTCGCAAGGGCACACATACTCTTGCTCTCACGCACGCATGCACACGCACACACACACACACACACGCACACACACACACACACACACACACACACAAGACTTGCCAGTTTGTTCTGACTTCCATAAGGGCATAATGCATGGCCCCTAAGACCATGGGTTGCAGGGGACCCTCCTGGAACTGCAGCCCCCCACCCCCATCAATCCCTCAGTGGTTAGTGTCTGCCCACCAGGTTCATAGGTCATCCTACTTCCGGGCTGTGGATGATCTCTTGCCTGGCTGGGTCTTGGAAGGATGATTTAAGAAGTTGTTACGGGTTCTGGACTGGCCTGGAGTGGGTGATTTCTTGGGAAGCGTGGCGTTCGGTGGGGGCTTTCATCAAAGCAATCACACAGGCTGCCATCCCCTTGTGGGAGCAGTCACTTATATCTTTTTTATTCACTGCTGTAGTGCAAACTTTTCCTACACTTTTATTTTGGAGCATGTGAAGATTAAGGGATTTTCCCCGAAACACAGGGACCGGTGGCAAAGTGAGCTGACTGCCGATGGACGTGCGTTACTGCACGCGGCATTGCTGAGTGATGGAAGCAGCGGCGTCGTTACCATGCTGGGCTCCATGAGGCCCAGAGTGAATGAGAAAGCAGAGCCTGCCCCGGAAAGGATGCTGGGATGAGGCCCGGTGTTCTAACTATATCTGCTGCCCTGTTGGTTTGTGCCTCCCCTACGTCAGAGGGAAGCTTAGAAATACAGCAGGAACCTGTATGTTGGTGCCTGCCCATCTGTGTATACCTCCAATACACCTGCACAGCTGTTTCTTTCTGCCTGCGCCTCACCGAAAACTGTTATGGCATGCGTGAAGAGGCACACACATACTGTTTTAAGCAATATGTTTTAATCTATTTTTATAACACAACATATGCAGAAATGAAAGGAAAATGTTTGTTTTCACAAATTCTTTGGGTTTCAAGTATTTAAATTTGGACACAAGAAGCGTTTTTTGTTTGAATAATAACATATAATTATATATATATATATATCACTGAAAAAACCATAGGTTTCACACATGTTATAATTAGCTGGAAATTTTACTGATAAAAAACCAATGAAATTCCCCCGTTATAGTTACTGTAAGCAACTATAACTCACGCGACCGCAATCCTCTGCTGATGCTAATACTGTATTTAGACACTTATTTGCCCATGTCTTCTTCAATTAAATTTTAGCTATACATATATTACAAATTTTTTTTTTTCATAAAGACACATATGTCATCAGCAGAGGATTACGGTCGCGTGAGTTATAGTTGCTTACAGTAACTATAACGGGGGAATTTCATTGGTTTTTTATCAGTAAAATTTCCAGCTAACTATAACATGTGTGAAACCTATGGTTTTTTCAGTGAATTAGCAAGGTTTTTTAAATGCTAATTCCTAACTATAACGTGTGTGAAACCTATGGTTTTTTCAGTGAATTTGTACGTTTTTTTAAATGCTAAGTTACGCGCCCACTTAACGCAGTTCGTTCCGTGCGCGGTGCGCTTCGCGCACTGCGCGCCCACTTTACGCAGTTAGTGCCGTACACGCAAGGTGGGCACGCAGTGCGCTACGCGCACCGCGTGCCCACGTAACGCACCGTGCGCACATGGAGGACATATTATGCGCTTCCTTGTGATAGGTAATCTGTTAAATTTAATTTGTAAGTGATGACAATAATATGCCATGCACAGAGAGTGCGTTTTTTTTTTTTTATATATTTTTTAGCGTAAGCGCACGGTACGCGTACGGTAAGCGTAATCGGCGAAATTTTCAAAAAATAAAAATTTACCGTTTTTGGCCTTGGGGGATCTTTGAGGACTCAACTAACATGGCTATGTGCATGGGCGCTGTCTAAACAGCCCCTTTATATGTTTTTTCCCTTTGTTTACAGCCCCTCCCTCACAGTGCGAGAGAGAAAATGGCGGCCGCCGCTTCCTGGTTTCGACCGATTCGAATGTTTACTTAGATGTAACAGCCAATCAGAATCGCGCTCGCGCACGCCACCGTACGCGTACTGTAAGCGCACCGTAAGCGCACCGTAAGCTGGCTCAGATATATATATTTATTTAAAGGCTATTTTCTCAGAATCTACTGAACAGATTTACACCAAACCAACAAAAGGCACTTCCTTGACCTGAGGACTACCTCTCTGCCAAATTTCAAGTAATTCTGTTCAGCCGTTCGGGCTGTAGCCCTGTCTAAAGGTCCTATGGAAAAATGCATGGGAAAAACGCGTTTTGGGACCCCCCTTTTATCTCAGCCCCCGCTTGACGAATCCCCCCGAGACTTTCAGGGTAGAAGCGGAGCGTAGCTCCCCACCTATTTTGAAAAATTCGCGAGGATTCGTCAACCGGCGCCAAAGTTATTCAAAATAGAATGTTGAGGATTTCCTATGGAAACGTGGTCCTAACTATAACTACCTACTGGCGACCGCCAGTAGGTAATATATATATAGATTCACTAAAAAAACCTTAGGTTTCAGGGGCGTTATAGTTAGAAATTAGCTTTTAAAAAACCTTTGAAATTCACTGAAAAACCATAGGTTTCAGGGACGTTATAGTTAGTTGGACATTTCACTTGTACAAAACCTGAGAAATTCGGCCGTTATAGTTAGTTGAGCTAACTATAACTCGCTACCTCGCAATGTACTGCAGATGACGTCACATATTACATCATTCATGACATGGTCAGTGACATCACTGATGACACGCAGTTCGCGAAGTGCTACGCGTAGCTCGCGTAGTGCGAACTTCACTCTGCGTAGCTTCGCGAAGTGCTACTTCGCGAACTACGCCCACCCCTAGTCACGATTCAGTCGGAAACATAGGCTCCAAATCGGATTTGCTCATTCCAGAACCTGTCTGGAGGCCTTCCTAGCGAGATAAGAAACTGGCCCTATATTTTTAGGGGCTCATTATGATGTCGGGTGGAAAGCCTCCTCTTGACAGTTGAAATCTTCGCGACCGTGTTGTAGCTCTACCAACCGACTCGGTCGGTTTACATGCCGACTGACCGATTACTATGTTCGCGGTCAGAATGTAATCCACGCGGTCATTCTGAATCGGTTCTGACCGACTCACGGAGTATTTGTGTCGGTCGGAACTGCATAGTGCACCCTTATGGACAGCGTTTCCACAATCGGGATTACAATGTCCGTTTCTGACAGCCTGTCAGACACAGAAAGGCTGTCGGAAAGTGACTTTGGCCCCCATGGCCTCCAGTTGGTGGCCGAGGGGGTGCCTTTTTTTTCCTGAGTTTTATATAGCACAAACTTGACCCAAAGGTATTGGGTATCAGCAGACTTTACATGAGCACCATTTGCTTACACAAGGACACATGCATTTTTGTTAGGCACAGGGAGCTTAATAAGTGATTTGCCCAGAATTACAGGATATTGAGTGTCATTGCCCAAACTCAGTTCCGGTTCCCCAGATTTGAGATCGCCTGCCCTAGCCATTAGGCTACATCCTTTCCCCATAAGGGTCCTCCTGTAAAATCCTGTACTGTGTGGTAGGAACCCCATTTCCTCATAGGAGCCTGTATTACGGCCAGTTGTCAGGGATAAAACGAGCTCCCTTAGGAAACAATGGGAATCCGAACAGTGTTTGGTTGCATCGTTATCCGACGGTCGGAACTGTCAACCGCAAGTCGGTCGGTCCGGAATTCGAGTAGGTGTCGGGCGCAGCTTTCCGCTCGACATCGTAATGAGCCCCAGAGTCTCCATCACCTTCTACTTAAGGTAGTTTGGAGTGGGAATAGAAAATTATATGTTTAGTGTCCAGCATCTTTCCTGACATAAAGTAGTTTGGAGCTGCGAATAGTATGTTATGTATGTGTAGTGTTTCGTATTTTCAATTAATAAACACACATATATTTTTGGAAAACGTAATTTTTATTTATATAGATAAGACATTGAACTCGGTATTTTAAATATTTCTGTAATTTTAATGTGACAAAAATGTAGATTTATTTGATAAACATAGATCAGGTTTTTACATTAATTGTTTCCATAGTTTTTTAATTATTATTGTGACAGATATATTTTTGGCATATAACCAGTAGAATAATTGCAGTTTTGAGACTAAAATATAAATATACATTTATTACTATTTGTAATGAAAAATCTTTTTAAATCATATGTATTAAGTAACTTTTGCTCATATTGTTTAATTTCCATCTTTAACAATACATTGTTATATTTAATATAAACATACATATTTTTAAGTAGTATAGAAAAATGTTTTTGCATGTAAATAGACATTAAGGCCTTCATTACGATGTCTGGGAACGTGCAGAGTGGGAACTAACCAACCATAGGGCGGCGGTTCTGCACCCCTTATTAGGATGCGACCGCACATGGCGCAGTTGCAAACTCCCATTTCTCTAAGGTAGCTTGTACTGCCGGTGGAAACAGCCCGCAGCACAAGCGCCCATAGAGAAATGGGAGTTTGTATGAATCACTGCACCGTGTGGCAGGCACCTCATGAAGTCTGCCAGACAGTGCAGCGATTTTCATGGGGGCACCATAGGTGCCACAGCCATAGTCCGTGGAGGGATGGGGGCCCTGCTAGGGGCCCCAAAGACACTTTCTGATAGCAGTTCCATGTCGGAAAGGCTGACATGGAACTGCTGTTAGAAAGTGCTTTCATACTCTCAATGGAGAAAACGCCGTGTGTGTGGGATTTTGAGGCCCTTCCGACGGGCCTACAGGCTCTTTGAGCCCATCAGAAGCTAGTCACATTGACCAGCAGGTTTGGACTCCGAGCGCCATCATTGAAATACATCAGTCGGAGTTCAAACCAAGGATGTCGGTTAGTAAGCCTCCGATGAGCGGTTGGAAGCTTACTGACTGACATTCAAATCAGGGTTCATGTGTCTATTTTTTAAATGTTTTATATTGTTTATTCCTCAAAATATTTATCTCATTATTTTTAATCTATATTATATATCATCTTGTTGCCGAAACGCGTAATGGAGTGCTGTGTGGGTGCTGACGTTTATTAAAATCCTACGCAGCACGAGCTGGTGTCCGTGTGCTTTCTTTCTCGCCGTCAGGAAGTGGGAGACAGCGTTTGGACTTCATATATATATATTGTATTTTAACACTCAGTCATGTGACTTTAAGAACTTTGAAAGCACGCATGAGTGCATTTGGCAATCAGAATCTTACCTTCCACCTGTGAGCAAGGCCAATTGGGGCCGAAACGATAGGTGACTGGAAGTAAGCTGTGCTGCAAGACGCTGAATAAAAAGCCTTTTTGCCAGTATTGGGCCTCTGGTTTTTCGTGGTTTGAGTGGATGGGCTGCTCCTTGCCCATTGTTCAGAGGTCGCCCTGAAGGGTTGGGGGCTCCGGAACTGGAGAACGCTGTGTCTGTATCTAAAGGAGGAGCATGATCCACTCACGCGCCCAGCCTATTTAGGTAATGCCAATGGGTGAAAAATTGTACGCGTGTTGGAAGGGATTCAGGATGGATTACATCTATCACTGATCGTGCTGGCAAGTTGGAGTTTTGTTCATGTCATCTGATGAAATACAGTAATATACGAGGTATATCAACTCACCTGGCTGTTTATTATTGAAAGACTCCACACCAACATCAGGGCTACCGCTAACAAGGTATTGACTTTGAATAACGAGAATACAAACGAGGACTTCCAGTTTGCATATTCTAATATAATCAGCGGTGCACTGTGGGATTTGTATTTTAACACTCAGTCATGTGACTTTAAGAACTTTGAAAGCACGCATGAGCGCATTTGGCAATCAGAATCTTACCTTCCACCTGTGAGCAAGGCCAATTGGGGCCGAAACGTTAGGTGACTGGAAGTAAGCTGTGCTGCAAGACGCTGAATAAAAAGCCTTTTTGCCAGTATTGGGCCTCTGGTTTTTCGTGGTTTGAGTGGATGGGCTGCTCCGTGCCCATTGTTCAGAGGTCGCCCTGAAGGGTTGGGGGCTCCGGAACTGGAGAACGCTGTGTCTGTGTCTATATATATATATATATATATATATATATATATATATATAAATTCTTATATATATTTTACAAACATTATAGTGCATTAAGTAGTTTGTAATTTTGTAATTATTGTTTTTTATAACTATTGTTTTGACATTAAATAATATTATATTTTTCAATATTATTTAACAGATAACTAGAACCAAAAAATACAGTTTTATAAAGAATAATTTAGAACGTCATTTCTTTACACATAATTATATTTTTGCAATATTTTACACTTAATCACCTGCAGCCACAGCCGTGAGGGGACCGGCTTCTTTCCTCACCATTCCTCCCTTTGTTCCACTCCAGCCGTGAGGGGAACGGCTTACGCTCTCTTCTTGCCATCGGGCCAAGCCGTGAGGGGAACGGCTTTTGGGACTACATTTCCCAGTGGGCGCTGAGTGACGCTTGTGGATCGTGTCATCGCGGCGCCAGGAGGCGATTCAAAGAGCGAGCAGGCCTCCCTCGGTGCGGGACGCGCTTACTCACCTGCAGCCACAGCCGTGAGGGGAACGGCTTCTTTCCTCACCATTCCTCCCTGTGCTTCACTCCAGCCGTGAGGGGAACGGCTTATGCTCTCTTCTTGCCATCGAGCCAAGCCGTGAGGGGAACTGCTTTTGGGACTACGTTTCCCAGCAGGCGCTGGGTGACGCTTGTGGATAGCGTCATCGCGGCGCCATAAGGCGATTCAAAGAGCGAGCAGGCCTCCCGCGGCGCAGGACATGCTCACTCACCTGCAGCCACACCCGTGAGGGGAACAGCTTCTTTTCTGACCATTCCTCCCTTTGCTGCACTCCAGTCATGAGGAAAACGGCTTACGCTCTCTTCTTGCCATCGGGCCAAGTCGTGAGGGGAACGGCTTTTGGGACTACATTTCCCAGCGGGCGCTGGGTGACGCTTGTGGATCGCGTCATCGCGGCACCAGGAGGCATTTCAAAGAGCGAGCAGGAATCCCGCGGCACGGGACACGCTTACTCACCTGTAGCCACAGCCGTGAGGGGAACAGCTTCTTTCCTCACCATTCCTCCCTTTGCTCCACTCCAGCCGAGAGGGGAACGGCTTACGCTCTCTTCTTGCCACCGGGCCAAGCAGTGAGGGGAACGGCTTTTGGAACTACATTTCCCAGCGGGCGCTGGGTGACGCTTGTGGATCGCGTCATCACGGCGCCAGGAAACGATTCAAGAGCGAGCAGGCCTACCGCGGTGCGGGACATGCGCGGGCGTGCCCGGGCGAAGCACGGTCCAAGGGTGGGCCCGTCCCGCGCCGATCAGAGGCCAAAGGAGGCTGGGGCTGGGCCACCCCTCTAAATCCTTGAAGGAGAGCTGACCTGATCCCAGGCGAGGAAGCCAGCAAGTCCTTATCTAGGTTAGTGACTCAAGACCCCTTGTATTTACCTGGTATTTGAATTGAGCCTTAGCAAACATGGGAAGGCGAGCAGGGGTGGGAAAGTCTATTGTTGCCCCTGTACAGCCGGCCTCCTACATACAGCAGACTTCAATAGATTGTATGCTTCAGAGAGCCATTGCTGTAGTTGCAAACGAGATCGAACTAACAGAAAGGCGTCTTTCACTTACTCCTAATCTTGCTGTACCCTTAAGCCCTCTCAAACTAACACAATTGCCCTTCTCCATGGACAAGGAACTTGCTTCAAGTGACGCAGGACTTTCTATGGAAAGTAGGATGGATGCTACACATCCTGGGGTGGCTTCACTCGATGTAGGACTTCCCATAGAAATCAGGATGGACACCATACACCCTGGGGGGGCCCGTTCAAAAAAAGGGAAAGCCAGAGTTGTTATTCCAAAAGGGACCAACAAAAAAAACTCCAGCCCCTGTGACCTTCCCTATGACAAGTATGAATGGCCATAGCCCATCACTGAATGAAGGTCTAGAACAGCCAACATGGGTAATGGACATGGTCGTGGATTTGCAGGTTCAAGTTAGGACCATAGTGAGAGACGAACTGAAAAACCTATGGGATCGGATGGACAATTTGGCAAAATTGGTAGAACATTGGGTCGACAGGACCGAGCTGATTTTGAAAGAAAAGACTCCATTGAACACATTGTCATACCCAGGACCCGCCCCCCTTATCCCAGAAGCTAACATTGCCCCTCTCAATAAACCAACACAACCTAACCTGGAGAAGGAGGGCAGGCAACACCGCACCCCTAAGGAGGTGAAGACCAGCAATGTTATGCAGGCCAAGGAACCTAGGCAGGGATCACAGAAGGGCAAGACCATTGTTGGAGGGGTTATAGGGTCCCCAGAAAATACCATGACAGGCACAAGGGGCAGATCCACAAATATTCAAGAGGAGAGACTCCAACAGGCAGGGAGCGTCTTACCATGTATTAGTTTACCTCCAGCTTCAATCCCCTATGTTGTTATCTTAACAGGAGTCCCAGAACTAAAGAATTGTACCAGGGAAACCCACCTGGAGCTAAAGAACAAATGCATCCACTGGTTAACCAATAACAAACAGTTCTCTACAAGAGATACAAATGAAATTATCATGACCCGCAGAGTGGGATGGGTAGGCTGGAGACCTAAAGATATTTCTGGTGACTGCGTTATTATTAAATACAGGAATAGGGGGATTGTTAACTATCTCCTAGACCACCACTTAGCCAGATATGGGAGTTCTGTTAATCTACTGCCCCTCGGCTATTTCTATCCCCCGCACCTGTACCATCAACAGATCAGTGGAGCTTATTATCCGATCTGGGGAAAAATCCAGAACATTCAGCCCTTAACTGCCCCGCAGGCCAAACCCACCCTTCCTTATTTTAACATCCCAGTGAACAACCGGTTTAGTCCCCTTGAGGCAGTTGACTGACTAACAGGAGTGGTAGCCCCCCCCCCTAGAAAAAGCCCAACTCAGTAAGAGCACAACTAAGATAGATGGCATTGCCCTGAGGTGCGACCCTCTAACATCTCATAAGGCCTCAGAGCAACCCCTTGAGGTAGGGAATAGTAATCCACCTAAAGTTAGATTGAATCAGGATGTCGATGGCACAGTGAACAAAGTTAAACCCATTGCAGCCATGCACCTATATAAAACAGCAACAAGCGATGGTAAACCATCCCTTGTAAGTAGAAACTCACCTAACCTAAATTCAAAACTCAAATTCACTCCACCAAGAAGAATTTGTCTTAGATTGCACTTTTCTTGACCCCCCCCCCCCTCAATGGTGGCCATAGGGCATCCCCCAAGCATAAAAATTCTCTCCTGGAACATAGCAAGATTAGCATCCAAACTGGATAACCCCGAATGGGGATTATTCATTAAACAACATGAAATCTGCATGTTCCAGGAAACCTGGTCTAGAGATGATCTGAGTAGGCCAGGGTTCGCCGTTTTTAATATCTCGGCGACCCATGCAGGGAAAGGTAGACCCTCTGATGGATTAGCGACTTGGGTCGGTGCCCATTTAGGCTGTGAGGCCAAACATATAGAGAGGTCTTCACGGGACATCCTTTGTGTACTCTTAACTAACCAGTCAAACCAAAGAATTTTGCTCATAAATCTTTATTCACGCCTGACCCCTCAGGGCCTGGAGTCTTCCACCCTGGAACAAATTAACACCATCCTTCCAACCTTCCCACCACATTGGGGTATAATTATTGGGGGTGATTTTAATAGTCAATTTGAGCCGCTGGATGGACGGTCAGGGGGACAAATTGAAGAAGAGGACCAATACTGGCTAATTCCTGATTCTAACATCCCGTCAGTAAGGGCTTGGACCCCATTAGCTCTACAGATCCAAGCTCTAACACTGAACTATTCTTTAAGAGCATGCAATGGACGCACTAGATCAGATAGCCCGGGAAATTACACCTACAACAGATCTGGCCATACTTCAATTATCGATTATGTAATGATAGACCTGCAGTCCTGGCACAAGTTGTTAGATTTTAAAATCACGCCGCGTCATGATGGCGATCATAACGCTCTTTATTTTAGAAATGGTCTCCCCATGCACTATCACGACCCATGATGTCCCCCAGATACCAGCGCAAAGCCTGATACAGACCAATGGTGGGAGAAGAGTTTGGGCCGAAATCTCCCAATCACATGACACAATGGCTAAACTCTACCAGCAAGTAGTCCCCTATGGTATAACCATTTCCAGTTCACTAGACAACCTTGGATCATCAAATTCCCTCGCTAAGATACTACAAAATCATTATGAGTTGGTTGGCATCCTGGCCAGTTTATTCTACCAAAATAAAAAGCATAGAGATCCCAAAATGCATAAACACAATTGGTATAATGCCAACTGCCGCGCCCTCAAAACCCAATTAGTAACTGCCATCAAATGCATCGATATAGATAGAATCAAGAAAGCTAGATCTGCATATAAAAGTACCACAACTAAAGCTAACCAACAATGGGAAATTCAAAAGTGGGAAGACCTCAGAATCGCACTAAACACCCACGATCTGAGGTCCTTCTGGAACACCGTAACTAATGATTCTAAGGCTGGCAAATTAGCCACAGAACCAAACATTGAGGAATCTGTTTGGAGGGCTCACTTTGAAACCTTTTATAGAAGGGACGAGTGAGTGGAAGTTAGTAATGTCAGGGCCCTGGATAATCCAGACCCAACTCAGGAACCTACCCCCCTATTTTCGGTAAAAGAAACCATTGATGCACTAGGAAAGATCCTTCCTGCAAAAGCAGCTGGATTGGATAGAATTCCTGGTGATCTCTACCGAACAGAACCCACCATATGGTCACCTTACTTGGCTATGCTGTTTAATGCCCTACTACAAGGCATGGCAATTCCTAATACCTGGTTGGGAGCCGAAATAATACCAATCTTTAAAAAGGGATCCCCCCTCTTGCCTGCCAATTACCGCCCGATCAGTCTAATTGACGTAGGGCAGAAAATCTTTGCTCGAGTCCTTCTGGGGCGTTTACAAACTTGGATGGATGAGTATAATACCCTGACTCACCTCCAAGCCGGATTTCGGGCTAGGATATCTACGATATATCAACTATTTAGGTTACAGTTGATACCCTGGAAAACTGTTACCACTGAGGGAGGCAGTCTTTACCTTATCGTTGTAGATTTAAAATCTGCCTTTTATTTGGTCCCGAGGGAAAAATTATGGGCAATCTTAAGAGACATGGGAGTTCCAGAGTAACTGTGCCATCAGATAGAACGTCTCCATGAGGGCAATTATGCTCGCATTAGATTCGGAAAGAATGGAGAACTTACAGCTCCCTTGCCCGTGGAAAGAGGGGTTCGACAGGGTTGTGTCCTGGCACCCACCCTCTTTTCCCTCTACATCAATGGGTTAATAGACTTCCTGAGTGGCGGGGAAAACATCGCCGCCCCCAGGTTGGCCCAGAGAAAGATCCCGGCCTTGATGTTTGCAGATGATACGCTCCTCCTTGCAAAATCGCCGACGGGAATTCAGAGGACTCTTAACAACTTTAGCGACTGCTGCAAACTTCGGGGCCTGGAAATAATCTGCAAAAAATGAAGTATATGGCCTTCAATGTGGGTAGATCTACTCGTCCTAATCCTTGCTTGGATGGTAGACCCCTTGAACGAGTAAACATCTTTGATTATTTGGGCCTCACTTTGACTGGGAAAATGGACTAGGGTGCCCGAGTAAACAAAGTAGACCTGAAACTTACACAAACAACGTGGGACATCCTAAAATTATACAGGAACTGCTCCAAAAAAACACTTAGCCAAGTATTAGAAATCTATAAGGTGCAGGCTAGGTCCGCTGCTCTTAATGGAGCAGAACTTTGGGGCCACTGTGAAGTGAGCCCCCTAACTCGAATAGAGAACACTTTCATAAGACAACTATTAAGCCTCCCCAACAGTACCCCACTAATACCCCTTCATTTAGATCTTGGGGTCAGGCCAATAGTAGAAGAGGTGGCCCTCAGGCACCTCCTTTACTGGCGCCGTCTTTGGAGCACCCCGAAGCTAGCTGCCTATAGGGACGAATTAATTGACGTCATGGGTATGCGTGGCTCAGGGAGGATACCTTGGCTGACCAACATCAGGAACATCTGTGAGGGCTTGGGGCGGGCGACCTTTGGAACAACGCAGAGGCTACATCTTTAAAGACAGAAAGAAAGACCCTGATGGAGAGTTATAGAGAGGTCAAGCTTAATGAGCTCGAACGAAGACCCACGACTGGTCGTTTGACAGTGGAATTCTTAGCAGTAAAAGGCAGGTATAAATTTGAATTGGTTTTGGATGATATACAACCTCTCCTCGCCAAAAAACGTTATGTCCAGTTCAGGCATGGAGTCCTCCTGTTATGTACTTTCTCCCGAAAATGGGAGGGGACTCCAAATAGGGGCTGCCCGGCATGTGACCACCCCGATAAATCTGATCTACATGTATTATTCTTTTGTAGGGGGTATTCAAAGGCTAGAAAACGTTGGTTAATTCAAATTTGCAGAAATCTGGGGACACGTCGCTATTCTGAAGCGTACAGGATTTTTAAAACAAATACGCACGTGCCTTTTGTTTACTCCATTTCACGCTTTCTTTTCAGTATGTGGTGTACTCGCAGGGCCACCCTTAAACTACTGACTCAGTAATTTGATAAACCAGGACCTGTATAAACAAGCTATATAATATATATCTCTGTATTTACCCAGGGACAATTGGTGGGGTTTTAACATCGAACGCGCTGATTTAACCATCTTTTAAACTTTACTTTTTAATCTTTCATATATATAATGAAATCAATGTACTTTTATTGGCTCTTTTTACTGTGCTTTTATGGCTTTTGTGTGCCAAAATAAAGTTTTTATGATGATGATTTTTTCATTATTTTGAAACAGTTGTGTACATTTCTTTACAACAAATTAACCAAACTAATTTGAATATATACTAAAAAATATTATGTATTATAAAATTAATTACTATGTATTGTACAATTTTTTCAAACATTTGTACAACATTTTTAACAGTTTTTGCAATCAAATACATGTTCAACACATACATTTTTAGAATAACATTGTGTTAAATTGACTTCAATGGTGCAATTTATTTTATATATTTTAATTCGGTGATCATTTTTTATATTTGTGTCAGTTGATTTTTTCATCTACACCTATTATTGTTTGGGCGCTTCTGGAGAGAAAAGCGTGCATTTGGGAGCTGCGTCTAAGTGGTTAAGGTATGTTTATTTTAAATTATTTTTTAGGAAATTTAGGGAAGGTAGTTAGGTATTGAATATGGTTTGCATTGTCATGTTGTGGATCTTAATATGTGGTGTAGTGCATTGGTAGTTATATGTGTAGTACCGTGAAAATGTTGTAGGTTTAGTGATATGTAGTAGATTAGTATGTGTAGAGTTATTGTATTTGTTCTTAAGTGTAATATATAGGGCCTGATTACTATCTCGTCGGAAAGTCTTCGACCTTAGGTTGGAGGCTTTCCGACTGAGACTCCTGGTTTCACTTCCGACCAGCTGATTACAATACAGCCGGTCAGAAGTGAAACCAGCCGGATATTCCGTCTGGCTTCCGTCGTGCTCAAGGAGCCCGTCGACCAGTCGAAACGGCACTTAATCCATATGGATGACGTCTTAGCAGGGCCCCCTTCACTCAGCGGTCTTCGATTGGTGGCTGAGAGGATACCTAGGATGCCCCCCTGTTGATTTCCTGCACCGTGTGGAAGGCACCCTGAGGTGCCTGCCATACAGTGCAGAGATGAACACCACCTCCCGAATGGTTTATGGCTGTAGCACATGCTCCCATAGGGAAATATGAGAATACGACCACACCGCACCATGTGCGGTCGCATGGTAATTAGGCAGTAGGGACTGCCATTTGGAGTTTGGTCGGTCCCGTTTATGCGATGGTGTTTGACATTGTAATAAAGCCTCTAGTGTTATTAATATGTGTATGTGCGAGAGCGATTTGTGTTGTTTTTTTATTTTTAACAGGTGGAATTGTTCCTGATTTGGAGTTCCACGGATGATGTGGTTACCATATTTTATTTTTCAGGAAATGTGTATCAGTTTATTATAAACTAATGAATATTTTACATTTGCGTGCTTTTCAGCTTTCCTGAAGCATTTATTTAAAAAATATATATTTTTAATGTTTTTTAGGTTTAGACGCTATGGAGGATTATATCTGTGGATTTAATTTTTGGACAGTTGTAGTTCCCAATTGTTATTTTCTTTGTAAAATAAATAGTAAAAATAACAGCGGGGAGAGTGGGCACCCCTGCCTTGTGCTACAAAGGATAGCAAAAAAGGGGGATGACCCACAGGTTACTCAGGTAATGGGTTCACTATAGAGTCACGGTTTTGTAGCAAATTACGCATCCCCTAGGCCCATGAGCTCCATCATCTGGAACAGGTATGGCTACTTCACATGGTCAAACGCCTTCTTATCCTCATCCTCATCGTGCCGCATATACAACAGTAGATGAGAGTGCGTCCTCAGATGATTTGCTGAAGTGTGAACTTGCACAAACCCAATCAGTGGTGGGATAAATTAGTATTGGAATATAGACCTTGAGTTTAGTGGCCAAAACCTTCGCCATGATCTTCATATCTGCTTTTATGAGGGATATTGGTTCTAAGTTTGCTCATTGAAGTGGTTCTCTGCCAGGTTTGATAAAATAAGGAAATAATCCCCCTACTGAATTCCGCAAGAGGAGCTGTGACGGTGGATATATTCCTTAACAGTTTGCCCAAAAAAAGGCATTATGATGTGTTTAGTGATTTTGTAGAATTCAAATGGAAAACTATTGTCTCCCGGGGCCTTCTCAGTTGTCATCTTGCCAATGGCCTGTGCAATTTCTTAGTTGCTAAGGTAAACACCTTGTGACTGTGTCTGATCTTTTGACACGGTCGGTAGGGTAAGGCCGGCTAGAAGCACCTGTCCCATGGCAGAATGTTAAAGCCTGGTTAAAGAGTCGCGGGCCTTCTAAAAATTGGCATATTCATTCAATATATTGTGCAGGCCAGTAAGGGGTACATCACATGCAAATCCGATTGTCTGTATCATTGCGTGTGACTGCGACGGACGCAACTGCGCAGCAAATCACCATCCAGCCTTTTTCCCCCCTCTCTTAATGATGCTGCCGCAAGCAAAAAACCATTGTCTCTGCTTCTACAGTGTAATGAGGGTTTATATTGATCTTGGTGCTGAGCAATTCTATATGAACATCGGGTTTTTGCAAAGAGTTAGGCAAAGGGTGCTGTCCGTCACCTGCTTGCATTGTGCCTCACAACAGCGCTTGAAGGCTGCTGAGTCGCTCATCAAATCTCCTCTCAGGGAGGCCTTTCTGGCTGCCCAGAGTCCCTGTGCAGAGGAAATGGATACAGCATTCTCATACCACATAGCATCTCAGTTAATGGCACAACCGATGGTTGTCATCAGGGCCTTTGTGCCATGTTGAGTATGTAAACTAATACGCCTGGTGGGGTTGCAGGAGACGGAGGTCAAGGTAGAGTGACACACAGTTGTGGTCAGATGCATGCTTCAGTACAATCGAGGCAGGCAGTAGATCACATTTTTCAGACAAAATATGTTACATAAAATACCGCCATATGAAATATTGTCACACAGAAATATTGTGTGCAAGAATATTGATTTTAAGGTAAGCAATATAGTTGTTAGTAATATCAAAATCAATATAGTTTACTGAAATATCATTCCTAAGAATATTGTATTTAAATTATTTTAGTATGTTTACTTTTTTATATGTTATATGTTTGTTCGATTTCGATAATGTTTCTTAATATTGTTTTTAAAATGTTAGTATTTTTGGAATTCAATTATTTTTTGTTTTATTTTTAAGTACCCTAGCAGATTGTGTGATTCATAGGATTATTGGGTGGGAAATAAATACATTATAATTAATCAATAAATAATGTATATTTAATCATTTTTATAAAATTCAAAATAATTAATTGTATAATTAAATAAATAAAAGCATTTAAGTTTATGGAGCAGCTTGTTTGTTTTGCAGGGGTATAGTGAATATAATTAAATATTAGTTTTAAGTTAATATAAATTCTTTAACTGAGAAATATTTATGTCAACTGTATAATACCATTTTTTTAATTACGTTTCAGGTGCAGGTTTTGTGTTTTGTCGTGGTATATGGTGTGGAGCAAATTATTTGTAAATAATAAATAATTAAGTGTTGCATAGTAATATTAATTTGACAATTAATTTAGTATATTGTGTAATACAATATTTTATTTGTGGTGTATGTTATTTTTGTTTGTATATACGGGGTGAAGGAATTTAATTTTAATAATTAAATATAGTGTTAATTTATAATAACTGATGAAATGATAAATAATTATGCAGAATATGTACTTGAGATAATGTTTATTTTATATTAGGTGTGAGCTGTGGCATTTGTAGTAATAAAGAAAGTGAAGGTAATGCAATATAATACATTTTGCATAGTTAACAATTATAATTGTTTAACTGACATTTGTGAAAATAATGCAAACAATATTTTCTTTATTTATATATTAGGTTAGGGCTGTTTTTTTATTGTATCTTTAAAGGGTGGGGAGGTTAACAATTACAAATATTGTGTTAATAGTAAATTTGTATTATTAATTTGATATTTATTTTTTAAATAACATATGTACATAAAATCATTTGAATACTTTATTTTACATGTGTGGTGTGTACTTTGTGAAGATATAGGGTATTAATTTATTTAAGTAATAATACATTTAATAATAGTTATTTAATTTTTTATAAATATATTATTTGTTATTGTACATACTACCTCCATCGTTGAGAGAATGGTACTGACCGACAGGTAGTCAGTGGTCCTGTCAGCCAAATTAGGCTCCGACCAATCATGACTATATATATTGAGGCTTGTGCTGCGGCCCAGAAAAGACCACAGCACAAGCCCCAAGCCGCAGTACAAGCCCCAATGCTAAGAGGCATGCTTTTAAACATCCCTGCTCCCCGTGGCAGGCACCAATGCGGTCCCTGCCACACAATGCATAGATGTTCCCGGGGCACCACAGCTGCCCCCTGGGCCCATTGTGGAGGGCCGTGGGGATGGAGCCCCTGCTAGGGTATCCGTTTTTTTTACCGTACGAATCGTACAAGTGCCGTACAAACTGGCAAGTACGATTCGTATGTGAAAAAATCCATACGAATCGCATTGGGAAAATTTCCCCACACGTCCTCGGGTCAGAAATAGTGTCCGACACGTCCCCGGACAGTTTTACCTACGAATCGGGAAACTGAAGTCCGAGCGCGCAAGTACGATCCGTCCCGTCCGTCCGAATGCACAACCGTATGGAAAAAACACCGTACGGTGCAAACTCCCATAGCAACTATGGAGATGTCCAAATATGTGCCCGCATACGTGCCGAACACCCCCCCAGCACACTCCCCCACGTACGCGCTGTACCCCAGCACCCCCCCATGTCCGTGCCGTACCCCCACCCCACCCAGTAGGTACGGAGCGTACCCCCACCCTGTGTAGGTACGGAGCGTACAACCACCCCACCCCGTAGGTACAGAGCGAACCCCCCCCTAGGTATGGAGCATACCACCACCCCCGTAGGTACAGAGCGTACCCCCCCTATGTACGGTGCGGAACCCCAGCGTGTAGCGCTGGGGGTCCACAGCGTACCGACGGGGGGTGGTGGTACGCTTCATACATACGGGTGAGGGTGGGGGTACGCACCGTACCTACGGGGTGGGGTGGGGGTACGGCACGGACATGGGGGGTGCTGTGGTGCGGCGCGTACATATGGGGGGCTGGGGGTATGTGCTGGGGGGCGGTGCTTACATACGTGGGCTGGCGGTACGCACCGTCCATACGGGGGTGGAGGCCCACACCGTACCCCCAGCACCCGGTATGTACGCTCCGTACCCCCAGCCCCCCCATGTACGCATCGTACCCTGGTTTCACGTATGTACGGCATGTACCCCCAGGCCCCCACACCCTGCCCGTGCCTGTGCGCACCCTACCCGAGGCCCCGACACCAGCACCCTCACCCAGCCCTGTGCATGTACGAGTCATACCAAGCCATAGCAAATGTGAGCACTGTACAACAACATAGCCGATGTACGCTTCGCACAGACGCGACAAACACACGTACTAAACCAGGACACTGCAAAACACCACAAGGAGAGTCAATCCGAATCGCACAACACCACAAAACACGTCCAACAAGCCCAAAGACACCCAATACACTGACCTGCAACAGCCAAACAGGTAAACAGAGGCCCAAAACACAACCACCCCTTATAACACACCCACCCAAAGTTCAAACACAGCCACACCCACAAATGGACCAATAAAAAGGGCCCACACACACAAACCATGAGCCTTTGCAACAGACCCACTGCTGCCAGACCCCACAGACAACCCACAACACCAGACCTAAACCTTTACTACACCTTACACCTTCACACAACCACCTTCACAAACACCCCCTCATCACATTCACACACACCTTCACAACCACACCCACACACCCACAACCATCCACACCCACACCCCACACCATGCCCACAGACAGGAATCCAAAGTTCACAGCAGCGGAGCTGGAGATCCTTGTCAATGAAATCATCAGAGTCGAGCCACAGCTCTTTGGAACATTGGTCAGACAGACCAGCGTATCCGAAAAATCAGCCATGTGGCAGAGGATCATCGAGAGGGTGAATGCTGTTGCGCCCATCCGAAGGACCAGGCATGAAAGCCAAGCCAGGTGGTACGATCTGCGGAGGACGGTCCACCGCAAAATGACCGACGAACACAACCAGGCCAACATCACTGGAGGTGGGCCGCCCCGCAGACTGGTACACTACCATCCCTGGGAGGAGAAGGTGATGCGCACGCTGCCACCGGTGGGAGTACACGGACTAGAAGGACCCGCCGTGCCTGGTGAGTACACAAACAAATCAGCACACATGGGGGGGAACCGCATCCACAATCCAACTCCCGATAATGCACTCAACTACCCCAAAGCCATCACCGGACGCAACCACATTCCAACAACACGCACATGCCACTATCGGCTCCATGCCCCATGCACCAAGCAAGGCCATGCCAAGTTACAGGCCACACAAAACACCAACACAAGACAGGATGTCCATGATGCCGGGAGGGGGGGCCTCCAAAGTCACATTGTGCAACTCAGAAGCAGACACCCATGCCCTCAGCCCATATGGCCTAGGGCAGAGCTATACAAACAGTGTGTCCCGACACTGTACCGTGTCACCTGCAAATGGCGGCCGCGTCGCAGGATGACATGGGTATGAAGGCCCAATTTGCACATAACAGCAGCTAATGAAGAGGCAACACTGTGACGGAGGGAGTGGGAGAGGGAGGGAGACAGAGGGCGACAGAGGGTGACAGACAGACGGAGGGAGAGGGAGACAGAGGGCGACAGAGGATGACAGACAGACAGAGGGAGAGGGAGAGGGAAGGAGACAGAGGGCGACAGAGGGTGACAGACAGACGGAGGGGGAGGGAGAGGGAGAGGGAGGGCGACAGAGGGAGACAGAGGGCGACAGAGGGTGACAGACAGACGGAGGGAGAGGGAGAGAGAGGGAGACAGAGGGCGACAGAGGGTGACAGACAGACGGAGGGAGAGGGAGACAGAGGGCGACAGAGGATGACAGACAGACAGAGGGAGAGGGAGAGGGAAGGAGACAGAGGGCGACAGAGGGTGACAGACAGACGGAGGGGGAGGGAGAGGGAGAGGGAGGGCGACAGAGGGAGACAGAGGGCGACAGAGGGTGACAGACAGACGGAGGGAGAGGGAGAGAGAGGGAGACAGAGGGCGACAGAGGGTGACAGACAGACGGAGGGAGAGGGAGGGCGACAGAGGGAGACAGAGGGTGACAGACAGACGGAGGGAGAGGGAGAGAGAGGGCGACAGAGGGTGACAGACAGATGGAGGGAGAGGGAGAGGGAGGGAGACAGAGGGCGACAGAGGGTGACAGACAGACAGAGGGAGAGGGAGGGAGACAGAGGGCGACAGAGGGTAACAGACAGACGGAGGGAGAGGGAGAGGGAGGGTGACAGAGGGAGACAGAGGGCGACAGAGGGTGACAGACAGACGGAGGGAGAGGGAGAGAGAGGGCGACAGAGGGTGACTGACAGACGGAGGGAGAGGGAGAGGGAGGGAGACAGAGGGCGACAGAGGGTGACAGACACACGGAGGGAGAGGGAGAGAGAGGGCCACAGAGGGAGACAGAGGGTGACAGACAGATGGAGGGAGAGGGAGAGGGAGGGAGACAGAGAGAGACAGAGGGCGACAGAGGGTGACAGACAGAGGGAGGGAGGAGAGTCACTGTCATGCCAGCAGGCACCATGAGGGGATAGACACATCACCTGGTAGACCCAATGACAAATCACACCACACCCAATAGCATGCCCGGTCACACACACCCCCCTTACAGAAGCACACACCCCCGGGGCAGCCAACGTGTTGGAAGGGCGATCCCAGGGGGGTTACAGAACACGTTCCTGACCACCCTGTGACCCGCCTCTCCCAAAACCAGGCCGAGCACCGGCGGTGAGGCCCCTTCAGGAAGGGAGGTCTCGTACTTGGCCTCGCACGTGCTGAACTTGCACTACGTGGCAAAGAGACACCACACAGTAGGTTTCAGTAGACGCAGATCTTTATCTAAGGTTCGTTGGACCTTTATGATCCGCAAGGTAGTCTTTGGTCGGTACAATAAGCTTGGTAATTCTTGCACAGGGTGGTTGGGGTAGCGGGACAGTTCTTGGTTCAGAGTCACTGCCTAGTATCCTTCGCACAGCTCTCAATCCTCGAGCCGGGGGACACGGTGCAGTCTCAGCACCAGCCGAACCACTGTGCTCTCGAGCCGCGACCAGGTCCTCAGGGCTCTCGTAGTTCCAGGTCTTCTCTCCCCCAGTCCCCTCAGCACCCTCTGTTATACGCCTTCTTCCCTTTGAAGTCCAGCATCCTCACAGAGAGGGGTCTTGGCATCGGGGGGCGGTGTGTTGGGATTTCCTGTCGCTCGGCTCTTTGATCCTTTGAAGTAGGGCCGGGAGGGACTCCAGACACCCAGCATGCGGGGAGCCAGCTCCCTGGGGGCCCGGAGGGCGATCGAAACCCTCCATTGAGAGGAGGTCAGAGGTGCGACAGAGATTACTCCTCCCTGTCCTGCTTGGGGGGGTTCCCTCTCTCTTGGCCGGGCATGGCACGTCTAAGGTCTAGGTTTTGCTGGGGCCCTGGGTCGGCAATCGGAACATCGGGACATGGTGGCCGGGGGTCTATAACCAGGGACCAGGGGGGGGTGGCATGAGTCGGGTTGGAGGGACTAATGGTCAGGGGGGTCCACGCCACGAGGCCGGTCCCACACAATGCAAATTTGCACTCCCACAATGGATATGTGACACAACAAGACCGATCCATAGCCAACTAAGCATCCCAACACTTATCAGACAGGCCAAATACCCAGGAGTACATATCAATCTGACCCCTGCAACATACCCATCCACAAGTGCACTGTGAGAGGAAGGCTAGACATATATTCAACTACCAAGAGCAACTGTGCCAACTTGAATATGTATGAAACATGGATGACACATGTAACACCATTAACATTGTCTCTTTCTCACACACAGGGCAACGTCGTTGATCTCCCCCCAACACTGGGGGGGAAGACACACAGGACCCGGCTCGGCGTGACGATGATCCCACCGGCAGCGACGACTCTCACCACACCGTGGATGACCCCGACCAACCTGGCCCCTCTGGTGCCCAAGCACCTGCAGCACCTGCGTCAGGTACAACTGTGCCAACCACCACCCCCATTCCTGCCACATCCCAGGATAAACACAGGAGCCCTGCTCGCACACAATGCAGCCAGTCTGACCAGGAGGGACGAGGGCTCCCAGGCACCCAGGAGGAGGCAGGCGACCCCGCAAATGCCATCCCTCAGGGGTCCCGGAGACCCGACGTGCCCACAAGGGCAGGCCAGGCACAAGTGGGCAGGGGTGGTGGGAGTGGAGGAAGGCGGAGGCGCGAGCCTGACCAGCCAGTTCAGTACCCGGTTATGTCACACGTCCACAACATCCTGGACACATACCGGCGTGACTCCAGAGGCATCGACCAGGTCGTGTCAACACTCTCCGAGATGCATGGGACCCTCGATGAGGTAAAGAACCTGCAGGTCGAGCATCATGCCAGTCATCTACAACACCAAGGATGGATGGAGGCAAGACTGGCTGAGCTCCTGGCGGTGCACAGGGACGTGAGCCAATCACTCCGTCAGATCGCCCAAAGCCTGGCAAACCCTCCCTGTGCTACCAGGCGTAGACCAGCACCAGACACAGGGAGGGAGGAGGAGGTGGATTCATCTGACGGAGCGTCCCCAGCATCGTCAAGGCCTGCATCTGAGGGTCCCCAGAGGAAGGTGGGTCGTCCACGCAAAAGACTGTGAGAGTCAGCGGACTATTGCCATCTCCCAGGTCACCTGGCCTGGCACCTGGCCCCCTGGCGCAACAGCAGCACCTCATCCTATGACATTCTCTGCCACATGGACTTGCTGGTCAGTGTCTGACCAATGTTGACAAAGACTGTGGCTTGGACTCTGATGACTTCCAATGGCAAGGATACCATCTCCCCCTGTGAACTTTGGATTCTATACCCCCGGTACAGCACCTAATTGCATACCCCCCAACACGTACCCCACCACCAAAAAAAACATTACAAATCACGAGATGATGCCGTCATTTAGCATTATTCCACTACATGTGTGTGTTGGCAAGTCAAACCATGCCTGAGTTTCCAAGTAACTCCAACCATGCATACCCTGGGGTCTGAGTCAGGCACAGGACACACATGGGTCACAATGTATCATCCAATAAAGACATGGAGCACCATACTCACCCGTGATGGGCACAACCAGCTGAGGGGGTGCCTGCACAACTGTGCGGACAGACCTATTTCGAAGAGCAACAGTCATGCGCAGATGTCAGGGATCATGTGGAGTGTCCTGGGGTGGGAGTCCCAGGTATGTGTAGCCAGGTGGGAGAACAATGTCCTGCAAGCAGGAGTCAGGTGGATGTGGAGAATGGTGGCCAGGCCAAGGTTGGATGCATGGAGATGGCACAATGGGGTCTTGGATGACAGTGCCACATGGTTGTGTTGGGGGCGTGGTCGTGGGCTGCATCCTGAGTGTGGACGTGGATTGTGAAGGTCATCCTGCAGATGACAGTGATCCATTGCCGCCATCCCTGTTGGACGGTGATGTGGCTGGGTTGCCGGATGTTGAAGCAGAGCTGTGCAGATGCACCCGGGATGTGGACAAGTGTCATGGTAGTTGTCAGGTACTTCTCCCTAGAGTGCAGGGTAGGATTGGACATGGATGTCGAAGTTGACCTGGGGGATGGTCTGTCTTGCCTTGAAGTGGGTCGAACAGTGGACCTTGTGCATAATGCAGAGTGTGCTGAGGCCTGAGGTACAGATGCTGGTGATCAGCATAGCACATGTGGGCAAGCTTTCCATGATGCACACCAGCTCGTGTGCATGGACACTGTGTGCCTGTGCAGGGCCCTTGCGTGTGGGACACAAGCAGTTGACCCAGCAGTAAGGGGACAATCCGCAGATGAACACCTCAGTCGTGTACAAGTCCAGCATCAGGTGGCCAACGTGCAGCCATCTGCCAATGGATACCATGCATTATTCAATATGGGAACTGGCAAGGACTGCGTCTTTGGGGAGGGTGAGGAGCACCTGGCTGGCAATGGGACACCAGAGGATGATGAGATGCAGTGCGCATGTCATGGTGTAGAGGGGTATCCTGGACACATTGTAGACTGACACGCTGAGACATGATACCTGTGCCATGTGTCCCACAACGACACCATACTACACGCAGAGGCCTGGAGTACCACTCCCATGGCCTTGTTGGGGTACAGAGCCTGTGGGGAGTAGGAGGGACATGACCTGGTTGGTGTGACAGGGCCTGGAAGGTGTGCCAGCGCTGTGTAGGCAGTTGGAGTTGCACACTCATTATGCAAAGGTGTTGTGTGGGCGATGAGTGCATGCCTGAGTGCATGCAACAGATGTATTGGATGGACATTGCTTTGTGGGTGGCCTCAACATCATGGTATAGTGTGATGTGGCACATGCAAGGACATGAGGCACGTGCAATGTGCACGTGGCATGTGCAGACAGTCCAGCCTTTGCCACCGCAACTGTGTCACACACAAGCAGATTACACCAAAATAAATGGGTGGAGGGAGGAAGGGGGTTGCGTCTTAGAGGTGTGTGTGGGAGGGATAATCTATAAACTCTGTGTTCCCTTGCTGCAGGGCCTGCAGCAGCAGGCGCCATGTCCTGGAAACCATGCCACAAGTTGCACACTAACGCAAGCATGTCAGAATGGACCACTGCAAAAGGAGTATGAGAAGGGAGGAGTGTTTGGTCCAACATGGCACACACACAGACAATGGATGCACATGCAGCAAAGTGGCCGTTGTGGGGACTGAGATGGCAAAAAACCTACACAGCCATGTACATCGTGCACAATACATATCATAATCCCTGACAAACAGCTTGCATCTTGCTTCTCTACACATAGACTCATATGCACAATCTGTGACAACTATGCCAGACATGCCGCATGCACAGTGGCAAGAGACCTGCATTGACAGAGATGAGGCACCTTGGAGGCTGAGGGACACCTTTATTAGTCATGTTTGCCAGAAGGCAAATGCATCAATATTAACAGATGCACAGGTCATGTGGATGAACATGTGGAACCTACACTGGCACCCCCCTTTGCACCACAGATGCAGGAAACCCATAGAACTGGCACACAAGTGACAGGTTTGAGGCAAACACCCCGTGCTGCTCACGGAGAGGCTGCAATTCACCATTGAACCACCAATGGGGATGTCCCACACTATGTCAACCCGGTGCATCCCGTATGTTTCCGAGGGCAGTGTTACACACATTGATGCCTTCATCACAATCCAAAATCACATTACAGATGACTGTCACCAAGTGTGACTATCAATTCAGGAGAATCCAGCTCCATGTCATGTGACCCATGGTGATTCTACATGTATGCTAAGTAACCAAACATGAACAAGAGCAGTGCACACACATTGCAAACACATAGCACACCCAAAAACCTGTGGTGCATCCCTTACCCTAAGGTGATTTTTCGACATGTCCGTGCATGTTACGCTGATTCAGCACACCATGCTGTATTCATGAGGAATAGCAGGAGCACAACAATGCCACCAGCAGACAGCATGCGCAAATACCTGGGGATGAGAGACACACAAGAAGTGAGCCAAAAGAAGCATATCCGCATGCATGGGCATGTACTCGACACGTATAAGGTAGTCAACAGGCTAGGTGAAAATAGTTTCTCAGGTAAGACATACTGTTATTACACCATCACTCGAGTGACACATCCAAACACACCTCTGACTCACTTGCCATACATGCAGATGGACCCACACATTGCAACACATGCCACACAAGGCTCAATGCGTGCACACTCAGACACTGCAACTCACCACTAAGCAAAGAAGTTGCGTATGAGCCGACTCCGGATGTCCTCTTCCTCCTCCACCTCAACATCACTTGCCTCGTCACCAAGCCCCTCATCCTCCACGGGTGGATGTTCCTGCTCATCCGGATCCAGGATGAGTGGCACAGCTTTCTTCACTGCCATGTTGTGCAGCATGCAGCACACAAGGAAGATTTTGCAGACCTTCACCGGTGCATATGGGAGTGCGCCACCGGTCTTGTCGAGGCACCGGAATCGGCTCTTCAAGAGGCCAAAGGTCCTCTCTATCACTCGCCTGGTCTGCCCATGGGCTTTGTTGTACCGGTGATCGGCAGCGGTTCTGGGGTTGCGGAGAGGTGTGATCAGCCATGGCATGTTGGGATAGCCAGAGTCCCCTACATGGAAACATCATGGACAGAAGTGGGTCAGGAGAAGCAGTAAGACAGAAAGATGACGCCAAATACAGGAGTAACAGAGTATACCCACCAACAAGACATGCTCGTTCGTTGCGCAGCTGCAGCATCATTTCAGGCACCCTGCTACGCCTCATGATGTAGGCATCGTGTGATGATCCTGGAAAATGAGCACAGACATGGGAAATCACCATGTTGGCAGGACACACCACAAGGGCATTAATGGAGTGGTAATGTTTCCTGTTCCTATAGGCTACCTCCTGTGCCTGTGGTGGTACCAAATCCACATGTGTCTCATCAATAGACCCAATGACATGGGGCATCCCTCCCAGGGCATAGAAGTCACCCTTGACACCTGTCAACTGCTCAGGAGTTGGGAAATGTATAAACTCATCCAGGTGAAGCAACATGGCCTCTAGAAAATCATGAAGGACACGGCTGAACATGGTCTGGGACATGCCACCCACATGAGCAATGGTATGTTGGAACGTACCGGTGGCAAAGAAATGTAGGGCTGCCATCACCTTCATCTTGGGTGTCAGTGCAGTAGGATACCTGTGTAGCGGTTGGAGGTGTGGTGCCAGCCTTGCTGTCAAGTTCAGAATCAACTGTTGGCTGAAGCGGTAGCGGCGTATACAGTCACGTTCCGTCAGCGCAGCCAAGTCTGGGATTGGTCAGGGGAGAGCCGGAGCCCTGCAGTAATTTTGAAGGGACAACGAATAGTGAGTACAGTACAACAACACTGTCAATGTACTGTGCACATGTTGAACAGCCAATACACATATGCTACATGCAGAGTCAGATCTGTGCAATATATCCTGGACACGTATGCTAGGCAGGTGACACTCCTACCAAGAGCCATCTAGAAACGTGGATTCACAGGCTCAACATGACATGGCATGAGACTAGCTGTGGGCCAGTGTAAGTGAACAGGCAGACGCATTACAGGAGTGACAGACATCCACATGTGTGCAGGAGAAGGATGTTTATCATACAGACAGGTTGCGGAACACTAGAGGCACAGGTCACATGTCCCTGAAAACAGGACAGACCACACACCTTGCCATGAAGGGCTACATGTCAAAACTGATCACACATACATTGATACTACGCAGATATGTCCTTGTCTCGCAAGTCCATGTTCGATGCATACATACACATGTTATGTCTGATTCCACATGTGTCCTGGTGTGCATAATAGTGTGCCATGCCCATCCACACACATGCACATGTTGGATGCAGCAACTGCAGATGCATTAGACGGTACACCAACAGCAAGCTTATGGGAACACATGACACACACATGAGATACTCACATCGTGCTAAGCTGGTAGTCACATGTCAGGTGTCATTATCCGTGCACCTGGCATCAGGGGACAGTTGCGGGTGTTGGCGACTGTGCCATGCCAGTGACGCAGTGGTCAACAAGTCTGTACTACATGCACACATGTCAAAGGTGTGAAGGGGATGTGTGGCACATAGTGCAGCTTGACACATGACCTGTGTACACAGCTCATCACACATCTACTGGGTTCAAACATGAGGAGATTTGTGCCACATCACAGCCTGACACACCTAGGCCCGAAACATGTAGGACTGCCCTGACAATGACTTGATGTCCAGCCTCGGCCAAGTATGACAGCTCAATTCCTTACTGTGTGCCGCCTGTCACCAGTGTAAGGTGTGAAACGCACCGTACACACGCTCTGAGGGCGTGTGTAGGCTCCTTATCACTATGGTGCTGTGGCCGTAGGTGTACGCCATGGTGATACGGTCCGTACACGCATGTGTAGGGTCCGTACCACTATGGTTGTGCAGCCCTATGCGTACGCCATGGTGATACGGTCCGTACACGCATGTGTAGGGTCCATACCACTATGGTTGTGCAGCCCTAGGCATACGCCATGGTGATACGGTATGTACACGCGTGTGTAGGGTCCGTACCACTATGGTTGTGCATCCCTATGTGCACGCCATGGTGATACGGTCCGTACACGCGTGTGTACGGTCCGTACCACTATGGTTGTGCAGCCCTATGCGTACGCCATGGTGATACGGTCCGTACACGCGTGTGTAGGGTCCAGACCACTATGGTTGTGCAGCCATAGGCGTACGCCATGGTGATACGGACCCTACACACGCGTGTACGGACCGTATCACTGGAGTAGTGGTGCCCTAGGGGCGTGGAACGCCCCGTACCTGTGTGTGTATAGTGAAATTACATAGGGGACACATGAGGGACAATTATAAGGGCCTAAATGCATGCTGGTTGTCATGGAGACCCAGTTTCAAATTACCATTTTTTCAACAGGTGGCCAGCAGAAGTCGGTTGGAGACAATATACAAAGTTTCAAAGTGGTTGTTGACTTGACATCATGCTCATTTTTTTAAACATGCAAAGGCACCAACTGGGGTAGGTTTAAAGGGAGGAAACGTAGGATGCAAATGAGATTGACCAATCACTCTGTACTCCTGTAAATGAAACAGGCCAGCAAGGCAAATATAAGGCAGCCAGGCCCCATTAGAGAGCACTTGCCTGCACAACCTTTCATTCCACAACACTGCTGCTGCTCGTGATTCCTCTGGCACCATGTCCAGGTCTGTGGAGAGGGCCCAGCCATTCACACAGGAGGAGAACCAGGCCCTGCTGGACGTGATCCTCCCACAGTACCCTTGCCTTTATGGGAGACCAGGGTAGCAGGTGAGTGCTGACTCCATTAGCTCTGACTGTGCCCCTGTTTTGTGACGGTCACTTCTGGCATTGTGTCCAGGTGTGACAGACATGCAATGTTCTTTAGAGTGGGTCCTGCAGGAGGAATGCCTCATGTCTCCCATGCAGAGCATGCTGTAGTGCATGTCTGCACTCTTCACTTGCATAGTGCTCACTGTGACAAGCACTGCATGGTGCATGCCACATTCAGCCTGGCTACTCCTCTTGGGAATGTTGTTTCTACAGTCCTGATGTGATTCTGTGTTCCCCCCAGGGAGACAGGTGACTGTACCCACAGATGTGTGTGAGTTGAGTGTACCTGTGGCGAGAGTGTCCAAATGATGTGTCCGTCCCCTGGACATTGGTGTGTGTGTAAGTCCCCTGTCATGTGGGTGAGCGTCTATGTGGAGTGTTGCACCCCAGCTGCATGAGGGATGCATATACCCTACCCATCTGATGTGAGCAGAGAGCAGTGCTGTATGTCTGACGTGCTGAGCCTGCCCCACACCTGTGACACCCCCCGGTCTAGTGCCACATGTGCAGAGTGATATTTGTACCCGCATTTGCCAATGGCAGGTGATTGTCCTGTGCCTGTGTGTGTCTGTGTACCCTGCTGAGGTTGTGCCAGTGGCCTGGGGCATGTGACTGCTTAGAGGTGCTGTACATAATCATGGTGTAGCTTGTGATGCACAGTGTGAGCCGGGATCAGTGATTGTGTTGCACCCCTCATTCCACCTGTGTACTTTCAATGCCACGTCGTGCATTTGGCCTTCCCCAGAGGATAATGTCCCTATGATAAGGGTGCAATGATTTTGCTGCATACTATGCCGTGTTCAAACCAGCAGAATTGTTCACATGTGTGTCTCTGTGACATCTAGCAGGTGTATTGATGTTGTCTCACTTTGTCATCCTCACAGGTAGGCGTCGATGCCAAGGGGGAGATCTGGAGGAGAGCCGTCAGTGAGGTCGGTGGAGGATCGGAGGCGGCGCCTGCCCCAGGTGAGGAAACGCTGGCAGGATATCCGGTGCTGGACCAGGAGGATCACCCGGGTATTGCTGGGGGACTCACCTGAGAGCCACAAGAACCGTGGGAGCCGGTGCCTGACCCACCAGATGAAGCGTGTGCTGGCGGTGGTCTTCCCTGACTTGGATAGGCGCCTAGCGGAGAAGCAGCAGCAGGAAGGGGGTAGGTACATGTGTGTTTGTTGGGTGTCACCAGCTTTTGGAAGTGCGCAGTTGCATGGATACACTGCCAGGGTTCATATGTGCAGTACATATCCTGTTCCCCAAAGTAAACCGGTGCTGTTCTTCCTCCCTTCCCCTCCTTGACACGTGTTCCCTGGTCTGTGTGTAGTCACTCTTGCACAAGGTCATCTAGGCTGCCAGTTAATCCAAGTGCCCAATGCTTGCAGCATCATGTGTGGGGGTGGTGTGTAACATGTGCTGGGACCTTGCCTGTGCCCTGGCCAGTTCGGTCAATGTGGGGTCCATGTTAGTTGGCACTGATGCTGAGTCCCAACATAGGAGTGTGTCTGAAAAGTGTACTGCCTTACAGCATGCATGAACAATGTTCTGGCCTCAGACATGATGTGCATGAGTGGGAGATATGCATAGTGCAGGGACGTTTGCTTCTGTTGCAGTCATATCCATCCGGGACCATGGAGGAGTGTGGCCACTATAGTCCCCTGGGGCACCTTTTCCTAGGTATCATGTGTGTCATCCAACAATGTGGACATTCACTGTGTCTTCAGCATAGGTTGGGCTCTGTGGCATTGTACCCTGGCCTAATGTGTATCCATGTAAAGTGTGCTACATGTGTCCACTGTACAGGGTGACCCAATTTGGCCTGTGCATACTCACAGTGGCTGGTGCCAGTGTGTTTTGGTACAACTATCTGATGATGGTTGTTTGTGAATTTTATTAGTGGACAGGCGCACAAGGGTTAGTTCATGTACATTAAGGATTTATTGAAGGGCATTTTAGTAATCCCTGAGTAAGAGGTGTAAGTACTTCCTCTGTGTCACTCACATTGTCTCAGGTAGGGGGGGATTTGTGCGGGTAAGGCCTACATGTCCAAACCGTATGTGTCCTTGCCAGGTCTGGCCTGTGTGTGATGATTGTCTGTACATACACTCAACATGCAGTGACCCAGTCATGTTGGGCAGGGTTTAATGTATTTGCTAAGCAGCATGTACCAAAAGTTACAAGACATGGTTCCTGCTCATCCCTTTTTTGGCTACGGTGTGTGGTCCAGATGCTGTACTCGACTGTCCCCAGAGACTTGCTCCTCTGTCTAATTTGATATCAAGTCATTTGCTGTTGTGTCATGCTCTCCATTGTTTCTCAGTGGCATGGTGGGTCAACCAACTGTGTGGTGCAGGGCCTACATATGTGCGTAGTATTGTAGATGTTACTCATGTTGCTTTTCATGCTATGCACTGTGACCTATGTAATTTTGAATCATGTGTCATATGTATACAGGTGTCTGATTATTTCCTGTCTCTTCACCTTGCCCACAGCATCGTCGGGGTAAACCGAGGGAGACACTTGCATGGAAATTGAGGAGGGATCCAGCAGCGGTGCCACCAGTGCTGGTGAGTCTGTCTCAGCAAGTGGCACGGAGGCGGAGGGGAGTGAGGCGGAGGACCTGTCCAGTCCCACCACCGACTATGACGCTGACGGGTCCGAGGCTGAGCTTCCTGAGAGGGCGGACGCTGCTTCCAGAGCTGAGAGCAGCACTGCATCTGTCGCCGCCCCCTCCATTCCGATCCCCAGCCTCCCACCTGCTCGGGTCCCTTCCGTTCGGGCTAGGCGCCAACATGTCTCCTTCGTGCCAGGCACCGCACCCCCTGCCCCTGTCTCCCCTGCTGCCGTTAATGCCGAGTCTGTGGACATTCAGCGTCAGTTGCAGGTTGGTCAGGCATCGATGCTTACTGTCCTCCATGAGCACACCAGACTGCTGACACAGATGTTGTCGTACATCGAGGGCATGTCAGCAGCGATGTCTGATCAACGGTTGTTGCTGAAGTCCATAGACTCCTCACTGACTGCAGCAGTGGATCTCCAGCAGCGCTCCGTCCCCCCCTACCCCTGCACCATCCACACTTCCTACTCCCATGCCTGTCCCAGGCACACCCAGACGTCCCCATGCACGCACCCCACCAGACACAGGCAGCACACCACCAGGGAAGGCAAAACGCACTCCTACAGTCATGCACACACAGGGGGAAGTAGGCACACACACTGGGTCTGGGGGCAAACTGCAGCCACGCAGCCAGAGTGGGAGTCCACATTCCTCAGTACCCACTTCCTCCAAAACAACTCCCCTTAGCTCCCCTGCCCAACAGTCGGACAAGGAGTCCTTCCTGGCCAGTCTGTCGCTCAGCCCCAGTGTAACACCACCCCGCAAGCGGTCGAGAGAGTCCCCGGGCAGGGGAGTTGATTCCCCCCCCTGTCCACACCCTCCCCAGTAGCGCTGCAACCCATCCCTCTGACCCCCCCTCCTTGGGGCCTGTGGTTCATTCGGGTGCAGGGGAGACGCTGGGCGACCTGGCAGTAGTGTGTAGCGCCGTGCTGGAATACACCTTTGGCGCTGCCCCACCCCCTGTGGTGGAGTCATCCCTCCCTGCACCCACAACACCTACCCTTGCCCCTCCAGTCCCTGCGGTGCCTGGTCCTTCCCCCCCCACATGATGCCCCCCCTTCTGTGGATGAAATGGACATGTGAACTGTGCAGGCAAGCTAGGGGACACACGTCCCGATGTGTATCCCCCCCCAGGACTTTGCTGATGGCCTTGCCCATGGGCCTTGTGAATATAGTGGACATTTATAACAATTTATTTTGACTGCTGAATAAAGCATTTTGTTTTTCTTTTGCACACTTATGCTTTCCTGGACTTGCTGTTGGTGGTGCTTGTGAGAAAGTGCCCTCTTTCTTGCATGGTATGCCCCCACTTTTTGCTAAATTTCTGAATGTACTTTGACTGAGTGTACCCTGGACTCCTGCCAATCAGGTGCCCAGGGCCTATGTTCCTTCCTTAAAACACACAAACTCCAAATTGGCAAACCCTGGCCACATGTCAGCCCCTAGTAAATGGTACCCTAGGTACCCAGGGCCTTGTGACCAGGGAAGACCCCTAAGGGCTGCAGCACTCATTGTGCCACCCTTAGGGGCCCTGTACCCTTACACACACACACTGCCTTTGCAGGCTGAGTGTCTGGGTGCAGGAAAAAATGAAGAGTCGACATGGCACACATCTCTGTGTGCCATGCCCAACACCCACACTGCCAAGGCATATGTCAGTCACCCCTCTGGCTGGGTGCCTTATGCCCATGGTGTGGGCACAGGAGCAGGAGCCCTGTGCCCCTACAGTACCCAGGTCCATTCCCGGGCACTGTAAGTGCAGTGCTGCCATTTAAGAGTACATGGTGCTGAGAGCTCGTCAAACACGAGCTCCACAACACCATAATGGCAACACTAAAGACTGGGAAGTTTGGTATCAAACTTCTCAGCACATTAAACCCACACTGATGCCAGTGTGAGATTTAATGTACCAAGCACCCCAGAGGGCATCTTAGAGATGCCCTCCTACAGCTAACCTACAATCCACGTCTGCTCTGAGGCTGCCCAGGATGCCACACAGCAGACACGTTGCTGGACCCCTGGGTGGGAGAGCCCCTGCTCTCCCGGGCCTGCAACAATGCACATCCTGGGGAAGGTGATAGATCTCCTCCCCCAGGATGAGCAAAGGGAAGCTTCAAAGGCCTACCACCTCTAGGAGTTTCCCCAGGCCACTGCAACCCCCCACTCTGGCGGGAAGCTTGGCCGGAAACCCCATACAAGGACAGGGGATGTGCCAGCCTGCCCACCCCACCCCTCAGGTGGGGGAGGCGAGGTGAAGCACATCTCCGGGCTCTCGCCATCTTGAAGATGGGAGGCCCTACCCTATCAGGATTAGGCTACTGCCCCCTCCCACAGGAAAGGGGCAGGATAGGGGGTGTGCCCACCCCAGGACAAGGACCCATTGGTCCCTGGCCTTCACCTACCTGTAACGCCCCTAAATCTAGTATTTAGGGGCACCCTGAAACTTCCTTTCCCCAGATTCCAGATTCCGAAACTACAAGAAGAGCGAGAAGAAAAGAAGACCTGCCCTGCAGCTGCGAAGGAGAGGGAGACACCAACTGCTTTGGCCCCAGCCCTACCGGCCTGTCGACCTCGGACTTGCTCCTGCTCCAAACCCGGCATCTCTTGTGGCCAGCAACCTCAGAAACCCCGGACGACCTGGCTACCTTTGAACTCTGATCCCCTGGGACTCCCATGAGTAGAGGCTCTACTCAGAACCGACCTTTCACCCCTGGCAGCAGCCCGGAACCGCGATCCCAGCCCACTCTGCACCCGCCAAGCCTGGCCGGTGCCGGAGTGAACTAAACCCACGAGGATGACCCCATGGCGACTGTGACCCCGAGTCCGGCACCCAAGGACCCCCCTCGACTACCCTGAAGAAGCTTGCAGCCTCGGAACAGAGTGCCACCCCAACCGCGATCAACAAGAGGGTAAGATTTCCGACGTCAAAAGGCACCTCTGCACCCGGCACCCCACGGCCCTCTGTGCCCAATCCCGGGGTACCTACCAACTTACCCCTCGAAGTGGTGGTGGCACCTGAAGAGTCCTCGTCCCCGAGCCTGCAGTCTTTTTCCAAACCGGAGATTTCCCATAGAAACCAATTGAGCGCCCAACGGCTCAAAGGCACCCTGCACCCAGCCGCCCGAGTTGTCCTGGCAGTGAAAACTCTACTCTAACCTACTTCCCCACTTGCCCTGAGTAAGTGACCAGGAGCCCAGCTCCCACAGCCGCGTGGCTTGCCCGACAGCAGCCACCAACCCAGGCCCCCCTATCCCTCATAGGATAACATTGGGCCTAACTCTCTCTGCACCCGGCCGTCCTGAAACCGCTGAGGGTGAACTGACTGTACCTACCTGACACTGGGGGACCCCTGAGTCTATGCCCAGAACTTCAACTCTGCCAGTCGAGTACTTACCCTTAAACCGCTAACTTCATTTTCCTCATAGGGTAACATTGACTGGCTTTTTCTTGGAAATTCTTCTAAGTGTGAACTTTTCAAAACTCAAAATATTCACCAAAAATCAGCCGAGTACCAAAAACAAATTTACTCACCTGCTCTTAGGTGAACTCCCAGTGCTGGATCTTGGTGCCCAGCACTGACTCTGAAAAGTACCCACAACTATACTTACCTTTAACTCCATTTTCTTCCATAGGAAACCATTGACTGCTTTTCTGTGAAATTTCTTCCAAGTGTTGGTTCTAAAATAAAACAAGCATATATTTTTTATATACAAACCATTGGCCTAGAGTTCAGTTATTGAGTGTGTGAAACTATTTGCTGACTGAGTGTGTACAACAAATGCTTTACACGTCCTCTGATACTGCCTTACTGCTCGACCAGGCTACCACTTTGGAGAGTAAGGTTATATCTAACTTTAACCTCTGTTAAACCCTTGGGGTCTGTGGACTCTGTACACCCTGTACCTATTAAGGAACAGTATATACAGAGCCACTTTCTCACAGTGCTGCTCCATGATTTGGGGGTGGTGATAATGTGTTAGGTGTCTGGGAAATGTTGTAGTGTGCTGCTCATGGGGTGTACCCAGGTATCTGTGTGCCATCACAAGGGCTCTGCAAATAATCTTTGATCATGTGTGCTCTTACTGTATGGTGATATTGTCCCAAGGTGTGTTCCTTCCTCTGTGGACCCTGACATCCTCCCTGCAGGCTGTTTCCCAATTGTTGTGCTGAGCTGTGTCTACATATCCTGGATGTGTGACAGATCCCTTCAACTTTGGCCATGCCTGCTCAGCAATGTCTCCACCTGCATCATTTGTGGCATCCTTGGTGGTCACTGTACTAGTGTATGGAGTATATTGACATGACTTTATGTGGACATGTTCCCTTTTACGCCCTATGCATGTGTGTACTCTCAGCCTCGCACACATGTGTTACGTCACGTGTTCTGCAGGGTCTTCAGTCACCTGACTGACAATTGTGGGCATTGTATCTGTGGGTACTCCACCCTTTTCCTTCCATGGGAGGCAACAACTTGTTTGCTGCCCCAGCACCTGTACATTCCTATCAGTCCTGGAATGTGCGTGACAGTGTGTGTTCCCTTTGGGTCTCTTAGTTTAGTAGGGTGGCACATGAGTATACAGTCTTGTAGCATGCTCTCATTGTGTGTATTGTGCTGCCAGCACCAGGGGTGGGTATGCATGTGCCATATGTATGGGCACTGCTGGGAGTGTTAGGCACCCACCCCTCATGTCTGGGCACTGCTGGGGGGACCCTGCACCCACCCCTCATGTCTGGGCACTGCTGGGAGGACTCTGCACCCACCCCTCCTATGTCTGGGCACTGCTGGGAGGACTCTGCACCCACCCCTCATATGTCTGGGCACTGCTGGGAGTGTTAGCCACCCACCCCTCCTATGTCTGGGCACTGCTGGGAGGACTCTGCACCCACCCCTCATATGTCTGGGCACTGCTGGGAGTGTTAGGCACCCACCCCTCATGTCTGGGCACTGCTGGGAGGACTCTGCACCCACCCCTCATATGTCTGGGCACTGCTGGGAGTGTTAGGCACCCACCCCTCATGTCTGGGCACTGCTGGGGGGACTCTGCACCCACCCCTCATGGCTGGGCACTGCTGGTGGGACTCTGCACCCACCCCTCCTATGTCTGGGCACTGCTGGGAGGACTCTGCACCCACCCCTCATATGTCTGGGCACTGCTGGGAGTGTTAGGCACCCACCTCTCATGTCTGGGCACTGCTGGGGGGACTCTGCACCCATCCCTCATGTCTGGGCAATGCTGGGAAGACTCTGCACCCACCCCTCCTATGTCTGGGCACTGCTGGGGGGACTCTGCACCCACCCCTCCTATGTCTGTGCACTGCTGGGGGGACTCTGCACCCACCCCTCCTATGTCTGGGCACTGCTGGGAGGACTCTGCACCCACCCCTCCTATGTCTGGGCACTGCTGGGGGGACTCTGCACCCACCCCTCCTATGTCTGGGCACTGCTGGGGGGACTCTGCACCCACCCCTCATGTCTGGGCACTGCTGGGAGGACTCTGCACCCACCCCTCCTATGTCTGGGCACTGCTGGGAGTGTTAGGCACCCACCCCTCATGTCTGGGCACTGCTGGGGGGACTCTGCACCCACCCCTCATGTCTGGGCACTGCTGGGAGGACTCTGCGCCCACCCCTCCTGTGTCTGGGCACTGCTGGGAGTGATAGGCACCCACCCCTATGTGTATGTCCACTGGCGTGGTACGACCCGTACCCACGTCCTACGGCCTGGGTACGGCCCATACCACCATTGCAGTGGTGATGTAGGGGTACGCTTGGTACGGGCCGTACCCACGTCCCAAAGGCATGGGTACGGTATGTACCCCTACGGCACCCCAACAATGGTGGTACGGGCCGTACCCATGCCTGTGGGACGTGAGTACGGGCCGTACCACCATTGTGGCGGTGACGTAGGGGTACATGTGGTACGGGCTGTACCCACGTCCTTGAGGCATGGGTACGGGTCATACCCCCATTGTTGGGGTGCCGTAGGGGTACGTACCGTACCCATGCCTTTGGGACGTGGGTACGGCTCGTACTAAGCGTACCCCTGTATCACCACTGCAATGGTGGTACGGGCCGTACCCATGCCTGTGGGACGTGGGTACAGGCAGTACCGCCATTGTGGCGGTGACGTAGGGGTATGCATGGTACAGTCCATACCCATGCTCTGGGGTCGTGGGTACGGGCCGTACCACCATTGTTGGGGTGCCATAGGGGTATGCACCGTACCCACGCCTTAAGGGTGTGGGTACGGGTCGTACCACGCCGACCCCTACGTCACCCCAAGAATGGCGGTACGGCCCGTACCCATGCCTTTGAGACGTGGGTACAGGCCGTACCACCATTGTTGGGGTGACGTAGGGGTGGGCGTGGTACGACCCGTACCCACTCTCTTAAGGCGTGGGTATGGTGCGTACCACAATTGTTGTGTTGCCGGTTCGCGTCCATGTTGACTTCCGTTGTGGCGGACGCATGCCTTGGTGGAGACGCCCCCACCCCCGAAGTGACCAGGCCCTGAGGGTCAGGTATGTACAGGGCATGTTTGCTTTGGGACTTGGGTGGGGGTTATGTTTCCTGGCCCTGCCCCCCACTTTGACCCTGGGTGTTGTTCTGACCTTCTGCGGCGTCTGCGTCGGTTCCTGTACACCAGGTGGACTGCAATGAGGGCCGGGATGACACGTAGGTTGGGGTCCATGGCTGTCCGTCGCGTATAGGTGCTCCTTGTGCGCGTCGTCCTGATTTCCCGGCAGTTTTTGGGTCCCGTAAAATATTGTCCGTGCGGAGTGACGTCGGCACGAATCGTACTTGCTGGTTCGTGAAACGCTGCCTGTCTCCGTCCGGACGTCACGTCCGCGTTGTCCCGGATCAGAATCGTGGGTATTTTTAGTTCGGTCGGTGCTTTTTACGATTCGTACGCAAATGGTGTTTGCGTACGAATCGTACTTGCATCTTTGTAAGGTATTTCTACCGGGTACGAGTCAGACAGAGAACACGCTCCATCCGACGGTTCGTACCCGGTTTCTCCAGGATCGGAATCGACCCCTTTATTGTCTCATTTACAATGTTTAAAGCTATAGTTTTTTTATGAATAATTAGAATTATAATATTTGTAAATATTATTTTTATTATGTAATACATGTTCAATAATGTGTAATTTTTTTATTACTAATTGAAATGGTTTATTTTCTAAATGTTTTTAGTTATTGTATATATATAATATATATATAATTATATAATTATATATATATATATATAGTTTAAAAGATTTAAGCAAACTATGACATTATAATAGTAATTAAAATTAGTTTCATAATATTTTCAATGAGATATTTGTAAACTAATAAATATATTAATATATGTGTGTTTGACTTTCTGAAAATAGTTATTTGATAGCTTTTTTTTAAAAGCATTACATAATTTTTATTATTACAGTAGAGTTGTAATTGACTTATTTAATGCTTACTATTGAGATTTGTATATATAAAAAAATATTTGATTCCATGCTATTAGTGACAACAATAATTTTTTCATCAATAATTATGAAATCTTCACTACAAGTATAGCTTCACTACAAGTATAGCATGACGATATTTTAGATATAGCTATTTGTCATGATATTTTTGGATGGGGATATTTTGGTGGTCGATATTTTTTCAGTAAACACTAGATTCCCAAGCAGTCTGACAGAGAGTAGAAAGTAGTTGATAGGGGTACATGTGCCATGAATGCATGAGCTGAGAGTGAAATCCCTACCACTCTGGTGTGTCGAGCACCAGGGGTCTGTCATGGAATTAACAGGTATAATGTCAGATAGCAGGAATCTGTTCCGGGGTTGCTGAACTACACGTTTCCCAGAGTCGTCAAGGGTCAAGATTCCTACCTCCTAGAACCCCCACCCACGAGCACCCTAGCCATTGCAAAAGAAAGCCAGAGTTTGGTAAATATGGCAAGGAAGTCCGCCTCATCACTTACTAAAGCATATAGGTAGTCTCTGTTCAAGACCATATTGCGTCTCCGGATTTTACCTAAGACATTTCTACCCATTCAGTCTATCCATGTCCACAATGTGTGGAGCACAAGGGATCTATAAAATAGGATGGCCGCTCCAATCTTCCTCTGTGCCATGGGGGAGGTCGGGTGGGGGGGACTCGGTATCTTACTGGCATGTATCACGAAACCATTCCAATCCCGCCTAAGGGCTCGATTCCAATCTTGTTCGGAAAGCCCTCCGGATGACTCTGACCCAGAGAGCTTTCCGAACGACTCACGCTCCGTGAGTCGAGAGACGATTCTGATGTATCCGTATAGTGACGGACTCGGTTTGGTCTGACTCCCAGCCACTGGCTGCCTCTTCCAAGACAAAAGAGTAAAGGTCCATAAATCGGCTTGGGAGCCTAGCATTGAAATTAACACTTATGAAAAAGTAGAACCCATGTATACTTTGATATCAGAGAGCTCATGAAGCAGGTTGTCTATAGCCAAATATGACAAAGACGGTAGTGCCTTCACCATGTCTTCTGCTCCGAATCGGTGGGCAGTGTCACCCTAGAGACAGCATCACAGAATGGGAGTTGGTGCATGTACTTCGAATTGAGCTTGGAATGCACGACAGTCAAGTCGTCCATGTCAAGGTAAGAAGTAGCTGGTAAGAAGTAGGTGGATCAAAGGTTCTGAACAAGAACCTCCACTTGCCAACCCCTGGAAGTAGGGAGAGGGGTGCACCGCTGACGTGTAACACCAGGACTGGGCTCCAAGGGTGCTGTGGCAGCAGGGTGCAGAAAGTACTGAACCTGCGCATAGTGCAAGGAAAGAGGGAAGTGGGCCAACCTCGTCTCAAGAGAAGGGTGGTTGATGCTTGGCTTCGCCTTGATTCTAGCAAGGCTTGGGGTTGTAATACATAAGCTGTTCATCCCCTTTTGAGGAGCATACATGGTGGCTGCTTGAAATGCTTGTGGTGGCGCTGCTCTTGCCATGCGCAGAAGAGTCCCTGGGGTGACTTTCACTGTGGGGACACACTCAGATCAGGCCTCACTGCCACTCCAATCTTAGGGGCCCATTAGGATGGCAGGCGGATCGCTCACGCCGGGCGGGCGGTAGCCACCGCTGGCCCGGCGGGGGCAATCCACCCTGCATCCTTGCCTGATTGACCCCTTGCCATATTATTATGACTGGGGGGTCCACGGCAGACGGAAAGACAGTCCGCTGCTTTTTCGCCAGTCGACGAGTCAACCGGGTGAAAAAAGGGCATGATATGGTGGCGGTGTCTGCAAGACACCGCCATTCATCTCATGATGTTGGCGGAGATGTGCCTTTCCATGGCGGCGTTGCCGCCATGGAATGGCATGCGGTTTCTGCTTTTAGGGACCCGTTGCGGGCCCCCAGAGTTTTGGCGGGGTGGGGGGTACCCCCTACATTAGCGTGTACAAGGTAGCAGGCACTACACGGTGCCTGTCACCTTGTACATGCCAATGCACAACGTACATCCACAGCATTGTGGCGGGCGGTGCTGTGAGCACCGCCTGCCACAAAGTTGTGGATGGGGGATGCCACCGCCACAGTGGCGGTGGCATCCTAATGGCCACAGTGGGACCGCTACACTTCTGGCGGACGGTCACGTTCACCGTTATGGTGGCGGGCAGACTTTGTGCACCCGTCATCGTAATAGGCCCCTTAGATCGCAAAACAGACCTCGGGTGTCACAGGCTGGGCCATGCCCCTGCCACTCTCAGCAGACCTGGACTCAGCAGGCTGTGGCCTCAATCTTGGCCCAGCAGTCGGGTCACCTAGCGCCTTCCTCTAGGAAGCTGACTCTTTATATAGTATATCATAAGAAGATATACTGTGCAAATAATCCAGGTATTCCCTTATAAGTGGACAGGGGCTTGCACTACCAATTCCAAGGTGCTCTTCTAGGGGCTAGTGTGGTCGATATCCTTATGCTTATCAGAGAGGAGTGTTAGACATCTGCAAATACACGATAGTCAATAAATGATGCACACGTCTCAAGGAGATCCACACTAATGTATAAAAAGAATACCTATCTTTATATATATATTTTTGCCCCAGAATCAATACGACGATAAGTACATTCTGCAAGAGAAATATTTTTGTTTAAAAAGTCAACTGCAGTTTTCAGAGACTTCACTGTTGTTGTATGGGAGGAGAAATAAATACGGCATACAAGTTCTGTGCTGTGACTTACAAGAACAAATCTCCTGGAATTTAAGGCGAGTATAGGGCAAGGTCCAAGGCAGCACCAGCAGGTCACCTTCAGCTGCACTAAGGCGCCCAGGTGCAAATGGTACAAAACAGTGTTGGGTGTCCAATGCAAGTTAATGGGGATCGGTCTTCATCAAAAGAGGCTGCAGGTTTGAACTGGGAGGCCAGTAGGGTTGAACTAACAGGGGGCCTCAGGCTTCACGATGCACAGGAATTTGAGGGCACCTTTGGTCCTCTTCTCCACGGGCCATGGGCGAGAGGTGCAGATGTATCCTTGCGCTTCGGGTTTTTGTCACTGGGAATGGTTATAGTAGAGGAGGCTTGCAAACAGAGGCTGCAGGTCGCGTTGACAAGTAAACAGCGGGAAAACCCAAGGTGGGCTTCAGGTTGGTATGCAAACAATATATTTCAAAAAAATATTGTGTAACAGAAACATCGTATTTAAAATATAGTAATATTAAAAGATCACGGTATACAATATTGATGTCAAAAATATCAAAATTAGGTATTGTGTATGGTATTTCTGTTAAAAATATCAATGTTAAAAATATTGTATACAATTAAAGAATATATATTTTAAAATAGTTTGTATTAATATTTTGTATGTATTGCTATGGTACAATAATATGAATATATGTACATTTTTGTGTAAATTAGATTAGCATGTTGTAAATAATTTAAATTATAGAATTATTTGATTTTTGTGTTTATTCATATTTTTATGAGTGGGATGTTGGGGTTATAGGTGAAAAGGCTGGGGAATATTTTTTTAACTAAATAATAATTTCTAATTTTTCAATTACATTTATATAGAATTCGTAGACATATAGGAGTGGGATTTGGGGATTTCAGAGGATAAGGGTGAGAAGTTATTTTTTAATTTGAAAAAATAATTGTATTTATTTTTTACATTTTAATATTTTTAAACTTTTTGAAAATTTGAATTAATTTAGGAGTGGAACGTTGGCATTATAGGATAAAATGGTAGGTAATAATTTAAAACTGTAAAAATAATTTGTGTTATCATTTAATTATTTACAATATTTTGTGATATTTTGAAATTTAGGAATTGATGTTGGGTAACAGTGGAAGGTGATGTAAAGTATTTAAATATATTTCAATTTTTTTAGGATTTTTATAAATGTAATTATTGTAATGATAGGCAGTAATATTAGATATTACATTTGATTTTAATTTTTTTAAACATTTTATTAAAAAGTGTGTGAAAATTAACGGGCTCAATATGATGGTGTTCGGACTTATGTCTGACCGTTATCATATTGGAGACAGGACCGCGCTACTTGCTGTCGTCAGTCCCGCCAATGAAATCGCAATGTTTATGTTTTGTATTGTGGCGGATGCTGCATGCTGCAGCACACTCCACAGTACAAAAAATAAACATGTCATATCCCTGCACTACATGGCAGGCACCATACGGTGCCTGCCACATGGTGCAGGGATATGTAGGTGCCCATAAAAACCTAAAACTGATGGCCAGGGGAGAAGAGGGGCCTTCTACAGGCCCACAATGTCCCTTTCCACCAGCCTTTTCATGGCAGGTAAACCGCCATGAAATAGCTGACGCGGTTGGACAACACAATCCCTACGGCACTGCCTGGCAGGTACCGCCACCATTGTAGGGATCAATGTTCCCTTCGATGGTCCGACAAGCTTCTCTCCGACTGCCACTCATCCTCCCCCTATCCTAATGTGGCAGGCGGAAAACAATATTGCGATGGAGTTGGGACCTCCACCGTTGGGACCTCCACAGAAGGCCCTAAGGTTGTTTTAAGGAGAATTATAATATATTTGTTTAAAATAATCCACTCATCTTGGGGGTCAGAAACTAGTCTATGGTGGCAGGTTTGTAAAAAACAGCCAATCAACACACCAGTGGCTGGTAGCAACTAGCTATCCTGCTCGTTCAACTGGAGCCCGGACTCCGCCAGAGACCACAGGCCTCTGATCTCTTCCTCCCCCATGTGGCCGCCCTACCCCAGAAGTGATGCATATGTCACCACTGTGAACTCTGGTTGGGGAAGGGAGAGGGACCTGCACTTGACCCAATACTGGTCCTTTAGCCACCACTACAATGGTGTGCAGTGCCCTCCGAGATCTGGACGCAATCAGAAAGATTCCCCTAATGCTGGGCCCACTGGAACTTCAGGTCCCACTGCATAGCCCACATGTGCCACCTGGCATGATCCACCAGCACGATGCAGGAGGCCATGAGGCCCAGCAGCCTCAGAGTCATTCAGACCAAAACCCAGGATAGAGGCTGAAAGATCAGAATCATAGCCCGAATATCCCGGACTCGCTGCTCTGTAGGATAGGCCAGAAACTGCGCTGTTTCGAGTACCGCCCTGATAAAAAGGAGCTTCTGAGAGGGAATCAGGTGTGACTTCGGCATGTTGATAGTGAACCCCAGTGAATGCAGGAGGCCCGCCGTAGTCTGGAGGTGAGATACGACAGCCTGGAGCAAACTCGCCTTCGACAGCCAGTCATCGAGATAGGGGAAGACTGGTACTCCTTATCTGCCCAGATGAGCTGCAACCACCACCATCACTTTTGTGACCACCCGAGGGGTGCTGGTAAGGCCAAAGGGGAGCACAGTGAATTGAAAATGCTCATGGCCCATTGTGAACAGTAGATAACGCTGGTGGGCAGGCAGGACGGGGATGTGACAATAGGCGTCCTGCAAGTTCAGCTCTACCATCCGGTCTCCAGGGTCGAGGGCAGACAGGACCTGAGCCAATGTCAACATTTTGAACTTCTCCTTCCGGAGGAAGTGGTTGACGTCCCTGATTTCCAAGATAGGACACAGGCCTTTGTCCTTCTTGGGCACAAGGAAGTAGTGGAAATAACAGCCATGCCCTACTTCTGGCACAGGGACTCGCTGGATGGTTTCCTTGGCCAAGAGAGCCGCAACTTCCTGACAGAGAAGGGCCAAGTGATCCTTCAACATGCGATGGAAAGCAGGTGACATGGTGGGAGGGTTAGTCACAAAGGGGAGGGAGTAGCCCCTTCGGACTGTCTGCAAAACCCACCTGTCCAGCGTGATGTTGTGCCAGTGGGGGAGGTGATGGCGAATCCTGACGCCCACTGGCAATTGGTGGCTCTGAAATGTTGGACTAGGAAGGTTTAGAGGGTGCTGCAGAGGGTAGACTGGCCTTCCTGCAGGCCCCCAGACCCACGACACTGGGTCCCACATCCCCAGCCGCGCACAGGCTGGACAGCTTGTGTAGGCCTGTGGCTCTGGGCGGAACGTGGTGGGGCCCTGCTTCCGTAGCCATGAAAGAGGCTGGTAGCGAGATCCAAGGATCTGGCCGTAGCCCCAGAATCCATAAAGCTCTCGAGCGGGTTGTCCACTCCGTCGCCAAACAAGTGACAGCCATCAAAAGGCATGTCCAAAAGAGTCGATTGGACATCACCAGTAAAAGCCAGTGGACCTCAGCCAGGCATAGCTCCACAGGGCTACCTACAGTGAAATCATCCTGCCTAGCGAGTCGGCGTTGTCCAGCCCACATCGTATGGCGAACTTCGATGCATCTCTACCCTCAGCAACTACACAGGAGAGCACGGCCCAGGCCTCCTCCAGGGACTGTGGCTGCACCTGCGTGACCGTGTCCCCAAAGAGTGGGTGTAATGGCCCAAGAGACATGCGGTGTTCACCGACCACAGTCCTAAGATGGCGGAAGAAAACATCATCTTCCTAAAATGATCCAGCTTCTTGGATTCCCTATCTGGGGGAGCAGTAGGGAACGCACCTTTGGAAGTTGAGGCTTGTACCACCAGGCTCTCAGGGTTAGGATATTGGAAGAGGAAATAGGGTCACCCGGAGCCAGGCGGTGGCGTCGGGCAATCATCCTATCCACAGAAGCCCCTGTGCTGAGCTTGGACCAGGTGTCCAGAAGGATGTCTGCGAGGGCCTCATTGAATGGCAGCAGGGGCTCCGAAAAGGCTGTGCTGTTTGAAAGACATCAGTCAGGAGGTTAGTCCTGAATGCCACCGTATATAGTTCGAGGCCCAAGGCCTCAGCCGCCCTACGCAACCCCACAGCACAGGAGGCTTCCGCTTCCATGGCCACGGTAGGGGGAGAAAGCATGCCAAGGTCTGGGGATGCGTCCAGACCACTGGCCTCACCAAGTTCCTCTCTCCAGTCCGGCTCTTCCAGCTGGTCTGCTAGAGTGTTAATAGATCCCCCCCAAGTCCTCCTCACCCACCCCTGGCTGGCACTCAGGGTGATAAGGAACGTCAGGATAGAACAGAGCAACAAAAGTACTGGTCGGCGTCGGTATCGGCGTTGGTCCACCCTGGTCCGGCTTCTTGTCTAGATGGAGGTGGAGGCCGGGGTCGCCGCTGGCTGGGGACACAACCGGCATCAGAAGGGGCGGAGGTGTCGCAAATGGATTCGCCACTGGAGGAGATGTTGTAAGGTCGACCGGCGCTGATCTGGATCCAGGCCTGGATCCCTGGGGGCCCTCGGGTGTCGGAGCCGAAGCTGCCGGCATTTTAGGCCTAGAACCCCAGCCGAGTCCGCAGGACCCAAAGGCGCGCCAGCAGAGTCGGGCTGCCCAAAGATGGAGTGAAGAGCTTCGTAAAAGCTACGAAGTTGGGCAGGTGTTGCCCCGGCTCCCGGGAACGGAGGGAGGCTCGGAGTCAACCCAACAGGCTCTGCGGGTGGAGCCGGATGACTACCTTTGCAACCCACGTCACATCGGCTGACGGAGGGGGAGAAGGCGAAGAGCGGCGGTGCTTCTTTGCCTTCTTCTTGTGCTTCAACTTACCTGAAGATGAAGACTTTGAAGAGGAGTGACGGTGGTGATGGTGCTGACTCTACGACAGGTTCCTCGGCCTCCCTCTCGACCGGACCTCGAACGGTGCAGAGCTGACTGCCGGGCCACGACAAGCTTTCGGGACCGCTTCCGCAAAGACTTCGGGTTCTTGGCCCGGCAGTCGGAGAACGACTTCGGGTCATGGTCGCGCTCCAAACACCAGAGGCACACGAGATGTGGATCCCTGACCAACAACAACTTGTGATAGGAGTCACAAGGTTTGAAGCCAGTCCATCGATGTGACATCCCTTGCAGCAGTAGTCGAACGACTCGAAAAAAGAACTCGACAAAAAGCCGAAAAAACTCTAGTCAAAAAAGATTAAGGGTACCGGTCTCTTCGGATCTGCGCTGGCTGGCGCTGAAAAAGAAAGAACTGATGTCAGTGCACAGCGGCGGTGTCTAAGTAGATACTGCGACATTATTCCAGCGATCACAACGCCAAAGACGAACGCGGAGTTGACCGACGCCACCTACCAATGTGCAGGGGTACTGCTGAAGAACAATTCTCTGGATTCAGTCTGACGCCAGGCTCCTTCCTGTTTGAATCCCCTTAAAATGATCAATTACAAGTAATGGCCTCATTAGGATGTTGGGTGGAAAGCCTTCTCCCAACAGTCAGATTCCCCTAGCCCGAGTTGGAACCCTTCCGACTAATTACGATGGTCGCGGTCGGATTGTTAACCGCGGCTGTTACGATCGGCTCTCGGAGAATTTGTGTCGGTCGTACCCGCATTGTACAGCTCTACAGACTGCGTCTCCGACCTAGTGATTATGATGTTGGTTTCCAACGGCCTTTCCAAGTCGGCCTGTCCGACATCAAAAGGCTGTGGGAAAATGACTAGCAGGGCCCCCTTCATCCTGAGGCCTCCTATTGGGGGCAGAGGGGGTACCTAAGGGACCCCCCTGTTAAACCATGCACTGTGTCGCAGGCACAATGGGGTGTCAGTGACAGGGTGCAGAGTTTTCTGCACACCCACATTTTCCCCATAGGAGCCTGTGTTGTGAGGCGAAACACAGGCTCCCATAGGAGTCAATGGGAATCCGACGAACAGTTTTCGGTCGCATCCTAATCGGTCGAGTGGAACTGCCGACATTGAGTCGGGCATCCCGATTCCGAGATGGTCCCACCAGACATCGTAATGAGGCCTCGGTGTACTCCGTGAACACACCCTGACCTCTCATCAACTTACCCCCTCCTATTAATATCACACATACTCTGGAATTATCCACTTTCTACACAAGAGATTACAAGACGTAGGCTCGCTCGCTGCATGGTTCTCTAGTAAGTTTCCTGCAATCGTACTATTTTGAAAAATAGGCTCCAACCAACCTATGATGTATTGATTCACTGGGACCTAAAAATAAAGAAATAAAAATTATGGGGCTGATTAGGATGGTGGGTGAGCCTTATCCTTCAACGGTTCCACCCGATAGGCTGTCGGCGTTCCCGACAGGTATTTTTATGCGACCATACTTTGCATTGCATGCGGCACCTGCCACATGGTGCAGGGATATGCAAGAGGGCACCATAGGTGCCCTGAGTGCCCATATTTGAGGGCCAGGGGAGAAAGGGGGGCCCGCTACAGGCCCTTAAAGTCCCTTTCCGCCTGCCTTTTCATGGCAGGGTAACCACCATGAAAAGGCGTGCGGAAAGGAATATTGTAATCCCTATGACGGGGCCCGGTAGGCAGCGCCACCATGGTAGGGAATACAACCCCCTCCACCACAATGGGAGGCTCAAGGAGCCAGTCGGATGCTTGGCGGTCGGTCTTGCCAACAGCCAACCATTCGCCCGCCATTGAAATATGGTGAGTGTATAAGATGCTTCAGATGGCCGTGGAACTGCCACTGACAGCCCTTTATCATAATTGACCCCTAAGATATGGGAAACACATTCTAAAAACAATGTTGTGAGAGGATGGCTTAGTATATGCAGCTCACTTTTGTAAGAGTAGCACCTTGCACTAATCCAGACAACACTTATGATGATTTTAGTTGTCTTAGACAACCTTAGAAAGCTCTCTAAGTGGTAGCTGTGGAGAACAGCCTTCAAGCTTAGTCAAGAAGGAGTGTAAAGCAGCTTATTTTACCAGTACTTAATCTTATGGTATAGGGTAAGTGAAAAAGAATCACACAGTGTAGTTATAAAAATAGGTATTTTTTATAACAAACACTCACTAACACAATTGTACTAGCTCCTACTCGGAGAAAGAAACACAATACTTAGGAAATAAAGCACGCAAGTAGCACAAACATACAGTGGTCTCCAAGGGGAGACAAAACCATATACTAAATTAGTGGAATGAATCCCCCACTCAAGTCAAGGAGGGACCCAGAAGATGTAGAAGTGTTGGGGACCCAAGGAACCATCCAAGGTAAGTACCCAGGATCCCACGGACTCCTTGTGCATCGTGTGAACACGACCGCATGATCAACACAAGTCAATGGGTAAGTCGCAGTTGCAGTTTTAAAGAAAAAGAGCCCTTCCCAGCGTACCCTGAAGAAACCCCATGGAAGATCGAAGATTGGAGAGCCACCCCACCCGTGCATACCCCATGAAACAAGATATCTATACCAGGGAAGCCGGGTGCATAGGTATCAAGTGTCATCGGAAACCTCGGTAGACCACAATGGAGGGCTTCAGGAAAGATGCCCCTGGAGAAGAAGACAAAGGAGTCCGGTGGAACCCAAAAGTGGATTCAAGATTAATGGTACCTGCAAGCAGAGGGGACAGAGTCTATGCCACTCAGGAGTGACCAGGAGGCCCGCAAGACGACTGCCCACCAATGCGATGTCGGGGAGATGCAGGTGAGGTTAACTGTGCCTTTGAAGTTGCCGCTGTGCGGACCATGCAATGCTGTGGAAAACCAGGAGCCGTTTACGAGCTGTCCCATGTCAGAAGTCGAGAGCCAAGGGGTCAGTGTCCAGCAGGGGCACCAACAAGCCTTGGCAGCAGCAACCAAAGTAGTCAACGAGAAAGGTGCAGTGTCAGGACTAGTGCGGTCCAAGTGACTCACCAGGATCAGGTAAGTCAGAGCAGGTCCCGAGCAAGCAGGGGAGCCCACTGAAGCCAAAGAAGACCCTCAAGAGGATCTCCGGGCTGAAGGCACAGGAGTCGCAAGAGGACCTCGAGCAGCTCACCAGTGAAGGCGGGCCATGGTGCAGAGGAAGCAGTGAGGGCAAAGATCTTGGTTGCAGGAGTTGCTTGAGGTTGCAGCTTCTTGGATCCCGAAGATCTCTGGAGGAGAGAGTCAACAAGCCTTGGCAACAGCAAGTCGACGCCGTGCACAGCGGTTCTGATCCAGCGAGTCCGACAAGGGATACTGGCCTCATATTCGGTGTGAAGACAGTGCAGGCTTCAAAGGAGTTGCAGAGCACCACCTCTGTTGTGGATCCTTTCGGAGTCTGCGGGAGCCCAGGATCAGCAGTCTGGTCATCTGTGTTGTGGTGCCTGCAGATGCAGGGGAGTGACTCTTTCACTCCAAGGGAGATTCCTTCATGTGTCTTGGATGACCGCAGGCATGGGGAAGAACCTGTATGGAGCACTGACATGGACGTTGCCGAAGATCAGCAGGATGACGAGACCAGGAGCAGCAGGAATCTTCTCCGGTGTAGTCTTGGTTCCCAAAGTGAAGTCCAGAGTGTCTAGATGGTTGAAGTGGTATGTGATATGAATCATGTCCCACAACGAATCTAGGGACCCACCCACAGGTGACAGGATACCTATCGTTCTGCCTTCTCCTGCTTGAGCTTGACTCAGCAGCAGGAGGGCCGAAACGTGTCTCTGGCCGGCAGCAGCCCTAGCTTGCTGTCCGGTTCTGGAAGACTGGTACCGTGAGCACTGAGGGCCTCCCGGAGGAGCTTTACAGTGCATGGAATCATACCTTCCACACCATTTACGGTGTGGAGGTATGATTCCAACATGTTTGATACCAAACATGACAGGGTTTGTTACAGCCATTTTAGAGATGGTCATCATGGAATGACGCATAGCCACTCTATACGTTGTAATGGCTGTTGCACTGACAATCCAGGTGAATGAACTCCGAAGGTTGTAGGGGTTTCCTGCTCATGCAGGGGCACCCTCACACTTAGGACCCAGCACCCTGCCTTCAGGATTGAAAAGGCCTGTCTTAGGGGTGACTTATATTTTTTAAGTGGAATGACCACAGATATAGGGAAAGCTATATCTGTCATAAGCTAGCAACAACTTACACAGGCTTCAATGGCTGGCCTGGAGTCACGATTGGAGTGGTCTCTCATGGGTGGCAAAACAGATGCTTCAGCCCATGGGAGACCTCTGGTGTACCTATGCCCTGTGTACCTTAGTACCATATACTAGGATCTATCAGGGTACACCAGTAGCCAATCTTGAGTATACCTAAGTACTCACCACGTCCATTTTAGGGAGGAAGCGCAGAGACTGGGGTCCTGATTAGCAGGATTACAGTGAGACTAGTCAGAAAACATAACACGAGCAAAAAGTGGGGGTGACAATGAAAGCAGATCCTACTTTCCTACAAATATAGTTAGATCCCTTACCACAAATTGACTTTTATATGCAATATATAGTAAAAATACTCAGCTTTACTTATATTATGTAACATATCCTAAGGCCCCTTAATTATTCTGGCTTTACAAATTCCTCTTTCGTCTCTACCAGCCATATCAGGGTTCACACACCTGTCCTGAATATGATCTCAAATGTTTGTGATCTAAATGCCGCCGACCTCATAACTGTAATCAACGCCTGTTTTCATTATATACATTCATGTAAAGGAATTCACTGCTTTTCTAGGAGATCATGATTTGTTTACAATCCTTTTACACCCACTAGAGCACCTTTTGTGACTTACCAGTGAGCACTGGATCATATATTATATTATCTAGTAAACAACTAGACTACAAAGTCTCTTGATATACTGCAATCAATAAATTAATTGCACTACAATATCAAAATATCTGGAGGTTGTGTTTCTTCATAAAGTTTTCAGTACAGAGTCCAGATCAAAAAACGTACGGAACCTACTTCAATATATTTTTTCCTTCATGGAAAAGGAACATATACGTGACCATGGGCTCGTTTCGGAACTATTGTTTGCGAAATATATGCTCTACCCATGCTGCGTGAAATGGTGCACTCCAAAACAAAAACCCTGTGCACCATATCCCCTAAAGCTGCATGGTAATACACCCCTACAGCAGGCCTTACAGACCTAAGGCAGGGTGAATTTTATTCCAAGTGAGGACATATCAGCATGGGCAGATGTGCCACTAAGCTGTCCAATTCAATTACTGCTAGTACAAGTGAACAGGGATCTGTAGTTGAGTAACATGCATTTAAGGTTAATTTTGGTTACAGTTGTGGACGGATGAGATATGGGGACACGTTTAAGGTTGGATTTAGTAATGGGCCTTAAAATGGGATGATGATCCCAATGAGGATGAGTGAAGATTGGGTTTTTCCCACAGGCATGGTTGTAGGAGGCAAGAAATGATAAGTGACTAGCTACTCACTGTTGGCAGAAGGGGACGTCTAGATTTGGTTTGCAGCTCCATTTTGATTGAGGGGACCTTGTGTCGGCAGGGCTGTTGGCAATTGGGCATTTGAAGGCGGTAGTGTTCTGGATCCAGTAGTATTTTTTTTTATTCTTACCTTTATGATCCAGTTTAGAGGCAATGTGTAATCGTTTTTGGATGTCAGCCCTCAGACATAATTCTGTTTTTAGGTCATCAAATATAGACCAGAGTGGAGGTGCTATCCGGTAGATTAGATGTATAAGAGTTTTTTGGGGTGAGTAGGGATATTATTGGTTTGGGGCAACTTCAGGATATGGGGATGGGTCAATGCCATCAAATTCTTTATGGCTGGAAGTTTGGGAAGGGGGAAGGGGGAGGATCCGGTAATTGGAGGAGTGTGGTGGGCCCAATTTAGATCCTGACTGGGTGGAGCACTGTCGTGGAAGGAAAGTGTATTATCTAAAGAGTTGGGAGGTTTACGATTGGTAGGCGTGCTGCCTGGCTCCGCGAAGTCAGATAATTGACTGTGATAGGAGTTGCTGCAGTTACTCCAGTGGTCAGCTTTAATATGAGGTTCACTTTTTTGTTGGGTTGGGGAGTTGCTAGGGAGATGTTGGCTTAAGGAGGGGTCAGGCCTCTTAGGAGGGGAGATGATATTCTGTACTGTGGTAATGTGGCAACTTGGGTTATGGTCATAGTTCTCGAGGGGAGCGAAATCAGTCTTGGTTGTCGAGGGGCCATGGGTGGTAGGGGGCACAGGAAAGTGGTGAGGAAAGGAATGGATGGAGTATGGGGATCGCTCTGAGGGGTAGTAGGTTATATTATTGCCTATTGTGTGTTTAATATTGGATAAAAGATAGTCAAAGGGCTCCAGGTTGCGATTAGATAGGATCGGAGACAAAATATAGAGAACACAAACATTGTGATTCATCAATATTGATTACAAAAATATTTTCCTACACATGTAAAGAAAATGAAAAAAAATATTGACTTTTAATAATATATTGGTTAATATAGTAAGTATTCTGATGTTACATTACTATAATGTCAAATACATACATTTAAGTAACATTTTATACTACATATAAACAATTACATAAACACAAATATATACATTTGTATGTTTATATATGGATATAACATAGTATTACTAAAACAAGATGCACATTACCTTAAATATTCTTTTTTTAAATGTACTTATTTAAAATGCATATATTCATAAAACGAAATAAACAAAAAGAAAAAATTACATTAAAAATCATTTAAAAAATATTTAAATATATATGTATATATGATTTTACTACATATAAACAATTACATAAACACAAATATATACGTTTGTATGTTTATAAATAGATATAATATAACATTACTAAAACAAGATGCACATTACCTTAAATATTCTTTTTTTAAATGTACTTATTTAAAATGCATATATTCATAAAACAAAATAAATTAAAAGAAAAATTACTTTAAAAATAATTTAAAAAATATCAAAAAATATATCTATATATATACGATTATAAAACAACCACATGGGGATGATGGATGTAGCGCTCACCCCCAGTCACAGATCTGGGTTCAATCCATCATCATTCTTTAGCAGTTCATACCCAGCCATATGCAAATCAGTTTTGACCCTGTGCCTCATGGGAACAGTTCAGCCCGAACTCCCAAGCCAGGTTTTCCCTGAACCGGAAAAAAGCACCTGTGACCGGTTTCAGGGTAACACCCCTCATCAACCAGGCTAGCTTGAATCCAGTGGCAAAGTGAGCAAGGGACCCACGTCTGGGCATAACCTGCTAACTTAGGGCGAGAGATAATGGACGGAGCACTGAAACATTTCAGACACTCACCCCCAGTCATGGATCTGGGTTGAATCCACCATGATTCTTTAGCTCACTTTGCCACCTCAGTTCAGACCCAGCCATATGCAAATCAGTCTTGACTCTGTGCCTCATGGGAACTGTCAGGCCCAAAAATCAAACTAAAAATATTACTATGTAGATGTAAACAAGATTAAAAAGTGTTAACATCTGTGAAAAAGATATACTATTTTATACTATTTGTACTGCTATGTATACAACAGTAGGGAAAGCATTGAGAGTCCAGATAGGCAAAACTTACTATACCCACTGCACTCTGAGAGATAAAGTAGTTTACTTCAAGCAAATAACGTTTTAACAACTATTAATTTACCACAAATATAACATTCTTCATATAAAAATTATTTGTAAAAATGTATTTTTTTTAAACAAATTACATAATTAAATTTTTTTTAAATTATCAACTACAACAAATATTATTAATTTAATTAAAAGGTCACACTATGGGGTCCATTAGGATGTAGGGCAGTGGGCCCACCGCCGCGCTGGTGGGGAAAAATGCCTTTTTCCGCCCGCTAGCAGCGGACATCACGCCCGCCACTTTAGTATGGTCAAACATAGGCCAATCCCCGACCGCCGCGGTGCGACGCGCACCGCCATCAAAGTGGGCCCGCCACCGCGGCGGTGGGAGCCAATGGAGACCCTCCGCTGTGCGGAATGACGTCTGCCCCAGACCCCAAATTAGGATGACTCAAGCAAGCAGACGCACCACAGCGGAGACACCGCCCAACCAGAGACGGCGGAAACTCGACAGCTGAGCGCGAAACCAGCTCTACACGTCTTTCCGGTGCTGTACCTGCTACATCACCAGGAACTCATGGACCGCCGCAGACACCGCCGCAGGTATACCATAACACAACACACAACCCATGGCCTGACACAGGGTCCAAATCCAAATCAGACACCCTAGGGGGGATAGGGACAAATCGACAAGGGCACCCACACATCACCCACCTGCCACAAATGCACCCCGTTGCATCCTACACACACATCTGCCACCATGCAGCAATGTCCCAGTCAAATCACCGCAGCGGCAAACACAAGCAAATACATGCACAATGCAGAAGGCAGGGCCAGTGCCAGCCATGGGCAGGGCACAAAGACCACAGGTACACACCCACACACTAGCACACCCCATGAAGGCACATGCCATGTGCACCCCATGCACAACAACAAGCCAGGGCAACCCATACCCTGCACCACACAACAAACAATAAAGGAGACACACAATGCAGGAGTGGCTGCACAGGAACACACAACACACAGCACAGTAGCACAGGGCCAGGGAAACATACACAACACCACACTTTGGGAAAAAAGCAATGAGGACAAGCAACAAATGAACACACACAAGGAATCAACATCGAAATGGACACACCGCCTGCAAAGTCACACATACATATCACAGACTGACACACACACATACACACCCCACATGCCAACAGCAAAGGAGCACAACAAATAAGGAAACCAAAGTGGGCTGCACAGAAATGGAAGGCCATGGAGACACACAACAAGCATGTGTACATCACATCAACACAAGGAACAGAGCACAACACCCTCACACCATCAAAGCACACATGGCTGGCAAAGTCAGTGAAATCAAACCACAGACATCTCAGCGCAACCACACAGGGAGACAGCAAGGCAAACCATGTATAGGCACAAGGATGAAAGGATGAAAGGAAGGCCCTGAAGTCAAACTGGGAACAGCCACACATACACACAACTACTTCACAGGAGTACACAAGCAGCACTATACACAGGGACCATCTACACACCTCAGGACTGACAAACACCAGTAAGAATCTACACACATACCCCCCTCACACCAGTAGCACACAACACCAGTGCCAAACACACTGAAGGCTGCCAATACTTGACAGGCAATACACACACAAACAACCACACACCCTGGGCTCAGCCACAAACATCACACACACACACACACACAGGGATGCCACAACAAATGTGGAAACAAATACAACAGACAAACACAGAACCCAACTGAATCACACGCAGAGCCACATCAACAACAACAGGCATGCCCTGTGCAGCTAAACTGGGGAAAGGCAATGGGAGCACAGACACAACAGGAGTGCACAACCCCATCACTCAGGAACAATGCACAGACAACATTCCACAACACACACAAGAAGTGCATCATCACAGAACAACACAGCCACAGCAAACAAACAACAGATGCACAGGCAGAACAATCACATAGCAAACATAGCACACCATCAGGTGATGCACAACAGGCAATCACAAGGCAACATACACACAGCACAGCAAGCACAACAAGCTATGTGTGCACACCAAGCATACCAGACACACACAGACATCAGTGACAGAACAGCAACCCACACAACACCATACAGCACAGCATAAAGACAACAGCACACCCAGGAAGTGATGCAATAACACAAACAACACACATACATCTAACACAACACCCAATAGATGCACAAGTCTGAGACACAAAGGTGGAAACAACTTGAGCACAGGACTGGGCAGCACACACAGGTGAACTGCATAGCAGCAACCATGACTGACAAACAGCACCAGAACATCACACATGACCCATTGGGGAAATGCCCTGAGTGACACATTGACCCTGGCCAAAGAACTGCACCACAAAGAACAGTGTCACAAATGAAGTCATGGGGAGGCACACACACATGCAAACCAAGGGGACAGCTCACATCAAAGTGAAGTGTACTGCATGTCAGTAGGGGACATGGCAGGAGTGTACCATACACAAAGAGAGGGAGTGCATACCCACAATGGGTAGGCAGCTGAAGCTGAAGCACAGATAGGGGATGGCATGACAACACACACAACATGCAACACTGGAGGCAAGAAGGCACCATGGGACAGCGAGGCATACGAAAACACAACCACAATGGCAGTGTGGAGCAGCAAGTCTGCACAGACCCCACAAACAGACACCAGACACAGGGATGTGCAACAAAACACAACACTGAATTGCCAGTAACACCCTCTGCATACTCACAAGTGAGAAAAACAACAAGTAGGAATCAGACAGAACTGCAAGGACACTAGGGGTGGGCGGAATTTGCGGAATTAACCTTCGCAAATTATCGCGAGAATGTTTAAAATTATCGCAAACAAGCAGAAATATCGCGAAGATGCGGAAGTTTTTTTCCGGCATGTTCGCGAGATTTTCTGCATGGTTGCGGGTCGCCAACTTACCCATGTGGTTGCTTGCGGGCGCGGCCATCTTGTTTTGAGTTGTTCTCGCGGTGCATGATCGCGAGAAGAAAGACGTGATCGCGCGACGCATGACGTCACTGCGGGCGCGAACTGCCGCGAGACAGCGCAAATGGCTAAAAACAATACAACATCTCATGGAGAACGCGACCGGATCAAGAAAACTTGTCGGCGAACGCAGGGATTCAGGTAAGGCGATCGCGCGCTCGCGAGAATGTATTATTTTACAGCGCGAGCAAGAAACAAATTATCGCCAAGCTGCGGAAACCGGAATTTTTGACATTTTCGCGCTCTCCGCGGAACGCAAAAATGTCAAATTATCGCAATTTCCGCGAACGGAACGACATTTTTGCCCAGGCCTAAAGGATACACCAACACACTGCACAGTGCACAACATACAACTCACACATGGGCATACAACCACATCCACAGGGATGAACAATCAAAACAACAGGCACACAACTCCTGGGTGACACATGTGTGTAGTTGACATTGCATGCAGAGGCATGCACACATCAACACTCCCCACAAACTCACCCCCTTCACACTGCACAATACCTGGCCATCCAAGAGCACACATGAAAAGTAAGCCATGGGACTAGGATAACACACATGCACCACTGGGCACACATATAGGAAGAACACACACATGATGACTCTGGACAGCCTGCCTGCAATACTGTGTGTGGAAACCCACCCTGTGCTGGCAGTGCCCCCTAACCTGACATGTGTACAATAGAGCCAACATGAACTAATCAAGTACATGACTACTCCTAAACATTCAAAATTGCCACCATTGCCACCACAAGTATCTGGGCCAAGAAGAACTGAAGACCCTGTCACCCCTGAAAAAAAGAGAGCAAGTGAGCCCAAACATTGAACATGTTGAAGTGCCACACAGACCATGTGGCGCAGTAAACCATTTACCCACAGCTAAATAACTTTATTCAGTAAGGACACTGACAAAATAGACAACTGGAGCAGCTGTCTTTATTCACAAATTGCCCAGATAGGCACCATGAGAAGAGAAGAGTAAGGCACAAAATGCAGAGCATGTCCATGGGAAGCTACACAGGCAAGGGCAAAGCAGCAGTGAACAACAAGGCCAGTGGCCAGGGCAGAGTGCGGAGCATGTCCATGAGAAGCTGCACAGGCAAGGGCAAAACAGCAGTGAACAACAAGGCCAGTGGCCAGGGCAGAGTGCAGAGCATGTCCATGAGAAGCTGCACAGGCAAGGGAAAAACAGCAGTGAGCAACAAGGCCAGTGGCCAGGGCAGAGTGCAGAGCATGTCCATGAGATGCTACACAGGGAATGTGTGCGACTGTACCTTTCCATGGCCAGCAACACAGTCAGGGGGCAACAATGTGCAGTACAGGGCCTCCTGTGTGAGACACAGGTGTGTGAGGGTGACTACCACTCAGACTTGGCTGTCAGGCAGACTGGGAGCTGGCTGTGCCTCGGGGACTGTCGGGGCACTTAAAGGGGGAGAGAGCGGAAAAGCAGAGGTAGGGCGATCAGTGTCTTGGCAGGCTGGAGGGCTGCTTGGACCAGGTGGTGTAGTGGCACGTGGCGGTGGAGTCATGCAGACGGGAGTCACGGTGTGGCTGGGAGATTGTGGAGGGGTGCCCTTCCACTTCTTGGGGATCCTAAATGGCTTGCCTGACTTGGGATCAATGGGAAGTGGTGTGGGCACAACAGGCACACTCACCACCACTGCTGCAGCAGGAACAGGCACTGGCAGCCCCTCTGGTGATGTGCTGGACCCAGCTGAATCCTTTGCCTTGCTTCGCCTCTGCCCCCCCTTCCCCTGTTGCCTAGGTGTCACCCCAAAAGTACCCTCCAGCCCCTGCTTCACTGGGCTTGGAATGGGAGTCAAGGTGGTTGGTAATACTGCCTTTGAGCCCTTCCCATGTGTGCCCTTGGCATGCACCACCTCCATGGTTGGCACAGACACTGTATGATTATCTTTACGCGATGCCTTAGGGACAGGAGAGTCCTTGTATGGGGATGCCACTGAGGCATGTGTGCCTGAGGTCTGCTGCTTTGCTAATTGTCCCCTGGTGTCGCCTGACGAGCTTTTCTCCCTGCGCTCAGGGGTGCCTTTGGTCTTCTGTGGGGATGGTGTCTGCTCACGGGACCGTTTGGGCTGCTGCTGCTGTGTGCTCCGTGTTCTGTATCGTGACTTTGATGTATGTGGACCGTGGTCACTATCATCAGACGTGGCCACTGCCTGGGTGGTGAACAAAGGGACTGGAGCTGGGCTGTGAGAATGTGCCTGTTGCAGGGCAGATGTCACTGTTGATGACAAAGCCTGGACTGTCCGGTGCAGCCCACCCATGTCGGAATGTATGCCCTCCATGAAAGCAACCACCTGGGCCAATTTCTTGTCGTGGTCAATGAAGGCATTTAGGAGAGCTGTCTGGCCTACACACAGCTCGTGCAAAAGGTCCACAAACTCAGCACTGATGGCAGCAGGGGGGACAGGGGCAGGGGATGCAGAGTCCCTGTTCCCTGTGCCCTCCAACATGGATGCATCCCCATTGGCATCGGATGATGTGGTGCTTTGCGTCACAGGCTGGGACTCCTCCTGCAGACTCCTGTCCCCCTCTGATGCTCTGGTGACATCTGTGTCACTGGGCTCCTGGGCAGCTGTGGTGCTAGTTTCACCCCCACTGGTATCCGTCTCCTGTCCCTCAGTAACAACAGGTGATGCTGCATGAGAGAGAGAGATGTAGGGTCAGGTCAGTGGCAAAAACAGAACAAACATATGCAAGCAATGCATGACAAAAGTTGAGCAAATCTACATGTTGCACACCACCCTGTGCAATCACATCGTGCCAACTCACTACATAGACTCAAGCAGTGCATGGAAACTCGAAACTCAGGCATGAGTGAGCCATGTGATGACCACACAGCCCAACACCCTGCTTGTGGCTCTGTTCAAACAGACACACAACTAGTTCTAAGCACACCTAGGGACATGATGGGGGCACACAATTTGTTGCCAATGACAGAACTGGATGTAACAGGAGAGGACAACACAGACCCAGACCACAACATGACAGTCCATAATGGACATTAGCCCATGCCACCCACCCACCATGTCGAACCTTGGGGACAATAGAATGCTGCACATTGCTGTAAGATATCTAGCCCTCCCCAATATGGGTGGATGCAATGGACGCATTGATGTGCTCACAGTCAGATTGGGCACACTGCCGTTCCCTCCCATGGGATTCCCAAGACTACACCAATGCAGAAGAAACCTGAAGAGCACAACTCAGAATGTTATGTGAGGGCACAGCTTCCAAATCAACTTTGTAAGTACAGGTAGGGCAAATGCATGCCACAGGCACCCAGGACAGCAGCCACTTACATGCCACAGCATCACACTACCAACATCACAGAGGCCAGAGCTGGCACAGGCTCTGTACACATGCAGCCACTCCCATCCAAAGTCAGACTCCCCAAATGCTCACCCCTGGCTTGCTGCTGACTCTCCTTCAAACGTGCAACCAGCTCAGGCTGTGTCACCGCCAAGATGCGCCCCATTAGTGGTGTCATGCTGCGCCGTGCCAGACGCCCAGTGCGAGGAAGCAGCCCCAGGGTCATCTCCGCCACATTCTTTGCCAGCCGGCTGATGTCATCCCATTTCTTGTGGCAGTGGGTGCGCCATCGGTTTGAAACCCCCAGGGCTTGCACCTTCGCTGCAATGGCCCTCCACACGGCCTTACACTGGTGTACCTTGAGCTGCAGGCATGGGAGACAAGAGGGAGAAATGATCAGGTACACACTGCCATGTACCAACATCTATCAGTATAGCAGCAAGATACAACCAAATCACATATCCAACGATAGATTAACCAGAGACTATAGTACAGCCCACATGTGACCCCTACATGGGAAAAATTGATGGTAAAGCATGCAGGTGTGAGGGGGAACACAGTCCCTGCACATCTCACACACATGCAGGATGCCAACACGAAACCTGCCTGCCCACATCTCCAGTCAATTGTTGGGTTGAGCAACACATACATCACATATCAACCTGTGTTTGGGGGTGACCCACTGTGTCCAAGACTGCACAGCCCTCAATGTCCCTGCCCTGTGAATAGATAACTGTGTCATGGATGTCACATTGAGGGACATGATCTCACAAATACAAAATGCCCTTCACAAGGGCGGATGTGTGTAAACTACAGTGCTGAGATGGGCCCCAGCTGGAGTGCAATGTGAGAAGACTGATGTCATACTCTGTATGTGAAGTGATGTGTCCTTTTCTTTGTAGACGGGGACTGTGCTGTCCAGCTGGGCTCACACTGAGATGACTACAGGGGCACACACAGCCATCCAGCCAAGCAATCACTGTCCTGACTACAGCATGAATAACCTTCTGTGTCACTGTATGGCTGACAACACAACACAGGTCACTCATACTTACATGTGCAGGGAGGGAAAGCTGTGGCATTGGGTACACACACCCTCCCACTGGAGACAGCACGTCAGGCAGTGCATTACACTACCCCACACTCCCAGACACATACTGCATCAGTCCACTACATGTGTGGCCCCCCTGCCCTACCACAACACTGTTTAAGACTCACCACAACATTTGGGGCACCATATAGCCTTGGGTACTGTGTGAGCGCCTCTTCCACCAGGACCTCCAGCTCCTCGCTCGTGAAGGGACTGGCACGGATCTTCTCTGTCCTTGCCATCACTGTGGACGTGAGACAACAGCAGGGGATTTTGGTGGCGAGGGTCCCCAGGTAGCAGTCCCTGGGGGCAGCAGCAGGTGAGGGGTGTCTGGCAGCAGTCCCTGGAGGCACCAGCAGGTGAGGGGTGTCAGGCAGCAGTCCCTGGAGGCACCAGCAGATGAGGGGTGTCGGGCAGCAGTCCCTGGAGGCAGCAGCAGGTGAGGGTTCTCAGGCAGCAGGCTCTGTGAGCAGTGGCGATGTGAGGCTTACTCCCACATATATAGCCCCCTGGGGTCGTTTCAAAGGTGCCAAGCTGCAACAATTGGTGGTCCGTGTCTGCCTCTTTCAAATGCAGCCAATGACCGCCTCCGTGGTGGCGAAGTACGCCTACCGTGACCTTCAAAATTGCATCATGCCACCGCTATCGAGTTTCCCATTGCCTCCAGGGCGAGCTCCACGGCGGTGTAACACCACTGGGGCCCGGGGTGCGCTACCGCGATGGTGCATCTTTCAAATGCAGCCAATGACCACCTCTGCGGTGGGGGAGCACGCCTACCGCGAACTTCAAAATTGCATCATGCCACCGCTATCGAGCTGCCCATTGGCTCTAGGGAGAGCTCCATGGCGATGTAACACCGCTGGGGCCCCGGGTGCGCTACCGCGATGGTGCATCTTTCAAATGCAACCCATGACCGCCTCCGCGGTGGCAGAGCACGCCTACCGCGACCTTCAAAATTGCATCATGCCACATCTATCCAGCTTCCCATTGGCTCTAGGGCCAGCTCCAAGGCGGTGTAACACCGCTGGGGCCCGGGGTGCGCTACCGCGATTTTAGTGGCGGAGCATACCAACCGCCATTTCCACATGTCTCCATGCCCATGGCTACTGCACTGGTGTGAATAAGGGTGCTGGCGACACACCGCCGGTGCCAGGCGGTAGCTACCGTGATATGGGTGCCATGCATTGACACGAGGCACCACCATTCTGGCGGCAGAGCATGCCAACCGCCATGTCCACATGTCTCAATGCCTATGACTACTGCACTGGTGTGAATGGAGGTGCTGGTGACACACCGCCTGTGCCAGGCGGTATCTATCGCGATATGGGTGCCATGCAATGGAGATGGCCATCTGTCACACATCAACCGTGCATAGTGCCAACATGTCCAATGGCATATCATTGTGCACACGATGCCAATGTTCAATTTACTCCACTGATGGCCACACATGCCATGTTTGTGTGTGTGTAACGTACATTTGTCTGTACCCACTCACATGTCAATTGAGGATTTGATGTTGGTGTAGGCAGGACAGTGTAGTCCTGGATAGGCCTGGGTGGTAAATTCCTTTCCGTTCGCGGAATTTGCGGAATTTGGGTAATTTCGCGTTCCGCGGAGAACGCGAAATTGCCCAAAAATCTGCGTTCCGCGACTTCGCGAAATTTTTTGCTTCTTCGCGTTCTCAATATGCGTGTTCGCGAGATATTTCACCCCGAGCATGCAAACAGCGATCGCGAACAGGAAAAAAGTATCGCGAACAAGCAATTCCACGTGTTCGCGGAATTTCTGCGTGTTCGCGGAGATTTTTTACCGTTTCGCGGAGATTTGCGTAACGCGATTACGCAAATTCCGCCCACCCCTAGTCCTGGACTGTACAATGTGTACACATGACAATGTGTTGCGGTCCAGTGACAATCACAGCAATGCTCGTTTCGATGAATGCTGATCTAATTAGTATTGCCTCTCATGTCTGCTCATGAACACATTCATCATTCCCGCGTCGACTGTGGTCATTGTGTGGTGAATGTGTGCCAGGTTGTAATGACGCATCAAGGTGTGACCGGTACAGCAGCTAGGTAGGAGACAGTGGGTTTGATTAGTTACACATATGCTGGATGCTAGACTCCCAGGCGTGCAGATGTGTACTGTGGCCATATCCCTATGTGTATTCACATAGCTAAAGGTGGTGTTTGAGGTACTTGTCCTGTGTAAGTTGACATGTGTGCCCTTTGTGTAGCTGAAGGTGTCCCTCCATGTGAGCTGGTCTGTTAGTCACTCCAGATGTCAGTCATTGTTGTCGGTGTGTCATCCAGAACGTGATATGCTGTGCACATCTCTTGGTGTATTGTATTGACATGTGTCCACTATCAACTCCAATAAGAGGAGGCCAAATCTGATTTGTCATTTGACGGTGCTGGAGGACATGGAGGATATTGCGATCATACGCAAATGCCGCCTGGACAGAGCCACCCTGAAGACCCTTTGTGATCTGTTGGAGCCCCACCTGCAGCCACGCAGGAGATATCCAACAGCTTTCACCCCTACCTATAAGGTGATGGCAGCCCTGCATTTTTTTGCAACAGGATCGTTCCAGGAGACTGTGGCCAGCGCTGGTGGGATGTCACAACCAATGTTCAGCATGGTGCTGCGTGATGTACTGTCCCTCATGATGCTATACAAGGACATATACATCCATTTCCCCAGGGGTTATAAATTGCCAGCTGTGAAGGGAGGCTTCTATCCCCTTGGACACATCTCCAATGTTTTTGGGGCCATTGATTGCACCCATGTCACTCTTGTGCCACCACAGGCAAGTGCAACAACAACAGTTGATGGACGGAATGCAGAACAATGTCATACATTCACCCCAGTACAGAGATCTGGGCCTAAATCCATCGTTTGGCAGGGTATGCTCAGATGTGAGTCTCTTGCTCACTTTGCCACTGGATTCAAGCAAGCCTTACTGAAGACGGTTGAAATGCCAGAAACCGGTCCTAGGAAGCTTGTTTCCGGTCCAGGGAAGGTATGGCTTGGCAGTTCGGGCTGGACTGTTCCCATGAGGCACAGGGTCAGACTGATTTGCATATGGCCATGCTTGAACTGGGGTGGCAGAGTGGGCTAAAGAACGGTGATGGATCAAACCCAGATCTGTTGACTGGGTGTGAGTGTTTGATTGGTTTTGATGCTCCGTCCATCACCACCCCCTTTTGTACCGCTTTGTTCGCCATAAGTTGGCAGGGTATGCTCCGACGTGAGTCCCTTGCTCACTTTGCCACTGGATTCAAGCAAGCCTGGCTGAAGACGGCTGAAATGCCAGAAAACGGTCCTAGGAAGCTTGTTTCCGGTCCAGGGAAGGCATGGCTTGGCAGTTCGGGCTGGACTGTTCCCATGAGGCACAGGGTCAGACTGATTTGCATATGGCCATGCTTGAACTGAGGTGGCAGAGTGGGCTAAAGAACGGTGATGGATCAAACCCAGATCTGTTGACTGGGTGTGAGTGTTTGATTGGTTCTGATGCTCCGTCCATCACCACCCCCTTTTGTTCCGCTTTCTTCGCCATAAGTTGGCAGGGTATGCTCAGACGTGAGTCCTTTGCTCACTTTGCCACTGGATTCAGGCAAGCCTGGCTGAAGACGGCTGAAATGCCAGAAACCGATCCTAGGAAGCTTGTTTCCGGTCCAGGGAAGGCATGGCTTGGCAGTTCGGGCTGGACTGTTCCCATGAGGCACAGGGTCAGACTGATTTGCATATGGCCATGCTTGAACTGGGGTGGCAGAGTGGGCTAAAGAACGGTGATGGATCAAACCCAGATCTGTTGACTGGGTGTGAGTGTTTGATTGGTTCTGATGCTCCGTCCATCACCACCCCCTTTTGTACCGCTTTGTTCGCCATAAGTTGGCAGGGTATGCTCAGACGTGAGTCCCTTGCTCACTTTGCCACTGGATTCAAGCAAGCCTGGCTGAAGACGGCTGAAATGCCAGAAACCGGTCCTAGGATGCTTGTTTCTGGTCCAGGGAAGGCATGGCTTGGCAGTTCGGGCTGGACTGTTCCCATGAGGCACAGGGTCAGACTGATTTGCATATGGCCATGCTTGAACTGGGGTGGCAGAGTGGGCTAAAGAACGGTGATGGATCAAACCCAGATCTGTTGACTGGGTGTGAGTGTTTGATTGGTTCTGATGCTCCGTCCATCACCACCCCCTTTTGTACCGCTTTGTTCGCCATAAGTTGGCAGGGTATGCTCAGACGTGAGTCCCTTGCTCACTTTGCCACTGGATTCAAGCAAGCCTGGCTGAAGACGGCTGAAATGCCAGAAACCGGTCCTAGGAAGCTTGTTTCTGGTCCAGGGAATGCATGGCTTGGCAGTTCGGGCTGGACTGTTCCCATGAGGGACAGGGTCAGACTGATTTGCATATGGCCATGCTTGAACTGGGGTGGCAGAGTGGGCTAAAGAACGGTGATGGATCAAACCCAGATCTGTTGACTGGGTGTGAGTGTTTGATTGGTTCTGATGCTCCGTCCATCACCACCCCCTTTTGTACCACAGGCAAGTGATAAGCTCTTTATTACAGATGCTGTTAAAATTCGACAAAGACTGCATTGATGCAATTTTGCATTCACATTTGCCTCAACGTTGGACTACCGTTTTTGCACTGTTATTTCACGGTCAAAATTTGTGCCTGTCTGGCTTTGCAAATGTTAGATTTAAAGTTGCACCTATGCACTCTGAGCCTTCCGCCACCTTGCACTTTAACCATATAACCTCCTTGGCGTAGTTAGCAGGTTAAAGTACCGTATGCATACACAGCACTCTAACGTGACTTAATAGGTGCCATGTCAGTCCGTGCACCCACACTGACTGCATTTAGTCAAAATAATTCAGTTTCCATTGGCTCTGGAGTGCTGCACTTGTGGCTCAACAAGGAAAGATATGACGTGGGTATTCCAATTTATTAGACAGTTGTCATTAGATATTATTTCTGAGTGACTGCTGCAGCGTTGATACCACTCGGAATGTATGCTCCCGCCGTGGTTTGCCTCATTATATTGCTCTTCTGCTCGCTAATTAATTCACGCTTGGCGGTGAGATAGTTAAGTGTGTCTGGTACAGGCCGGCCTCTGCGTATATTTACCAAGTGTTTAATTACTTGCTTGCTGTGGTCACGTAGCCTTCTATTTGAGATGACTAGAGGTAAACCTCTAGAAGTGTCACAGTGTGGCTGAGTGTTGCTTACTATGTAGCCCATTTCTAACCTTCATGTTTTGGTACGTAAGGAATTTGTGTCGCAGTGAGATTAAGGCATTTGTGTAGGGTCACACAGTTGTCGAGTGGGAAGCCAGGAGGTAGAAATTTCCATAACCAACTATTTGCGGAGGAACTCAACCATTTATGGTTTCAATTTTAATATGGAAGCCTCTGTTTCTGTTATACAAAATTGATATGTTTTTGATATTTTGTTTATTATTTTGCTGGAAACATAATCGGTTTATGCTTGACCCCTTGTTACCTCCGTAAGCATTCGTGTAAAACAATTTCAAATAAAGTGTTCATGTTGCAATGCTGCATCCTCCAAGCCTCGAGAATTTGGCGATCAAAATAATATCCTTTTCGCAATTTTTATAATTCCTTTAAAGTGTCTGTGCTCTGCGGTCGTGACTTGCAAGCTTAAGACATAACCGTATTTTGACAATGCTTGTTGTTAGAAGCCCCCAGGGGTGCCAAACACCAAAGGCTCTATAGTTATGCTTCCATCTCGCTCTCCTCTCTCCACCCTACACTTCCTGTCCTTTTTTTTTAACCATTTTTTTGTTTTCTGGTACAATATAGCCTATATTGTACTAGAAAACGAATAAAATTGTCAATTTAAATAAATGTGGAAAAATACCAGCTGTAGCATCGTCTTTTGCTTGTGGCAAAAATACATGTGGATAAGTACAGAAAAAATGCCCAAAAAATAAATATGGATAAAAACAGACGGAAATGGCAAAAAAATAAATACCATAAAACCGGGAGCCCTAATTATAATTGACTTATTTTTTTTTACTTTTACATATATATATATATAATATATATAGTCAGCCAAATGGTGGGATGCTATGACCCTTAGGAAGTATTTAGATTCTGAAAGGGCACCCAGAGGTTTGAGGATCAATATTTTTCCTGCAGTAGAAGATCTTGATGAACAAAAGGCAGAGAAGTGGGAAGAGAGATTAAAAGCTACATCGAAGGATCTTATGATTATGTTAATTGAATTTGCAGAAGATGATAGAAATAAATTACTAATTGAGCTTGACTCTACCAAGAAAGAAATTGAGAACCTTAATTGTATGGAAAACAGTGCCAAGAATTATGAGATTTTAGATAAGATAATGGATTCATATCAAATTGAACTGAAAGAAAAAAAGAGATTTAAATTCTCCAGAGATGAGAGAGATTACAAATATGGTAGGGTATACACTTATGCCAGAAAGTTTGATGGGTCATTTCGTAATGATGAGCGTAGTAACAGGATTCCTACCAAAGATACGTCCAGGATAACAACACTTGGGGATACATCCAGTACTGGTCTTAGTAGCAGTGAATCAGATTTGGATAAATCGAATAGAGAGGAAGCAGGAGCGGGAGTCAGATCTTCGTCTTTTTTAAAGGAACTCAAAAGAATTTGGAGAGTACATTTTCAAACAGGAGGGAGGGATCGAGCACAGGACATGAGAGAAACAGAGGTACGAAAGGAGGGAGGACTAGAACCTACCGTAGAAGACAGAAACAGAGATGGGGTAAGAACCATATCTCAACTGCAGAGAGAAACAGTAATGAGAAAGTAGAAAATCTTATTGTGAATCTATCTCATAAAACTCTCACGGAAAATGAAATAAGTGTTCTTAACAAAGGTTTAAGCTTTGCACCCTCCCACAAATGGGATGATTTACAAGCAAAAGTTGATGTCAATCGATTTGCTAGAACTTTGAAATTGGAAAAATACTTTCTTAGCAAATCTGATGTGAAACCAATTGTGTGTACTGAGAACACTATTTGGGAAATGTCTATAAAAGAATTGAATGATATTGGCTGTCTTGTAAACTTGGACGGTGAAACTAATTGTGATATTGAAGATATTGCGGTTGATTTAAACATAATAACAGATTACAGTATACCTAGCAATCTGAAATCTAAATCGAAGTTTGTATCTCCTATGAAAGGAGAGAATGTAATAGATGTATTTACCAACCTTGTTATGAAGGATTTTGATAAAGAAACATCTAGTAAGAGCAAATATAATCTAAATTAAGGTGAATTTCAAGCACTACAAAACCTGTGTAATGACAAAAGTATTATTATTCGACCAGCAGACAAAGGGGGGAATGTGGTGAGTTTGAATCATGATGATTATCATAATGAAGCTTTGAAACAATTGAGAGTTTGTGAAAGTTATGGCAAAGCTAAGTTAATACAAATTACCAATGCTAAAGAAACTATTTTGAATACTTTGAAATCCTATCTAGATAAAAATCTAATAGATAGGGATGAATTTAATTACTTACTGGTAGATAAAGCCAAGATCCCTATTATCAACTTCCTCCCAAAAATACACAAAGGAGGACAAACACCACCAGGACGACCCATAATTTCGGGTATTAACAGCATGACAGAACATATATCTGAGTATATAGATATGTTTTTATTGACTTTTGTGAAGACACTTGCATCATATATTAAAGATACGAAGGACTTTTTACGTCAAATAGGAAACATCAATTGGGAAACAGGAATGATTTTGGTGACTATGGATGTCAATAGTCTATATATCAGTATTAAACATGAGAAGGGAATTGATGCTGTTAAATATTTCTTATATACTAAATCGGCAAGCTACCTACAACATTCCAACATGATACTGGTTTTTCTCGATCTAGTCCTCTCCAATAATTTTTTCTATTATAGGGATGATTTGTTTCACCAGAGAACAGGGACAGTGATGGGTGCAAAATTTGCACCCTCGTATGCTAATCTCTTCATGGGACACTATGAAAGGGAACATGCTTGGAAATCAGACACCAATTTTGAAGATAATATCATTTATTGGGGCAGGTTCATAGATGATATTTTTATGATTTGGAATGGGAGTGTAGACAATCTGAAACTGTTTCACAAGTATTTGAATACCAATAATCATAATATAACAGTTACCCTTGAGTACAGTACGGAAAAAATGTTTTTTTTAGATGTGGAAATGTATGTTAATCAGGGATGTTTAGAGTCAAAACTTTACCGAAAACCAACCTCAACTAACTCTATTCTGCATGCTAGGTCAGGACATCTCAAAAGACAGATTGATAATATTCCATATGGAGAATTTTTGAGAGCCAAGAGAAATTGTAGCGATGATAATGAATACCAAAACATCAGTCGGGATATAACTGAAAGATTCCTTAAAAGGGGATTCGAAAGAAGGGTTGTAGATATTGCTAGAAACAAAGCACATAAAGTCAAAAGAGACACACTACTTCTAGATAGACCTAGATCAGTTAAAGATCAAAAAGAAGTAATTAGATATATCACAACCTATAGTGAAGGCAATAACAGGGTATTCACATCCCTTTGTAAACATTGGGATGTGTTAACTATAGATAAAGATATCTCTGAGCTTTTGGGAGATAAACCTAATATGGTATACAAAAAAGCTCCCACGTTAAGGAATATTCTAAGGCCCAGTGACACACTATCTTACCCTATATATGCAAGTGGGGAATCTATACGGACTGGCAACCAACTAACACCAGGATCTTATAGAAGCAGTCAATGTATCTGCTGCAAACATGTTGTGGATAAAACAACAACTTTTGGCGGCTACACCAACAGCAACTGTTTTAAAATAAAATCATTTATAAATTGCAATACAAGTCATTGTATATACATAATTACATGTGTATGCAATAAGATATATGTTGTATCGTCAATAAGAAAGCTCAAAACAAGATGGATGGAACATCTTAGAGCTATCAAGAATTGTGACCCGAAATATCCAATGGCAGTTCATTTTAAAGAACAGCATAAACGCAAAGAATTGGGAGATATCCAATTTATGGGTATTGAGCAGGTCACCATGGATAGAAGAGGAGGTGACCTAGAAGCAAAATTGAGATGCAGATAAACACTCTGGATTAATAAATTACAGGCAGTACAGTTTGGATTAAATGTAGATCGAGAAATATATACTCTCTTAAGTTAAATTTAATCTCGAATGTCCTTAGATTTATAATATGATGTGTAGACGCCAGACAAAGAATGAGACAATATTTATACATACTATTTATAGGTCCCTCTCCCTCTGTGTAAGATATTAATGTTCAGGGAGGTTATTTTCTGGTTTCAGCCAGATTAGCACACTATAAAATCCAGACTACAGCAGTATGTGATTAATCTAAGATTAACTAATCATCTAACATGTATATTAACTGTTAGATCTCCATGTAATATACAATTTAGAATTTTAATGAATTCTCTCTATTATTTGCGGGATATCTCAAGTAACAATTTAATTTCAAAGAGACTTATCAGATAGCACACTTGGTTAATGACAGATAGATGCAAGGTAAATACATACCGGTTCGCCTCCAACCATGGGTTGAAGTTTAATATTATTTAGTCATTTAAAATTAATTATCTTTATATATTCACAAATTTAGATTTTTTATCAGTTTGGTCTTTCTTAAAATCAAGTTGAGAATAGATATAAGCAAACCAAAAGATTTTATGTTTGTCTACCCAATAATTTGGATAATTCGTTCAAATTTTATTAGTAATATACTAATATCCAGATGACTTTGATTTGATTTATCAATAAAAACTACTTTACTAAGATTAATTAGATAATATATGTGGTTGATTTTAGACATCTCTGTACAGGATATCTAGAGTCCGCCTTTTATATGGGTTAACAAGATTGATAACCCTCATCTTTTGAATGATCTAGTTTAGCTCACGTGAGAAAACGACATCTCTTGATGTAGATCAAGACTGGCGTTCGATTTTAACCCATACCAAACAGTACTCAAAATTTTATTTTATTTTCAAACAAATGAATAAATTGTATATATTTTTTAGATATCAAATCAAGATTAGAAATCAAAGTTACAAGCAACAATTAACGCGGTCTTTGAATTACTTATATAGATCAAATGAATATTGAGTAACAAATAGAGTTTCATGTAATAGCGAACGTTGGCATCTTCCCGCCATTTTTGAATTGGCCAATTAAGGGAGAGTATTTATATCGGCAAGGGTTCTAACGGTGCCTTACTTGCGTAAACCGGTTGGATTGAACTCACACTATTCTTCTATTGAGCGGTAAGCAAATCTCTGGCAAATTCAAAGCTTACGCTTTTGTTTAAGGTTAGACTCTGTATAACACTAGCTGTCCTAGGATTCGAATAAATCTTTTTTAATTACAAGTACTAAATCCATAATAATGGAGATCTTTTATGCATTTAAAACTGGATATGTCTTCGTAGCCATCTGTAAGGGTAGAGAATGAATAATATTAGCTGTCACACTAAAGATTTGTGCTGTATCGTAGCCGTTTTACAGGTTAGACTGGGAAATAGACTGGGAATAATACTATCTGTTTCAGGATTTTGCCTCCCTGTTCGTAGATTTCCAAAATCGTCAGTGTAAGGTTTCAACATTATACTCTCATCAAAACTTGGGAATAGAATGTAATTTATACAGTTTACAGTTCATATTAACACTACCATGCAATATATCTTTGTTATTAGTAGTAGTACTAATTAGATGATTAATTACTTTGATTATAGATCTTATCATGGATCGCCAGCAGATTTACTAAACAAACTAAACTCTACTACAAGAGCTAGCGATATATCGTTATTAATAAGGTGAGATTATATACCTCTTTCTGGACAAACACTTAATGACTAGGATTTGAATTTTGAAACTAACTAACAATGGATCAACTTTATGTTTAGGAAATGGATCCACAATAGTGGGATATCGTACCAATTGTGAAAAGGATAAATTATCTTCCCAAAAATTTTTCTTCAACAAATGAACAAAAAAAAGGATGTTTATAATGGAAGATGAGGTAAACTCAGCTCCTGTGTTAAATTTGTAAATTTCTAAATTTCTACATTAAGCAAGTTGTGATTTTTGATGTTTAGACTAGCAAATTAGCAAACTAAGATAGAAGATGGTATAATACAATAACAAACCTTTTGTTCCTATTTTGCACCTTTTTTCTCGTTTTCTTCTTTTATTGTGTTCACCTATGTATATTTTGAGCAGTGCTGTATTTTCAGTTTTAGTAAATATTACGGAAGATTATAGTACCTAACTGTATCATTACTAGTATAAATTGAAATGTATAGTCATTGATATTGTACTAGTTAATCCTAAAGTGTATTAATTTTGTTTATATAACAGCCTTGAAGAAGCGCAGTTGGCGCGAAACACGTGTTGGCAATTTCTGTGATTCTACATTGTGAACTTTTGACTTCTAAAAAAGAAACAAGAATAAAAACATCATGAAATGAATGAATAAGAAGACTTATCATCTGTGGAGCATTGAACATATTGATTATTACTGTTCTCAGATGTTTTTGTGTTTTATGTTTTGAATAACACTGGTGGGGACCAGTGTCTGAGACTAAAAGCGCCGGGCGATTTACCTGTAACCCAACCTCTTTTTTGCATATATATATATATATATATATATATATATATATGTCCCAAAAATGAAATACCACTCGCGCTCTCAGAAAGTCATTGACACAGAAACACCGGACTTATTTCAAATAAATCTGGGGGTTTATTTTAGTCATAAACCCGCAGTGACGCTTTTCGCCACCGTGGTGGCTTGTTCACACAGCGTTTGTAAAGCATGAGACACCATTACATATTGTTGCATGTCATAATCACAGAGAAAGGACTTTCATTTCATCGTACATGGTTAGTGAAAACAGTTGGTCAAACTCAAGCGCCATCTTAGCCTATGCAAAGGTTGATGCTTACAACACCTCAGCCTTGTTCGTTTTCAAACTTACATACACATTTTTCTTATATGTCTCTTTCGCAAGTTAATAATATCACATTATGGCTCAAACGAAAGTTAATTATAATAAAACAATAGCTCACATGCCGTGTATTCCACTTGTTATGTACACCGTAGCGGTTTTACAGTGCTACCTAGTAGTTACCCCTTCTTTGCCATTATAGCACAAATTAATACTTTTTGTCCATGTTTGAGGGATCATTGTGGCATTGTCTATTGGATACGATAATCAGAGACCTCTGGTATATGTATTAGATAACGGTATTCGTATCGTGAATATTACCCTTGTTAGTGGGTGATGACAACCTTAGAAAGTCAAACTCATCTCATAATATCATACATTTCACACAATATGGTGTCCCGTGACGAAGGAGTGTTCTACTCCGAAACGCGTAGGACGTTTGTGTCTGCAATAAATCTGCACTGAAAATAGAGGCCACGGCTCCTGTGTGATTCCTTTGATACATCTGGGAAGGATTGCGCCGGACTGAACGTGTGAGAATTTTGGGGGTGGCTACCCCAGCCGTGAGCCCGCCGAATTAGAGGCTTGGGAACAGCTACAAACTCTGTGTTCATATATATATATATATATATATATATATATATATATATATATATATATATATATATATATATATATTACCTACTGGCGGTCGCCAGTAGGTAGTTATAGTTAGGACCCTGTTTCCATAGGAAATCCGCAACATTCTATTTTGAATAACTTTGGCGCCGGTCGACGAATCCTCGCGAATTTCTCAAAATAGGTGGGGCGCTACGCTCCGCTCCTACCCTGAAAGTCTCGGGGGGATTCGTCAAGCGGGGGCTGAGATAAAAGGGGGGTCCCAAAACGCGTTTTTCCCATGCATTTTTCCATAGGACCTTTAGACAGGGCTACAGCCCGAACGGCTGAACAGAATTACTAGAAATTTGGCAGAGAGGTAGTCCTCAGGTCAAGGAAGTGCCTTTTGTAGGTTTGGTGTAAATCTGTTCAGTAGATTCTGAGAAAATAGCCTTTAAATCAATATATATATCTGAGCCAGCTTACGGTACGCTTACCGTAAGCTTACCGTACGCGTACGGTGGCGTGCGCGAGCGCGATTCTGATTGGCTGTTACATCTAAGTAAACATTCGAATCGGTCGAAACCAGGAAGCGGCGGCCGCCATTTTCTCTCTCGCACTCTGAGGGGGGGGCTGTAAACAAAGGCAAAAAACATATAAAGGGGCTGTTTAGACAGCGCCCATGCACATAGCCATGTTAGTTGAGTCCTCAAAGATCCCCTAAGGCCAAAAACGGTAAATTTTTATTTTTTGAAAATTTCGCCGATTACGCTTACCGTACGCGTACGGTGCGCTTACGCTAAAAATTTTAATAAAAAAAAAAAAAACACTCTCTGTGCATGGCGTATTATTGTCATCACTTACAAATTAAATTTAACAGATTACCTATCACAAGGAAGCGCATAATATGTCCTCCATGTGCGCACGGTGCGTGCCCACCTTGCGTGTACGGCACTAACTGCGTAAAGTGCACGCACCGTGCGCGAAGCGCACCGTGCGCGCACGGAACGAACTGCGTTAAGTGGGCGTGCACGCCACGAATGGCGTAAAGTAACTTAGCATTTAAAAAACCGTACAAATTCACTGAAAAAACCATAGGTTTCACACACGTTATAGTTAGGAATTAGCATTTAAAAAACCTTGCAAATTCACTGAAAAAACCTTAGGTTTCACACATGTTATAGTTAGCGGAAATTTTACTGATAAAAAACCAATGAAATTCCCCCGTTATAGTTAGTGCAGGCAACTATAACTCACGCGACCGCAATCTTCTGCTGATGACATATGTGTCTTTATGAAAAAAAAATATTTGTAATATATGTATAGCTAAAAATGTATGGAAGAAGACATGGGCAAATAAGTGTCTAAATACAGTATTAGCATCAGCAGAGGATTGCGGTCGCGTGAGTTATAGTTGCCTGCACTAACTATAACGGGGGAATTTCATTGGTTTTTTATCAGTAAAATTTCCGCTAACTATAACATGTGTGAAACCTATGGTTTTTTCAGTGAATATATATATATATGAACTTAGAGCATTCGTCAGCTTTTCACAGGAAAAAGTATGCACAAACTCCTCTTCGTCGGTGAATATATATATATATATGTATATGTATATATATATATATATTATCTACTGGCGGTCACCAGTAGATAGTTTATAGTTAGGACCGTGTTTCCATCGGAAATCCGCAACATTCTATTTGGAATAACTTTGGCGCCGGTTGACGAATCCTCGCAAAATTTTCAAAATAGGTGGGGCGCTCTGCTCCGCTCGTACCCTGAAAGTCTCGGGGTGATTCGTCAAGCGGGGGCCGAGAAAAAAGGGGGGTCCCAAAACACGTTTTCCCCATGCATTTTTCCGTAGGGACCTTTAGTCCAAGGTACAGCCCGAACGGCTGAACAGAATTACTTGAAATTTGGCAGAGAGGTAGTCCTCAGGTCAGGGAAGTGCCTTTTTCAGGTCTGGTGTCAATCTGTTCAGTAGTTCCTGAGAAAATCAAAAGTAAAATCATATATATATGTGGGCGGAGCCTAACCACACATCTCATCCTGAGATCTGATTGGCTGTCAGCACTTCATCCAAGAAGTGTTGGCAGCCATCTTGGGACCAATATACATGATAGCACCTCATTAAAAATCATTGCAGTTAATAGAAGGTTTTAAGACTTTAGTTACATTATAAATCATTTGTTGATGGTACTATACTCATTTTAGGAATTGTGGTATGTTCTAAGGTGATTTCACCATGTGAAAAAGCCTTCTGCTGGGATATCATGATTGAGAGAAAAATATTTTCTCATGCTTTTCCCACAGAGGTTTGGAAGGTGATCTATAAGCTAAACTGAGAGCATATTTTCTGTAAATTCACATTATCTTTCTCAGTCATGTGAGAATGAAGTCTGACATTCTCAGTAAAACATGTACATCCAACAAGGGCAGAGACTGTCAGTTGATTCCTTTGTGTTCTACTGCAGCTTCCCAGAGTGTTCCAAAGAACAACTACAGCGCTAACAGTCCTACTTATGATAAACGTATGGCACACCTGAAGCCATCTTGCTTGGATTAAAGTGGTAACTCTTAAAACATTTAATTTAAAAAGGAACAAAATGAGGGGGTTCATTTTTCCATAAAAAGTATGATTAGTGCTGCAGAAAGAAAAATTAGGGCACATTTTGAGTGACTTCTCAAATCCTCTTCTATTTCATTAAACAATTCTGACATGCAGACTGAAACATGCACTTTCAATACCAGCAGCAGTTTTCCCTGGTGAGCAGTAGCTTTACTACAGTGATCTAATGAGTAAAAAGAGTGCTAACATTCTGAATTTATGGCAAATGTGTGACACATCTAAATGCCTTCTTGATGGAATCAATGTAAAAAACTGAAAGTATTTCCTACTGAGGAGACTGCAGTAAATGAGGAAATTAGGAAACTTCATAACAAATAAGTCTCCCAAGATGGCCACCAGAGACAAAAGAGCCCAAATGTAGCCCAAATATCACCCAGATGTAACCCAAGTATAGCCCAATGACAGAATGTCCCAGAGTGTTCTTAAAAACAACTAGAGCGCTTACTGTCTTCATTATGACAAAAGTATGGCACACCTGAAGCCATCTTGATTGAAATAAACTGGTAACACTTAAAACATTTAATTTAAAAAGTAACACAATGAGGGGGTTCATTTTGCCATAGAAATTATGATTAATGCTGAAGAAAGAAAATGAGGGCACATTTTGTGTGACTTCTCAAATCCTCTTCTATTTCATTAAAAAATTCTGACATGCAGACTGAAACATGCACTTTTAATACCAGGAGCAGACTTCCATGGTGAACAGTAGTTTTACTACAGTGATCTAATGAGCAACTAGAGAGCTAACATTCAGAATTTATGGCAAATGTGTGACATATCTGAATACCTTCATGATGGAATCAAAGTAAAAAACTGAAAGCATTTCCTACTGAGGAGACTGCTGTACATGAGGAAATTAGGAAACTTCAGAACAAATAAATCTCCCAATATGGCAATCGGAGACAAAAGAGCCCAAATGTAGCCGAAAATCACCCAGATGTAGCCCAAATATAGCCCAATGACAGAAGTATTATTTTGTGTTTTTGCAGTGTTATATAGTGCAGACTTGTCAGTTATTGGAGTGCTTTACATGAGCATTGGTTACATCACACAAGAACAAATTCATTTTGGTTGTAGACATGGGGAGACTAAGTGATTTGACTAGAATCACAGAATGTCGAGCTGAAGCAGAAACTCCAACCTGGTCCCCTGTTGCAAAGTCTGCAGTTCTGGAAGTAACACCACATCCTCTCCCCTAAGTGCAACATTTAATCAAGTGGTCAACTGGATAAAAAACATAAAGATAACAAATAATTTAAAAGTGCTTTGTCGCTATTTGAAAACTCAGAAAATATGTCCTTATTTTAGTCTTTTAGAGCACTAACCATAATTTTGATGCCAATAAGACCCTCTCATATATGTAATTTCTAAAGGAAATGCTCTAGGTATTACAGTTTTGATTACATCAAGATGACGTCAGGCGTAAAACACTTTTGTAATAAATATAGAATGTTAGCAATCTAGTTGTTCATTAGGATACTGTTGAGAGGCAGAGGCCAGGGGCACGGACTCTGAAAATTGAAGGCAGGTAGGAGGGTGCAAAGGCAACAATTTAACCACACTGAGCAGGCAGGAAGGGCCGTGGCAGCACAACAGACTATGGAGGGCAGTGGAAAGGGGGGCAGGGGCAACAAACCAACAATACAGGACTTGCAAGAGAGGCTGTGGCAATGTAATAGACCATTGTGAGCAGAAGGAAGAGGCAATGGTAGTACAACCATACATGCCAACAGACCCGATTCAGCCAGGAAACGTCCAATGTTTTTAAGCTCAAATGGGCTTCATTTGATCTGTCTCCTGTCTACAATCTCCTCTTTTTCAATGTAACTCAAAGGGGAAAATCAATACCCCAGCTTTTTTTCAAAATGTCCCTCTTACCAAGTTCAAAATGTTCGCAAGTATGCTACATTGGATCATGGAAGGAAATGGGGTAGGGACATGGACTTGGATAACAGAGGACAGGAGGGACATGGAGAGGTGCACCAAACTGACCCTGCAGGGCAGGCATCAGGGTTTGCAGCAGCACAATACACCACACAGGGCATGCGGGACGGGAGTGCAGCACAACAATCCATAGAAAGCAAGAGGGAGGGGACAGGACCATGCACGTGGACAACAGAGAACAGAGGGGCAAGAGGCAATGGTAGCTAGCTGACCATAATGGACAGACAGGAGAGAAAGCTGCAGCATAACAGACCATAAAGGGCAGGAGGGACGGATCAGGGGCATTACAATAGAACAGACAAGCCAGGAGGGAGGGAGTAGGGGTCTGCACATGTAAACAGAGGGCTGGGGGCAAGGGGGCAGGGCAGGAGCGGCAAGATAGCCATGGAGGTCAGGCAGGATGGGCACTAGAAGCAAGACACACCATGAAGAGCAACAGTGAGACTGTGATGGCATACACACAGACCATGGAGGGAAGGTGGGAGGGTGTCAGGGGCAGCTAACTGACCACACAGGGAAGGTGGGAGGGGCCATGGCAGCACAGAAGACCATGCATGGCAAGTGGGAGGGTTAGTGGCAGCACAATGGCTATGATGGGCAAGAAGGAGGGTGCAGGGGCATGCACAAAGGACGATGGAGGATAGAAGGGAGGGTCAGGACCTGTGCACAGACAAGAAAGTTCAGGGGAAGGGGCCTCACAACAGACCGCACGGGGCAGGCAGGAGGAGCAGTTGCAGCACAACAGACCAGGAGGGGCAGAAGGGTGTGGCAGTACAATGGACCATGTGGACAGGAGGAAGAGGATAGGGGCATGGCATGTGGACAGGCAGGGTAGAGGTGGCAGGGACAGGTTACAGTCATCTGACAATGCTAGGCAGGTGGGAGGGGAGTGGCAGCTCAACAGAACACTCAGAGTAGATAGGAGTGGCAGGTCCATGGAACATGGTGGGAAAAAAGGATGGAGCAGGGGGATGCACAAAGACATCGGAGGGCAGGGGGAAGGAGAATAGGGGCAGCAAGCTAAGCACAGAGTTTAAGCAGGAGGTCAATGATGGGACATAGAATTGGGCAATGGAGGGCAGGAGGAGTGGACTGGTACATCATACTAAATTGAGGGCAGTGGCAGCACATCAGACCATGCATGGCAGGAGGGAGGAGGCTAGTCCATGGATTCACACAACAGAGGATAGGGAGGAGGGGGATGGGGCAGCAAGCTAACTGTTCAGAGAAGGTGGGTATTAGGAGCTTTATTGTTTTTAAAACGTGTGTCTGTGCGAACTACTTAAAATATGAACAAGTATGCAGCATAATCTCACTTTTATTCAGGAAGAAGAGGACGTTTGTGACTGTGACTCCGGGCTCACTTGGCAGAAACACCCCCTGACCCTCCACCCCCTATCGCAAAATGTAATGCCTGTGAAAAGGGTAGGTGAACACAGTGTTATATAGAACATAGTCCTCAGAGCACGATTGAAAATGAAAACTAGATATAGTGTATGGTATAAACTATGCACCAAAAAGTGTGATATAAGATGAACCGGGCGTGAAATATAATATGCAATACATTGTGCGCAATGACAGATTCATTGGAGAGCGCGAGATAGCACAGGCACTAGCGCGTGCTATGCGATATGCGCCTTGGAGTGTAATATGCACAGGGCAGTGTTGTGTAACCTAACTAGTCTCTAAAGTTGTAATATAAAATATGTGCTGGGGAGTGTAACGTTGCATATGCACTGTGACAAAGATATGGATCCCAGATTGTAATATGTATGGCATAGCACTGTGCGTTATAACATAGGCATCGAGGAAGGCACGTTAGATGGGGCAATATAACCCGTGCGAAGACAAGTGTGGCATGACATATTCACAGGGTGGTGTTACAGTGCACATGGGCTAGAGAGTGTCATAGCATATGCACTAGCTAGTGGAATACAACACAGAGGTGTGTGGCACTCAGCAGGCAATGGTGGGTGTAACACAGCATTGGGCTCTGCCAGGAGCGCGCTGTGACTCTCAAGTGATGTTCGTCCCCTTTCCAGAGAGTAAAATAAAAAGTATTACACATCCGGTAGTGGATGTGTGTTTTATCAATCGTGAGGGGGGTTTCTTGCATAGTTTTGGTCGAATTTTTGTCGAATCCCCTTTGAATGGCTTGATGTGCATGTGTATTAAATGTGCCCGTCAATAGCTACCCATGTTTGTATAAATAAACGACAAGGGTGTCTACCGAGATTAGGCACGGTAGGGCATCAGACATGTCAGAGCTTCACTAGTGGTGTAAATACATTCCACGTGGATTCATTGTATGCATAGTCGCCTTTTAATGAATATCACGCAAATCGTCATGGCGATAGGTACGTACGGTTTGTCCAGCATGTCCTAGGTGTGTCTATAAATATATATTTTTTAAAAATAATAAAAAACAGTGGCCGGCCCTGGGGATTGGGGTCGAAAAAATATAATTAGGAGACAGGCCCTGGGGGATGGGGTCATCAGGGCCAATAAATTAGAATAAGAAGGGGAACCACACAGCCCCCCTTCTTAAAAAATTTAAATAAATAAAAGACTGGCATCGTGCCGGAGGTGACGCCCCCTCCTTGCAGCACTCTGCAAACGCGCCCCCTGGCGAGTTGTAAGTTGGGGAATTATTTCCTCTTCAATACTGAGGGTCCCTGAGGGCCAACTAGCCGAACAGACATCTCCAGCATGCGCCAGGGAGCTGCGCTGCAGACAGGTGTTCTGAGGCCAAGCCCCTTTTTACACCTCTCTGCAACGCAGCTCTGTGGCGCTTACTGGAGGTACCTAGTGGTCTAGTTTAACCCTAGGGACCCTTAGGATTCAAGGAGACTTAATCTCTCGACTTAGAACAGCCACAGGGCGCGTTTACACAGTGGTGAAGGGAGGGGACGGGGCCTGAAGTGACGTGTGCAAACACGCACTATGGCACGTTTTAAATTGGGGTTATAATTTCCCTTCAATACTGAGGGCCCCTGGGGGCTAACTAGCCCACCAAGTGCTTCCAGTAAGCGCCACTGAGCTGCATTGCAGAGAGGTGGTCCAGGCCATGCCACTTTTTACACCTCTCTGCAACGCAGCTCTGTGGCACTTACTGGAGGTACCTAGTGGGCTAGTTGGACCCTAGGGACCCTCAGGATTCAAATGAACTTAATCTCCCAACTAAAAACGGACACAGGGCGTGTTTACACAGTGGTGAAGGGAGGGGACGGGGCCTGAGTTAACGTGTGCAAAAACGCCCTGTGGCCTGTTTTAAGAGGTAGTTTTAATCCCCCTGCCCTATTATATACTAGGGGCTTACAGAGGAGGTCATGCTAATCACAGGGGGACCCCAACGCATAATGTTCCCTAGTGTATGTAGGTGTTTTCACTGTATTCTAGGTGTCTTTTAACATAGCACTGGCTCTAGGACTGGTTAGTCAGACTCAGTTACCACCAGTATCTGTCTGAAAAAGTTGAGGGTACAGGATGATTTTGTAACAAGGCTTCTTTCTGCTCTTTTTTTTAGTTCTTTTTGCACGTAATCCTTCTTCATGCACTTTTCTTCGTCTTTGAGGACTTCTGTTGCTTCTTTCTGCACTTCTTTTTTTTCTTTCTGTGCATTTTTTCTTCTTTCTTCACATGTCCTTTCTCTGTAGGCATAGTTAGAAATTAGCATTTAAAAAACCTTTGAAATTCACAGAAAAAACATAGGTTTCAGGCACGTTATAGTTAGGAATTAGCATTTAAAAAACCTCAGAAATTCACTGAAAAAACCATAGGTTTCAGGGGTGATATAGTTAGCTGGACTTTTCACTTGTACAAAACCATTGAAATTCCCCCGTTATAGTTAGTTCAGCTAACTATAACTCGCGCGCCCGCAATGCACTGCTGATGACGTCACATATTACATCACTCATGACATGGTCGGTGACATCACTCATGACATCATTGATGACATCTCAAATGACATCACTCATGACATCACGGATAACATCATCCAGTGAATGTGTGTTTTTCTGAAAATTAAATATGTTTTATATATGTATATCTCAAGGTCGATGGAAGAATAAATGGGTATATAAGTGTCTAAATGGATGATTTGTTTTTTAAAAAATTGATTGTGACGTCAGATATTACATCACTGTATTTAGACACTTATTTACCCATGTCTTTTTCCATTAATTTTTAGCTATACATATATTACAAATATTTTTTTTTCAGAAAGCCTTAAAAAAAAAAAATACATAACTTAGCATTTAAAAAACCATACAAATTCACTGAAAAAACCCACACATTATAGTTAGGAATTAGCATTTAAAAAACCTTGCAAATTCACTTAAAAAAACCATAGGTTTCACACATGTTATAGTTAGCTGGACATTTCACTCGTGAAAAACCATTGAAATTCCCCCGTTATAGTTAGTGCAGGCAACTATAACTCACGCGACCGCAATCCTCTGCTGATGACGTCACGTGTGCGCGCACCTCGCGATTTAAAAAATAAAATAAATAATTCACGGTGCGCGCACGGTAAAAAACCTGAAAAAAAAATTAAGAAATACATAACTTAGCATTTAAAAAACTGTACAAATTCACTGAAAAAACCATAGGTTTCACACACGTTATAGTTACGAATTAGCATTTAAAAAACCTTACAAATTCACTTAAAAAACCATAGGTTTCACACATGTTATAGTTAGCTGGACATTTCACTCGTAAAAAACCAATGAAATTCCCCCGTTATAGTTAGTGCAGGCAACTATAACTCACGCGACCGCAATCCTCTGCTGATGACGTCAGATATTACATCACTGATGACATATGTGTCTTTATGAAAAATAAATATTTGTAATATATGTATAGCTAAAGAATAATGGAAGAAGACATGGGTAAATAAGTGTCTAAATACAGTGATGCAATATCTGACGTCATCAGCAGAGGATTGCGGTCGCGTGAGTTATAGTTGCCTGCACTAACTATAACGGGGGAATTTCATTGGTTTTTTACGAGTGAAATGTCCAGCTAACTATAACATGTGTGAAACCTATGGTTTTTTAAGTGAATATATATATATATATATATATATATATATATATAAAACTGGAAAAATGTAAAAGCATAGCCATTTAATTAAATGTAAAAAAATAAACAAACTTACAATTTACTAAAAATATATTACAAAATTCAAATATTACTTATTAAAAATATTATTATTTAAAATACACAAACAAATCATATAGCCTTATTCACAGTCTAACGGTCTCCTGACTGTCCTCTTATGTCTAGGGTGGTCAGGCTGCCCTGGGACCACTACAACCGCCAGGGAGTTGCCGTTCCCTGGAGGCTGCCTGGTGGTCACCAGGCTGAAATATTCTTGGCGGAACCGGCGCAGTTCGGACGAGCATATTACATGTTTCCTCACCACCAAACTTCTCACGGCAGTGCGGCCACTATGAAAAGTGGGGCAGTGAGGAAACAAAAGGGGCCCTACAGGCGTAATGTGTGCCCCACTGTGTGCATGCAGCCCAGTACCTGCACGACAGGAACTGGTGCAGATTTTGACATTCCCAATGCAGTGCCTATTTCATAGGCACCACCGTTAGAACGCCAAAAAAGCCCGCAAGACAGGAGAAAACTCCTGATCTGCTGGGCAGTTCCTACGCGGGTTTGGCGATGCAAGAACGGGTGGTCCCACACCACCATACTCAGAATAAGCCCCATAATAATATAATTATAAACAATATAAACAAATGTATAAAATTGTACGAATAATACATACACCATTCCCAATCCGATCTCTGCAACAGTTGGTACATCTTTGGATGAACAAGGGCTAAAATTGACTATTCACACTCCAGTCAGTGCAACAGTATGGAAAACATTGCAGTGACTGAAATGGGAACAGCAGATTTTACTCCTTCGCAATACAACAATAGGAAAAGTGTTGGTTTCACGAGGGGTAAAATGGACTATTCCCACTCCACTTCACTCTGTGCAACAGTAGGGAAAGGGTTGGACTCAGGAGGGGTAACAATTTACTATTCACAGTCTTGCCTGTGCAACAGTAGGGAAACTGTATGATTGCAGAGGGGTAAAATGTTGTATTCCCACTGTAGTATGTGCAACAGTAGAGAAAGTGTTGCATAGGGGAGGAGTAAGATTTATTATTCCCACCCCAGTGTGCAATAGTAGAGAGAGAGTAGTTCAGTTGAAATAAATACCATATTTTAACAACTACATTAAACAAATATAAATATTTTAATGTAAAATATATATATATATATATATATATATATATATATATATATATATATATATATATATATATAAAGATCCACAATTCTTCAAGCTTATAAAAGAACGCCAGGACACTTTGGAAATGCAGTGAATGATACCGACTGCACCAGCAACGCGTTTCAGCTTTCGCCTTGCTCACGCTGTGGCTAACGCAGAGACAGCATCTATTTTATTAAGTGTAATAAACAATGAAAAAGGACAAAAAGTTTAAAGCTCATGTCTTTACAGTTCAGTGGTGGCCATCTTAGAACAGTAAAATTTCAATAGAAATGTATCTAATCATGGCAGTGATTATTCTTCATATTAAAGAGAACAAAAGCAAATTAGGCCCAAGTGGGCCATAAATATGAACAACAAAATAACGCTGTCATCATCATGAAACTGATTAGATTGTGACAAAAAATATATATATATTTTTCCGAATGAAATATCACTGTGTAGGTCCTCATTGTGTATACAATAGAATACATGATATATTGTATGTCGATTGGAATTGCGCCCAAGTGGGCAAAAATTATACTCAACAACCTAATTAGAACGTTGTGTTCCCTTGTACTTGCTTCAACATGATTAGCCTGATCTGAAATACCCCATCTGAAAGATGTACAAAAAAGAGAAGAATTTTATGTAAAAACATTACTTGAAAAATTGTTTTAAAATTAGAGACATACAGCTTTTGTCAAGATTCTGTGGGTCAAATCATACTATATACATCACCATAAAGTTAATTACAGAAAATGAACCTGGAGGTCAAAAAAGATTTTAAAATTCATACAAATTTAATATGTTACTGCCGTAAATGTACCGCTAATTCCTCACTGGAATTCAATCCCACCGGGGACATAGTCTCCAAATCAATGATGTATCTTGATTCCAATTGGCGTAATGTTAGCTGTCTGTTGCCTCCCCTTACACCAATTGGAACTTCGTCAATAACCACCATTTTCAATAGTTCCTCCTTTTGAGAATGATATTCAAAGAAGTGTCTAGCCACTGGATACTGTCTATTGTGGTGTCTGATAGCTCTGACATGTTCTAACACTCTTTTCTTGGCACAGTGGATAGTGCTCCCAATGTAGATCTTATTGCAGGGACACATAAGTGCATAGATACAATATGCGGTGTTGCAACTCAGTGCTTTCTTGATTTTGAATTCTCTGCCACTGTTGGTAAGGGTAAGTGTCTTACAATCTGAACTGTTTTTACATGCTTTGCACTTTCTGCAACACCGAAAGCCAGGACAGTTAGTTCCCAGTTTTACATCCTTGCTGGTAACATAATTGGAACATATCTCATCCCTAAGTGACTTACTTCTCTGAAATGTAATTTGGGGACAACTGTTAAGGTGTTTCTGAAGATTGGTGTCCGTTAATAAAACATGCCAGTTCTTATTTAGTATTCGACGAATACACTGGGCTTGACCTGACTAGGTAGTGATGAATCTGATGGTTTCAGTGGCTGATTCAGATTTGTTAGGATGCAAAAGCTCAGTCCGTGTAACCAACTCTACTCGTTTACAAGCCTCAGAGATAGTTTTTATACTGTAGCCTCTCTCTTTGAATCGGCCAATCATGGCATCCTTTTCTTTATCATACAAGCTAAGAGAGCTACAGTTGCGTTTTGCACGTAATAATTCACCATATGGAATACTATATATTAGCTTCCGTGGGTGGGCACTTATAGCATTAAGAATGCTGTTACCTGCTGTGGTTTTACGGAAAAGTTTGGTTTCAATGGAATTGTTAACAATCTCAACTTTTACATCCAAAAATTCAATCTCTCTAGTATTTATGTTTTCTGTTAAGGCAATGTTGAACTCATTATCATTTAGTTTGCAAATGAATTCTTTAGCTGACTCAATATCACCCTTCCATATGATGAAAATATCATCGATGAATCTCAGCCACAGGGCACAGCATTCAAAATTGGGGATTGTTGACACAACCTGCTCCTCCCACCAGCCCATTACCAAATTGGCATAACTGGGGGCGAAGCAGGTTCCCATGGCTGTGCCCTGGGCCTGACGGTAAATCACATCATCGAACATAAAAAAGTTGTTTGTTAAACAAAACTTAATCATGTCTAGAATCATTTCTGAATGAGACCATAGGGAGATTGAGCGGGTCTTCAGATAGTGCCTGATAGCTTGCAGACCAAAATCATGGTTGATACACGTGTATAGAATACATACATCTAGGGTTATCAAAATGAAATCAGGTTCCCAGTGAATGCCATCTATAATAGTCAAAAAGTGTGTAGTATCCCTAAGATAGGCTGGTAGACTTACCACAAATGGTCTTAAATAGTGGTCGATAAAACGAGAAGTGTTTTCTAGTAGGGAGCCAATTGAGGAGACAATAGGTCTACCTGGGGGATTCTCAGGATCCTTATGCAGTTTTGGCAATAAATACAGTATAGGGATACAGGGAAATTGGCATCTTAAAAAGTTATACTCTTCCCATTCCAATAAACCCCGTTCCCTCCAATCTACAAGCAAGTTTCCATACTCCCAATTAGATTTGGATATTGCCTTTTTGTCTGAAACATTGTAGCAGATCGCATTAGTTAACTGTCTGTATCCTTCTTGTAAATATGCACATTTGTCTAATACGACAACATTACCTCCTTTATCGGACTGTCGTATAGTTATAGTCCTATCTCGTTTCAAATCTTCTAATGCCTTGATTTGTTGTTCACTCAAATTCTTTTGAAAATGGGGGAGTTTATTATATCTTATTTTCTTTAAATCAGCTAACACCCCTCTCTCAAAGACATCAATCGCATCGCATTCAATTTGAGGTAAGAAAACTGACTTTGGTTTAAAACCACTTCCTGGGTTGTCATTTATGTCAATTTCCAACTCTCGTGCAATTTCGGATAAGTCAACATGCAAATTATGTTCCTGTTGTGAAGTTAAAATATTTAACAATTCAACATCAGCTACATTCAGATTACTGAGACCATCCCTGTCAGTGTCTGGCTCTCTAGACACACATTTAGTATCAAACCTTTTTTTTAATTTGAGTTTGCGCGAAAAATAAAACAGATCTATTCTAGTTTGGGCAAAATTCAGATTAAAAGTAGGACAAAAAGACAAACCTAATCCCAGAAGACGTTTCTCTTCCATTGACAATACTCGTGATGAAAGATTCACTACAGTCATTTTGTCGCTTGCTTGCCCCTTGTTGTCATTCCCACTGGGGTTGTCTGTAACTCCCCCACGGAAGTGTGTACACTTGTGTACTAAGGAGGACTCTCAAAGGTATTTACTGTGAGGGAAAGTCATAGAAATAGAAGACTAACGTGTTAATGGATGAACGGGATGAAATATTAACAAACTCAACTTAAAAAAATGGTTTGATACTAAATGTGTGTCTAGAGAGCCAGACACTGACAGGGATGGTCTCAGTAATCTGAATGTAGCTGATGTTGAATTGTTAAATATTTTAACTTCACAACAGGAACATAATTTGCATGTTGACTTATCCGAAATTGCACGAGAGTTGGAAATTGACATAAATGACAACCCAGGAAGTGGTTTTAAACCAAAGTCAGTTTTCTTACCTCAAATTGAATGCGATGCGATTGATGTCTTTGAGAGAGGGGTGTTAGCTGATTTAAAGAAAATAAGATATAATAAACTCCCCCATTTTCAAAAGAATTTGAGTGAACAACAAATCAAGGCATTAGAAGATTTGAAACGAGATAGGACTATAACTATACGACAGTCCGATAAAGGAGGTAATGTTGTCGTATTAGACAAATGTGCATATTTACAAGAAGGATACAGACAGTTAACTAATGCGATCTGCTACAATGTTTCAGACAAAAAGGCAATATCCAAATCTAATTGGGAGTATGGAAACTTGCTTGTAGATTGGAGGGAACGGGGTTTATTGGAATGGGAAGAGTATAACTTTTTAAGATGCCAATTTCCCCGTATCCCTATACTGTATTTATTGCCAAAACTGCATAAGGATCCTGAGAATCCCCCAGGTAGACCTATTGTCTCCTCAATTGGCTCCCTACTAGAAAACACTTCTCGTTTTATCGACCACTATTTAAGACCATTTGTGGTAAGTCTACCAGCCTATCTTAGGGATACTACACACTTTTTGACTATTATAGATGGCATTCACTGGGAACCTGATTTCATTTTTATAACCCTAGATGTATGTAATCTATACACGTGTATCAACCATGATTTTGGTCTGCAAGCTATCAGGCACTATCTGAAGACCCGCTCAATCTCCCTATGGTCTCATTCAGAAAAGATTCTAGACATGATTAAGTTTTGTTTAACAAACAACTTTTTTATGTTCGATGATGTGATTTACCGTCAGGCCCAGGGCACAGCCATGGGAACCTGCTTCGCCCCCAGTTATGCCAATTTGGTAATGGGCTGGTGGGAGGAGCAGGTTGTGTCAACAATCCCCAATTTTGAATGCTGTGCCCTGTGGCTGAGATTCATCGATGATATTTTCATCATATGGAAGGGTGATATTGAGTCAGCTAAAGAATTCATTTGCAAACTAAATGATAATGAGTTCAACATTGCCTTAACAGAAAACATAAATACTAGAGAGATTGAATTTTTGGATGTAAAAGTTGAGATTGTTAACAATTCCATTGAAACCAAACTTTTCCGTAAAACCACAGCAGGTAACAGCATTCTTAATGCTATAAGTGCCCACCCACGGAAGCTAATATATAGTATTCCATATGGTGAATTATTACGGGCAAAACGCAACTGTAGCTCTCTTAGCTTGTATGATAAAGAAAAGGATGCCATGATTGGCCGATTCAAAGAGAGAGGCTACAGTATAAAAACTATCTCTGAGGCTTGTAAACGAGTAGAGTTGGTTACACGGACTGAGCTTTTGCATCCTAACAAATCTGAATCAGCCACTGAAACCATCAGATTCATCACTACCTATTCAGGTGAAGCCCAGTGTATTCGTCGAATACTAAATAAGAACTGGCATGTTTTATTAACGGACACCAATCTTCAGAAACACCTTAACAGTTGTCCCCAAATTACATTTCAGAGAAGTAAGTCACTTAGGGATGAGATATGTTCCAATTATGTTACCAGCAAGGATGTAAAACTGGGAACTAACTGTCCTGGCTTTCGGTGTTGCAGAAAGTGCAAAGCATGTAAAAACAGTTCAGATTGTAAGACACTTTCCCTTACCAACAGTGGCAGAGAATTCAAAATCAAGAAAGCACTGAGTTGCAACACCGCATATTGTATCTATGCACTTATGTGTCCCTGCAATAAGATCTACATTCGGAGCACTATCCACTGTGCCAAGAAAAGAGTGTTAGAACATGTCAGAGCTATCAGACACCACAATAGACAGTATCCAGTGGCTAGACACTTCTTTGAATATCATTCTCAAAAGGAAGAACTATTGAAAATGGTGGTTATTGACGAAGTTCCAATTGGTGTAAGGGGAGGCACCAGACGGCTAACATTACGCCAATTGGAATCAAGATACATCATTGATTTGGAGACTATGTCCCCGGTGGGATTGAATTCCAGTGAGGAATTAGCGGTACATTTACGGCAGTAACATATTAAATTTGTATGAATTTTAAAATCTTTTTTGACCTCCAGGTTCATTTTCTGTAATTAACTTTATGGTGATGTATATAGTATGATTTGACCCACAGAATCTTGCCAAAAGCTGTATGTCTCTAATTTTAAAACAATTTTTCAAGTAATGTTTTTACATAAAATTCTTCTCTTTTTTGTACATCTTTCAGATGGGGTATTTCAGATCAGGCTAATCATGTTGAAGCAAGTACAAGGGAACACAACGTTCTAATTAGGTTGTTGAGTATAATTTTTGCCCACTTGGGCGCAATTCCAATCGACATACAATATATCATGTATTCTATTGTATACACAATGAGGACCTACACAGTGATATTTCATTCGGAAAAATATATATATATTTTTTGTCACAATCTAATCAGTTTCATGATGATGACAGCGTTATTTTGTTGTTCATATTTATGGCCCACTTGGGCCTAATTTGCTTTTGTTCTCTTTAATATGAAGAATAATCACTGCCATGATTAGATACATTTCTATTGAAATTTTACTGTTCTAAGATGGCCACCACTGAACTGTAAAGACATGAGCTTTAAACTTTTTGTCCTTTTTCATTGTTTATTACACTTAATAAAATAGATGCTGTCTCTGCGTTAGCCACAGCGTGAGCAAGGCGAAAGCTGAAACGCGTTGCTGGTGCAGTCGGTATCATTCACTGCATTTCCAAAGTGTCCTGGCGTTCTTTTATAAGCTTGAAGAATTGTGGATCTTTATATTTCAGGGCTCCGATACCCTGTGCGAGGACCGCCCTACATTGACAGCCTCTTTACATTATCGGGATTGGTATTGATATATATATATATATATTACCTACTGGCGGTCGCCAGTAGGTAGTTATAGTTAGGACCACGTTTCCATAGGAAAACCTCAACATTCTATTTTGAATAACTTTGGCGCCGGTCGACGAATCCTCGCGAATTTCTCAAAATAGGTGGGGCGCTACGCTCCGCTCCTACCCTGAAAGTCTCGGGGGGATCCGTCAAGCGGGGGCTGAGATAAAAGGGGGGTCCCAAAACGCGTTTTTCCCATGCATTTTTCCATAGGACCTTTAGAACGAGCTACAGCCCGAACGGCTGAACAGAATTACTCAAAATTTGGCAGAGAGGTAGTCCCTAGGTCAAGGAAGTGCCTTTTGTAGGTTTGGTGTAAATCTGTTCAGTAGAGTCTGAGAAAATAGCCTTTAAATCAATATATATATCTGAGCCCGCTTACGGTACGCTTACCGTACGCTTACGGTAAGCGTACGGTGGCGTGCGCGAGCGCGATTCTGATTGGCTCTTAGATCTTAGTAAACATTCGAATCGGCCGAAACCAGGAAGCGGCGGCCGCCATTTTGTGTATTTCACTCTGAAAAAAAAGAGTGAAAACAAGGAAAGGGGGCAATGAGGAGAGTTACAGACCCCCTAACATTTGTAAGGGGGTCAAAGAAGGACAGAAAAGTACAAAGAAAACATTTATTGATTTTAAAAAAAATCACGGGGTACGCGTACGGTAAGCTTACGGTAAGCGTACGGTAGGAAAAAAAAAAAAAAAAAAAATGAAAATCAGATTTAAGTGTTTAGATATTAGGGGGCTCTAAAAAGAGCCGTTGTGTTTATGAAATGATTTTTTAGTGGTACCTACAAGTAAGTACCGATAACTGCGTAAAGTGCGCGCACGGAACGAACTGCGTTAAGTGGGCGCGCACGCCACGAATGGCGTAAAGTAACTTAGCATTTAAAAAAACGTACAAATTCACTGAAAAAACCATAGGTTTCACACACGTTATAGTTAGGAATTAGCATTTAAAAAACCTTGCAAATTCACTGAAAAAACCATAGGTTTCACACATGTTATAGTTAGCGGAAATTTTACTGATAAAAAACCAATGAAATTCCCCCGTTATAGTTAGTGCAGGCAACTATAACTCACGCGACCGCAATCTTCTGCTGATGACATATGTGTCTTTATGAAAAAAAAATATTTGTAATATATGTATAGCTAAAAATGTATGGAAGAAGACATGGGCAAATAAGTGTCGAAATACAGTATTAGCATCAGCAGAGGATTGCGGTCGCGTGAGTTATAGTTGCCTGCACTAACTATAACGGGGGAATTTCATTGGTTTTTTATCAGTAAAATTTCCGCTAACTATAACATGTGTGAAACCTATGGTTTTTTCAGTGAATATATATATATATATATTTTTTTTTTAATAATAAAATACATATTACCATTTTTAATATTTTAAATAAACAAAAATTCAAATACCATGCTATATTTTCATTATAACAAACATGCTATTTGCAAATAAAAAAAACATAACATATAAAACATTTTTAACAAAAGCTATTTTTACCCTTATTACTTAAATAAGTACCCACCCAATACCCCTACAAAGTAAATAAACACCTAAACTATATCTTGATCATTCACACAATTATTCAATTAAACAATAGTAGTTAAGTGATGAAGAAATGTAATTAACTTTGCACCCTTTATCCCTAGTAACGCAAAAACAAACATCTAATATATATTTTAAAAATATCTTAATGACATAATTTACACAATAATCAATTAAACAATGGATAACAAGTAAATAATAATAAATACAGTATATTTAATGAACTTCCCACTCTTTACCCGTTCAAACACAACCTGCACCTCATCGATAACTATAAAAAGTTCCTAATTTCAAAATTATCATAATAGATTATCAATTAAATAATTCATGACAATTAATATTAATTATTTCAATTAAATTGCATCGCAAACATTAGCCCTACAAAAACCACAAACCACACCAAAAACAAAAAAAAATTAAGGGCTTGAATACGATGGCGGACGGACTTCTGACCGTCAGCCATCATACCCAGGATGGGGACAGCCCACCTATAAGGCGGCAGTGAACATGTGGCATTACAATGAGGCTGCCACCACGCCAGCCATAAGTGACATGTTTTTCATTGCGGTGGTGCCTGCCACATGGTGCAGCGAAATGTAAGGGGCCCCAGTCGGAAAAACAACGTGCCTGGGGGCAATGGGGGCAATGGGGGCATGCTACGAGCTCCCAAATTCCAGCCTTTTCATGGCGGGTGAACCGCCAATGAAAGGCTGGTGGGGATCCAGCATCCTAATCATGTGGGCGGTGCCTGCTAGGTACCACTACCATTCCGGTGATACGGGCGGTCCGACAGGCAATTGGAATGATTGCTACTGTCGGACCTGTGGTGATCCGGCTTTCTGACCGCTAGCACACCGCCCGCCATCAAAATCTGGCGGGCGGAAAATGTCCTCACGATGGCGGTGTACCCGCCACAGACAGCCTTTCACAATCAGGCTCTAAATTACACAATTTACATAAATAAATCAATTAAATAACTCATAATAGTTAAACATCATTAAAAAATTAAAATACTTCCAACCCTATACCCCGACCAACACCACACCTGCACCTATGGTGCCTCCCCTGTTAATCCCTGCACCATGTGGCAGGGACCTTGAGGTGCCAGTCATGCTGTGCAGGGATTAACAGGATTAACAGGGGGGCACCATTGGTGCCCCCTCTGCCCCCTGCCGGAGGCCGCAAGGGAAATGGGGCCTGCTAGGGGCACCCAAACTCGCTTTCTGACAGGCTTTCCATGTCAGAAAACTCAGTATGAAAATCCTGTTGGAAACCGAGCATCGTCATTCCTACGGCGGAAACACCATTCATAGGGATTACGGGCTGGTCTCCAAATGGCTGCACTCCTTAAGACCGTCGGAATCAAGCTAGAATGACCGGCTGGTTTTAATTCTGACCACCTAGATTGTAATTGAAACCGTGATGAGGGTCAGAAAGTCTCCGATCTGCAGTCGGAGGCTTTCCAGGCCTCATCGTAATAAGGCCCTAAGGGTGCTGCAATTGTTAATCAAATATGAAATAAAACTGTTACTAATGAAACCAGAAATGTGAACATCATTATGATACTAGCTCCTATCTATCATTACAATATTTACTATAGCAAGAGCATAATGGTGTTAATTCCTCTGCCTTGTGTGCCTGCTTAGGAAGATCTCCATACCTTTGCACAGCCAACATTGATTTCTTCAGCTATGGAAGCTTCTATAAGTGCCTTTGTTTTCTGCTTGAAAATATGCACACTTTTTTGTGTAAAGTTGTGCTTGGATTCCTTCAGGTTATTGCTTTCAGGCCTGCAGAACTACGTAGGCCATTCGTTAGTTCGTTGTGTGTGTAATGATAGCTCCGGGACAAAGGACTAAGGGAAAACCACTTGCTGTGAATATTGTTTTTTTCCCAGATTTTGCCAGATCCATCATGTGTTGCCAGAGATTGGAGTGGATCTCCACCCATTTTGGCCTCCGAGTCCAAGATCATACGCACCAAGAAATCTTCGTCATACTGTGTCCAGGCATTTCCCTTATATATGAGCAGTACTTGCGTAAGACATTTGTGAGAAAGTGCCTCTTTTTACATGCTTTGCTCCCCACCTTTTACTAGGAAAATTATGTGGTTTAAATTATAATACACAGGGTCCCTGCAAACCAGGTCCCCTGTGCCAGTGCTTCTTCCCTAAAACGTTTCCACAATTGTCTCTTCAGCCCCCGTGTAAGTCCCTAGAAATTGGTACCTGGAGCCCAAGTCATTGGGACTAAAGAGGGTCCCCTAAGGACCCCTCACCCAGGCCATGCAGATTGCTACTGCAGCATTAGTGACCTGGCACAGACAAACATTTAAAAGTTGACATGGCACACTGCCTGTGTGCCATGCCAACTAGCACTGCCTAAGGTAAGTTACCTCTCTCACAAGCCTTAAAGCCCTAAAGCAGGGCGCATTATTTCACAGGTGTGGGCATATCTGCATGAGCAGATATGCCTCTATAATATTTAAGTCTATTCATAGATATTGTAAGTGCCAGGGAAGCCAAAGAGAGTACATGGGCTGGAAACTCGACAACTCAAGTTCCCCAGGAGCATGATAGCTTCTCTGAGTGTTTGGTACCAAACTACTCCTCTTGATAAACACACACTGAGGCCAGTGTTGGATTTATTGAAACATCTACTCAGAGGGCACCTCAGAGGTGCCCACTGAAAACCTACCAATGCAGGTGTGGTCTCAGACTGGCTTTGAGCAGCCTGCCACCATCAGACATGTTTCCGGACTCCTGGGTTGAGAGCCCCCTCTTTTCTGGGACCTGAAACAAAGCTCGTCCTGGTTGGATGTATCCCCCAGGATGGGCACAGTGCTAGAGAGGGAAGCTTCAAAGGCCTTCCGCCATTGTAATGCAACTCCTAGCCTCTGCTGCTAGCAGCAGATGGTAGCCCCCGGTTTACACCCCTACTTTGGCCGGGAATACCGCCAGGAAAAACTAAGAAGAATATGTAGACCCACCTCTGCCAACTCAACCCCTAAGGTGAAGGAAGCAAGGGAAGCACATCTTTCAATCTCTGCATCTGGACGATGGGGGGGACTCCTCCAATCAGGGCTAGGACTATGCCCCCTTCCACAGGAATGTGGCATAATTGAGGGTGCAGACAGTTCAGGTAAGGTGCCCATTGGCCCTACAAGTCACTCCCTTAAAACGCCATTAAATCTAGCATTTAGCTGGCTCCCCCAGAACCTGAACCTAGTTTCTGCCGACCTAAGAAGAAGAAGGACTAAGAAAATGCTGTGCAGAGAAGACTGTTTATGCCCACCGAAATGGCCCTAGCCCTACTGACCTGTCTGCATCCCTTGAAGATTCTTTGAACAAACAAAGCCTGTTCAGCAGTCAGTGACTTCCACAGGCCCTGGGAGGACTGCCATCCTTTGAAAAAGGCCAGAACTCCAGAGGACAGTGACTCAGTCCACAAGAATGCAACACAAACTCTGGTGCCCTCCGCATCCACAATCTCTGGCCATTCATCACCCGATGCCTTCAGCCTGTGTCCAGGTGGCCACCCGATCCAGGAATGGTTCCCTAGCAATCCTGAGTCCAAGTCCAGTGGTGGCTGACCCCTCCTGGTCTCCACAACAAGGCCTGCAGTGTGAAACCAAATGCTCCCCCCCTCCCGACGGCGACCAACTCTGGTAAGAGAAACAACGTCAATGGAAACCGCTGCACCCAAAGCTCCTTGGCCCTGAGGAGCTCTACCAACGTTGTCCCTATGACCTGCAACATCCCAAATTACCTCTCCAGTCACTTGTTTCCTTTGTGCAGCCTCCAGTTCATCAACTGCAGCCTGTTTTTCAAACCGAGTTTCCCCATTTAATTGCATTGGGCTCTGACACAGTGTTTGCACCCTTAACCCAGCCGCCTCTGTGCCGCTGATGGTGTATGATTGGTGCTGCCTTGTTGCCCCCGGTGCTTGCCTTAAAACTCAAAAGCTTGAGCCCTGCATTCTTTTTGCTTTCCTGCAAGCAGTGTGTATTCAAGCACCCCCAGTCTCCATCGGATAACATTGGGCCTGATCTTCTACTATGACCCTTGCACCCGACTGCCCCTATGCCGCTGGTGGTGCAGTGTTTGTCCTTACATGACCCTTGCCCTCTGCTGACCCTGAAACCCGAAGAATGGATTTTTAAGTTGGTTACTTACCTGTGAACCGCATTATTGTTTTCCTCCATAGGTAAACATCGCAAAGACCGAAAATGTCCACTTTTGGAACTGAAAACAATTCCTATTTAGAAACGTACTTACCTTTTTGCAAAGATCTTGGTCTTAAAATGAATTTTAAGCAAAGCTTATTTTATAAAATTTTTGATGACCTCCTTTTTGAGTCATAGTTCATTTATTGGTCATTGTGAGCACAACGCCTTGAGACCCTTACGGGTGAGTAGTTGTGCTTAACAAACTGATTGAATAAATATCTTTCACTTCTCCATGTTAGGCCTAAGGCTGCTTGCCTGCTGCTTGCTTACCACAAATTGAGCATTTTGGGTTTGCATTGAGCCCTGTACACTTCTGGGGGAATCTCTGTGTGCGAAATAAACACCTAGGGGTATACCATATACAGAGCCATCTTCCTACAACATCCATATATTTAAACAAGGCCACACTCTGCTCTGCATACTTTTCGAAATATACACTAGTGAAAATAAAAAATGCTGCAGTTCAGTTTCATACTGTCATGGCAATTCATATTCTTCCTTCTTGGATTCTTCTTTAGCTCTCAGCTCACTTTGCAACAGCTTAAACATTTCGGCATATACTCCCTGCCAGATCTTTTCAGTGGTGGACAACATATAGTGTGCCTCCAGGGGCTTTGTCACCCCCATGTATGGCAACGTCTTCCTTGAACTTTGCTATTTTGACCTTACTTTTTTATCCCTCACCACAATCTGTTCCACAGGGCAGTTCCCATGTTCTTATCCTTGTCCCCTTGTTGTTCTCTTGCTGACGTCCCTGTCCATGTATGAGACCCTCCGTCTCTTTGTGCAACATCCTTCTTTTGTGTACCTTCTTCTTTCGTATCTGACCTTCATTCCTCCCTGCCTAATCCAGTGTCCTTGACATACCAGTACATCTGTAGACATATAGTTTACTCCTTTCCATTCCCATCCTCCACCCCAATTGACAACATAACCAGGGCCGACAAAGTGGCCCTTACATCCTTACCTGGCATTAAAGCCTGTGCCGCTGACGAATCTGTTCCATACCTTCACTTCTCGGTGTTGTTGGGCTGCACTGTGTCCTTCATAGTCTGCTGTCCGCAGATGGCCCGAAACCTATAAGAAAGAGGATAGGTCTGGTGTGCATACCCATTGCAGCCCTACATTCCTCCCTGTCCATTCTGTCTCTCCACTGACTTCCATACTCCTGCTATCCCACCCCAGAGTGAAAGACCCTGCACCCAAGATGCCTACCAGTACCAGCCCTCTAGAGGCAGACTGTGGAAATTGAACTGTTAAACTCTTATGTTCTCGCTACGCCTATGCACTGCCCTCCCTGTCCTAGACTAGTAGCTGTCCATGCTTAATGCTCCATTTTCCCCTGGCCTTCATCCTTGCTCCAATTCAACCTCGCCACCACTTTCCACAGAACTGGCCCTGCGGATGGGTACTGGGCCAAGGTCTTGCTTCAGGCCCCTTGATCTACCTCTTCTCCCTTTGTCAGCAGCATCTCTCCCTGCCCCCCACCCAAGTAATCTCCACTGGCCTTTGTACCAGCAGACCTTGCAGTACCCTTTCCAACCACTGCTCATCACCTCCTACTTTCCCTTTTCGGATATCGTAGTCCTCTTGGGAAGGCCCTTCCACTACCTCACATCTCTCATCTGACATCGCCACAACAGGTGCCTAAAACAGGGATCACCTGTTCCCCTCCTCCTGCGTGCTTCTCAATCACTATAAAATAAAGGAGGGACAAGGTGCAGATATATTAGGTACAGCAACCAAGCTCCTAAATGGACAATCTAGCAAAAAAGGAGGGTGCAATTCCTCATGGGGGTGGGGGGGGGTGATAAGGATGTCAAAAGGAACTGGCAGGTAGACCAGAGGGATCCGGGGCAGGGTGTTGGGGACCCAAGTGATCAGAATGGAATGCCCTCACATACCCAGGAGAGTGTCATGCTTAATCATTGGGCTGCTTCTCGTCTGGCCTATGCTGCAATGCTCAACAGGCCCCTCAGTGGGGGCTATTTAGTGGTGATCTGTTGATCTTAGACGTATTGATAAACGCAAGTGAGGGGGTGTAAGAGTAGGTTGCTGTGTAGGTAACTGTACGTTTGAAAAATTGAATCAATACTTGGACCTAAGTTTGCCTCTTCTGAGGAGCTGGGGGAAGAAGGCTAACCAATGGTTCAAAGATTAGGGTGTCCCAAAAGTCTTATGGGGGTGAGCAAAAGAAAGGTTTTGCTATTCACCCCACTGGAAAGATGCGGAACAGTCTAAGCAAAAAAGTTAAAGAGTCTTCTAAAGTCCCACAAACACCTGTTAAGGAGGTGGACCCAGAGGCACTTCTCAATCCAAGGGTGAGTACCAGAATAAGAACTTGGATTCCAAAAAAGCTTGATGTTTCAATTGTAAAGCCAATGGGCACCTAACTGGGGGCTGTTCATGTCTTAAAAAGGCTTCCACTAGTGCACACCTAGTTACCACAGGGGTGGTGAGTTTCCTGATGGGATCCTTGGTGTGTACTGACCGGATCAGAGAGTACACTGAAACTACCGTAATCTCTGAGGGTGGGGTGGAAGTAACTGTCATGGCTGTCTGGATCAGTAACCTGAAGAAATTTGGACAGCAGTCAATGTCGTTAGAGTAGAAGCACTGAGGGACACAGGTGAAAGTGTCACCTTGGTGACTAAAAACTTTGTATCCCCATACCAGTATTTGGCTGGACAAACTTAACCAGTCACCAGTGGCGATAATCATACTAAAGTTCATCCAATGGCTATGGTGTCCTTAAAGTGGGGAGGGGTTATTGGCCAAAAGAAGGGGTTTGTGTCCTCTGCCATCCCAGTATAGTGTCTGCTCGGGAGTGATCTTGAGTCCTCAGCATGGGCTGAGGTAGAGCTAAGATCCCATGCAGCCATGCTAGGAATACCTGAATGGGTGTGTGCAAAACCAAGGAGCACAGAGCAAAGCCCAGGGTGAAAAAGAGGAGTTGGATCCTGGAACAATGGCCCAATCCTCCAACTTGTGAGCAGCCACAAGTTCAGGTCTTCTCTCCTCAGGGAGAACACCTATCAGCCCTAGAGGGAACTGAGCATGGGCCTTAAACATCAGAGCTTCTAGGCCCAGCCGGACCCTTTAGGGAAGAGTTGTGCCACGGACAAAAGAAGCTGTCCCACTCAAAAGCCTGAGACACCAAGCTGCATCACAGGAAAAGGGAAGAGTCAGTGGCTCCCAAAAAACCTATTGGGAGGAGGGGCACCTGTATACTGAGGCCTGATATCCCAAACCTGGTGCCACTACGAGTGGTGATGCCTCAGCAAAGCAGAGAGTTTTTACTCTCATTGGCACATGACATCCCCTTACTGGGCATCTTGGCCAGGCAAAGACTTGGAGTAAACTGGTTGCCCACTTCTAGTGCCCAAACATGTTGCAGAAAGTGAAGGAGTTTTGAAACTCTTGTGTTACCTGTCAAGCCAGTGGCAACCAGGTAACCACCCAAAGGCCCCCTTAATTCCACTTCCAGTGGTTGGGGTTCCCTCTGTAAAGGTAAAACATCAGTAAACGCATTTATAATGTTGGTAGTGGATAATACCATCGCGTATTCTGAAGCAATCTCCCTTAGGACAGTTATTGCTCCTGCTGGTACTAGGGCCCTCATCAGTATCTTTACTAGAGTGGACTTTCCTAAGGAGGTTGTGCCACACAGAGATAGTAACATCATTATCTGGCTACCTAAAAGCCATGTGGGCTGAGTGTGGGGTGACATACTAGTTTACCACCCCATATCACCCACAAACCAATGGTCTAGTTGAGCGATTCAACAAGACCAAGAACGATATGATCATTGGACTCCCTGAAGAACTCAGGAGATAGGGTGTCCTTTTGCTATGCCTGATTTTCACCTACAGAGAAATAACACTAATTTAAGTTCAGCTGTCAATCAATAAATCTTCAACAACAAAAAAATGTGGGTTGCATTTTCTCAAACTGGAAGGGAAAACACTGGGTGAAGGGAGAACAAGGGTCTGTCCTGCATTTCAATAGGTAGATCTTTAATTCGGAAGGAATCACCGGTTAAAGGAGGCCGGAGCACATCTGTAGAAGACTATGGGACTGATAAGGGAATCATAAAAAATGGTGCCAATGTCAGAGGTAACCATTTAAACCACATATCACTGATGAGAATATCAAGGTGGCCTGTGATGGGAGCTCTCAAATTTGAAGACTGTACTTCAGTGATATTTGATTTTAGTTTGATATTTCACTATACTAATTCAACACTAATCATTTATGGGTTCAGGAGTAGCATGCTACTTGCACGAAAAAGCACTTTGATGCCTTGTCAAGTGTAGTAAGCGATATATAAATGCAATTACAATACACTAGATGATTACCTATAGTAAGTGTCATAAGATGTGGGTATTTCCAAGTAGGTCCCCCTTACACCAACATGAAAAGCAAAGAAACAAAATCCAACAGTGTATATGGAAAATGTTTATGAAATAGGAGGTTTGAGACTACCGCTTCGTCAAATAAAGCTGATCATCATCATGTAAGAACTCAACAAGAGTTCACCCTGTTGCAACCAGGATTTGTGCACGAGGGTTGCCCACTCTCCCATGCTTGCTGAGGGTACATCACCCAAGAGGATCAGACTAACTGTCCACGTATGAGAAACATGACCCCTCTATTAGAAAAGGTGGGCACTGAAACTTAAGGGCCTTTGTGTTATAACAATGCTTTAGAGACTAAAGGGCAGCCTTAAATGTGAGGGACAACAACTCCACAATTACAGTGAGCAACGGGAACTTAAGGACTGCCGCCCAGGTGCAACGATCTGGAAATAATAGGGCCGAAGCTGTGACCCCAAGCAGGTTGCCTTAGGTGAGTAACACAACCCCTGTATACCAGGAAAGGCCTGTGGGGATTCAAGGGCCATTGCCTTGGCACACTGCTGCTGGAGAAGACAGGTTTGCCACCCTAGGCAGTGATGTGACCGAAATCAACATGTTGCCTCTATTTTGTGAAAGCAACCTTTGATTTGCAAGAGGAGGCCTTGAACACCTGGATGGGTCGAGACTAACACAGTAAGTGCAACTGCTACATCAACTTCGTAAATACTGCCGCACCCAAAATCTGCATCACAACCCAAAGGAACTTACCGTCAACTCCGAGGAGAGGCATGAAGATCCAAGTCCTGAGATGGTTGCAAATAGGCAGCTATTCATTACCAGCACCAGCCGCTGCAGATTTGGAAGTTAGACTACCTAACGTTTCTGGGGCTGTCGCTCGAGATCCCGTTGTGTGTGGGTAAGTTCAAACTTTGTTGTGCACAGCCCATGGGTGGCAGCTACTTTAACTTTAGCACTGCAGGAACTAGGACACATTGTCCTTATTCAGGTAACTCTAGGACTTTCAAGCATCATATTCTTTTTTTGATACCCAAGTTCTCAGATTTCGGCATTTCCCACAAATTCAATTCTACAATACTGCAGAAAACTGCATTAGAGATAGACATAGTGAATACATTATCATCAATATTGTTATACATTCAACACATAATGCATCCACCACCCGCTCCATATCTTATACTGTTGGTGGCATGACTGGGCCTCGTCGATTGGCTTCTCATGGCAGGCACACCAGTCCACCCCCAACCTCCATCGCACCCATGAGGGGGATTCTGGCGACTTCCAGTTATGGGCGATATCTTGTTTGGCAACAATGTGGCCATGCCAATGAAGGCTCTCTCCAGTCTCAGTCCTGCAACCTCTTCCAAGAGGCACAAAAGGGTTGTCCTCGAGGGATTGGGTGATAGAAGTTTTCAATGACATAAAAAAGCACGGAAGGGACATCATCTTAAAAAACACTACATGCCACATAATGCTTGGAGGCAAGAGGCCCCATTTCCACAGGTCCCTAGTCAAGGATTTTATAAGGGTTTGAAAATTAAGCGTCTGGGAGGTAGGAGATATAGATATTTAAATATTTGAAGGAGAGAGAGGGTATCGGTATCACAGGGCACCAAGAATGTCCACCCATGTCTCCCTCAACCAATACCAATGGTGACTTGGTCAAGTTTATCCGCAGACCAGAGGCTTTACTATATAGGCAAAGTATTTTGAGGCATTTGGGGTCAAAACACTGCAGGTACTCCAGAAAAAATAGGATGCTATCCGCATAGATAGTTATGTGCTCTTCAGGACACCTACCTCTCAAACCTATCCCTGAATTTGCGAGTCACATCTGATATGGCAAGCCAAGGTTTCATTTACCAGGGCAACTAATGACAGAGACAGGGGACAGCCCTGGTGGGTGCCTCTGTGAATCGGGAAGGGTGGGGATCGGACTCAGTTTATCCGAAACCTGGGTTGTAGGGGCATTGTATAGAAGGCCGATGAGTCTGCAGAAGTAAGGCCCAAATTCTGCACAATTGATCATAGCTTCAAAGAGGGTACGTGCAACAGTGTCAAAGGTCTTTTCAAAGTTGATTAGGAATAATGCCAGGGAGCCTCTCAACCAGCACGGCGGGGACTGGGCAAGGTGTACCCTCCGTATGCAATGGCGGGTGCTCCTGTCAGGCATTAACCAACATTGCTCTGGTGTATTAGGTAACTCAGTATCTGACTTAATCTAGTCACTAGGACCTTTGCAAAAACTTTGACCAGATGAGGAGCAGCCCAATGAATAGGCATGAAAACCTTCTGGGTGTGTGATGGCATTCAGATCTGATCACTTGGACCCCCACCCCCCAGATCCCTCTGGTACACCCGCCAGTTCCTCCTGACAGCCTTATCACCTTCACCTCCTATTAGGAACTGTACCCTTGTTTTGTGCAAGATTGCCTGTGAATCACTGGAGCCTGCTTTCTTTTGCAGCTCCACCATGCTGCCTGTCTCATTCTTTGTTTACTACCCTGGGGAAGACACCTCAGTGCCCGGGACTACTCGCCATGACGTTTGCCCCTCCCCCATATGCCCTTCATTATGTTAGCTATCTCAGTTCCCCTGAGGACCGCGAGTCAAAGCGGAGAAGCGTCTTGCGCTACACATGCATTGACAGTTATGCTGTTTATCGTCTGGGTCCTGCCCCCCCTGACCTCACTCCAACATCTCCCTGCTTTCAAGGCCCTTCTCTGAACCCACTACCAGCCCGTCCACCTACCTGGGCTTCATGATGTCCACTGGCTCTGCCTTGTGGTGGAATGGGGTGCATGCCAATCCTGCTGCGGCAAACTCACATGACAGGTGCCTAGCCGAACAAACCGGCATAGAGACCACACTCCTGTCCAACAGTAAATCAAGTCACCCTGATTCTCTCAATAAGCAGAGCAACTCCTGCACTTTGTCTTCTGCCATGAAGTCGGAAGAGGTCATGTGACTGAGACTGTAGTCACAAAAATGTGTATTAATAATGAACAATAAATAACACTAATTTCAGTTCAGCTATCAATCAATAAACCTTCAAAAAAAGAAATGTGGATTGCATTCTCTCAAACTGGAAAGGAAAACACTGTGTGAAGGGAGAACAAGGGTCTGTCCTGCATTTCAAAAGGTCGATCTTTAATTCAGAAGGAATCACTGGGCAAAGGAGGCCTAAGCACATCTGTAGAAGACTATAGGACTGAAAGGGAACCATAAAGAGTTCGGCCAATGTAACAGGTTACCATTTAAACCACATATGACTTATGAGAATATCAAGGTGGCCTGTGTTGGGGGACTGTACTTCAGTGATATTTGATTTTACTTTGATTTTTCACTATACTAATTCAACACTAATCATTTATGGGTTCAGGAGTAGCACGCTGCTTGCACGAAAAAGCACTTTGACGCCTCGGCGGGTGTAGTAAGCGCAGTATAAATGCAATTACAATACAATACAATAGATGATTACCTACAGTAAGTGTCATACGATATGGGCATTTCCAAGTAGGTCCCCTTTACACGAACATAAAAAGCAAAGACACAAAATCCAACAGTGTATATGGAAAATATTATGAAATAGGAGGCTTCAGACTACCTCTTTGTCAAATAAAGCTGATCATCAGCATGTAAGAACTCAACAAGAGTTCAGCCTGTTGAAACCAGGATTGTGCCCAAGTATTGCCCTCTCTCCAATGCTTGCTGAGGGAACATCACCTGAGAAGATCAAGAATTCTCACCTGGAACACAACCTTCAATCTAACCCAAGACCAGTAGCTCTTTGAGGTTCAGAAGACAGCTAGGAGGTAGCAAGGTCTAGAATTTCTGATGCAAGAATCTGAGAGGCAGAGTGTAAGATTAGGGTGCATCTGGACCACTTCACCAATCAGACTACCTGTCCACGTGTGAGAGACATGGCCCATGTATTAGAAAAGGTGGGCACTGAAACTTAAGGGCCATTGAGTAATAAAAATGCTCAAGAGACTAAAGGGCTGCCTTAAATGTGAGACAACCACTCCACAACTAGAGTGAGCGACGTTAACTCAAGGACTGCCGCCCTGGTGCAACGATGTGGAAATAATAGGGCCGTAGATGTGACCCCAAGCAGGTTGCCTTAGGTGAGTAACACAACCCCTGTGTACCAGGAAAGGCACATGGGGATTCAAGGGGCATCGCCTTGGTACACTGCTGCTGGAGATGACAGGTTTGTCACCCTAGACAGTGATGTGACCAGAATTGACACGTCGCCTCTAGTGTGTGAAAGTGACCTCAGATTTGCAAGAGGAGGCCTTGAACACCAGCGTGGGTCGAGACCAACACAGTAAGTGCAACTACTACATCAACTTCATAAATACTGACACACCCAAAATCTGCATCACAACCCAAAGGAACTTACCGTCAACTCTGAGGAGCAGCATGAAGATCCAAGTCCTGAGATGGTTGCAGATAGGCAGCTATTCATTACCAGCACCAGCTGCTGCAGATTTGGAAGTTAGACTACCTAATGTTTCTGGGGCTGCCGCTCGAGATCCCGTTGTGTGTGGGTAAGTTCAAACTTTGTTGTGCACAGCCCATGAGTGGCAGCTGCTTTAACTTTAGCACTGCAGGAACTAGGACACATTGTCCTTATTCAGGTAACTCTAGGACTTTCAAGCATCATATTCTTTTTTTGATACCCAAGTTCTCAGATTTCGGCATTTCCCACAATCAATTCTACAATAGTGCAGAAAACTGCATTAGAGATAGACATAGTGAATACATTATCATCAATATTGTTACACATTCAACACATAATGCGTCCACCATCCGCTCCATATCTTATACTTTTGGTGGCATGACTGGGCCTCGTCAATTGGCTTCTCATGGCAGGCACACCAGTCCACCCCCAACCTCCATCGCACCAATGAGGGGGATTCTGGCGACTTCCAGTTATGGGCGATATCTTGTTTGGCAACAATGTGGCCATGCCAATAAAGGCTTTCTCCAGTCTCAGTCCTGCAACCTCCTCCAAGAGGCACAAAAGGGTTGTCCTCGAGGGATTGGATGATAGAAGTTTGCAATGACATAAAAAAGCACGGAAGGGACATCATGTTAAATAAGACTACATGCCACATAGTGCTTGGAGGCAAGAGAGCCCATTTCCACAGGTCCCTGGTCAAGGATTTCATAAGGGTCTGAAAATTAAGCGTCTGGGAGGTAGGAGATATAGATATTTAAATATTTGAAGGAGAGACAGGGTATCGGTATCACAGGGCACCAAGAATGTCCACCCATGTCTCCCTCAACCAATAACAACAGTGACTTGGTCATGTTTATCCGCAGACCAGAGGCTTTACCATACACGCAAAGTATTTTGAGGCATTTCGGGCCAAAAATCTGCAGGTACTCCAGAAAAAATAGGATGCTATCTGTTGTGTACTTACTCATTCATGGCGCGTGGTGTCCACGAGCAATCTTGCATCTTGCTCGTGGAGACCACGCGGAGTGATGTGGTTCAAACAGGGTGTCTCGGGTGGTGGTGAGCGTTAGGGGAAACGTTAGGCATTGATGTTTCGTACTGGAAGTGGAGTGCATGAATAAACTTCTGTTCCAGCTGAACTTTGCTGTCTTCCGTCTTTTTGATAAGTAAGACGTTTCTTAACATTGGCGACGATCGGGCACGGACCGCCCATACAGATTGGAAGAAGAAAAGTAATTTTAAGGAACTATTCTGCCCAGATGAAACTGATACCGGAAGGAGCGGTTTGAAAAGGACGAATTAAACAATTTCAAGTATCCTTTGCATTACAAGGGGTATCGGCAGCTGCAGCATATCGACGAATATTTAACCTGCTTTACGCTGTTTAAGTGTTGAATACAGCGCGGAACCGTTTAAACAAAGGTATTAAGGAAGTGATTGGTTTAAGGGAAAACAAGGATTTCAACGAAAAGTTAAAAAAAAGGAGTTATTTTACTCACTATTGCAGAGGAATCCTGGTCTTGTTTCTTTTTGGATTTCCCAGTGTTGATGCGCATGCGCGCACTGTATCAGCGCGTAACGTGTTTCGTCGAGACTGAAATGTGACCTTGTTTATGGATTACCTGATTCAACAAAAGGAAACGAGACGGCATATTCGTGTAAATTCAGCTTTAGTCACGGGAAGCGCATTGTGTCATCGCGTCACGTTGTTTGTCAAGACAGTAAATATAGTCTTGTCCTTGGACTGCCTGATTCAACACAAAGAACCGAGACTGAAAGCAACGAAAATTCAGCTTCAGTTAATGAAAGTAAGGTTGAGGTGCATAATAATTTCGGTACCATAAGTCATTGATATTCAGAATAACAACCTTTGTGCATGTAAAATTTACAGTTCATGTACCATTTACAGTACAATATGTCTGGTATCGTACCTCCCCTTCATTCCTATCATCATCAGGTGATCCTCCCATGCCATGGGAAGTATGGGAACCAGTATTTTTGGCATATGTGGAGGTTTTAGAAGGCGAGGATTGCGAACCAGAAAGGAAATTGTCACTGTTAAAACACTGCTTAGGTGGATTTGGCTTAAAAGAATTTCAAACGTTACCTGCGTTAATTAGCCCAGGGAGAATTAATGTTTACCAGTACGCTTCGACACAGCTTAACATACGTTTTGGAAAAAAAAAAACGTAGTGATGGAAAGATTTATCTTTTACTCCCGTAAACAACGCAGCGATGAATCCATTGAAGACTATGTCTCAGAACTCAGATCGTTGGCAGCTTCTTGCAAATTTGAGAATATATCATACGAACAAGTACTGAGAGATCAAATTTTAATGCGTACAAACAGCAAGAAAGGTCAAGAAAAACTGTGGTCAACATCTGACTTGTCATTAAATGCAGCTATTGATATTGCAAAATCTATTGAACACTCTGAAGAGTTCGTGAAAGAAATTAGAGGAAATGAGAAAACAGATGTATTCAGTGTCAACAAAGAGTTAAAAGATAGTGACAAACAAAAAAGATTTGTTACTCAAAGATCTGAGAATTATGGGAAAAATGGGAACAAACCTAAGTATCCAAATTCTAGAGTTGAGAAACATAATTCATCATTACTTTGTTTCAGGTGTGGAAGCAATAGCCATCTAGCAAATTTCAAAGGGTGGCCTGCTATTGAGAAAGTCTGTTCTAAATGTAATAGGAAAGGTCATTTCAGTAGGTTTTGCAAAACACCCACAAAGAAAGTAAATTACATACAGTTTTCCGATGATTATGAACCGTCCTATGACAGTGATGAAAATGAAATTAATACTGTAATTAATGTATGTAGTGATGACAATGTTTCGAAATTTCCTTCTTGTCTTATCAGTGTGGATGGCGTTCTTTTGAGATTCTTGGTTGACTCTTGCGCCTGGTATTCTATTATTTCCTTGAAGGTTTTCGATGATAACTGGCCAAAAAGGGAACTTAGTGACCCTGATGTTTCTCCGGGTGGTTACACAGGGCACAAGATTGATTTGGTTGGCTATTTTTATGCGAACATAAAATTCGCAGAACGGCAAACTTACAGCAACATTTTGGTGGCAAGGTCAGGGAAATCACTTTTAGGGTGGCCACATCAACATGAATTAAGCATCAAACTTGACCCCAGAGCCAATCCTCCAGTCTTTGCTGTCGACCATAGTGCTCACCATGGGTCGGTCACTGTGGGTGAGCTCATTAAGGAATTCCCTAGTGTTTTCAGTGGTAAGCTTGGGAAATACGAAGGGTTTGAACATGAAATTAAACTCCATGAGAATGCCATTCCTGTACGTCAAAAAGTAAGAAATGTCCCATTGTCATACAGGGATAAATTGAAGAGTATGTTAAAAAAATTGTGTAATGATGGCATTATTGAACCTATAGAATCTTCCCCGTGGGTTTCTCCCATTGTAATTTCAGTCAAATCTTCAGGGGAACTCAGATTATGTGTGGACTTGCGCAGTTTGAACCAAGTAATTTGGGTAGATGCACACCCTCTTCCTAATTTGCATGAGATGGTATCCACTCTATCTGATGCGCAAGTATTCTCCTGCATTGATTTGGCAAGCGCGTACCACCAGGTAGTTCTGTCTGACAGCTCAAAAAATTATACGGCGTTTATCACACCTGAAGGTCTATTCAGGTATCGTCGCATGCCATTTGGGTTGGCTAGTGCTGCCTCTGTTTTCCAGAGGTTGATGAAAGAAACTCTAGAAGGGCTGTCAGGGGCCATCGCTTTCCAAGATGACATCTTAGTTTTTGGGAAGAATGATGAGGAGCATGATAAGAATTTACATAACGTCATTGCAGCTTTAGCAAAAAAAGGCCTCACTCTTAGGTTAGATAAATGCAAAATAAAAGCTAAGGAAGTGGATTATTTAGGACACACTATCAGTGGAAAGGGGATTAAACCGAAACACAAGCACATTGAGAGCATTACTAACGCTCCTCTACCGTCCTCGAAGGAACAGTTGGTTGCTTTTCTTGGATTGATTGAATTTTATACCAAATTTATTCCTAATTATTCCATGAAGACTGAACCGTTCAGGTGTCTATTAAAAAAAAATGCAAAGTTTGTGTGGACAAGTGACATGACTGAGGCGTTTGGGAAATTGAAGGCATTCATAGTCAATGCACCCTGTTTAAGACCGTTTGTTCCAGGGAAAAATGCATAGTTATGGTAGATGCAAGTAATCTAGGTCTGGGTGGTGTTTTAATGCAGAAAGATAACTCTAGTGAATGGATTGTAGCATATGCGTCCAGGGTGTTGAGAGATGCAGAGAAGAACTACTCTGTCATTGAAAGAGAGTTACTTGCTTGCGTATGGGGAGCAGAACACTTAAGAAGTTTCTTGTGGGGGACCGATTTCATAATAAAAACTGATCACAAACCGTTAGTTTTTCTAATGTCTCCTGGCGGTGGTAGATCCATGTCTGCACGGTTAGCTAGACTGTCATCAACGTTACAATCTTTTCGTTTTCACATTGAATATGTCCAGGGGAAAGCGAATATGCATGCGGATTGCATGTCCAGGTTGCCTTTGGATAGTGATAAGGATTATCAGGAGGATGATTGTGAAGTTGCTTTCACAACACATGATATCAACTTTTTACATGGTGATAAGGCGAGTTTGGATGAAAAAGTTTGGATGGAAGCAATGAGAAATGACAATGAATTGAGCAAGGTTAAGAATTACATTGTGCAGGGATGGCCGGAAGAAAGAAAATTATCTGGTGATATGATGAGCTATTCCAAAGTCAAAGATGAATTGGCCATTGAGAATGGGTTGGTTATGAGGATGGACAGAATAATTCCTCCTTTTACTCTTAGAAAAACCATTATGGAAATTGGCCATGAGGGACATTTAGGAGTTTCATTTACTAGAAGGCGAATAAGGGAGGCGTTTTGGTGGCCTGGCATTGATTCTGCTGTTGAACATTTTGTACGCGAATGTGACAAATGTTCGAATAGTGATAAGTCTGTGGTGCCTTTAAGAGTTGAGTCGTGTCCTGTGGAATATCCTGTTGGGCCATGGAGGAAACTAGGGCTCGACATTATTGGTCCATTTCATGTTTTGCCCAGGGTCAAATGTTTTGGGATTGTTTTAATTGATTATTTTTCCAAATGGCCTGAAATCAAGATGGTTAAAGAAGTTACGTCACAATGTGTCATTGAATTTCTTGATGGTATATTTTGTAGGGAAGGCATTCCTCAGGAGATTGTCACAGACAATGGTCCCCAGTTTATTAGCAGAGAAATAGAGTCATTTTTTGGAAAATGTGGCATAACTCATAGGAGAATTTCAGTCTTCCATCCAGAGTCAAATGGTCAGGTGGAACGTTTTAATCGTGTGGTGAAGGAAGCGATTCAACTTGCCATTAAGGGTGGACTCAATTGGAGCAATGCTCTACAGTCCATGCTACTAGCATATAGGACATCTCCTAATTCAGTAACTTTAATCAGTCCATTTGAGCTTTTGAGAGGACGGAAACCCAGCACTTGTTTGGTTCCGTGGTGGTTAAAGAAGGGTATGGATGACAAGAAGTTGGTTGCTGTTGACTACAATGTAGTTAGACAAAGGGTCAGTGAGTATAAAAAAAAAATGAAAGAAGTTATGGACCACAAGCGGGGTCCAATGAGCACACAAAAAATTGGAGTGGGTGATCTGGTTCGCATAAAGAGGAAAGAGAATGTTCTTAAGGGTTCCCAAAGCTGGTCAGATCCAAAGAGGGTTGTACAAGTTTTCAGCAATTCGGTGAGAATAGAGGGTGGAAGTGTTTGGAATTTGAGAAGAGTATCTGTGTTTAAGGGTTCTACTCAACCATCTGGAAATGCATCCAATGACATGTGTTTGGATGATGTAAGCAATGACATTTCTTGTAGGAATGTTAAAAATGACACACTATTGGAGAATGTGCACAATGAAATGAGATATGATCAACGACCAGGGTGTTCTCATTGGAGAACGGATTTGGCTAGGAGAAAACGTGAACACCATTGTCCGGGAAGGTTTAAAGATTACATTATGGTTTAGTTTGACGAATAATATTGTATTAAAAAAAAAATAAAAAAAAATAAAGGGGGGGAGATGTGTTGTGTACTTACTCATTCATGGCGCATGGTGTCCACGAGCAATCTTGCATCTTGCTCGTGGAGACCACGCGGAGTGTTGTGGTTCAAACAGGGTGTCTCGGGTGGTGGTGAGCGTTAGGGGAAACGTTAGGCATTGATGTTTCGTACTGGAAGTGGAGAGCATGAATAAACTTCTGTTCCAGCTGAACTTTGCTGTCTTCCGTCTTTTTGATAAGTAAGACGTTTCTTAACACTATCCGCATAGAGAAATATGTGCTCTTCAGGACACCTACCTCCCAAAGCCATCCCTGAATTTGAGAGTCACGTCTGATATGGCACACCAAGGTTACATTTACTAGGGCAAATAATGACAGGGACAGGGGACAGCCCTAGTGGGTGCCTCTGCGAATTGGGAAGGGCGTGGATCAGACTCAGTTTACCAGAAACCTGGGTTGTAGGGGCATTGTATAGAAGGCCGATGAGTCTGCAGAAGTAAGGCGCAAATTCTGCACTATTCATCATGGCTTCAAAGAAGGTACATGCAACAGTGTCAAAGATATTTTCAAAGTCTATTAGGAATAAAGCCAGGGAGCCGCTCAACCAGCATGGCTTGGACAGGGCAAGGTGTTCCCTCCGTATGCAACGGCGGGTGCTCCTGTCAGGCATTAACCAACATTGCTCCGGTGTATTAGGTAACTCAGTATCTGACTTAATCTAGTCACTATGCCCTTCGCATAAAACTTTGACCAGACGAGGAGCAGCCCAATGACTAGGCATGACACCCTTCTGGGTGTGTGATGGTATTCAGATCTGATCATTTGGATCCTCCCCCAGATCCCTCTGGTACACCCGCCAGTTCCTTTTGACAGTCTTATCACCCCCACCTCCTATGAGAAACTGTACCCTTGTTTTGTGCTGGGTTGCCTGTGAATCACCTGAGCCTGCTTTCTTCTGCAGCCGCACCACGCTGCCTGTCTCAGTCTTTGTTTACTATTCTGTGGAAGACGCCTCAGCGCCCGGGCCTACTCGCCATGAATTTTGCCCCTCCCCCAAATACCCTTCATTATGCTAGCTATCTCAGTTCCCCTGAGGACCGCGAGTCAAAGTGGGTAAGCGTCTCACGCTACACTTGCATTGACAGTTATGCTGCTTATCGTCTGGGTCCTGCCCCCCCACCTCAATCCAACATCTCCCTGCTTTCAAGGCCCTTCTCTGAACCCACAACCAGCTCGTCCATCTACCTGGGCTTCATGATGTCCACTGGCTCTGTCTAGTGGTGGGATGGGGTGCATGCCAATACTGTTGCGGCGATCTCACATGACAGGCGCCTAGCTGGATGAACCGGCATAGAGACCACGCCCCTGTCCAACAGTAAATCAAGTAACCCTGATTCTCTCAATAAGCGGAGCAACTCCTGCACTTTGTCTTCTGCCATGAAGTCGGAAGAGGTCAAGTGACTGAGACTGTAGTAACAAAAATGTGTATTAATAATCAACAATAAAAATAACACTAATTTCAGTTCAGCTGTCAATCAATAAATCTTCAAAAATAGTAATGTGGATTGCATTTTCTCAAACTGGAAAGTAAAAAAAACACTGGGTGAAGGTAGAACAAGGATCTGTCCTGCAATTCGAAAGGTAGATCTTTAATTCGGAAGGAATCATTTATCAAAGGAGGCCTGAACACATCTGTAAAAGACTATAGGAATGATAAGTGAATCATAAAGAGTGCTGCCAATGTCACAGGTAACCATTTAAGCCACATATCATCGATGAGATTATCAAGGTGGCCTGTGTTGGGGGATCTCAAATGTGAAGACTCTACATCAGTGATACTTGATTTTACTTTGATATTTCATTATACTTATTCAACACTAATCATTTATGGGTTCAGGAATAGCGTGCTACTTGCCGAAAAGCACTTTGATGCCCCATCAGGTGTAGTAAGTGCTATATAAATGCAATTACAATACAATACAATAGATGTTTAACTACTGTAAGTGTCATAAGATGTGGGCATTTCCAAGTAGGTCCCCCTTACACGAACATGAAAAGCAAAGACACAAAATACAACAGTGTATTTGGAATATGTTTATGAAATAGGAGGCTTGAGACACCCACTTTGTCAAATAAAGGTGATCATCAGCATGTAAGAACTCAACAAGAGTTCAGCCTGTTGCAACCAGGATTGTGCCCAAGGGTTGCCCACTCTCCCATGCTTGCTGAGGGAACATCACCCAAGAGGATCATGAATTTTCACCTGAAACACAACCTTCTATCTAACCTAAGACGAGTTGCTCTGTGAGGTTCATAAGACAACTAGGAGGTAGCAAGGTCAAGAATTTCTGATGCAAGAATCTGAGAGGCAGAGTGTAAGATTATGGTGCATCTGGACCACTGCACCGATCAGACTACCTGTCCACATGTGAGAGACATAGCCCCAGTATTAGAAAAGGTGGGCACTGAAACTTAAGGGCCTTTGCGTTATAACAAAGCTTCAGAGACTAAAGGGCTGCCTTAAATGTGAGAGACAACAACTGCACAACTAGAGTGAGCAACAGGAACTTAAGGACCGCTGCCCTGGTGCATCAATGTGGAAATAATAGGGCCGTAGATGTGTCCCCAAGCAGGTTGCCTTAGGTGAATAACACAACCCCTGTATACCAGGAAAGGCCCAATGGATTCAAGGGTCATCGCCTTGGTACACTGCTGCTGGAGAGTACAGGTTTGTCACCCTAGGCAGTGATGTGACCAGAATTGACTCGTCGCCTCAAGTGTGTGAAAGCGACCTCAGATTTGCAAGAAGAGGCCTTGAACACCAGCGTGGGTCGAGACTAACACCGTAAGTGCAACTGCTACATCAACTTCGGAAATACTGAAACACCCAAAATCTGCATCACAACCCAAAGGAACTTACCGTCAACTGAGCAGCAGTGTGAAGTTTCAAGTCCTGAGATGGTTGCAAATAGGCAGCTATTCCTTACCAGCACCAGCCGCTGCAGATTTGTAAGTTAGACTACTGAATGTTTCTGGGGCTGCCGCTAGAGCTCCTGTTGTGTGTGGGTAAGATCAAACATTGTGGTGCACAGCCCATGGGTGGCAGCTGCTTTAACTTTAGCACTGCAGGAACTAGGACACATTGTCCTTATCCAGGTAACTCTGGGACTTTAAAGCACCATATTCTTTTTTTGATACCCAAGTTCTCAGATTTCGGCATTTCCCACAAACAAATCTACAAGACTACAGAAAACTGCATTAGAGATATAGACATAGTGAATACATTATCATCAATATTGTTACACATTCAACACATAATGCGTCCACCACCCGCTCCATATCTTATACTTTTGGTGGCATGACTGGCCTCGTAGATTGGCTTCTCATGGCAGGCACACCAGTCCACCCCAACCTCCATCGCACCAATGAGGGGGGATTCCGGTGACTTCCAGTTATGGGAGATATCTTGATTGGGAAAAACGTGGCCATGCCAATAAAGGTTCTCTCCAGTCTCAGTCCCCCAACCTCCTCCAAGAGGCACAACAGGGCTGGCCTCGAGGGATTGGGTGATACAAGTTCACAATGACATAAAAATGGGTGGAAGGCACATCATCCTAAATAATGCTACATGCCACATAGTGCTTGGAGGCAAGAGGCCCTATTTCCACAGGTCCCTAGTCAAGGATTTCATAAGCGTCCGAAAATTAGGAGTCTGGGAGGCAGGAGATATAGATATTTAAATATTTGAAGGAGGCACAGGGTACCGGTATCACAGAGCACCAAGAATGTCCACCCATGTCTCTCTCAACCAATACCAACATTGACTCGGCCATGTTTATCTGCAGACCAGAGGCTTTACGATACAGGCAAAAGATTTTGAGGCATTTGGGGCAAAAAACTGTAGGTACTCCAGAAAAAATAGGATTCTATCAGCATAGAGAGTTATGTTCTCTTCATGACACCTACCTCCCATAGCCATCCCAGAATGTGGGAGTCACATCTGATATGGCACGCCAAGGTTTCCTTTACTAGGGCAAATAATGACAGAGAGAGGGGACAGCCCTGGTGGGTGCCTCTGCGAATTGGGACGGGCGGGGATCGAATTCAGTTTACCCGAAACCTGGGTTGTAGGGGCATTGTATAGAAGGCCCATGAGTCTGCAGAAGAAAGGCCCAAATACTGCACAATTCATCATGGCTTCAAAGATGGTACATGCAACAGTGTCAAAGGTCTTTTCAAAGTCGATTAGGAATAAGGCCAGGGAGCCACTCAACCAGCACGGCTGGGACAGGGTAAGTTGTACCCTCCGTATGCAACAGCGGGTGCTCCTGTCAGGCATGAACCAACATTGCTCCGGTGTATTAGGTAACTCAATATCTGACTTAAGCTAGTCACTAGGACCTTCGCAAAAACTTTGATGTCTGTGTTTATGAGAGAGATAGGCATATATAAGGAGCAATGTTCTGCAGTCTGATTAGCTTTGGAAATCACCACAATAGTAGCAGTGCCCAGGTCTGGGGGAATGATCCACGCTCTGTTACCTCAGTGTAGAGGGCCAGTAAGTGACCGAGCAAATGGGTCCGGCAGCTTTTAACGAGTAGATGGGAAACAAGTCTGTGCCAGAGGTCTTGCCTAAATACAGCAATTCGACCTGTGCCTAGGGAGACACCCCATGGAGGTGGGGTTGCAACCACAGTGACCGTCCTTTACACTCCTGAGCGGGGAGTGATTCCCAGGAGCACGTCATAACATTACGAACTACCTTAAATCACAGTGGTGCACGATCCAACCAATTAGTAGTCTTGCCTGAATTGACATATGATATGGCCACGTTTATCTCCTCAGTTGTAAATGGTTGGCCACGTTTTTGGGCCACAGAAGGGGGGAATCAAGTGCAGGGGAATCTCCCCTAGCAGTGGGGATGCAAGCTCATGTGGGGGCACTGGGGTCGCCGCATATACGTCTTCATAAAAAGCCATGGAGTCATGAGCAACCTCTGGTGTATTTTCACAAAGTGTTTTATACTAATTGCTGATACTGTCCTAGTTGAGGTGGCATGAGATGCCTGCCAACATAACAGCTTTCTAGATTTGTCTCAATGTTCGTAGACCAGCTGGGTCAGTGCTCTCCAGCACTGCCAAGCTTCCTCTTGGGGGATCTGTTTCAGAGTGAACCTCACCAGTGCCAGCTGGCGCTCAATGTCACAGGCCCAGCCGTGGGTCTGGCCATCTAGTGAGAGGATCTGGGCTTCCAGATCTGTCACCTGCACCAGTTGTCGTGATCTCCCTTCCCCTTACATATCTCTTGATCAGATTCCTCAGGGTGGGTTTACTGGACACTGATAGGGGATCAAGCGGAGGTCACAATATTACAGTTGTGCTTAAAGCACATCTGGAGTTCCTCCTCTATAAAGTCAGTGCAGTCTTGGTCTACCAGATGCCAGGAGCTAATTTGCCTCATAGTTTATACTGAGCCCTGAGGGGGTCCCATTTCTAAGATGAGGGGTGCAGGATCGGAAATGCCTCAGGCAGGATCAGTACATTTTGTGACACATGGAAGGCACTGGTTGGGAGCCAAATCTGTATGATTCTGGACCAAGTTTTATCCGCTGCTGACGTGCGAGTGAAAAGCTTTTGTGAGGGATTCTATGGTCTCCAAGCATCGCATAGGTCCACTGAGATGGCCCACGGTGTAAGTTGGGAGGAGGATGCACTTCGGCCTGGCCGAGGGGGCTCGGAAATATCCAGTCTGAGATCTGGGACAGCGTTAAAATAACTCCTATCAGGGTAGTCCCTGGGGAAAGGGCCAACACAAGGTCCTGGAGTGCCTGCAGTGGCAAGTGCAATCTCTGTCAGAGGACGTAGAATTATGTGAAGTTTTAGTGTATAGCCTCTAGATGGCCCTCCATCCCTACATACCTCCCCTGCAGGTCTGTGTGTGAGGAGGACACCACCATCAAGAAGGCCTTGTGCAGCAGGAACACAACCCCTTGTGAACCTCTGGAGAAGCCGGCGTGAAAAACGCGGTTCTGGCCAAACCGGCTAAGAAAGGGACAGCAAGAACCTAAAAGGTGTTCCTTGGAGCATGACCGGGCGAAATCGCTTTATATAGCACAGTACTGCCTATATTTTATTACGGTCAAGGTGACCATTCACATTCCAGGAAATTACCTTAACCATTTGGGGCGGGACTGGACAGTGGTGGGCTAGCCCCTATCCCGATGCGAAGCCTCCGGTCCATAGGGGGATAAACTCAGTGGAGCCGTAGAGCATATTGTGTGTGAGTGCACCCAGTGGATGAAGTCTAGTGTAGGTACCTGCAAAAAGAAAGTCAGAACCCACCCAACAGGCCCCCACACCATACCTCCTACCCTGAAGCATTTGTTGCCCAACATTCAAACAAGAAACTAGTAGGGTGTCTCAGGATCCATCCGAGACTCCCAGGTGCTCAATGGAAGGGTCATGCTACCTGACCGCAATTTCTGATTATCAAATATAAAACCATGAAAGAACGTAAAAACACAGGAAAAAACTCCATCCACCCTAAAATAATATATGCAAATACAGCAGTAGAGTAGTCTGCAGCAAAGGTTGGCTATCAATGACTGGGACATTCTGCACCGTACCGCCCTCCAGGGTTCAAGTGAGTGGCTCACGATCGCCGTCCTGAGTTTGAAGAAAGTGGGGGTGCTGGAGAGGGATGTCTCTGGGTTCAGACCTCGCAGTGCACTCCCAGCATGAGATTGGCTCAATGATCCTTGTCTCCTGTGCTGGTTTGGTCGGCCTCTCCTTCAGTGGGTTCTCTTTCTCCGGGGTACCTGAGAGGGGAGGCTCACGGGGGACCCAACGGGTCCTGGAGTCCGATGGTTCCCCAAGTCTGGTGAGCCGGAGGGCCTGCTGCTGCTTCGCCCTCTCCCATGCTTGTTGGGGTGTGTTAAAGACAAAGGTGGATGAGTTGAAAATTACTTTAAGATGGGCCGAGAATAGGAGCATATGTTGGATCTGAAAGACCTGGAGTTGTTTTTAACATCCTCAAACAAAAGTACACTGCTGGATTGCCCGGGTGTAGCTTGGAAAGATTATGATCTTGGTGTTGACTAAGCGCAGACTTTGGTCATTTTGAGCTTCTTGAAGGATGACATCCTGATGGTTGGCAATGCGGCCTGGGGGCTGCTGCTTAGCCAGGGCCCGATGCGTCATCTCCACCACAAAACATCGAGATAGCGTACCCGATGGGACACTAAACCCATCTGCAAACTACAAACACCCATAGACATCCAGACAGAGTACCCAATGGGACACTAGAACGGAACCATTCCTCCAGAAAGCAGTCTGCCCCGGAGGTCTAAACCCTCTCTGGGAACAAAACAGGGCACAGGTTGTTTCTCTGCGATCAGGGTTTGTCGTCTTCTGCTTGATGTTCCAGGGTAGTCATTGTGGGGAGCAACTTGGAGACCTGGCGTTTAAGGGTCTTTATTTCATCTTCAACCTTGGAGACCTTGGCTTCAGCCTCCGTCACTCTGTCTACTACTTTGCGAAGATCTTGGCACAGAAGGGAGACATCCACTTGAACCATATCCATCTTTGTTTCTACTGATTCTCTGAAGTTTTGAATTGCTTTGAGGATGATGGGCAAGTCTGTTTGCTGTTGCATGTTATCGATGGGGAGTGGAGTGGAGTGGAGGTGCCACTGCGGTCCCCAGGGTATCTACAGTAGGTTTGGTTTACTGGTCCATTTTGGTTTGGGCCAGGTTTGACTGAAGGGGCTTATCACACCCCATCTCCAACTGCAGAACCACATTCGCCTTAAGAAGGGATAGGCACACCCCAACTGCCGCGCTAGCTCCAGGGCAGTATAAGCAGCCAGAAAAGGCTGAAGCGATGTGGATCACGTTGCCACGTTGCAAGGCCCCAAGTAGGTACAGTGCAGGATTCAGGCTTCAGCAGTTCCCCACTCTCACCCAGAAGCCACAGAGTGATTGAGGGGCAGTCTACGAACTCTTAATCAATGAAGAATTGATAAAGCTCGGCATATCACCTGTGAGGGTCTCAAGGCACTGGAGTTGCTTAACTGCTTCGTGGTAATATGTTCATTAGAACAGCTAGGACTTGAATCCTTTCCTAAATTGCCAGAGCGATGGGGCAGTCCGGAGGTGCAGGAGATAGGTCATTCCAAGAGGTGGCCACCAGGTATGAGAAGGAGCGTCCTCCTTGGTTAACTCGGCGGATCCAGGGGGTTGTTTGCGTGGAAGTAGGAGGTGGATCGCAGGTGTCTGGTCGGTTGGTGAAAGGTCATGCTTTTTTTCATGTATGCTAGTCCTTCATTGTGCATGGCTTTATATGCGTGGGTCAACATCTTGAACTGGCATCTCTTCTGGATCAGGAGCCAGTAGCTTCTTGAAGTGGGGTGTGAAATGGGTCTGTCTTGGGAGATCAAGGACGAGTCTTAACGCTGAGTTTTGTATTGTCTATAGTCTCTTCAGGAGATGTGTGGTGAATCCTATGTAGAGTGTGTTCCCGTTGTCCACCCTGCTGTTGACGATGGCCTGCATGACGGTCCTTCTGGTGTTGACTGGGAGCACACTGAAAATCTTGCTGAGCATGTGTAGTGTGTGGATGCAGGTGGATGAGACTGCGTCTACCATTTTCATCATAGATAGCTTTCTGTCCAAGATGATGCAAAAGGTTGTGGGCGTGGTATTGAGGCGGGGGATAGGCCAAGTTCAGCAGGCCACCATGCTTCATTCAATGGTGAGGTGTTGTTCCCAAAGGTGAGGACTTCTGTCTTGTCAGTGTTGACCTTAGGACAGTTGTTCTTCATCCAGTCAGCGACGTTCATCATACGTCTCTGGAAGTTTACTCTGGTGGTGAGGGGTATTCTGACAGTGAGAGGATGATCTGGGTGGTGTCGGCATAGGAGGAGAAGGTGAGTCCAGGAGAAATGACGGTGTTGGCCGGGGAAGTCATGTACATGTTGAAGTTGAGGGAAGATTCATGTGGGATGCTGCAGATGATCTTCTCGGGTTCTGAGGTGAATGGTGGGAGAAAGATTCTCTGAGTTCTTCCGTGTGAGGTGATCCATTTGAGGGCATCTCACTGGATTCTGATGTGGTGGAGTCTGTTGATCAAGATGTAATGTAATGTAATAAGAATTTCTACAGCACATGGCTACCTCAGAAGAGGTGTCCCGGCGCTAACAGCAGACTAAGGAAAGGATCGACTAGGAGGCTATGTCTGAATAAAGAGCCAGGTTTTTAAATCCCTCCTGAACTCTAGTTCAGGTTCCATCACGTGTAGGTGGACTAGCATAGAGTTCCAGAGTTTAGCTGTTTTTACCGAAAAATACCTGCCACCTTGCCGGGCTTTAGAAAAGTGAGGTACCCGAAAGAGCCGCAGGTGGATGGATCTCAGGACCTGTTCCTGGTGATATAAATGCAGCCTCTGCCTGAGATACCTAGGGCCTATGTCCCTAGTGGTTCTAAAGGCCAGGGTCAGTGACTTGAACGATATCTTCCTTGTTACCGGGAGACAGTGCAATTGTCTCAGGAGATGAGCGATATGATGCCAATGAGGTATACGCTAAATCAGCCTTGATGCAGGATTCTGAATTGTTTGCAGCCTGCGAGTCAAATAGGCAGGTAGCTCAATATAAAGGGTGTTGGCATAGTCTAGCTGTGATGTCACCAAAGCATGAACCGTAATCTTACGGCATTCCTACCGGAGGAAGCGTAAATATTTCCTAATGGATTTCAGCTTCCAGAAGCATGTAGAGGAGATGTGACGCACCTGAGTTGTAAATGATAAGTCCTTTTCCAGCCTCCTGATTCCCAGGTTTCTAGCAGAGTCTGCTGAAACTGGGGGCAGATTCAGCTCAGTGGGCCACCAAAGATTAGGTGGAGGGGGTGAAGGCTGCCTGAAGAACAAGACCTCAGTCTTGTCGGCATTTAGTTTCAGGCAGTTCTCATGCATCCAGTCCGAGATATTTTTCAGGCATTCCCTGAAGCTATGTGATGGGAGACGGTGTTGAAGGCGGCTGATAGGTCCAGGAGTATGAGGGCTGCCATTTCGCAGCAGTCCAGGATGGCGATGATGTTGTCGGTGGCTTCGATGACGGCATTCTCGGTGCTGTGGTTGGTTCGGAATCCGGATTGAGAGGAGTCCAGGAGGTTGTTGTGTTCCAGATGTTTGGTGAGTTGCTAGTTGATTTCCCTCTCGACAATCTTTGCTGGAAAGGGAGCAGGGAGATGGGCCAGTAATTCTTCGGTTCTGCTGGGTGAGCAGATGGCTTCTTCAGGAGGGGCCTCACTTCAGCGTGTTTCCAGTCTTCAGGGAAGGATGCTGAGGGGATGAAGGTGTTCAGGACTTGAGCTTGTCACCAATCGTCTTGCTCACGAGTTTGAAGGTGTGGTGGGGACAGTGGTCTGTGTGTGCTTCCGAGTGTAATGAGATTATAATGAAGAGTGTGGCTTGAATTGTGAGAGGGTCCTAATTGGTGAGTAGGTGTTAGGGGTTTGTGTTCATGGGTGCAAGCAGGCTGATGCTGTCAGCGGCGGGGAGTTGGTGTTTTGAAGTTTTTGTAGTTGACAGATCTTGTCTTGAAAGAGGTCAGTCAGGGTGTCAAACAGCCCTTGGGAGGGGGTGGCGCCATTCTCAGCAGCTGCAGGGTTGGGGAACTCTTTCGCGATGGCAAAAAGCTCCATGCTGCGGTTTGTGCTGGCTTCAATGCGGTTTGCTAGAGTGCTCTTCTTTTTTTCTTTCAAGAGGGGATGGTATTGGTTTAGTGCTGTCTTGAAGGTGGTATGACTTTCTGTCTCTTTGCTGGACCGCCACTTCCTTTCTACTTGCTGGCAGTTGCATTTGGTGGATTTTAGCTCTGCAATGATACTGCTGGCTCTTCTGGCAAATCGTCTGGATTTGGCTGGCTTGACAGGTGCAACTGTGTTGATGCTTTCTATGACCCACTAGGAGAAGTTCTTTGCAGGCCGTTCTGGGTGGTGAGAGTTGAAAGCGTTGTTCCACTGATCTTCTGATATCTATCTCCAGTTTCTGCGCATAGAGTTGGGGGGCACGGTGCCAGTGTTCATAAGTCCTGAGATGGTGAAGCGGATGCTGTAGTGGTTGGCCCAGGTGAGCTTTGAGACGTGGTTGTACTTGATTACGTCTCTGGATGTAAAAATGGGGTCGACCGTGTGTCCTACGATATGGGTAGGGTCAGTGACAAGTTGCTTAAGGGCTGATGGTCGGGCTTACTTTCTGTGCGCTGGTGGCTTCCTTTAAGTAGGTCCTGGGAGGGGAGCAAGAAACAAACGGCGGACCGCATTGGCGGTGAAAAAACGAGCAGGCTAGACAGAAAATAGAGAGAATAGGAAATAATGAGGGAACACACTATACAAAAATGTTAACTATAAGGAGTGTAGGGACCACGGCAGAATGAAGAGATCAACAACAATATTACCATCAAGACAGTAGGGAGAACATGGCACAGCAGAAGATCTAACAATCAGACTTGAGAGAGCGCGGCACACTTAGGAAATAACAGCAGTATAGCAAACAGGCAGAGGGGAGAGCGAGGCATAATGAGGACGCAGCAGGGGGCAGCAGGAGCACAAGCGAGGCAGAAGCAACAGGGAGCTGGCACGGGGACCTCTTCCTATAGTCCAGAATATCTCCCGGAGGGGAGAAGAGGTCTGGAGAAAAACGGGCTGGACTCACCACAGCGCCAGGAAGCTGGCAAGAAAAGTGTTCCGGGTCCTACAGGGCCTCTCTGGACCCGAGTCAGAGGTCGCTCAGTGTAGCCTCAGGGGAGCATGAAATCAGCAGCAACCGTCTGCATGTCCACCCTGGACTGTGCCTCTGGGCAAAGGTGTGCCGATGGCATAGGCCAGTAGGGGCCCACCAGGTATCAACTACTGAATTGGATTGCTGCACCCACCCAAGTCCTGCCGGGTCTAGGCCTGTGACTGCTCAGTTGTCATCAGTGGCCATCCACTAGTTGGGCCATAATGGGAAGCTTGCCAAAGTGCAACAGGCTACTTGGGGTCAATTCCTAGTGCTCATCTGCGAAGCCGCATAGTGCAGGTGACGTCACTACATCGCAATGGCACTGCACCCATGCGTGCCCTGGTTCAGGAGGGGACCAAACCTGTAAGAGCGGATCCCTGCAGGGCAGGGCAGGCCATCAGACGCCGTGGTGATGGGGGGAGGGGAGGGGAGAAGGCCATCAAGACCGTCCCCAAAGGAGAGTGCTATTAATGATGGGCGAATGGAGGCAGGATGCTAGGAGATCTCGGTCCGTAGTACTGCCTCCCTTCACTAAGGTCATGAAAGGGGGCTGATCACACCATAAGCCAGGTGCCGGGAACCGCAACTCGCAGGACACCTCGTGGGGAGGCCGCCGCAGAGGCAGTTTGCCCCAAGTGTCAAAAACGTGCAGCACCCGGTCTCCCCAGGTCTCGACAGCCGCGCTGCGGTCCCACCAGTCTCTGTGCCAGAGAGACCAGCCTACAGAGGCTTAACCAGGTGCCCAAATCAGTGTCTCACTTCAATTAATCTCGGTCTCAAGGTCACTTCAGACATGGGCCTATCCTTGCGCAGCACCGGCTGGGGTCATAGGGTGCAGCGGCCGTTATGCTGCTGCTGCTTCTGTTACTGGTGTGAAAGACCCAAGTCAAAAAGGAAGATCATCCTGGAGTAATTCTGAAGCCATCCGATGACTTCAGCTGTGCTATTCCTGTAATTATCTAGGGAAGTCATCCGAAGCCATCCTGTAGTATGCCTATAGGGCAAAATATTTAAATGAGATGACTCTATAGAGTCATCAGAGAAACTACTCCAGGATTAGTTGCTGATTACTTCATTTAAAAGTGTGTGATGATCTCCTACTACTCCAGGAATACTAAGTGACAACTTCAGGATGAGTGTGAATTACACTAGACAAAGCCTTCACCTTTCACGAGCGGATCGGTGGGGGCCTTAGAATTGCACTGAGAGGAACTGTTTACACTTTTTTAAATCATTCTCAATTGTTTTTAAGTACTGGATGTTGGGGGAAACAATATTTGTTTTTAATTGTTTTGACCTGCACTGAAAGTCGCTTTTGCTGTTTTTTGCACATGTGTCACTGTTCTTACGATATTAAGGAGCTGTGTGCAATGCTCCGGGGGGACTAATCAGGGCATTTCTAGTATTGCAGCGCATTCTAGCTTGCGACGGCAAGCACGCACACCACTCCTTTTAAGGGGCGGATGACGCGGCCGCGCAGCTAGACGAAGCCTTCACCTTTCACGAGCGGATCGGTGGGGGCCTTAGAATTGCACTGAGAGGAACTGTTTACCCTTTTTTAAATCATTCTCAATTGTTTTTCAGTACTGGATGTTGGGGGAAACAATATTTGTTTTTAATTGTTTTGACCTGCACTGAAAGTCGCTTTTGCTGTTTTTTGCACATGTGTCACTGTTCTTACGATATTAAGGAGCTGTGTTCAATGCTCCGGGGGGACTCATCAGGGCATTCCTAGTATTGCAGCGCATTCTAGCTTGCGACGGCAAGCACGCCCACCACTCCTTTTAAGGGGCGGATGGCGCGGCCGCGCAGCTAGACGAAGCCTTCACCTTTCACGAGCGGATCGGTGGGGGCCTTAGAATTGAACTGAGAGGAACTGTTTACCCTTTTTTAAATCATTCTCAATTGTTTTTAAGTACTGGATGTTGGGGGAAACAATATTTATTTTTAATTGTTTTGACCTGCACTGAAAGTCGCTTTTGCTGTTTTTTGCACATGTGTCACTGTTCTTACAATATTAAGGAGCTGTGTTCAATGCTCCGGGTGAACTAATCAGGGCATTTCTAGTATTGCAGCGCATTCTAGCTTGCGACGGCAAGCACGCACACCACTCCTTTTAAGGGGCGAATGACGCGGCCGCGCAGCTAGACGAAGCCTTCACCTTTCACGAGCGGATCGGTGGGGGCCTTAGAATTGCACTGAGAGGAACTGTTTACCCTTTTTTAAATCCTTCTCAATTGTTTTTAAGTACTGGATGTTGGGGGAAACAATATTTGTTTTTAATTGTTTTGACCTGCACTGAAAGTCGCTTTTGCCGTTTTTTGCATATGTGTCATTGTTCTTACGATATTAAGGAGCTGTGTTCAATGCTCCGGGGGGACTAATCAGGGCATTCCTAGTATTGCAGCGCATTCTAGCTTGTGACGGCAAGCACGCACACCACTCCTTTTAAGGGGCGGATGACGCGGCCGCGCCTCCGGCGCGCCGAAGGCGCGACCAAGGCCAGCCCGTCTGCGCCCGTCCGCGCCTGGCCGGGCCCAGGGCCCAAGACCCCTGGTCCAGTTGTCGGTAAGACTCTATTCTACTCTTCTGAACAGCTTCTTGCACTTAGACACAGACCTTCCGCTCGCTGTGCTCACTCTATCTCGCTAGGCTTGGGCACTATGAAATGTTTACATTGCCCTTTCATATGTGATGTCACCTCTAGATCCGGGGCCTCAAACAAAGGAGCGGTAAGGGTCTTTAAAATGGCCCTTTTGAACTGCCGTTCCCTTCCTAAACACGCCACAGAGCTTCATCTACTCCTTGATGAATTTGAGCTTGACGCTCTGTGGCTTACGGAAACTTGGCTGTCGGAATTTTCAGATCCTGCTGTGGTGCAAGCCCTGCCTCTGGGCTATTTTATTCAGAGAAGAGACAGGGAGACAGCTAGAGGGGGGGTCTTGCTATTATTTATAAAGATAAATATCATTGCAACCTGTCGCCTAACAATATCGCCGACTGTGAAAGCTGCCTATTCTCCCTTGGGTTCTCCCCCACATGCACCTTCTCTGGTGTCCTCGTATATCGTCCCCCCGGCTACAGCGGTAATTTCACCAGGGATCTCCCAGACAATCTCTCTAACTTAGTTAGCTCCTTTTCAAACTTCACTGTACTAGGAGACTTCAATCTCCATTTTGACAACATCTTGTCTGCGGAGGCTGCCGCCGTAACAGATTGTCTTGGCGCCCTGGCACTGAAACTTAAAGTTTCCAGCCCTACCCACCAATTGGGTCATCTATTGGACCCACTCTTCTCCAATAGTATGGACATTTCCATAGGTAACCATTCTCCCTTGCCTTGGTCCGACCATTTCCTGATTCCTTTTACCTGGACGCACCAGGATGGTGCCCAAGTAACAACGAAGACTAAGATCTGGAAGCGTAATTGGTCGAGAGTTGATATTGATCAGTGGACAGCGATTCTTACAAAATCCACCCCTCTCTTAGGGAAAGATCCCGAGACAGCCAATCAAAAAGTGATTAGTTGGATAGAATCCTCGTTAGACTCTCTAATTCCTAAAAAATTGACCATTAGCAAGAAAGACACTCATGGGCCCGAATGGTATAACCCCAATCTTAAGGCACTAAGAAATTGCAGACGTTTAAAAAGATGTTGGAGAAAGGACTTCTCTGAGACTAAAAAAGAAATCTATAGAGATTCTATCTAATCCTATAAAGTCGCAATCAGACAGGCTCAAGTAGAATACTTTGAGAATAAGCTTCGTTCCGCCGCCAATGCTCCACGAGAAATTTTTAAAATTGTAAAAACCCTTATTAAGCCTCCCGAGCCTACCCCCTCACTAGCCGACCCCTTAGGACGATGCAATGAGTTGGCCCAATTTTTCTTCAAAAAGATTGACAACATCTACTCTACTTTTCCACCCCCCTCGGGTCTAGGAGGAGAAACGCTTTCCCATGGCCCGGCACAAATGTTTGAGTCGGAAATCGCTGTGATACCCCCGATGGATCTGAACACCCTAAAAGGGTATGCCCATAAGCTTAAATCCGGCTCCCCTCACGATGCGATCACCCCTGCTCTTTTTAATCAGGCGTTTGACACCATTGGTCCTGTTACTCTTGACCTCATTAATCTCTCGCTTGCTACAGGGGTTGTGCCGTCTACATGGAAACAGGCCATGGTGAGAGCCCTCCTCAAGAAACCCTCTCTGGACCCAGAAACTCTGTCTAATTTTCGACCTATATCATTGCTACCGGGAGTCGCAAAAATATGCGAAAAGTATGTTAACAACATTCTTTCTTCATTTTTGGAAGAAAATGGCCGTCGTCACTCCTCGCAAACCGGCTTTCGACCGCAACAAGGTACTGAAACTGCATTGTTAACGGTGGTTGAAGAATCAAGGAAAATTCTGGACGCGGGAGGGTCGGTAGCCATTGTGCTACTCGACCTTAGCGCGGTCTTTGATACTGTCAATCACTCTATTTTGCTGGAAAGACTGAGAGAGATCGGAGTTTCTGGCACTCTGCTTAAATGGTTAGAGTATTTTCTTAGGGATAGGTCATTTCAAGTGTTTCAGAATGACTCGGTCTCTGTAAGAATGCCACTGCATTGTGGGGTCCCTCAGGGATCTTCCCTGAGCCCCACACTCTTTAATGTATATATGCGTCCTCTGGGCGAGTTGGTTTGGCCATTTGGGGTTAAGATCGTCTCATATGCAGACGATACACAACTGATTGTCTCCTAAAACCACTTGAACAAGGAACACCTCGGTTTGGCGTTTTGCTTGGAGCACATCGCCAACTGGATGGATAACTCTTTCCTTAAACTGAATGGCGAAAAAACTGAGCTAATGTTCCTTGGGAATCCCATCAACCCCAAGGCTCTCTGGCCAAAGTGCCTAGGGGAGATGCCCACGCCTAGAGAACATATAAAGAGTTTGGGAGTGTGGTTGGACCACAAACTCGACTTCAGTGTGCAAGCACAAAAAGTGGCAGCCACGTGCTTTGGAATCCTAAAAATGATTAGGAAGATTCTTCCAGTTTTGCCGTTTGAGGCTGGGAAATTGATGGTCCAGCCCTTGATTCTCTCCAGAATCAACTATGCTAACGTCCTCTATCTTGGTGCCCCCAGTAATGTGATAAAAAAGCTCCAGAGGGTCCAGAACTGTGCGGCCCGTTCTTTGATGCAGGCCCCCTATAGGACTGCTTCCAGTCCTCTGATTGCCACTTTGCATTGGCTTCCAGTGACTGAAAGAATACAGTTCAAGGCTCTCTGTATTGCGCATAAAGTAATGTCTTTGAAGGCTCCTCCTATCATCAGATCCATTATCTCCCACTATCTCCCTAAGAGAACTCTTCGGTCGAAATCAAAGCATCTAGCGATAACCCCTAGAGTACAGAGAGCTCGGAGCGGAGGCCGGATGTTCTCCACCATCGCTTCCCAAAAGTGGAATCTACTCCCTGACAAGATCCGGCTTGAAACTAGCCACTCGTCCTTTCGGAAAGCTCTAAAGACCCTGCTGTTTCCTTAAGAGGTTCCTTCACCGTGGGCTTCGTCTTTAGCGCTGGGAGGCCTTTGGTAGCCATGCGCTCTACAAATACAGATTCATTCATTCATTCATTCATTCACACTAGGATAACTTCAGGACAACTTCAGAATGGCTGGGGTATTACTTGAGTATTATATGAGGATAATTTAAGAACGAGACTGAACTACTCTATGATAATTTTATGACAACTTTAGAATGCGCATGGATTACTCTATTATTATTTTCTATCATCGTCCAAATTATTATGGGATACGTTTGAATGATTTAATGACAACTGTGTGATGAATCTCAATGATTCCATAAAAAGGGTTGGATAGTCACAGATCATTTCCCAATGACTAAATATTAAGTTAGAGTTTATCACCTTGAGTGTTCTGTGACGGGAGTACAATCTCTGATTGACATATTGCCCGTCGAGGGTCCATCAGGAAGAATTTAGAAAAACAAACTTGTAAGTAGTAACTGGAGAAGCACTACCTTCTTTTAAAAATGGCAATTGTGTTTGGGTGTAACAAATATTCCTTCTTTATACAATATAGCTATTTAAAAAATAACCAGTAATCAGACCAACCAATGCTTTTTCTTTGGCATATAATTTTGTGCATCTTCACAGTAAAAGGTGGACAGTGATGAAAATCTGTGAGAAAAGTAGATGT